>NC_035177.2:17560625-18277742 GCF_001659605.2 Manihot esculenta | reverse complement strand
TTCATCCACAATTATCATGCCATTCTAATAAACATATATCACATATATCATATTAATCATGGTGTAATTAATTTAAACGAAAAGCACAGGTTGGCTTTGATACCACTGTTGGGAAACCCCGAGATTATTGCAACCCAAAGGTGCAGCGGAAAAATAAAATTTCTCTGATTTCCTTTTCCCAGAATCTGAGTGCTTCGTTTAATTCACAAGAAGGATATGAGACTAATCTGTTAATCTTGTCGAGAAGATACAATGTTGGACTGATGGTGCTGCTTTTTCAAACGAACACCCTCTATGGTATCCACACGAACGTCTTCTACCCTTCTAGAGTGCTAGCTCTCTCAAATATAGATAAATAGATATGTGCTCCTGCAGCTTTTAGACTGAGTTTTCTAAAAAAAAATCGTACTTTCCACAATTCATAGAAGGGGTATTTATATGTTTCAGTCTTTTGTTTTTCCCACAACTCCTTTTCCTAAAAGGAGTTGTGTTCATAACCCACTATCACAATGTCGCAGATACTCAAATATCTTATGTGATAGAGTCCTTTATCTGTAACAGTTACATATACACTGCAGATCTTTTAAATATTATTATCTCATAATAATAAATGATTAATAATAATAACACTTTATTATTATTAATTATATTAATGGGTTTTGGGCTTTTAGCCCATTAATATGACATAGCACATCAACAACGTTCTTTTGTGTGTGACCCAATAGGCTCACATTAATTGGCAATAGGCCTAGTCCCACATGGCCCATAAGTCATAAGTGGCCTCTAGCAAGACATTATGACTACCTAACTAATATGAGGATCAATAGTCCAATAAAGCCTAATAAATATAACATGTATTAATTCCTTTGTCACACGATATCTAGTTTGAACATAAGTCATGGTCAATGTGAAACTTATAATGTTCAAACTTATGATTTCTCGATCTCTAAGTAGACTGATAAATTCAAATGATATTGATCACACAATCAATTCATTTGAGCACGGCCATACATTTCTCAATCTCACTTATCGAGGGGCCCAGAAGATATCTCTCTCGGAGAGAGGGACAAATCCTATCTTGATTCTTCAATATCCTCTACATAATTTCTATTATGCTCAATCATAACATTTATGATTGTCCGATTAAAGACAATGTTTGGTTATGTCAAAACATAATAGTCCTTATGTTGGAAACTATAACAATCTCAAGTCAAAGGATTAAGACATAACTACTTGAGATTCACTTATGACAATAACCCATGTAGTGATCTCAATGCGGGTCCATCCAATACTTTGTTCTCTAACAAGTATCTATGATTATTGAATTATATCAACATATACATAATCATCTCATGATTATCAATCAATAATCATACCAGTTATATTTTATTATTATCAACATAATAATAAGTAACCAGGGATGTGAATCATTATTATGTAACATGCAAACAAATAATAATGATAATAAAAATCTCTTTTATTAATAACCAAAATGACATACAAAAAAGGTCCAATATAATGGCCTAGGGCATATACACTAACAGACATCTCATGCTAGGCCATAAAGAGGGTTTTGCTAGGCCATCCAGGTGTTAGTCCCCCTAAAAAAGGCCACAAGGTGAGTTCCGCCAAGCCATCGGGTGTTAGTCCCACATAATAAGGCATCTCATGCTAGGCCACAAGGTGGGAATCTGTCAAGACATCCGGGCGATAGTCCCACTAAAAGGCCACCAGACCATCCGGGTGTTAGGCGGAAATCCATTGTGCCATAATCTAGGTGTTGGACCCACTAAACAACGGCAACTCATGCCAGGCCACAAGGTGGATATATGCCAAGCCGACCAGCAGGGTGTCAGTTTCATTTCACAAAAAGTCTCTAAGGCATTTTTTACTACTCTTACAATTACTCTTGGAAATCAAAAACTTTTTGAAGGAAAAAGGCCCATTCTAGGTGAGAAAGAGCGAAGGCAGGACGAACTGCTAGGCAAGCAAGTGAAGTTCGCAGGGAGGAAAATGAGCAGGAACTCATCAGCGTTAATGAGGACTGGAAAATGCCCGGAAGAATACTAGGGCTGGAAAATGGCTGGAAGGTCGTCAAGGCTAGAGAATGCCCGAAAGCTCTATAGGGCTGTAAAATAACCAGAAGCTCATCAGGGCCAAAGAATTCCCGAAAGATCGATAGGGATGAAAAATGCCCAAAAGCTCGTCAGAGTTGGAAAATGCCTGAAAAATCACTAAGGTTTCACTATATCACTCGAACCAACTATGACCAAAGCACTGGATAAGATCTTGGATTGGGCTGGTCGATAGGGTGAGTAAGGGGAAAGGAAGGACAGCGCGCGCTTAGCTCGAATAGAAGTTGACTTTGTTTGACGGACTAAACTAAGACCGCACGGTATCATTTAGGGTAGTCGGCATGATTAATACTTTAGGGCTGTGACACATTTAACAACCAGGCTGTTAGGAGGGTATCCACCAGGCTAACGACCGAGTGTCAGTCCTGATTAATAAATTTCTCAAGTCATGACCAAGCGTTAGATTCAGTTTATTATTTATAACCACAAAGCAATGGTCATTTATAGGCAAGAGTAGGCAAAGTGATGCGAGTATGGAAGGCCAATCTAAAAAGGCCATATACCCAGATCATGAAGACAACTATCACTTTTGAATCTAAAGAATCGAAAACCAGCAAGGGGACTTTTAATATTACACAATAATCGCCCAAAGTAGTCAATGAGTTGTCACCACAAGACAAGACCTTGTAACGAGATTCTCATAAGTCGATACACGGTCCTACCCGAGTATAGGAAGACCCGGACATCGTGGCATTTAGTTCTCCATCAAGACTTGCCCTATTCAGTAAAAGACGAGCTTTCACATAAAGTTACCATTAGCGGACATCATCCAGCAAATCCCCATTACGTCTGCAATCGCGGAATCACTGATCAATCAGCCAGCAGAATCTCTTATTAATTAGTAATTACACAATCACTCTTGAGTTCTAGACATTACAATTCTCTCGCACTTCTCTTTAGTTTAAACTAAAGATTTGAGTGTCGAAATGACTGTCATAGACGTCAATCACCTCATTTTTTTTTTTTTAAAGATGGACCAATTATAATGCAACTCTATTGAGTTTAAAAACTTTGAAATAAAAGTGATTTTCTTAAATTAAATTTTATTTTGCGAAAATCTCCTATAGAACTTCAATCAAAATTAAATTAATTTAAAGATAATTTAAAATTATATTCAATAAATTCATTAATTTATAATTATATTAAAATCTTATATTTTTAAAATTTTAAAAATTATATTATCGTTAAATTTCATTAAAATATAAATTAAATCAAATTATATGATTTAATTTCAATACCGGTAAATTAAAACTAATACAGTAACCATGCATTCTAAGTGAACTGCCATTATCTTACATTTTAGATTACTATAATCCTAGCATATGTTTTGATGCTATCCGACATCACTTTCACTTAAAGTTAAAATAGAAAAAACTACCATCTAATTTAACCAAATAAATGCCCTTAAACTAAGGCAGTATTAACTTAATAGTGTGGAGAGACCATCATATGCTATGTGGACCACTAATCTATTATTATAATAATAATAAAAAAAAACTACCTAGATTACTATATAGGATGTGACATGATCTTTCTAAATCTAAATTCAATTTTTAAAATAATTCCTTCATTTTTTATTAAATTAATTAACACGATAAAATTAAAAGTTTTAGCATCATTAATCTATTTAATTATTATTTTATAAGATTCACATATCGTATAGACTTAGTAGCTAAGTATGCTACACAAAACAGAATACAGTCTCCCAAATTAAATTCTCAATTTGGATAAACTTGTAATACAAATTCAAAATTTAGATAATTATACTAAATTTATTATACTCAATTTTGAGTTAAATGGTTAAAAAAACATAAAATATTATTTTTTTAGTGAAAAAAGACACTTACATAATTTTTAGGGGCTTGAAATTATGACTTATAATATTTCTTGCATACATTCTAATTGAGAAAATTATATGTAATAAAGTTTATAAGGGATACGTGTGATGTTGGTTCCTATACTTTGTAATTAATTTATATCATCCTCTCATGCTAGCTAGATTTGTTAGTAAGGTTATTTAGAATCTAAATTGAATTAAATTAAATTTAAAATCAGTTTAAATCAAATTTATCCAATTTTAATAAATAATTTAAGGTCTAAATTAATATTAAACTGATTTATAGAGAACTAGAGGAATACCCGTGTTATGGACGTCTATCCTGTAAACTTTTTAATTAAATATTTTAACTATAGTTAATTTTAATTCTATTCGCTTTTTAAAGAATATTAAATTCTTTTATTAATGTAATTGTTATTCAGAATTTTTAATTAATATTTTATTTACTTATATGATAATAATTTAGTAATTTAATATGTTAATGGTTAATTTGTCGAGCCACATATTTAATACTTTTAAATTAAATATTTATATCAAAATTCATATATGATTCATTATGAGCATAAAAGTTTTAATATAAATGTTTAATATAAAAATTCTTAAATGTATTTTTATATAAAATTAAATTGAAAGAATTACTATTTAGTTTCTATGGTATGAAGAAATTCACTAGTTGCTCTCTGATTTTGAAAAATATATTAAAATATCTCTGATATTTTAAAAAGTCTACTAGTTAATTAGTTTCTCCGTTAGTTTTAGCGGTTAACTATTAAAAAAAAATTTAAAATACTCTTGATATAAAGGACTAATTAATAAATTTTTAAAATTTTAAGAGATCAACTAACAAATTTTTTAAAACCATAGGTATTAAATAGTAAAATACTTCATAAAAAAATTAACGGAATGGCTAATGATGCGTGCACTACGTGGAACAATACTTTTCAATAGCTTAAAGTGTAAGCACCTTGTAATATTTTTTGAGTATTCAACTAGAAAAGTAAAAAAATCTTGAGAAATTAAGGAGAAGTCGAATTATTTATATTGAGTACCATATTTGAAAAATAAGAAAGAAAAATGAGCTTATTTACTTAAAATTCGTGGGTTTAGTTTAAACTATTATAAATTCAATTTTAGAAACTCATATATTAGATATTTTAATGTGTTTTGATATCTTTTATAATATTTTATAGATTATAAGTCAAAATAGTAGGATTAGATGTAGTTTTTCTTGAACAAATAGGATTACCTTATGTTTTTCTATTTCAATTAGGACTTGTCTTATTTTTTTATTTTAATTAGGATCTATTTTGTTTTCCTATTTCAAATAGGGTTAGGAGATATTTAGCTATAAATAGTTTTTATTTTGTATGTATAGGAAGAAATAAGTTAATAAGTTATAAAAAGTTGATATTTTTCTCCATATGAGAATATCTGTTCTCTATTGCAAAAATGGTTAATTCTTTGTGTCTCCATGTTTAGCAACTTATCAAGGTTCAACATTATAACATTCTAATATAAATTTCTTTATCAAAAATATTTTTTGGTGTTCTCTACATGGAATTACTTGATTATATATGTTACTAATTATATTGGTTGGTTAGGGGTATTGTAGAGTAACCTTTGGAAGATATCTCTATCTCGTTCTTTGTCAATTTGTGTGATAGGATTTTTTTATCATGAGTTGATTCTGCATTCTGCATCATCTAATTAGTAGACTTTTTAAGACGTTAAGGACATTTTAATGTATTTTTCAAAATCGAGAGACTAATTAGTGAGGTTCCTCATACCATAGAAACTAAATAATAATTTTTCAATTAAATTTATAAATTTCTATATACAAACACATAATATTTGTAACGAGCTAAAATAAAATACTCCTCCGATGTATGATACTAATATATATATTTTTATTTGAATTTATTCTGAAATTTATTTGACTTTCTAAATAATAATATACTAATTATTAAATTAATTTATTTAAACTTTTTAATTTTATTAATTTTTTAAATTATTAAAAATTATTCTTTATGAGATTTTTTGAAAATTATTTTTTTATATGTAAAAACAAATATTTTTACAAACTTAAAAATTTCTAATATATGTATTGATATTTTATTTTTAAATATCAATCATAATCAAATACTTATTGAAAATTTATGATAAAAAGTAATCCTTTGTAATATAAATATATTGAATTTATATTTGATATTAACAATAATCGCCCAAATCGCTCAAAATAGACTATGCGCTGATACTCAAAGACAGAGCCACATAGTAAGAGTTTGATAAGATGATACTTGGTCTTATCAAGAAAAAGAAGATCCGGATGTTTTAGGTCTTAGCTTTTCGTCAAAACTCGCCCTTTCAACCTACAGAACGAGACTTTATAGGAAATTACTGTTAAAAGATATTATATATTAGATTTTCGTTACGCTTACAATCACAAAATTCCCTATCAATTATCTAGTACCAATCAGATTTTCAAGAGATATAATAATTAACTCCATCTTCTTACAGTATAAAAGTTAATGATCGCAGAGACCAAAATATGCATTCTTACATAACTACTCTTGAATTTTAATCAATTTCTTACATTCGCCAGTTTCTTTAGTTTACTGACTTAAGTATCAGAGTGGCTGCTATAGGCGCCAACCACTTCACGTTCTCTTTCTTGCAGAGTGACCAATCGCGACACAACTTCATTTTAGCCACATCATTTTTTTCCATTGCCGGGAAATCCATTGAATTATCTTTATTTGGATTAAAACCGGTCTCTTATTTTCATTCTCTTAAAAATAAATCTTTCTTTTCTTTCTTTCTCGAAATGGCTGACAATTCACGAGCTACTGCTGCCAACAAGGGTGTAGTCATTTTCTCCACTCTTGATAGTGGATAAATTAAATACCCTATTGATGGTAAATGAGGCTGATTTGAGCAATCTAAATAATGAGCTGATGCTTCAATACATAAAAAGCTGTAGGGCACTCTTGAGCAGTATAAGCCTTAGGAGGAGGTCTCATTTATGGTTCCCAGGTTAAGAGAGGATGCCTTCATTGATACCCCAAGGACTCCGACAAAGGCAATTCAAACGCAGTCTAAGGGAGGCAAAGCTGGAGGAAGAAGAGTCGGCGGATGAAACTCCAACGGATGTCGACTGGAAGCTAATATAGGTCGTACAAAGGTGCAGGAGAAGGATTATAACTGAATGATGCCTTGCCCCTTTCAGAAGAGATCTTGGTAGAGACTTTTTCCGCTAAGTTCAAACTTTCAAGTTTAGAAAAATATGATGAAAATTAGATCGTAGAAGTCACCTGGCAATCTTTAGGACAACCAAGCAGATTCAGGATGTCAACGATTTCGTGTTATGCTGAGTGTTTCCATTAACACTCACAGGTCTGGCTCAGAAATGATACCAACATTTTAGCCCAAGTTCAATTTAAAACTTTACACAACTTACTATATTATTTAAATCAAGGTTTATTACTTGTATACCTCTTATAAATCTCTCCTTCCGCCAAGGAGAGGTAAGTCTTTAAGAATCTTTATCTCACGGTTCAATGCAGAAACAATACAAGTTGAAGAATTAAATCATGAGATAGCATGTGAAGCGTTTAAAAAAGGAACACGCAACATCAAGTTCGTAGATTCCCTAATCAAGAACCTAGCCGCTACATACCAACAGCTAATGGGCAAAGCCTAGAAGTACATAAGGCTGGATGATGAAGTCTAAGTGTTGAGAGAGGATAAAAGGATGAGTCAAAAGTAAAACCAACAGCTAGAGAGGTGAGGATAGGAAAGAGACAAGAAAAGGCCACAATGTGGGTTCTTCTAGGCCATAATTTGGGTGTTAGTCCCGCTTAACAAGACATCTTATGTCAGGCTATAAAGAAGGTTTCGTCAAGTCATAATCTGAGTGTTAGTCCCACTAAACAATGCATCTTATGCTAGGCCACAAGGCGAGTTATGTCAGGCCATAAATTCGAGTGTTATTCCCGCTAAACAAGGCATCTTATGCCAGACCACAAGGCGGGTATCCGCCAAGCCACCTAATCCAGGTATTAGTCCTTCTAAACAATGCATCTTATGCTAGGCCATAAGGCAAGTATCTGCCAGGCCACTTAAACTGGATGTTAGTCCCACTAAACAAGACATCTTATACTAGGCCACAAGGCAGATATCTGCCAGGCCACCTAATCAGGGTGTTAGTTTCGCTAAATAAGGCATCTTATACCAAGTCACAAGGTGGGTATCCGCTAGGCCACCTAATTCGGGTGTTAGTCCCGCTAAACAAGGTATCTTATGCCAGACCACAAGGTGATATCTGTCAGGCTATAATCCGAGTGTTAGCCCTGCTAAATAAGATATTTTATACCAAGAAGGCGGATATCTGCCACGCCACATGACCAGGCGTTAGTCCCGTTTAACGAAAAGTGTTTATGGCACTTTATGCTCAGGCCACAAGGCGGGTATCCACCAGGTGAGTCCTTTAGGTGTTAGTCCCATTTTACAAAAAGTTTCTAAGGTATTTTATGCCCAGGCTACAAGATGAGTATCAGCCAGGCGAGTCTTTCGGAGAGGTAAGTTTCTGCCAAAGAATGCCACAAGGCGGGTAACTACCAGGTGAGTATTTGGGCATTAGTCCCAAAAAACTAAGTCAAGTTTCTGCCATAGAACGCCTTAAGGCGAGTGTTTGGGCTTTAGTCCTAAAAGACTAAGTCAAGTTTTTGTCAAAATGCGCCTCAAAGTGGGTAATTGTTACGTGAGTCTTTGGGCATTAGTCTCAAAAGACTAAGTCAAGTTTCTGCCATTGAACTCCTTAAGGCGGGTAAAAGCCAAGTGAGTCTTCGAGCATTAGTCCCAAAATAGTCAAGTTTTTGCCAAAAAAATGCTCAAGGTGTGGGTAACCGCCAGACGAATCTTTGGGCGTTAGTCCTAAAAGACTAAGTCAAGTTTCTACTAAAAAACACTATAAGGCAGGTATCCGCCAGGCTAACGACCGGGTGTCAGTCTTGATTAAATCCTCATGTCATTGTCGTGACTGGGTGCTAAGCTCGATTTATTATTTCTTTTTCTAATTTTTTTAATAGCCACAATGCGATCGTCATTTATGGCCAGGAGTAGGCAAAGCTATGTGAGTATGAAAGGGCCATCTAAATAAGCCATGTACTCTAAAATCATGAAGACAACTGTCACATTCGAATCTGAAGAATTGAAGACCAGCGGGGGATTTCTGATATTACACAATAATTGCTCAAAGTAGACCATACACTGGCACTCGAAGATAGAGCTACGTAGTAAGGATCTGATCAGATGATAATTGGTCCCATCGAGGGAAAATAAGACCCAGACGCTTCAGGTCTCAGCTTTTTATCAAGACTCACTCTGTCAAGCAATAGGGCGAGACTCCATGGGAAGTTACCATTAAAGGATATTATATACTAGATCTCCATTACGTCTACAATCACAAGATCCCCTATCAATTAGTTGGTACCAACCAAATTTTCAGGAAATGCGATAATTAACTCCATATTTTTATAGTATAAAAGCTAATGATCGTAGAGATTAAGGTACACAATCTTACATAACTACTCTTGAATTCTAAGTAATTCCTTACATTCACCTTTTTTTTAGTTTACTGACTTGAGTTTCGGAATAGCTGTCATAGACGCCAACCATCTCATGCTCTCTTTCTTACAGAGTGACCAATCGTAGCATAGTTTCATTTCAGCAACATCAATTTTTGTAATAATAATTTATTAATAATGTTAAAATATTTATCATGAATAAATATTAGTAATAATAATTTAAATTGTTTGTTTTTATTTCTAATTAAATGAAAATAACTCTAAATAATGAAAACTAATAAAGCAATCATAAAAATGATAAGAAATACTATTTAATTTAATTAAAAGAGTTCCACATGCCACTTCTCAATTGTTAGAATATTACACATATAAAGCTCTTGAGAACAAAGAGCTCTACATGTCACTTTTTAATTGTTAGAAAATACCATATGTCAACTCATTGGAAAAACTTACTTGTTTTATGTATATATAGATAGATTTCTAACCTTTTTTTCTAAATTATGTATTAAAATTAGTAAATTAAGAACTTCTTTTAGCTAAAAGGGCATTCATCGACATTTAATTATATCATAGGAAACATATTTATATAGTAAATCTAATTACTTTTATGTATTTTAGAATATAAAATTTAAATATTATTGTATGCATAAATTCCGTGTATAAAATTTAAAGACAAAAAACGAGGAACATATATCAATTTATATTGATTTAATTAAAAGAAGTAAAATATATTCTTTGATTAACAATTTTTTAAATAAATAATTTTTTAAATTTTATATGTTATGAGTTTGGGTAGTTCATAATGCATATAGTTTGAGTTTATTTGTTGATAATATTCATCAAATTATTGTTTGGTGTGATATTTTTATAAATACATTCATTATCATCTCAATGTCAAAGAAAATATAATACGCTTTTATTCAAAACTCACAACAACTATGTATATACAATATATTAATTTCTTTTAACATAAATAATATTAACAATGGGTTAGCAGTAATATAAAAATAATTAAATATAGTATTGCTTTACGTAACAATTTGAATTTTTTTAATTATAATAAAATACATACTATTTTATTAATATTATGATTATCGAGAATTTTAAATTTTGATAAAATTAAATTGGTTTTTAAGATTAACTATGTGCTATATTAAATTATTTTTATTATGTAATTATGTTAGTTTTATAATTTTAATATTTAAATAGCATTGATTTTTTAAAATTATCGTATGTATTATTATTATAACACTAAATTAAATTAAATTAAATTTTTGGTTCTAAAAATTTTAGTCATTAAATATATTCAAGTTTAATACATATCAATTTCGTATTTTTACAAACAAATTAAAACTTATTTTAAAGATATTATTATCATATTAAAACATTATATTAGGAGATATTGTAGTTTATTATTATTATTACTAAACTATTAGAAGTCATGGGATGATCACAAGGCAGGCAGCTTTTGTCACAGATTTCTTATTATAGTAGATGTTTTTGGGTCTGGGGTTAAAGGCACAGAGAGAGTTTAGGGAGGAAGTTCGGTCTATTCAGAATGAGCTTTTAGCTTTACAGGATGCAGAGGAGGATCTTGTAGTTTTTATTGTTTTGGTTGAAAGCGGATCTCAATCGTGTTTTGGCTGAGGAGGAGATCTTTTGGAAGTAAAGGGCTAAAAGCTTTTGGCTTAAAGAGGAGGATTTAAGTACTCGTTTCTTTCATTCTCAGGCTTCTACTAGGCGGAAAGTTGATTATGTGGGTACTTTTAAGGATTCTCATGGTCAATGGGTTCAGGATAAAGATGAGATAGGGCTCTTATTATGGATTATTTTTCAGATTTATAATGGTGTTTATAGTCCAGTTATCGATTTGCTTGAATCTCGGATTTTACGAGAAGATAATGAGAGGCTAGTAGCACCTTTTTGTGCAAAGGAGTTTCAGAGGGCTACATTTCAGATGCACTCAGATAAGTCTCAGGCCGGTGAGATGAATCCGGCTTTTTTTCCAAAAGTTCTTGCCTATTATTGGGGAGGCTATTATAGAGAATTACAAGGCTTGGCTTCAATATGGGTGTTTTCCATAGTCTTTGAGAGATGCTATTATTGTGTTAATACCTAAGAGCAAAGTCTACGCCTTATTGCACTTTATAACGTGCTGTATGAGATTGTTGCTAAGGTTCTAGCTAATTGGTTAAAGGTGATTCTCTCTTGATTGATTTCTTTTACTCAATCGGCTTTTATTCTAGGGCAGTTAATTACCAATAATGTGACAGTTGCTTTGGGAAAAATTCATTATATGAAGAGGAAGACTTGGGATAGAAAGGGTGAAATGGCTTTAAAGGTTGATATTAGAAAGACTTATGATTGGATTGATTGGGAGTATTTGAGGTTGTGTATGCTTAAAATGGATTTTGATGATTGCTGGGTTAGGTGGATTATTCTTTGTGTCTCTTCAGCTAGGTATTTTGTGATTTTAAATGGAGCCGACTTTGGGCCTATTCTTCCTCATCATGGGTTACATCAAAGTGACCCTCTATCTCTGTATTTATTTATTTATGTGCTGAGAGGTTGTCATCTTTGTTTCATAAAGCTGAGCAACGTGGGGATATTCATGGGGCATGTATCTCTAGACGTGCTCCTCACGTCTCATTTGGTTTTTTGCTAATGACAACTTCTTTTTTCTTTCAAAACAACACCTCATGAGTGTTAGCTGTAAAGAATATTTTGAACACTTATGAGGTTGCTTCTGGGTAGGTAGTGAATTTTTAGAAGTTAAGCATTTTTTTTAGTGCAAATGTCATTGATTCTTAGAAATAGGTTGCTTGTACTACTTTGGGGGTCTGGAGCCTATTAAACCATGACAAGTATTTAAGGTTACCTTCTTTTATTGGGCAGTCCAAAAACTAGGTTTTTAATTTTTTAAAAGATAGGCTACGGAAGAGGATATGTGGTTGGAAATGTAAGCTTTTATCTCATGCAGGGAAGGAGGTTTTGCTCAAATCTGTGGCTCAGGTTGTTCCAACCAATTGTATGAGTGTTTTTCTTTTGCATGCTTCTTTCTGTGAGGAGCTTCAACATATGATGAATTCTTTTTGGTAGGGTTCAAATGGTAGTGGTCAAAGAAAAATCCGTTGGTTGTCGTGGGATAGGATATGTATTGCTAAGGAGTCTGGTGATATGGGGTTAGGAAATTATCTTCTTTTAATTTAGCGATGCTAGGAAAGTAGGGTTGGAGACTCATTTATGACCAAAGAGTTCTCAAAGCTAAATATTTTGCTGATGGTGATTTCCTTTCAATAGAGGTAGGTTCTAATCGTAGTTTTATTTGGAAAAGTCTTTTGCAGTCTAAAGATTTGCTAAATGCTAGTGTTAGATGGAGAATAGGGGATGGATCTTTAATTAATGTTTGTGGTGACCAATGGCTTCCTAATGAGGATAATTTTTTTCATTTAGACTCACTAATTGATGATTTGTACGAGTTTAAGGTGCCGGGTTTAATTCATGAAGGGGGAGGGGGTAGAGGTTGGAATGAACATTTGCTTTCTAAGCTTTTTATTATGGAGGATGTGCAGACTATTCTTCAAATTTCTCTTCATATAACTAGTCGTAAGGATAGAAGAATTTGACAATTCACTAGATACAGAAAGTATTCTGTCAAATCTGAATATCATGTTGCTATCAGAAATGATGAAGGATTCTCTTAGTTTGTAGTGCTAGGTTAGTGGAAGAGGATTTGGAAGCTTCATCTTCCCCATAAAGTTAAGAATTTTCTTTGGAGAGTTATAATAAAAGTTTTACTATCTCGGGTAAATTTGGTCAATAGGTCTATTGATTTAGCTGTGGATTGTCTTAGATGTGGCATGGTTGAGGACGAATTTTCATTGTTTTGTTACTATTGAGTGTTAAAATCTTCTTAATTTGAGTGTAGATTTAATGTATTTTTCTTTTTTGTACAGTTTTATTAGTCATATGGCGAGTTTTCAGGATTTCACTATTTTGGATAGGGCGACTGTTACAATATGGTGTATGTGGTAGCATAGGAATTTGCTTGTGTGGCAGGGAAAAATTGCTGGTGCTGCTGATATTGTTCTAGTGGGTTCTTCCCTTTTGACTGAATGATAGTTTGTCCGTGTGAGTAGTCTTGAGGTTTCTAACCCTGAGTTCTTTCTGATTGGCAAAAACTTATGGTTGGTAGGTTGAAATGTAATGTGGATGTTGTGATACATAGGGAATTGAGGTATATCTCCTTTAAAGTAATTATTAGGGATTCTAATGGTATATTTGTCTCTGTCTTGTCTAGTGCTTACAATGGTTACTTCGCCTGCTTTAACTAAAGTTTTTTCTTTAAGAGGTTTTGAGTTGGTTGTGTGGTAGTTTATTTTATAATATTGATATTTAGATGGATGCAAAATTAGTTGTGGATGCTTGTCTTTCGGGACATCATGATTGGTCTGAGTTTGGTCAGCTGGTTATAGATTGTCATTTTATTTTCACTCAGAGGTCTGATTGAACCTTGTTTTGGATAAGGAGGCAAACCAATATTGTTGCTCATAGTCTTGCAAGGGCAACTACTTCTTATGTTAGCCTCCATATTTGGTGCGAGCTTTCAGACTCTATTGTGAATCTTCTTCTTTTGGAAGGGCTATAGATGGCCTTTTCGTAATATTTTTTGCTCTTAAGATATTTAATGACTTCAAAAAAAATATTTAGAATTTAAATTAAGGTAAGATGTTTTCAATTTAATATAATTATATATATATATATATAATGCTAAAATTTAACTAGCCTATTACACTCCCTCTTTTACCTAATAAATACTCTATCTCACTACTAAAAAATAAGTTAAGATAGCGCTCATAAATTGTTGTTTTATATACTTTAATTATAATCATAGGTTAATAGTAACAGTTTGAGAACTACTATATCTATCTCCACCACTAAGTATAAGATAGTGATTTAATTATTTTTTCGCAACGAATAAAAAACGCTACTAAAATTATGATTTTATTAAATATAAAATAAATTTTTTATTAAAGTATATCATTATATAATAAAAAATAAATTTTCTTTATAACGAACACTAACACTATTTGTCTCATTAATTAGAGACTTACAATCATAAATAACTGGACCAAAGGCCGAGTAATCCATGTAACTGGGATCAGTAATAGCCCGAACGCTATGTTGAGCATCTGACTCCACAATCACATTGGACCATCCCTCACTTTTAATCCAGTTAAGAGTTTCTCTAATGGTTAAAGTTTCAGCAATCTTTGCTCCAACATCATCAAAAACCACCATTTGTGCTACATTGGACCATCCCTCACTTTTAATCCAGTTAAGAGTGTAACGACCCGGAAATCCGACCCGTTACCGGCGCTAGGATCCAAATCGGCTTAAGGCCGCCGGGACCCGTAGCAAGCCAAGCATACCTGCTGTAACCTGTAATATCCCATACATGATCAACACCATACATGAAACTGTAAACTTTTTCTTTCTTTTTCCAAGCTTAACCTGAACATGTGCACATCTAATAACATAACCATCACTGGAGTCCTCATCAAATGCTCCAATGGGGTATTACATCATTCGATAAGCTTGGACTATCATATACATCATAAAAACATTTCTATAGATCATGTGTCAAAGGGATAAACATAAACATAGGGTCAAGCACATACTAATCCTCAATCATCATCATCATTACATATCATAACTATACATTACTCTTTCATTACATCATATTCATGTCCACTACTATCTATTACAACACACAAGGCTTGCCTTCACTCTAGCCGACTTCTTGATCTATCCTGTACCTGCAACTTTGGGGATAAAGGGAGTGGGGTGAGCTACTAGAGCCCAGTGAGCAGAAACTAAAAACATTTGTTTTAATTCCTCCATTTTTAGGTATATTATTATTCATTTTATTATTATTATTATTATTTAACTTTTTCTTTCTTTTTCTTATTCATGCTTTCATGTATGCGCCATAACACAAACATTTCACAACAAGGATGAACTTGTCACCATTTAGCCCCAATCTTTCTTACTTATACATGCCGGGGGCGTAGAGCCGTAGCAGGCACACCCGGACTTTCATAATCAGTCATGGTGCCAGGGGCGTAGAGCCGTAGCAGGCACACCTGGACTCACATAGGCTATCATGACATACAAGGGCTAATGGATCATTCAACATTCATCCACATCAACAACAAAGTATGCAATGCAACATATTCGTGAATTCTAATGCATACAACCTAATATTTCATAGCATAGTGATGCATGGGCAATGCTTTATGATTCATTCATTTATTCCTTTACTTTAAAGCTTAAGGGGTTGTTCCACTCACCTGGTAACTGAAGCTTTAATAACGAACTCTGAACGACTACCTCACAACCGGGGGTCTCGGTTCCTCGGGTCCGAACCTCTTGAAGATCGAGAGGAAAATGACCTTGACTCAAAGATGGGAGGATTGAGCTCCTTGAACCTCCAAGACTCAAACGTGCTTAAAACTTATAGATCTTGGCTGACAACGGGGAAGAAAAGCTCGCCCGTGCGGACCAAAGAGACCCTTTTATAGTGGCTGGCCAGGCCACGTTCGGGGGCCGAAAGTGCCTCCGCATGCATGCAAGGTTCGGCGGCCGAACATGAGGTTCGGCGGCCGAACTTGGACTTCCCTCACTCATGCTTTCGGGGGCCTGACGTGCCTCCAAAACGCATGCATGTTCGGCGGCCGAACTTGACTTTCGGCGGCCGAACCTGGGTTTTCTTCCAAAGACTGTTCATGCAAAAACTCATTTAATTTCTTACTTAAAAACATGAAATACATGAAAACATTTTATAAAACCATAGCTTTACCCTTCTAGAGGTTTCCGACATCCGAGGTCCCACCGGACGGTAGGGATTCCGATACCGGAGTCTAGCCGGGTATTACATTCTCCCCCCCTTAAGAACATTCGTCCCCGAATGTTCCTCAACTAACATACAAAGTATGGCATCAATCATAACATACAACATAGCATACAATATATCATACATGCAACACATAGAACAACTAACACTCACCTCAAAACAGATGGGGGTATTGCTGGAGCATGGACTCCCGTGTCTCCCAGGTACATTCTTCAATATTGTGGTGGTTCCAAAGGACTTTCACCATCGGGATTTCCTTGTTCCTCAGCTTTCTGATCTGAGTGTCTAGGATCCGCACTGGCTGTTCTACATAGGTGAGATCCTCTTGGATCTCCATATCAGGCTCACTGAGAACCTTGCTCGGATCTGACACGTACTTCCGTAACAGAGAAACATGGAAAACCGGATGGATTCTCTCCATCGAAGTAGGCAAGTCTAGCTTGTACGACACATTACCGACCCTCTGAAGCACCTCGAAAGGACCGATGTACCGTGGAGCTAACTTACCCTTCTTCCCGAACCGAACCACTCCTTTCATAGGAGACACCTTGAGCAAAACCAAATCCCCCTCCTGAAACTCTAGCTGTCTTCTGCGGATATCTGCATAACTCTTCTGCCGACTAGCAGCAGTCTTGATCCTCTCTCTGATTATGGGTACTACCCTGCTGGTAAGCTCTACTAACTCCGGACCCGCAAGAGTCCTCTCTCCTACTTCCTCCCAGCAGATAGGTGATCTGCACTTCCTCCCATACAAAGCTTCATATGGAGCCATCCCTATGCTAGCATGATAGCTGTTATTGTAGGCAAACTCCACCAAAGGTAGATGCTGCCTCCAAGAACCGCCAAAATCTAGCACACACATTCTGAGCATATCCTCTATTGTCTGGATGGTCCTCTCTGACTGTCCGTCTGTCTGTGGGTGGAAGGCATTACTGAAGTCTAATCTGGTACCCATAGCGTTCTGCAGACTCCGCCAAAACCTGGAGGTGAACTGGGGCCCTCTATCTGACACTATAGATACCGGGACCCCATGCAGTCTGACAATCTCATCCACGTACACCTGCGCCAACTTGTCCACAGAGTAACCACTCCTGACAGGGATGAAGTGAGCAGATTTGGTGAGTCTGTCCACAATCACCCATATGGAGTCCAATCTGTTGGACGTCGCCGGTAACCCCACTACGAAGTCCATAGCTATATTCTCCCATTTCCACTCTGGAATCGGTAGTGGATTCAACATTCCAGCCGGCTTCTGATGTTCTAGTTTCACCCTCTGACACACATCGCAGGCTGACACGAATAGTGCCACGTCCTTCTTCATAGCTGGCCACCAATACACTCTCTTCAGATCCTGATATATCTTGGTGGCTCCAGGGTGAACACTATACCTGGTATTATGGGCTTCCCCCATAATATCTCCCTTCAGACCAATGTCATCTGGCACACATAATCTGTTCCCGTAGCGGAGGATCCCCTTATCATCAAACTTGAACTCATTACTCTGGCCTGACTGAACCGTTCTGGCAATCCTGACCAACTCTGGGTCCTCATGCTGTTTCTGAGCTACCTGCTCTAGAAACACGGGTGTCACTCTCATCTGAGCCACTAAGGCACCTGTGCCAGACAACTCCAACTGTAATCCCTCATCCATAAGTCTGTGGAACTCCTTCACCACCGGCCTCCTCTCTGCTGAAATGTGGGATAGGCTGCCGAGTGATTTCCGGCTTAGGGCGTCTGCCACAACATTCGCCTTGCCCGGATGGTACTGAATCTTGCAATCATAGTCACTCAACAGCTCTACCCATCTCCTCTGCCTCATGTTCAGTTCTCTCTGACTCAAGATGTACTGCAGGCTCTTATGATCAGTGAAGATCTCACACTTTACCCCATAAAGGTAATGCCTCCACATCTTGAGTGCAAAGATCACTGCTGCCATCTCTAGGTCATGTGTGGGGTAATTCAGCTCATGCTTCTTCAGCTGCCTAGAAGCATAAGCGATCACCCTCTCATTTTGCATTAGCACACAACCCAGTCCCACACGGGACGCATCACAAAATACTGAGAAGTCATCATCACTTTTTGGCAGAGCTAACACCGGTGCTGAAGTCAATCTCCTCTTAAGCTCCTCAAAGCTTTCCTCACACTGATCAGTCCATATGAACTTCTGATTCTTCTTTGTCAATTTGGTCATAGGAGCAGCAATCTTTGAGAAGTCCTGAACGAACCTCCTGTAGTAACCTGCTAAACCCAGAAAACTCTTGATCTCGGTCACTGTGGTGGGTCTAGGCCAGTTAGCTACAGCCTCTACCTTCTTGGGGTCTACTTCAATACCCTGTTCTGACACAATGTGCCCCAAGAATGATATGCTCCTAAGCCAAAACTCACACTTGGAGAACTTGGCATACAAGCCATGCTCCCTCAAGGTCTGCAAAACTGTCCTCAGGTGATGGGCATGCTCCTCTGCATTTCTGGAATACACTAAGATATCGTCTATGAAGACAATAACGAAGTGATCCAGATACTGACTGAATACTCTGTTCATGAGGTCCATGAATGCTGCAGGGGCGTTGGTCAACCCAAACGGCATCACAAGGAACTCATAGTGCCCATACCTGGTCCTGAAAGCTGTCTTCGGTACATCTTCATTCCTTATCCTCAACTGATGGTACCCTGATCTCAGATCTATTTTGGAGAAACAACCTGCTCCTGCTAGCTGGTCGAATAGATCGTCGATCCTCGGCAAAGGGTACTTGTTCTTGGTAGTGACCTTGTTCAACTGTCTGTAGTCGATACAAAGTCTGAGGGATCCATCCTTCTTCCTCACAAACAAAACCGGAGCACCCCAAGGTGAAGTACTCGGTCGGATGAAACCCTTATCTACCAGCTCTTGCAACTGTTCTTTCAGTTCTTTCAATTCAGCTGGTGCCATCCTGTAGGGAGGGATAGAGATCGGTCTGGTACCAGGCATTAACTCAATCTCGAACTCTATCTCCCTAGCAGGTGGTAACCCTGGCAGCTCGTCTGGGAAAACATCTAAGAATTCACTCACCACAGGCACTGAGGCGGGCTCTCTGACATGACTATCTAACTCCCTCACATGAGCTAGGAACCCCTGACATCCCCTCCTGAGCAACCTACGAGCCTGAAGAGCTGAGATCAGACCTCTAGGTGTACCCCTCTTGTCTCCTCTGAAGACGACCTCTGACCCATCCTGATCTTTGAATCTGACTACCTTGTCTCTACAGTCCAAGGTAGCACCATGGGTCGATAACCAATCCATCCCTAGAATGACGTCAAAATCTGTCAAATCTAGAACCACGAGGTCGGCGGAAAGGCATCTTCCCTCTATGAAAACTGGACTACACTGGCAGACTGCCTCTGCCACTGACGGGTCACACTTGGGTCCACTGACCCATAGGGGACACTCTAACCCAGAGACCATCAATCCTACCCTCTCCACGACTCTCGGAGCAACAAAAGAATGAGATGCACCCGGGTCCATTAAGGCATACACATCAGAACAACCAACGATGAGATTACCTGCCACCACGGTGTTGGATGTGCTGGCCTCCTGCTGAGTCATAGTGAAGATCCGTGCCGGAGCTGATGGACCTTCACCTCTGTATCCTGCTGATGAAGAGGCTGACCCTCTCCCCCTGCCTCTGCCACTGGCCTGTGTTGCGGCTGGAGCTACTGGCTGCACCACACTGTCGGAGGCTGTCTGCTGAGACGGTGCTGCAAAGGCTGCTCTAGGACAGTCTCGAGCCAAATGACCCGCCTGTCCGCATCTGAAACATGTATTTGTCCCTGCCAGACATACTC
This sequence comes from Manihot esculenta, assembly GCF_001659605.2. NCBI lineage: Eukaryota > Viridiplantae > Streptophyta > Magnoliopsida > Malpighiales > Euphorbiaceae > Manihot > Manihot esculenta. The sequence continues at coordinate 18,257,447 of NC_035177.2, read as the reverse complement.
CCTTGTGTGGTCTCCCACATCTCATACATGCTGTAACTTCTGCGCCAGAGCTTGAGCCACTGCCTAAACCCAGACCTGACTTGATCTTGTTCCAGAACTTATTCTTCTTAGATTTTCTGTGGCCTCTGTCCCACTTCTTACTGCCTGCAACTGCTGTATTCAGAGAAGAAGAGTCTAACCTTTCCCCACCTGGGGTCTTGGAACCAGAAGACTGTGCCACTGACTGTTTTACCTTCCCCTCAACGATAGCACTAGCCTCCATTCTCCTAGCCATATCCACTATGGCATGGAAACTCTCCCTCTCTGCTGACTGTACCAAAGAGGAATACCTGGAGTGCAGCCTCATAATATATCTACTTGACTTCTTTTGATCTGTGTCCAAATTCAGCCCAGCATATGGCAACAACTCCAGGAACCTATCTGTGTACTCCTCCACACTCATCTGATCAGTCTGCCTCAACTGCTCGAATTCTATCATCTTCTGCTCTCTAGAGCTCTCAGGGAAAGCCCATCCTGCAAACTCATTTGCGAACTCCTCCCAGGACATACTGTCCGCTCTCGGGTTCACATAGTTCTTAAACCAACTACGTGCCTTCTTGCACTCTAGTGTGAACCCAGCCATCTGAATGGCTCTACTGTCATCAGCCCCTATCTCATCTGTAATAGTCTTGACCCTGTTCAGATACTCAAATGGGTCATCACCTGCTCTGTACTGAGGAGCACCCAACTTCATGTAATCGGTCATCTTGACCTTGCTCCCTCTAGATGAGGTAGGTTTGGGTACTTGTGTTTCCGGGACAGTAGGTACTGGTGGTGGTGGAGGTGCAACATCCCCTGGGGTAGGGTTTGCTGTACTGGTATAGGGAGGTGGAGGTGGGTACATGGGATACTGAGAGTATGGTGGGTAGTAAGGTGGGTATGGCATATGTGGAGGATAAGGGCTAAAACTGGGGTAATCCGATGTACCTCCCATCGAATACCCTGGATGGTGTGAATAGGGTGGGTAGTGATGTGGCTGGACATAACTCGAGGCCTGAGTGCCTCCTTCTGATTCTCCCATGCCCTCTTCCGGCATGCTCACACCGAGATTGCCATCCCTCCTCTGATCTACTTCCATATCCTCAGACATTCCTCCCTGCACTGTTCCTCTTACTGATCCGCTTCTACCCAGATCCAAAGACCTTCTAGGGTCTCTAGCTACTCTGTCTCTGTTGGACCTACTGGACATTGCCCTAGGCAAAGCTGAAGGACGGGCATCAGCGCCCTCGTCCTGAGGTGGCACTCCAGTCAATCTTGCAGATCGACGAGTTCCTCTCATTCTATCCTCTGAAAAACAACACATAGCATAAGCAATCATTAGCATCATATGGTTCATGTAAAAACTCATGAACCCTCATCACATACATAGCATCACATCATAGCATTTATGCACATGCATATCATCATGGCATATCATATCATCATATAGACAGGACTCTACATCCTATCCTAGTGGACATGATTTTCCTAGTGTGCTTGACCTTCTAGAACATCTATGAGCCCGACACTCTAGGTCCGACCATATGAACCTAGTGCTCTGATACCACTCTGTAACGACCCGGAAATCCGACCCGTTACCGGCGCTAGGATCCAGATCGGCTTAAGGCCGCCGGGACCCGTAGCAAGCCAAGCATACCTGCTGTAACCTGTAATATCCCATACATGATCAACACCATACATGAAACTGTAAACTTTTTCTTTCTTTTTCCAAGCTTAACCTGAACATGTGCACATCTAATAACATAACCACCACTGGAGTCCTCATCAAATGCTCCAATGGGGTATTACATCATTCGATAAGCTTGGACTATCATATACATCATAAAAACATTTCTATAGATCATGTGTCAAAGGGATAAACATAAACATAGGGTCAAGCACATACTAATCCTCAATCATCATCATCATTACATATCATAACTATACATTACTCTTTCATTACATCATATTCATGTCCACTACTATCTATTACAACACACAAGGCTTGCCTTCACTCTAGCCGACTTCTTGATCTATCCTGTACCTGCAACTTTGGGGATAAAGGGAGTGGGGTGAGCTACTAGAGCCCAGTGAGCAGAAACTAAAAACATTTGTTTTAATTCCTCCATTTTTAGGTATATTATTATTCATTTTATTATTATTATTATTATTTAACTTTTTCTTTCTTTTTCTTATTCATGCTTTCATGTATGCGCCATAACACAAACATTTCACAACAAGGATGAACTTGTCACCATTTAGCCCCAATCTTTCTTACTTATACATGCCGGGGGCGTAGAGCCGTAGCAGGCACACCCGGACTTTCATAATCAGTCATGGTGCCAGGGGCGTAGAGCCGTAGCAGGCACACCTGGACTCACATAGGCTATCATGACATACAAGGGCTAATGGATCATTCAACATTCATCCACATCAACAACAAAGTATGCAATGCAACATATTCGTGAATTCTAATGCATACAACCTAATATTTCATAGCATAGTGATGCATGGGCAATGCTTTATGATTCATTCATTTATTCCTTTACTTTAAAGCTTAAGGGGTTGTTCCACTCACCTGGTAACTGAAGCTTTAATAACGAACTCTGAACGACTACCTCACAACCGGGGGTCTCGGTTCCTCGGGTCCGAACCTCTTGAAGATCGAGAGGAAAATGACCTTGACTCAAAGATGGGAGGATTGAGCTCCTTGAACCTCCAAGACTCAAACGTGCTTAAAACTTATAGATCTTGGCTGACAACGGGGAAGAAAAGCTCGCCCGTGCGGACCAAAGAGACCCTTTTATAGTGGCTGGCCAGGCCACGTTCGGGGGCCGAAAGTGCCTCCGCATGCATGCAAGGTTCGGCGGCCGAACATGAGGTTCGGCGGCCGAACTTGGACTTCCCTCACTCATGCTTTCGGGGGCCTGACGTGCCTCCAAAACGCATGCATGTTCGGCGGCCGAACTTGACTTTCGGCGGCCGAACCTGGGTTTTCTTCCAAAGACTGTTCATGCAAAAACTCATTTAATTTCTTACTTAAAAACATGAAATACATGAAAACATTTTATAAAACCATAGCTTTACCCTTCTAGAGGTTTCCGACATCCGAGGTCCCACCGGACGGTAGGGATTCCGATACCGGAGTCTAGCCGGGTATTACAAAGAGTTTCTCTAATGGTTAAAGTTTCAGCAATCTTTGCTCCAACATCATCAAAAACCACCATTTGCTTAGCACAAATAAACTCTCCCAGGCTATTACGGGTCACGATTGTTAGGAAAACCCAGAGATTACTGCAACCCAAAACACGCAGTGGAAAATAAAAATCTCTGATTTCCTTCACGGGATCCGAGTGTTTCATTTATTTTGAAAGGAAGGATAAGAGACTAACCTGTTAGAATCGACGAGAAGATATAGTTCCGGACTGATGATGCTGCTTTTGAAACGAATACCCTCAATTGTATCCACACGAACGTCTTTTACCCTTCTAGAGTGCTAGCTCTCTCAAAAATGGATAAGCTATGTGTTCCCCAATCTACAACTCAAAAAAATGATTTCTCCAAAATGTTACTCCCACAATTCGCAGAAAAAGTTTTATTCGTTTTTTAGTCTTTTTATTTTCTCAAAATTCTTTTCGTAAAAGAGTTGTGTACATGACCCACTATCACAATCTCACAGATACTCAAATATCTTACGTGATAGTTTTTTTTTTTATAAGGAAAACCAAAAATTTTTTTATCTGTAACAGTTACAGATAGACTGCAGATTTTTTAAATATTATTATTTTATAATAATAAATTATTAATATTAATAATAATAACATCTTTATTATTATTAATTATACTAATGGGCTTTTAGCCCATTAATATAGCACATCAATAACGTTCTTTTGTGTGTGACCCAATAGGCTCACATTAATTGGCAATAGGCCCAGTCCCACAAGGCCCATAAATTATAAGTGGCATTTAGCAAGACATTATGACTACCAAACTAATATGAGGATTGATAGTCCGATAAAGCCTAATAAATAGAACATATATTAATCCCTTTGTCACACGATATCTAGTTTGAACATAAGTCATGGTCAATGTCAAACTTATAATGTTCAAACTTGTGATTTCTTGATCTCTAAGTAAACTGATAAAACCAAATGATATTGATCACACTATCAAATCATTTGAGCACGGCCATGCATTTCTCAGTCTCACTTATCGAGGGGCCCAGAAGATATCCTTTGAGAGGGACAAATTCTATCTTGATTGTTCAATATCCTCTACATAATTTCTATTATGCTCAATCATAACCTTTATGATTATCTGATTAAAGACAATGTTTGGTTATGTCAAAACATAATAGTCCTTATGTTGGAAACTATGACAATATCAAGTCAAACGATTAAGACATAACTACTTTGAGATTCACTTGTGACAATAACCCATGTAGTGATCTCAATGCGGGTCCATCCAATACTTTGTTCTCTAACAAGTATCTATGATTATTGAATTATATCAACATATACATAATCATCTCATGATTATCAATCAATAATAATACTAGTTATATTTTATTATTATCAACATAATAATAAGTAACCAGGGATATTAATCATTATTATGTAACATGCAAACAAATAATAATGATAATAAAACCTCTTCAATTTATTAATAACCAAAATGACATACAAAAAAATTCAAGATAATGGCTTAGGGCAAATACACTAACAACCATACCCAATCCAACATGGGAATGATTAAAAGTGGCTGCATCAACATTTATTTTTAAAACACCTACAGGAGGCTTTTTCCAATCTAGCATGAACGTCACTTCTCCATTTAAACTTGCTGGCTTTGCTCGTGCAACAGTCCAATCTTGAAGAAAATGTCGAGCAAAGAAGATCAATTGTAGAGGAGACTTTCATACTTGTTTCCAAATCAACTGGTTACGTTGTGTCCAAATAGCCCAAAGGGTGATCAAAATCACATCAACCTGCTCCAACGATGCATGAAATAACACAAGGGAAAGCCACTCAGATATAGTATTGACATGAGGATGAACCCAGTCTACCTCAGTATGCAGCCAACAATCCTGAGCAAAGGGGCATGAGACCAAAACATGCATTATAGTTTTAGGTGCGTTATGATAAAAATAGCATGTATTATGCTCAGGGATGTGTCGTCGCTGTAGTAGCTCCAAACAAGGGACAACTGCGTTACACATACGCCAAGTGAAGTTCAATACCTTGGCTGGAACATGAAGATGCCATAACTTCTTCCACATTTGACAGTAATCAGCAACACCTACAACATTAACTTGTACTGTCAGAAAATGATAAGAACTTTTCACAGAAAAATTACCTTTGGCCTCTCATTTCTATGCCCAACAATCTGAGATAGATTGTCTACTTAAAGGAATCGCAGCAATAGCATTAACATTCTCATCACAAAACATGGATTGAATTAAGGACAAGTTTCATTTGTTATCCTGAATTAAATCTGATACCAGAAGTGGAATGTAACCTGCAGGCATATCAGTAGCCACTTTTGACGATGTCATGGAGGGCAGCCATACATCCATCCATATGGAGATAGTAGTACCAATACAAACTCTTTTATACGCACCCTGAGAAATTAAGGACTTACATTCCCAAAGGCTCCTCTAAGTATAACTTGGATTGTTCCCCAACATCGAATCCAAGTACGAGCAGTCCAGAAAATATTGAGCCTTTAATAATCTAGCCACCAATGAGTCAGGTTTAGTTAATAGACTCCATGCATTATAGCCTAACATAGAAATATTAAAGTCATGAAGATTCTTAAATCCAAGACCACCCAAGTGTTTAGGACAACACATCCTTTGCCAACTGACCCAATGGATTCCCTTTTCATTGTTCATACTCTTATACCACCAGTATTGAGCCATAAGCTGTTGGAGTTTATTACACAATGTCCTGGGCAACAAAAATAGTGTAATACCCGGCTAGACTCCGGCGTCGAAATTCTAACCTTCTGACGGAATCCCTATTGGAATTCGAAATTCCTGAAGCTGGAATCTCCTTAGAAGGGTAAAATAAGGTTTTTATAAAATAAATTTGAAAATTTTAAGGTTTTGAGTTAAAAAGAAAGAAAGAAAAATGTTTTGAAGGAAAACCCCAGGTTCGGCCGCCGAACCTTCAGGTTCGGCTGCCGAAGGTGGTGCCGCCGCGGGACCTTCCCTTTTGGCCCCCCGAAGGTGGTTTATCCAGCCACCTATAAGAGGCCTTCAACTCGAAAATGAGAGAGCTTTCTCTCCATTTTCGGGCAGAGGTGAGTCCTTGCCCTCCCTTTTATGGTTTTGTTGTTTTTCCTTCAAATCTCTTAGGAAATTCACGAGTTTTCTTTTATTTTTGAAGATTTGAGCTTAAATCCAAGTTTTTAAACCTTGGAGACCTCTGGAGACCGTTTTACCTCATCTCCAAGTTGGGGTTGCTGTCACCCTTAAATCTTCAAGAGGTAAGTCTAGATCTTTGTTTTTACTATGTTTTAAATAAGTTTTAAGAAGGGGTTAAGGGTTAATAATGCATGAAAAGGTTAGATCTAAAGTTTTAGGGTTTGTGTTAGTTTTGATGATAAATGCTCCCTCTTGTGTTTTTGTTGTTGCTTGTTGGGGAATAGGCTAGTTTCTATGTCCCTTATGCATGTTTGAGTGAGTAGGAATGTTTTTTAGTAGTTGGGTGTGAGGATTGAAGTGTTTTGGTGGCTGTGTGAATAGGGCAGAATCGGGTTCTCGCCTTGCTAGAGAATCCAGGTTTGACCGCCAAACTTGCTTGTGGAGGCAGCCTTTTAGCCGCCTAACCTGCCCCTGAAAGTCCTTGACTTCCGGATCTGTAGAGAACCTTCGGCCGCCAAACCTACCGCCGAAAGTCCCCTGCCCAGCCTTCTTTTGCTTGTTTTGTATACATGTTCTAGTATGTTTAAGAGGGGGTTTTTGGGGAGTTGCTTTGAGTCATGTAATAGTTATGTTTGGTCCTCATTTGAGTCCATCTGTGTAGGATCGGACCTAGGAGACCGTAGAGGCCTATAATGAGTTAGCTACGTCAGTTTTAGGCAAGCGTCAGTTAGAGGTGAGTAGAACTAAACTGAATCATTATTTTAAGAAATTAAGCCTTTTAAGCATGCTCATGCATCATTAATGCCATGTATATGTATTATGTTGTTTTGCATTAGAATTCATGAATATGATGCATTGCATAATTTATTGTTGATGTGGATGGATATTAGATGACCCACTAGCCCTCGAGTATGATATGATATGATATGATATGATATGATATGATATGATATGATACGGAAGTCCAGGTGAAGCCCATTCTATGCCCCTGGCAATATGTAATAGAAAGTCCAGGTCGAGGCCCATTCTACGCTCCTGGCATTATGGATATGTTATGTTATGTTTAAGAGGAAGTCTTGAGGAGCTCTGTCGAGGACCGGACACTATTGGAATATGTAGAGGGTTACTGGTGACAAGTGCATCTTGATGTGAATTGTTTGTGTGGTGACGCATTCCATATGAGCATATGTTTATTAAATTATTTTTTTGTTCTGCTCACTAGGCTCTTGTAGCTTATCCCTTTCTCCTAACCCTAGGTTTGCAGGGTCAAAGATAGCTCGGGGAAGTCGGCATAGTAGCTGGTATAGTTAATGTAATAGTATAGTGTGGACATGTAAATTTTAATGGAATAGAATTGTGCTTTGCCCTAGTTTTTTAATCTTTGTAATCCCTGTTAATATGATCCTTATGTAAAAGTTTTAAATTATGAGTTATGTTTGAACCAAGCTTGAGGCATGTGATAATTACCATACTAGAGCATTTGATGAGGGCTCCAGTGTGGGTTTTATGTTTTCAGTTTTGATACATGCACAGGTCGAGCCATGGTTCATGGAAAGTTTATGTTTTTGTTATATTGTATGATCATGTATGGGATTTTATCAGGTACATAGGATGTATAGTAGGCTTGCTATGGGCTTCGACAACCTTAAGTCGATCTGAACCCTAACGCCGATAGCGGTTTGATTTTCGGGTCGTTACAAAGTGGTATCAGAGCCTTAGGTTTATATGGTCAGACCTAGAGTGTTGGGCTCATAGATGTTATAGAAGGGCAAGCACATTAGGAAAAAAATCATGTCCACTAGGATAGAATGTAGAGTCCTGTCTTGATATATGTATGATGATGTGTGGTGCTATGACTATATGCATGTGCATTCTTGTTATGTTATGTATATGATGTGGGTTCATGTGTGTTCACATGAACCATATGATGCTAATGTTTATGTGATATACGTTGTTTTTCAGAAGGCAAGATGCGAGGCTCACGTCGATCTGCATGATTACTGGAGTTCCACCTGAAAATGAGAGCATGGATGCCCTTCCTCCTACTGCTCCGTCAAAAGCACGGTCGAGTAGGGTTGTAACATCCTCAAACCCATAGCTAGAGTAGTGCCATCATTAGGTCTGAGGTAGGCTATTTCTAGAGTAAGTGGCATTAGGGGAGGTACTATTTCTGGATGTGCATCTTGGATCTCTGTCTGATATGATAGAGATAGGGACACCATGTAGTCTCACAATTTCATTAATGTACAATTCTACATACTTTTCTAATGTATAATCCATTCTTATAGGCAAGAAATGCGCTGATTTAGTTAACTTGTCAACTATTACCCAGATGGCATCTTTCTTCCTTGGTGTGAGTGGCAATCCTGTTACAAAATCCATGGTAATTCTATCCCATTTCCATTCTGGTATAGCGATAGGCTGCAATAATCCTGATGGGACTTGATGTTCTGCTTTTACCCGTTGACATGTCAAACATTTTGTTACAAATTCAGCTATATCTCTTTTAATACCCGGCCACCAATAATGTAACCTCAGATCTTGATACATCTTAGTGCTACCTGGATGCCACATATGGACTGTTGTGTGCCTCTGTAAGAATACTCTGTTTCAGCTCTCCAATGTTAGGTACACATACTCTGTTACCATAGTACAAGTAACCATCATCACTTATTACATGCTTCTGCTTCTTCCCCTCTTGAGAACATGACATAGCAGTAATCAATCCCTTAGGACATCTTGTGATTGTGAATAGAGTTTACAGAGATTGTCTTATATGTGTGCAAGGTCACACCTTTTTAGGTGACCTAATAGAGTTACCTTTTAGAGAGTTTGATGTGATCTTGGGTATGGATTGGTTGTCTAGACATCATGTCATAGTTGACTGTAAGTTAAAGCGAGTTATACTCAAAACATTAGAGGGTTCTGAGGTTATAGTTGTGGGTGAGAGGTCAGATTACCTCTCTAATGTTATATCTGCCACAACATTTCCAGCAAGTAAAATCAACCCCTAATTTCACTTATTCATGGCAGAATCAAAGGAAAATAGAAAGTCATTCAAACACCAAACCTTTATTGAATTCCTCTTTCTTTTCCTCATTTGAAACAATTTGACTTCCTTGCCAAAGTACATATATCATATGTTAAGGTGAACAAGATGAAAAACTCATGACAAATAGTGCAAAACTTTATTCATTCCAATATAGAAAACTACATTCTGCCATATTTTGCATAAACTTTTCAAGCAGTTTAGAGTTATAATTTGACTTCAGTTTCTTCATAAGAAATGTACATTTACAATGAACATTGAATTAAAGATACTTAGCCCTGGTAAACTTAATAGGAGTCGAGGTTAGTTTAAGGGTATGGCATGCCATATATACATATAGAGTTCACAGTACTGCTATCGATACATGATCTATGTTTGAGGTTACATATCAGGTACCTCATAAGCATGGCCACAAAGCCCTGCTATTACAATTTTGGCCTTTGAGCCTACCGTTCAGCACTCAGTGCCTACCGTTATAATTCCTTATCTACCTAGTCGACCCTACTATGTGTTTATAAGGGCTAAGGACCTAATTAAGATTGATGCTTGTTTTTGTGACATTATTGGTGCATGTTAACATGTCACAACTATAACATGCACTAAGCTATGGTGATTTTCTATGAATAGAAAATTCAATTTAGTTTTCAAACTTTCAATAATCATAGATTGACCTACTAAACTATACATTTAGCCTTTAGAAGTCCTTTTCACTTAAGCAAGCATGACGGATTTAAATAAGCACCTCAAGCAAGCACGTCGACAAACCCTAAGCACCTCCCGAAAGTGACTTGTTCCCGACTCGCTAATCACACTATCTACTTCATTTCTGGATATGTCCGTTTCTTTATTTGAGTTTTCTAAGAAGATGCCCTTAGTGAAAGTGTTGTGGAGAGATCACAAGGCAGAAGAAGCTACATGGGAAAGTGAAGAAGTGATGAAGCAACAATATCCCCAGCTATTCATAGCAGGTAAAATTTTGAGGTCGAAATTTCTTAACAGGGGAAGAGTTGTAACATCCTCAAACCCATAGCTAGAGTAGTGCCATCATTAGGTCTGAGTTAGGCTATTTCTAGAGTAAGTGGCATTAGGGGAGGTGCTAGCTTAACTCTAAGCTGCTAATAACTGAATCATAGAAAACACAAATAAAGAAACAGACATATCCAGAAATGAAGTAGATAGTGTGATTAGCGAGTCGGGAACGAGTCACTTTCGGAGGTGCTTAGGGTTTCCCGACGTGCTTGCTTGAGGTGCTTGTTTAAATCCGTCATGCTTGCTTAAGTGAAAAGGACTTCTAAAGGCTAAATGTATAGTTTAGTAGGTCAATCTATGATTATTGAAAGTTTGAAAACTAAATTGAAATATTGTAAAGAAACAACCCTACTAAACTATACATTTATCTACAACCTGCGTGAGGTAAAAACCAACATGCTGAGCTAATGCTCAGTGGGTGATTGCAAACAAATAATAAAATAGAGCAAACATGTATAGATAATTAAGTAAACAATCACAAACTTGTCAAATGTAGATAACATGATACAAAGCATACTCGTTAAAGCAATTCTTTTTCCTAAGTTTTAGGTATACTTTTTAGGATTCATTTGGCACTGGTCTTAACAAATTTCACTAAGTACATAATTAGTTCTAGTATAAATATTACACACTGTTCCGGATGCACTATCTCTGTGTCCAGTTTAGGTTCAATTGCAATTTACATCTTTGTACCTATAGATTCAGAATTTGGTCAATTCATGAAAGTTTTAGATCTTTGTCTCAGCTTTCATTTGGTATCTATGAGGCCTACTTTACATAAATACACAATAAGTTGTGAAGTTGGTAACACAAGCTGCCCTATTACAACCTATTCTGCCAGGTTTGCACTTTTAACTCTCATGTTAAATTTCTTTACTAGGACTAATAGAGGTGAAATGTCAAGGGACCCTAGAATGTCTTTTGATGTAAACAGAAGAAGAACAGATCCGGGAAGGATGTCTGCGGATATTAGGGAAATAGTGGAGGATGATCAAAGAAGAATCGAAAGTCTGGGTGTGAGTTTTTCAGGAGAGGGTATGGGAAAATTTGAAGGCGGCGCTTAGGCCTCGGGTTTTGCTCACCCACCTCAGTACCAACCCTACCCACAGGGACCCGGGTATCCGATGGGAGGCCCATCGGATTTCTCTAGCTACCACCCGTACCCCTCACACATGCCCTATCCTCCCTATTACCCACCATATCCACCTTATCCCATGTTTTTACCTCCACCCTTTTATTACTAGAATCCAGCATGATCAGGCCAAATTTAGACCCATTTATCATGTTGTTATTAATGTTAATTTACACATTTTCTGCCTAATTCTGTGGTTTTGATCTTATTTTGTAGAAAATGGTGTAAAGAGGTAATTTGGTGAAAATGCTCTTAAAACTGCCTAAAAGAGGATAAAGGAGAACAAGTTGTTTGCCCAAGCCAAGTTGCAGCTGAAGTGAAGATAAATAAGGAAAGTGCAGACAACAGAGTAATTTGAAATTCAAATTTCAAATCTTCAAGAAGTCTTTCCCTTATTAAAAAGGTTAAGACACCTCAGCATTCAATTCAGCTTATTCAAGAAGCCAAATCTCAAGAAGATGCATTTGCCTCCCAAGAATTCAAAATTCAAAATTCAAAATTCAAAAGAGGACATTCAAAATTCAAAATTCAAAAGCCATCTCAAGGAAACCTAGGGCAACACTTTCAGCTATAAAAAGCATCACAACGAGCCGCACGCCACCCTTTTTCCACACCTTCAGATTGCAAGCCGCTCACTCTCTCCAAGCCCCCGGTTCCTCTTCCTCTTCTCTTTCTTTTATTTTTTTTTTGTATTTTGTTTAAGCCATGAGTGGCTAAAATCTCTTTTTCTAGTTGAAGATTAGGTGAAACTTTAGTTGTTTTATGGATTGGGAGATTTGAACGTATTATTTTTATCTTTTATTTATCAATATTTATGCAATTTCATGCTTAATTCCATTGTTGCATCGTTGCTTGGATCAATAGGGCCAATTGATTCTTGATTGCAAAGTAATAATTTGTTAGTTTGGATAGTTTTAAGTCCGTAATTGCTTGAATTATTCAAACACAAGTAGCTCCTGGTGTAAAAACTAAGGAAATTACATGATCTAGCAATATCACCATACGTTTGGATAGCTAGAATTAGGTCTCTCTATTTCTTAATGCAATTGACAGTTGTTAGATGCCAAAAGCCCAAGGATGTTCCTTGGCAACTTGTTGATTAGTGATTAATTAGAGGACGTTCCTTAATTGATTTATGCTTAAGGAGAGATATGGTGGTGAGAAGCATCTTCCACCTCCATAACTAATTTATTGAATCAAATAAAGGAACCTAAGTATCAATGATCAATCCCAACAATTAAAGTGGATCCAATTCTTCAACTAGAGATTTTCTCATATTTGAATCTTCTTTACTTTAATTATTTGCTTTACTTTGTTGCTTTTTATTGGACCTAAATGTTCTAATCCTTGTTTTGATGATTAATAAACAATTGGTGTGCTACTAATTGTCTTCAAAAATGTTTGTGTTGAGCTTGTAGGTCCCTTACTAACATGAATGAAATTGCTTCAGTCTCCAAAAGTGAAAAGTGCCTATTTTGGAAGCATACCACAAGAAAGGAATCAGAAAGTAATCTCTGGTTTATATTTTGTCAATTCATTCATTGTAAATTTCAATTAATTAATTGTGATGGCTCAAGGTTTCTTGCATTTCTAAAAGTTTTTTAGATATGGCCAATTTTTTAAGCAATCGACTTTTGGGGACTAAAATGAAATTTTCCAAAAGAAGTGATTTTGAAATTATTGTTTATCAAAATAAAAGATCTAAAAATATAGGTTACAAAAATTCAAACGGATTGAAAAATGGATTTTTATAACCTAAGTTATGATTTTTCAAAGATTTAAAGAATTATTTTTGTGCCCTTTAAAGTCAAACTTTCGGCTTCCGAAAGTAAGGGACAGAGACGAAAGTCCCACACTTTCGGCCACCAAACATTAACCTTCGGCCGCCGAAGGTGGGATTTCAGTATGCCCCCCTAAGCCAAAAGTTCGGCTTCCGAAATTGAGGGACAGAGATGAAAGTCTCACACTTTCGGCCGCCAAACATTGACCTTCGGCCGCCGAAAGTGAGTTTTAAGTCTGCCTCCAAAGCCTATACTTCGGCTTCCGAAAGCGAGGGACAGAGACGAAAGTCCCACATGTTCGGCCACCGAACTTTGACTTTAGGCCGCCGAAAGTCCATTTTTAAAGGATGATGTTCTTCAGCTCAAATGGTTCGGCCGCCGAACTTTAGCCTTAGGCCGCCGAACCTGAGTTTTTCTGAGCACGTATAACGGTTATTTCTGAACATAAACGGCTCTATTTGCATTTAATGCACCTCCAACGGCCATATTTATGACTGAACTATAAATATAATGAGTTTTTGATATGAAAAGGTTACAACAACCATCTAAGCAAATACTTATTGAGATTACAACTTTTTCACTCTCTCTCTCTCAAAACCTTGAGCCAAAGCATTAATTTCTTGAAAGCTCGTTTTGAGTTGTAATTGTTTGGCTTTTCTAGAGTGAGTAAAGGTTGTTGAGTAATTCTACTGTAGTGGGTGTGGTATTGAGCAAAGGATTGCTCTTGAGTTGAAAAAGAGAATTGTAAAGAGCAAAGGCTTGCTCTAAGATTGTAAGGGGTTTTAATCTTCACCCAAAGAAGATTTGATAGTGGAGTTGAACTCTCAAGGAGAGCCTTCCTTCTTCACAAAATGGATTCCCTAAGGGAAGAGGGACTTTCCAGCTTCACCAAAATAAGCTTCCGACACTCTTTTGGATAACGAGAAGGACATCACACCTGCTTCACCAAAGAAAGGTCTTGCTGATGTGGTCCAAGATGATTGCGCCATAACAGAGTGCTAGAGGGCCGGAGCTGGCCTTGAGGAGAGGATGTAGGCTTGAGATAGCTAAACCTCTATAAATCCTTGTGTTGATCATTCTCTTCTTTATTGCCTTTTAATTTATCTTTTTGCATTAAATTTTTTTATAAACCCAATTCACCCCCCCTTTTGGGTTGCTTCAAGGGACAACAAGTGGTATCAGAGCTAAGTCTCCCTATCTTGAAGATTTAATCATCTTGGAGAAAAGATCAGATGGCAACCCTCAATTCTCAAGAAGGTCAATCGGTTGTGAGACCACCTTTCTTTGATGGAAATGACTTTCTATATTGGAAAAATAGAATGTATTATTTCCTCAAATCGGAAGGAGTTGATTTGTGGGATATTGTAGAGAATGGTCCTTTCTTTCCCACAAGAATGATAGATGGAAACCAAGAGCAAAAACCTAAGAGTGAATGGAGTGAACTAGAAAAGAAAAGGGTAGCCCTTAATGACAAAGCCATTCACATCTTGTTTTGTGCTCTTAGTGGAAGTGAGTACAACAAAGTATGCATGAAGTCTACCGTAAAGGAAATTTGGGATGCTTTGGTTGTCACTCATGAAGGAACCAATCAAGTCAAAGAAAACAAGATGGAATCCCTCATTTACCAATATGAATTGTTCAAAATGAAATCCGATGAAACTATTAGCCAAATGTATGATAGGTTCATTGAGATCATTGGAGGGATGAAATCTCTTGGGAAGACATTTACAAATGAAGAATTGGTGAAGAAAATCCTTAGATGTCTACCTAAAGAATGGCTACCAAAAGTAACTTCTTTAAAGGATGCCAAAGATTTGAGCAAAGTGCAATTGGATGAACTTTTAGGAAACCTCATTGATTATGAGATGACTCTAAAGAGAGAGCAAGTGGAGGAACCTAGCAAAATGAAAAAGAACATTGTTCTAAGGGTAGCCTCCGAAGATACTAGTGAGGAAGAAGAAGAAATAAGTGAGGAAGAATTAGCCTTGGTGACTAGGAGAATAAGGAAGTTGCTTCTCCAAAATAAAAGGTTCATTCCAAGGAAAAATTTTAGAAAGGAAAAAGGGGAATCAAGCAAAAAGGAAGTAGTCATTTACTATGAGTGCAATAAGCCGGGTCACTACAAAGTGGATTGTCCCAAGTTGAAGAAGCCTATCAAAAAGTTCAAGAAGAAGGCCTTCAAAGCAACATGGGATGAGTCAAGTGATACCGAAGAGGAGGACGTTGGTGATGAAATTGTCAATATGTGCTTCATGGCTCTAGAGGAAAGCTCCGATGAGGTAACTACTCTTGACGACACTATCTTATATGATGATATTGTTGAATTTTCTTATGATGAACTTGTTGGTGCTGTAAAATTGATGAATGATGAACTTGAAAAGAGTCATAAGAAAAATAAAATTTTGAAATGTGAGTTAGCTAGCTTAAAAATGGAAAGTGAGAACTCACCTAAGGAACCTTTACCCTCAAATGATCCTTTACAAAAATCCTTAGATGAGCTCTCATTAGAAAATAAAAATCTGAAAAATGAAATCCTTGAGTTGAAAAATTTTCTTTCAAAATTTTTAAAAGGCAAGGACAAACTTGATGAAATATTAGACTCTCAAAGGTCTCCTAGCATCAAGTATGGCCTTGGCTATGATAAATCAACTCAAGCAAATTCTTCTAAGACGGTTTTTGTTAAAGCTACTAACTTAAATGAACTTAAGGTATCTAGCTCAAATGGAAATATATCTAAAGCTTCTAGTAGCAATATGCCTATAAGGAATGCACATGTACACCAATCCACTAGTTACAATACTAGTATAAGACACACACCTAGGCGATTTGCATATAAAATAAATGATCATTATAGAACACACATTTCTAGTTCACACAATCACCACTCTCATCATGTCTCTTGCTCACATGCTTTTAATAAACAAAGGAGAAACGGCTACATGAGAACTCAAACACACTCACTCACCTATGGACCTAGAATAAGAAAGTTCAATGGCCATTGTCACTATTGTGGCAAGTTTGGTCATACCAACTATAGGTGTACTATTAGAAAATTACATCTTGGATATGGTAGCATATGGAAATTTGAAAATGAAATAACTAACCCCCAAGGACCCAAGTACATTTGGGTACCTAAAAGTGTTTGAATCTTTTTTCTTTAGGTGTGCTTGAAATCCTCAAAAATTGAAAGCAAATGGTATCTAGATAGTGGATGTTCAAGGCACATGACCAAAAATTCAAGTCACTTCATCTCTCTTGAAAAGAAAGACGGAAGTGGACAAGTAACTTTTGGAGATAATGGAAAAGGTAAAATTATTGGAATAGGTAAAGTCGGTACGTAAAACTCTCCTATTCTTGATCAAGTTCTCTTAGTTGATGGTTTGAAGCATAATTTATTAAGTGTAAGTCAATTATGTGACAAAGGTTGTAGAGTTATCTTTGAACCAAAATCATGCTTTGTCTCTAGAATGTCGGATAACAAAATATTGTTTGTTGGTGAAAGAGTTGAAAATATCTATCTTATTGATGTACAAGCTATGACTAACCTAGATATGAAGTGCTTTGTTTCTATTAGTGATAACTCTTAGATTTGGCATAGAAAGCTTTCTTATGCATGGATCTTCTCAAAAATTTGAGCAAAGATGAGCTAGTTGATGGCCTTCCCAAGATCAAATATGAAAAGGACAAAGTGTGTGATGCATGTCAAATGGGTAAGCAAGTTAAGAGCTCTTTTAAATCTATTAATAAGGTAATCTTTTCTAGACCTTTACAACTTTTGCATATGGATTTATTTAGTCCAACTAGAGTAGCTAGTCATGGTGGCATGCATTATGGATTTGTTATAGTTGATGACTACTCTAGGTACACTTGGGTTGTGTTCCTTACTCATAAGGATGATTGTTTTGATGCTTTTAAAAATTTTACAAAGAAAGTTCAAAATGAAAAGGGTTTTCAAATTTCTTCAATAAGAAGTGATCATGGTAGAGAATTTGAAAATGAAAAATTTGAAGTCTTTTGTAAAAAGTTAGGGATCATTCATAATTTTTCATCTCCTAGAACTCCCCAACAAAATGGTGTTGTTGAAAGAAAAAATAGAACTCTTTTAGATATGGGGAGGACTATGTTAAGAGAGTATAATTTACCTACTTATTTTTGGGCGGAAGCCATAAATACGGCTTGTTATATTTCAAATAGAGTTTTAATTAGACCTCTCTTAAATAAGACTCCTTATGAGCTTTGGAATGGAAGGAAACCTAGAGTTAGTTATTTTAGAGTTTTTAGTTGTAAATGCTTCTTATTAAACAACAAGGATAATCTAGGTAAATTTGACTCCAAAACCGATGAAGGTATCTTCTTAGGATATTCTACATCTAGTAAATCATATAGAGTATTCAATAAAAGAACCTTAATAGTTGAAGAGTCAATGCATGTTGTTTTTGATGAATTTAATCCCTTTGCTCCTAGAAAGGAGGTATCTTGTGATGATGATCTTGTAGGTAACCTTGATGAGTTGACCATTGAAGATCCTCAACCTCATGGAGATCAAAGTCAACCCAAGGAGGATTCAATAGAGGCAAAGGAAAATGAGGTTGGACTCCAAGAGCAATAAATGCAAATTACACAAAATCAAGGAGTCCAACATGACTTGCCAAAAGATTGGACCTACAAGAAGGATCACTCCAAGGACCAAATAATTGGTGATGCATCACAAGGGGTAACAACTAGATCCTCCATTAGACATGTATGTAATAATATTGCATTCATATCTCATATAAAACCTAAATCTATAGATGAGGCTATTAGTGATGAGAGTTGGGTTCTTGCTATGCAAGAAGAACTCAACCAATTTGAAAGGAATAAGGTTTGGACCTTAGTTTCTAGACCAAAACATCACCCCACTATAGGCACAAAATGGGTGTTTAGAAATAAGCTTGATGAGGATGGCAACATCATTAGAAACAAAGCTAGGTTGGTAGCTAAAGGCTATATCCAAGAGGAGGGCATAGACTATGATGAAACTTTTGCCCCGTAGCTAGATTAGAAGCCATTAGAATCTTTCTTGCATATGCATCCTATATGAATTTTAAACTCTTTCAAATGGATGTGAAAAGTGCCTTTTTAAATGGTTTTATTGAGGAGGAGGTTTATGTTGAGCAACCTCTGGGGTTTGAAAATCATGACTTTCCAAATCATGTTTTGAAATTGTCTAAAGCTTTATATGGTTTAAAACAAGCTCCAAGAGCTTGGTATGAAAGACTAAGTAATTTTCTTTTGCAAAATAGTTTTTCAAAAGGCAAAGTGGATACAACACTCTTTGTCAAAAATCATGAAAATGACATCCTTGTAGTGCAAATATATGTTGATGATATTATATTTAGTGCTACTAATGTGTGTTTCTGTGAAGAGTTTTCAAAAGTTATGAAAAGCGAGTTTGAGATGAGCATGATGGGAGAACTCAAATTCTTCCTTGGGCTTCAAATCAAACAAGCTAAGGATGGCATCTTCATCAACCAAGCCAAATACACAAAGGAGCTAATCAAAAGATTTGGGATGGAGAATAGCAAGCCTAGTAGAACACCAATGAGCACAAACACCAAGCTTGACAAGGATGAAAAGGATAAACCAATTGATGAAAAGCTCTATAGAGGTATGATCGGAAGCCTTTTATATCTCACCGCATCTAGACCGGATATTATGTTTTCCGTATGCTTTTGTGCACGTTTTCAATCATGTCCTAAAGAGTCTCATTTGCATGCCGTTAAATGCATTCTTAGATATTTAAATAGTTCATTGCATTTGGGGCTATGGTATCCTAGAAGTACATCCTTTAGTTTATGTTCCTACTCGGATGCCGACTTTGCCGGAAGCATTCTTGATAGGAAAAGTACCTCGGGTACTTGTCAACTTCTAGGACAATCTCTTGTTTCTTGGTGTAGCAAGAAACAAAATTCGGTTGCACTTTCAACCGCCGAAGCCGAATATGTGGCGGCGGGTCTTTGTTGTAGTCAAATCCTTTGGATTAAGCAACAATTAAGAGACTTTGAAGTATCTCTTGATCACATTCCTATTAAATGTGATAATACAAGTGCAATCAATCTAACCAAGAACCCCATTCAACATTCTAAAACTAAGCATATTGACATTAGACATCATTTCATTCGTGATCATGTGTTAAATAGTGATGTTGCTCTTGAATTTGTGGATACAAACAACCAATTAGCTGATATTTTCACTAAACCTTTAAATGAAGAAAGATTTAACTTCATTAAAAGGGAATTGGGAATGCTAGATGGTATTGCTTGTTGAGTGTATATATTTTTTTTTTTTATTTGTTTATCTTTTTGAAAGCTTGTCAAATTGTTTGATATAGTTTTAATTTTTTTTATTTTTATTAAAAAAAAGGAGAAGCCCAAAAATTTCAGGTTCGGAGGCATTTTCGGCCCCCTAACCTTCAATTTCAAGGACAATATGAAAAGCGGGAAATTTTTTTGTTCTTTTTCTTTTCTTTTTTTCGGCCGACTAACATTCTTTCGGCCGCCTAATATTGTCCCTTTTCGGCCACTGAAGATTAAGTTCGGCCGCCTAACTTTGCCTAGTTTCGGCCGCCGAAGCCTAGTTTGGCCGTCGAAACTGCGCGTTATTTAAAAACCCCCGCGACAGCTCATCGTCTTCTTCATCTTCCTCGCGCGACCTTTCTCTCTCCCCAAAGCGCTCTCTCTCTCCCCGTAGCTCTGTTCGTCTCCCTCTCCAAAATCACCTGTTTTGAGCCTCTTTTCCCTCAAAAAACCTCTTTTTTCTCTCTTTTTCTTCTCCTAAACTCACAAAAACACTTTCTTTTCTCCACAAAGAACCCATTTGGAGTGTTTTGAGTTTGGGTATGTAATCTTTCTCTCTCTTTGTTTTTATGTTTTTTAATTTATTTTGCTTTGATTTGATCTTGTTTTTAGCTCTCTAATCTGACTAGGGTTATGTTTTTGATGAGTTTGTTGATATGGGTATATATAAAAAATTGCCCTGTTTTTTTTTTTTGTTTTGTTGCTCTCTGTTAGCTGGGTTATTTTATTGATAGCTGGGTATATATAAAAACTGCCTGTTATTTTTTTTTAGCTCTCTTTATATTACATATTGATAGCTGGGTATATACAAAAACTGCCTGTTATTTTTTTTGTTTTGTTAGCTCTCTTTATATCTCTTTATATTACATATTGTTAGCTGGGTATATATATAAAAACTGCCTGTTTTTTTGTTTTGTTACTCTCTTTATATTACATATTGTTAGCTCTCTTTATATTACATATGGTGCAATGATGAATGTTTAATTGTTATGTGAGATTGTGATGCTTATTGGTTGGCTTTTGTGCTGTTTATGGGCTGAGTTTTGTGGCAATGTTGCTTATGGTTAGCTTTTCTATTTTTGTCATTGCCTCTTTAGCTGTTGTCTATTTAAGAATGGGTAGAAACCCGTAGACATCCATACCTTAGAGGTCAGTCTAGCAGGCAAGCCGAGGTCCCTAGGTCCCCCTCTCCAGACCCTCCTGCCTCTCCACCCTTTGAGTTCCCCATAGTTAGAGAGGAGGATCCTGCCTTTCAGTCTTTTTCTCTCAGGTTTGTTCATCCTGGGAGAACAGTTCATGCTAATAGTGTTCAGCTTTTTCGTTCTCATGGATTCCTACAGCCCTTTATTGTCCAGGGTTGGGAGCATCTTCTGATCACTCCCTCAGACACTCACCCTAGGCTAGTTAGGGAGTTTTATGCTAACCTACACACCTTCACACGTCACACTCCCCCCCACCTGGTCAGTTTTGTTAATGGTCTGCGAGTTTACCTCACTCCTGCCATCATAGCTCAGCACCTAGGCATCAGTAACTCTGGGGCTGTCGTCTCCACTACTCATAAGTGGATCACTGGTGAGATCTCTTCCCTTCACCAGACTAGGATTATTTCAGGAGATACCGAGCGTGAGGAGCCCTCTAGGCTTATGACCAGTGACCTCACTACCATACCTAAAGTCGTACATCACATTGTCACCTATGAGATTCTCCCTCGAGCAAGTCATATGACTGTTCTCTCCTACTCTGATATGTTTGTAGTGTCTTGTCTGCTAAAGGGTCGAGCTCTTAACCTGCCACATATCATGATTCATACCATAGTAGACTCCCTTAGGCCGAGTAGAGGTTGTCTCCCCTTTGGTCGCCATCTTACCCTTCTTCTCCGAGCCCTAGGGGTTGACCCAAACACTGAGTCTGCCTTACCCTTATCTAGTGAGTACACCCCCTACACTGAGGCTACTCTTCTCCACATGGGTCTGACTAAGAGGGCAATGAATTTTATAATTCTAGGAGAGATTTTGCAGCACGCAGAGCAGCACGAGCATCAGCGCCGACACATGATGGTTCTGATGATGAGGAGTCAGATGATGGTTCTCCTGCTGATCCAAAGACAGAGTAGGCTCCTAGTACACGGCAGTCTACCGGGCAGGGTACATCTTCCCGGACTACATCTGATCTTTATGATGCCATGGGTCGTCTGGAGCTGCAGGTTGCTCAGATGTCTGATCGCCACATTTAGATGTCTGATCGCCAGATTCAGATCTCTGATCGCCAGATTCAGATGTCTGACCGCCAGACTCAGTTGGAGCAGCAGTTGGGACGACTCACTGACCAGTAGCAGACTCTCATAGAGCAGCAGAGACAGATTCTATACTTTCTTCAGCAGTCCTCTAGCGTGCCACCTCCTCAGCCTCCTTAGTGATTTTTTTTTTGTTTTATATAGTTGCTTTTGTTATTTCTCTTTTGGTATTGTGGTACACTTTTTTTTATGATGTCAAAAGGGGGAGAGATGGTATCATATATGTACATATTTGATGATTTTTATGGATATTGACTATATTTGTTATTACCTTGATTTTTATTTGACTCTTTTGGATTAAATATTTTTCTCTCTCTTGGATTGTGAATATTGTGTGTATTTACAGCTTCTTCATTTGAGTTGCATTTTTGTTGGGGCTCATTCATTCATATAGGATCCATTGTATCTCATTGCATTGAGTCAAAACCTCCCTTATGTGCCTTCTCACATTTTAAATATGGCATAAAGTATTTTTGACAGGGGGAGCACATTAAGGGGGAGTAATTTTTAAAATGCACACACTACACTTATGATTATTATCTTATTGTTTACCAATTGTTTGTCATCATCAAAAAGGGGGAGATTGTTGGACCTAAATGTTCTAATCCTTGTTTCGATGATTAATAAACAATTGGTGTGCTACTAATTGTCTTCAAAAGTGTTTGTGTTGAGCTGGTACGTCCCTTACTAACATGAATGAAATTGCTTCAGTCTCCAAAAGTGAAAAGTGCCTATTTTAGAAGCATACTACAAGAAAGGGATCTTAAAGTAATCTCTGGTTTATATTTTGTCAATTTATTCATTGTAAATTTCAATTAATTAATTGTGATGGCTCAAGGTTTTTTGCATTTCTAAAAGTTTTTTAGATATGGCAAATTTTTTAAGCAATCGACTTTCAGGGACTAAAATGAAATTTTCCAAAAGAAGTGATTTTGAAATTATTCTTTATCAAAATAAAAGATCTAAAAATATAGGTTACAAAAATTCAAACGGATTGAAAAATGGATTTTTATAACTTAAGTTATGAATTTTCAAAGATTTAAAGAATTATTTTTGTGCCCCCTAAAGTCAAACTTTCGGCTTCTAAAAGTAAGGGACAGAGACGAAAGTCCCACACTTTCGACTGCTGAACATTAACCTTCGGCTGCCGAAAGTGGAATTTCAGTATGCCCCCCTAAGCCAAAAGTTCGGCTTCCGAAATTGAGGGACAGAGACGAAAGTCCCACACTTTCGGCCGCCGAACATTGACCTTCGGCCGCCGAAAGTGAGTTTTAAGTCTGCCTCCGAAGCCTAAACTTCGGCTTCCGAAAGCGAGGGACAGAGACGAAAGTTGTAATACCCGGCTAGAATCCGGCACCGGAATTCCTATTGTCTGGTGGAATCCGGGGTGCTGGGATTCGAGAAAAGGGTAGGAGTTTTGTTTTCTACGTGTTATGATGTGTTTTAAGGTTTATAAGTTATATAGTTTTGAGTTTTGAAGAAAAAATAGTTCATGGAGACTTCAGCCAAGTTCGGCCGCCGAAGGTAAGTTCGGCCGCCGAAAGTGCCCAATGTTCGGCTTCTGAAATTCAAGTTCGGCCCCCGAATGTTGCATGGTTTCGCATGCGATTGGGCAGCCGAAGCTGAGTTGGCTAGTGAGCTGAGTCATGTTTTTTTTGACAAGTGTTGGCCTCAGATTCTTGCCATGGAATGACCACGGCTCTTATGACTCATCTGTACATGTTTTTGGTTGTTCTTACAGCAGTTTGAGGTGCTTGCAAAGGTGTTGAGAGTTGAGAGAAACAAAAGTTACGCTTTTGAGATTTTGAGAGTTTGCAGAGAGGTTGATCTGTTTTTCCTTTGTTCAGTGTGTGTATCTTCCTGTTTCCAGAGGTAAGGGCAGTTTTAGACCCTGTTTATCTGTTTTCTGAAGAGTGAAAGGAAGGAGAAGCATGCTTAGGTTATTCATGGTAGTTTTTGATGATTTATGTATGTATACATGTTGATGTGTTATGTTTGTTTTGTTGTTTGGGGTTATTAGCTAGTTTTGGACCCCTGTGAACATATACTTGAGTATATGTGTGTTGAATACGTGAAGGATGCATGTTAGAAAGTGTTGAAGGGAAGGAGGAGATGGTTTGCCGTTGAAGCTGAGTTCTGGATGAACTCAGGTTCGGCAGCCGAAGGTTCATTCGGCCGCCGAACCTCCTGCATGGTGGCTTAGTTGCCACAGCTTGCCCCCGAGTGTTTTTGCATGTTCGGCTCTGTTTGGGGGATTCGGCCGCCGAAGGTGCCGCCGAAGGTGCTTGAGTTTCGTCTCTGGAGAGGACATTCGGCCGCCGAACCTGCCGCCGAAAGTGTCCTGTCCAGTTTTCTTTTGCATGCTTTGCATGGATAGTTGAGTAAGGGGATTCTTGGGGAGTTTAAGAGAGTTATTCTACGCTTGTTTGGTCCCTCATTTGAGTCCATCTGTATAGGTACAGACCAGAGGAACCAGAGAGAGCAGCAGTGAGTACTGCTCCAGAGGTTCAGAGCCTGCAGAGTCAGTCAGTCCAGATAGCCAGAAGTGAGTGGAACTAAACTTATGACTTTTAATTGAACCATAACTGCTTTTAGCATATCTCATGCATCATGTTTATGCTATAGGTTGATTGCATTCGTAGTCACGAATATGTTGCATTGCATCGTTATTTGGTGATGTGAGTGAATGCTGAATGATCCAATAGTCTCAGACAGGAAGTCCAGGAGCCTTTGACTACGCCCTGGCAGGTATAGCGAAGTCCAGGAGCCTTTGACTACGCCCTGGCAGGTATAGCAAAGTCCAGGAGCCTTTGACTACGCCCTGGCAATGGTAAGTACAGAGGTGTTATATACACATATACATATATAACAGGAAGACCAGGTGCTCGATTCTACGCCCTGGCACAGAGTTACTGAGACTATGTGGTGACAGGTTTACTCTTGATGTGGCTTGTCTGTGATATGGTGCATTCCATGAGATCATATTTTACTGAGATGTTTTACTGTTCTACTCACTGGGCTATAGAGCTCATCCCACTCCCTTAACCCCAGTTTTGCAGGTTCAGTGGTCAGTGTACAGGGACAGTCCAACAGAGTACAGGAAAAGTAAAGAGATCTGTAATAGCTTAGAGTGGACATGTAATATTAAAGAGATGTAATAGTTGTTGCTTGACCTAGTGATGTATGTTTTGTCCATGATCTTTATATGTATATATGTTTTCCTGTATGTGAAATCCAGGCTTAACAGGTATGAGTAAACCCATCTAGAGCAAGCTCTAGTCAGGGATACAGAGTACAGAGTACATGAGTACAGAGTACAGAGATAGTGCATGCACAGGTTAAGCCTTGGTTCAGAAAAGAGTTTTATTTTCACAGAAAATGTATGATCATGTATGAGGTTTATAGGTACAGGTACACAGAGAGTATAGCAGGCTTGCTACGGGTTCTGGCGGCCTTAAGCCGACCTGAATCCTAGCGCCGGTGACGGTCCATTTTGGGGTCGTTACAGATTGGTATCAGAGCCCTAGGTTCACATGATCGGACCTATAGAGATAGTGTTGGGCTCAGACAGGGTAGAAGTGGTCAAGCACAATAGGAAATCATGTCCACTAGGATAGGGTCTTGAGTCCTATCTGCTATGATATGCCATGAGTGTTGTATGTGTATGATTGATATGAGCTATTTATGTGCTAAAGTGGTATGTTATATGTTGTGTTTCCAGAATAAAGATGCGAGGAACTCGTCGATCAGCTCGATTGACTGGAGTCCCATCAGAGAATGAGAGACCAGCTACTCGTCCTCCTGCATTGCCAAGGGCAAGGTCTCAGAGATCTAGCAGGGAAGGTACGTCAATAGACCCTAGAAGGTCTGTCGACGAGAGCAGAAGAGGAACAGTTAGGGGAGGAAGATCAGAGGAAAGGAGGGAAGCTATGGAGATTGATCAGTCTAGAGATGACAGTAGGGGTATAGGCAGTTTTGAGGAAGGTATGGGAGAGTCGCAGGGAGGTGCTCAGACCTCAGGTTTTGGCTATCCAGAGTATCCGATGGGAGGTATGTCAGAGTACTCGAGTTTTGTGCCATATCCTCCTTATATGCCTTATATGCCTTATCCTTATTATCCACCATATCCTATGTATCCATCTTCCCCTATACATTCAAGTGCAGCACACCTAGAGCCAAATGAACCAGTACTACCACCAGAACCAGTAGCCCCTGTTGGTGACAGACATGAACCTAGCTCATCTGGAGGTAAAGTCCAAATGACGGAGTACTTGAAATTGGATGCTCCTAAATACAACACGGGAGATGATCCATTTGATTACCTCAGAGCAGTTAGGATGATAACCAGTGAATTGGGAGCAGATGATAGGAGAGCCATTGAGATGGCAGGTTTCACAATAAAATGCAAGAAGGCCAGAGAATGGTTTAAGAATTATGTGGAGCCTAGAATGGACAGTATGTCATGGGGAGAGTTCGCCAATGAGTTTGCAGGGTGGGCTTTTCCTGACAGTTCAAGGGAGATGAAAGTAATTGAATTTGAACAGTTGCGACAGACAGATGAGATGAGTATTGATGAATTTACAGATAAGTTCCTGGATTTGCTTCAGTACGTGGGTCAAGCCTATGATACTGATCAGAAGAAAGCAAGAAGATATACCATGAGACTTCATCCTAGGTATTCTTCTTTGATCCTTCCAGCTGAGAAGGAGAGTTTTCACTCGATAGTGGACGCAGCCAGGAAAATGGAAGCTAGTGCCAATATGCAGAAACAGGCAAAGGCACAGGCTTCGGGTTCGAAAGCCCCCACTCCAAGTAGTAAAAGATGGGATAGAGCAAAAGGAACAAAGAGTAAGTTCTGGAGTAAAGTCAAGTCAGGTCTGGGAATAGGTAGTGGCTCAAGCTCTGGCACAGCTCCAGTCTGCAGACGATGCGGAAAACCACATGGAGGAGTTTGTCGGTTGGGATCTACAGCTTGTTTTCGGTGTGGACAGGAAGGGCATATTGCTCGGGATTGTCCGCAGATGACTTTTGCACCATCCCAGCAGATGAGTTCAGGCAGTGTGGTACAGCCAGTTGTACGGCCAGTAGCTCCAGTCATGCCTCAGACTAGTGGCAGAGGTAGAGGGAGAGGGGTAGCCTCTACTTCAGCAGCAGGTTCCCGAGGTGGAAATCCGGTAGCCCCAGCACGGATTTTCACAGTGACACAGGAGGAGGCTAACACATCGAACACAGTGGTGTCAGGTAATCTCATCATTGGGTGTTCAGATGTGTATGCTTTGATGGATCCCGGTGCTTCTCATTCCTTTATTGCTTCGAGAGCCATAGAGAGATTGGGTTTGATCAGTTCTGAGTTAGAGTATCCTCTCTGGGTCAGTGGACCCAAATGTGACCCATCAGTGGCAGTGTCAGTCTGTCAGTTCAGTCCAGTATTCATAGAGGGTAGATGCCTTCCAGCTGACCTTGTGGTTCTAGATTTGACAGATTTTGATGTCATTCTAGGGATGGATTGGCTATCTGCATATAGTGCTACGTTGGACTGTAGAGAGAAGCTAGTGAGTCTCAGAGATCAGGATGGGTCAGAGTGTGTCTTCAGAGGAGACAGGAGAGGTACACCCAGAGGTATGATTTCAGCCCTTCAGGCTCGTCGTTTGCTTAGGAGGGGTTGTCAGGGGTTTCTAGCTCATGTGAGAGAGCTAGACAGTCAGGTGAGGGAACCAGCCACAGTACCAGTAGTCCGAGAGTTTCTCGATGTGTTCCCAGACGATTTACCAGGACTACCACCTGATAGGGAGATAGGGTTTGAAATTGAATTACTGCCAGGTACTAGACCTATCTCTATTCCTCCCTACAGGATGGCGCCAGCTGAGTTAACAGAGTTGAAAGAACAGTTGCAGGACTTGGTAGATAAGGGTTTCATCCGCCCTAGTACCTCACCTTGGGGTGCTCCAGTGCTCTTTGTCAGAAAGAAGGATGGATCCCTCAGACTTTGTATCGACTACAGACAGTTGAACAAGGTCACTATCAAGAATAGGTATCCTTTACCTAGGATTGATGATCTATTTGACCAGCTAGCTGGAGCAGGTTGTTTCTCGAAAATAGATCTGAGATCTGGGTATCATCAGTTGAGAGTCAGAGAGGCAGATGTGCCTAAGACAGCTTTTAGGACCAGATATGGGCATTATGAGTTCTTAGTGATGCCGTTCGGGTTGACTAACGCCCCTGCAGCATTTATGGATCTCATGAACAGGGTATTCAGTGAGTTTCTAGATCACTTTGTCATTGTGTTTATCGATGATATCTTAGTGTATTCCAGAGATGCAGAGGAGCATGCCCAGCATCTGGGGATAGTACTGCAGACACTGAGAGAGCATGGTTTATATGCCAAGTTCTCGAAGTGTGAGTTTTGGTTACGGAGCATTGCCTTCTTGGGACATGTGGTATCAGCAGAGGGTATTGAGGTAGACCCCAAGAAGATAGAGGCTGTAGCTAACTGGCCCAGACCCATGACAGTGACTGAGATTAAAAGCTTTCTAGGACTGGCAGGTTACTACAGGAGGTTCGTTCAGAACTTCTCAAAGATAGCAGCTCCTATGACCAAATTGACTCAGAAGAACCAGAAGTTTATCTGGTCAGACCAGTGTGAAGAGAGCTTTGAGGAGCTCAAGAGGAGACTGACTACAGCACCAGTGTTAGCTCTGCCTGTCAGTAATGAAGAGTTCACAGTGTTCTGTGATGCATCTCGAGTGGGATTGGGTTGTGTATTGATGCAGAGTGATAGAGTAATCGCTTATGCTTCTAGACAGTTGAAGAAGCACGAGTTGAATTACCCTACCCATGACCTCGAGATGGCAGCAGTTATCTTTGCACTTAAGATGTGGCGGCATTACCTCTACGGGGTTAAATGCGAGATCTTCTTAAGTCAGAGAGAGCTGAATTTGAGGCAGAGAAGGTGGGTAGAATTGCTCAGTGATTATGATTGTAAGATCCAGTATCATCCGGGTAAGGCGAATGTTGTCGCAGACGCCCTAAGCCGGAAGTCACTAGGCAGTTTATCCCATATAGCAGCAGAGCGGAGACCAGTTGTGATGGAGCTTTATAAGCTCTTTGACGAGGGATTACAGCTAGAATTGTCTGGTACAGGAGCGTTGATCGCACAGATGAGAGTGACACCTGTGTTTCTGGAGCAGATAGCTCAGAGACAGCATGAGGACCCTGAGTTGATGAAAATTGCCAGGACTGTTCAGTCAGGCAATAGTGTAGAGTTCAGATTTGACAGCAAAGGGATCCTTCGCTATGGGAGTCGACTTTGTGTACCAGATAGGGGCAGTGTGAAGGAAGACATTATGAGGGAAGCTCATAATGCGAGGTATAGTGTTCACCCAGGAGCCACCAAGATGTATCAGGATCTAAAAAGGGTCTATTGGTGGCCAGCCATGAAGAAAGAAGTGGCGCAATTTGTGACAGCCTGTGAGGTTTGTCAGAGGGTGAAATTAGAGCATCAGAAACCAGCCGGAATGCTTAACCCATTACCGATTCCAGAGTGGAAATGGGAGAACATAGCCATGGATTTTGTAGTGGATTTACCAGTAGCGTCCAACAGGATAGACTCGATATGGGTGATTGTGGACAGACTCACGAAATCTGCTCATTTTCTTCCAGTACGGAGTAACTATTCTGTGGATAAGCTGGCACAGGTCTATCTGGATGAGATAGTGAGATTACATGGAGTTCCAGTGTCTATAGTTTCAGACAGAGGACCTCAGTTTACCTCCCGCTTTTGGCGGAGTCTGCAAAGTGCGATGGGCACGAGATTGGATTTTAGTACTGCTTTCCACCCACAGACTGATGGACAGTCCGAAAGGACCATCCAGACCATAGAGGATATGCTTCGCCTTTGTGTGTTAGACTTTGGCGGTTCTTGGAGGCAGCATCTACCTTTGGTGGAGTTTGCCTACAATAACAGTCATCATGCTAGCATTGGGATGGCTCCTTATGACGCATTATATGGGAGGAAGTGCAGATCACCTGTTTGCTGGGAAGAGGTAGGAGAGAAGGCTCTTGCAGGGCCAGAGGTAGTAGACATTACCAGTAGAATGGTGCCCATGATCAGAGAGAGAATCAGAACAGCTCAGAGTAGACAGAAAAGTTATGCAGATGTCCGCAGAAAGCAGTTAGAATTTCAAGAGGGTAATTGGGTATTGCTGAAAGTGTCTCCAATGAAAGGAGTGGTTCGTTTTGGGAAGAAAGGTAAATTGGCTCCACGGTACATTGGACCCTTTGAGGTGTTGCAGAGGATCGGAAATGTGTCGTATAAGCTGGATTTACCTGCTTCTATGGAGAGAATTCACCCGGTATTTCATGTTTCTATGCTACGACAGTTTGTGTCAGATCCAAATCAGGTTCTGAGTGAGCCTGAGGTGGAGATTCATACGGATCTCACCTATATAGAGCAGCCAGTACGGATTCTGGACACGCAGATCAGACAACTAAGGAACAAGGAGATTCCGATGGTGAAAGTTCTATGGAACCACCATAATCTAGAAGAGTGCACCTGGGAGACGCGGGAGTCTATGCTCCAGCAGTATCCATATTTGTTTTGAGGTTCGTTTTCTCCGTTTCACGTGTTAATTGTGTGTTTTAGGAACATCCGAGGACGAATGTTCTTAAGGAGGGGAGAATGTAATACCCGGCTAGAATCCGGCACCGGAATTCCTATTGTCTGGTGGAATCCGGGGTGCTGGGATTCGAGAAAAGGGTAGGAGTTTTGTTTTCTACGTGTTATGATGTGTTTTAAGGTTTATAAGTTATATAGTTTTGAGTTTTGAAGAAAAAATAGTTCATGGAGACTTCAGCCAAGTTCGGCCGCCGAAGGTAAGTTCGGCCGCCGAAAGTGCCCAATGTTCGGCTTCTGAAATTCAAGTTCGGCCCCCGAATGTTGCATGGTTTCGCATGCGATTGGGCAGCCGAAGCTGAGTTGGCTAGTGAGCTGAGTCATGTTTTTTTTGACAAGTGTTGGCCTCAGATTCTTGCCATGGAATGACCACGGCTCTTATGACTCATCTGTACATGTTTTTGGTTGTTCTTACAGCAGTTTGAGGTGCTTGCAAAGGTGTTGAGAGTTGAGAGAAACAAAAGTTACGCTTTTGAGATTTTGAGAGTTTGCAGAGAGGTTGATCTGTTTTTCCTTTGTTCAGTGTGTGTATCTTCCTGTTTCCAGAGGTAAGGGCAGTTTTAGACCCTGTTTATCTGTTTTCTGAAGAGTGAAAGGAAGGAGAAGCATGCTTAGGTTATTCATGGTAGTTTTTGATGATTTATGTATGTATACATGTTGATGTGTTATGTTTGTTTTGTTGTTTGGGGTTATTAGCTAGTTTTGGACCCCTGTGAACATATACTTGAGTATATGTGTGTTGAATACGTGAAGGATGCATGTTAGAAAGTGTTGAAGGGAAGGAGGAGATGGTTTGCCGTTGAAGCTGAGTTCTGGATGAACTCAGGTTCGGCAGCCGAAGGTTCATTCGGCCGCCGAACCTCCTGCATGGTGGCTTAGTTGCCACAGCTTGCCCCCGAGTGTTTTTGCATGTTCGGCTCTGTTTGGGGGATTCGGCCGCCGAAGGTGCCGCCGAAGGTGCTTGAGTTTCGTCTCTGGAGAGGACATTCGGCCGCCGAACCTGCCGCCGAAAGTGTCCTGTCCAGTTTTCTTTTGCATGCTTTGCATGGATAGTTGAGTAAGGGGATTCTTGGGGAGTTTAAGAGAGTTATTCTACGCTTGTTTGGTCCCTCATTTGAGTCCATCTGTATAGGTACAGACCAGAGGAACCAGAGAGAGCAGCAGTGAGTACTGCTCCAGAGGTTCAGAGCCTGCAGAGTCAGTCAGTCCAGATAGCCAGAAGTGAGTGGAACTAAACTTATGACTTTTAATTGAACCATAACTGCTTTTAGCATATCTCATGCATCATGTTTATGCTATAGGTTGATTGCATTCGTAGTCACGAATATGTTGCATTGCATCGTTATTTGGTGATGTGAGTGAATGCTGAATGATCCAATAGTCTCAGACAGGAAGTCCAGGAGCCTTTGACTACGCCCTGGCAGGTATAGCGAAGTCCAGGAGCCTTTGACTACGCCCTGGCAGGTATAGCAAAGTCCAGGAGCCTTTGACTACGCCCTGGCAATGGTAAGTACAGAGGTGTTATATACACATATACATATATAACAGGAAGACCAGGTGCTCGATTCTACGCCCTGGCACAGAGTTACTGAGACTATGTGGTGACAGGTTTACTCTTGATGTGGCTTGTCTGTGATATGGTGCATTCCATGAGATCATATTTTACTGAGATGTTTTACTGTTCTACTCACTGGGCTATAGAGCTCATCCCACTCCCTTAACCCCAGTTTTGCAGGTTCAGTGGTCAGTGTACAGGGACAGTCCAGCAGAGTACAGGAAAAGTAAAGAGATTTGTAATAGCTTAGAGTGGACATGTAATATTAAAGAGATGTAATAGTTGTTGCTTGACCTAGTGATGTATGTTTTGTCCATGATCTGTATATGTATATATGTTTTCCTGTATGTGAAATCCAGGCTTAACAGGTATGAGTAAACCCATCTAGAGCAAGCTCTAGTCAGGGATACAGAGTACAGAGTACATGAGTACAGAGTACAGAGATAGTGCATGCACAGGTTAAGCCTTGGTTCAGAAAAGAGTTTTATTTTCACAGAAAATGTATGATCATGTATGAGGTTTACAGGTACAGGTACACAGAGAGTATAGCAGGCTTGCTACGGGTTCTGGCGGCCTTAAGCCGACCTGAATCCTAGCGTCGGTGACGGTCCATTTTGGGGTCGTTACAGATCCCACATGTTCAGCCGTCGAACTTTGACTTTAGGCCGCCGAAAGTCCATTTTTAAAGGATGATGTTCTTCACCTCAAATGGTTCGGCCGCCGAACTTTAGCCTTAGGCCACCGAACATGAGTTTTTCTGAATACGATATAACGGTTGTTTCTGAACATAAACGGCTCTATTTGCATTTAATGCACCTCCAACGGCCATATGTATGACTGAACTATAAATACAATGAGTTTTTTATATGAAAAGGTTACAATAACCATATAAGGAAATACTTATTGAGATTACAGCTTTTTCACTCTCTCTCTCTCAAAACCTTGAGCCAAAGCATTAATTTCTTGAAAGCTCATTTTGAGTTGTAATTGTTTGGCTTTTCTAGAGTGAGTAAAGGTTGTTGAGTGATTCTACTGTAGTGAGTGTGGTATTGAGCAAATGATTGCTCTTGAGTTGAAAAAGAGAATTGTAAAGAGCAAAGGCTTGCTCTAAGATTGTAAGGGGTTTTAATCTTCACCCAAAGAAGATTTGATAGTGAAGTTGAACTCTCAAGGAGGGCCTTGAGGAGAGGACGTAGGCTTGAGATAGCTGAACTTCTATAAATCCTTGTGTTGATCATTCTCTTCTTTATTGCCTTTTAATTTGTCTTTTTGCATTAAATTTTTTTATAAACCCAATTCACCCCCCTCTTGGGTTGCTTCAAGGGACAACACTTTTAATTCTAGTTCAATTCATCAATCTCAAAATCCCCCTTTTATTTTACTTTCAGTTTACTTACTTGGTCTTTGATAAGAAAAATAGGTGAGTATCAATTCCCTGTGGATTCGATCCTTTTACCACTATCTACAGTTGTAAAATTGTGGATAACTAAAAAGGTTATTTTTGACTGGTTTCGATAATCGCACAGTCAAAAATTCGAGCCGTTGCTGGGGAGTTGATTTAACTAATTTATTTTTCTTTCATGACCAGGGTTGGACGTAAAGAAAATCTACTCTACGATCCAGAAATTGATCGCACATCAAGACAAGCCAATCCGAGGAACCAAGCCTCAAAATAGTCTTCATCAAACAGCAGCCACCAACTTGGAAGCTGCAATTCAATTTGCTGCACAACACATTTAGACCAATGCTGCTGAACCATTACCTTATGCACCTACTGTCAAGACTGCTGTCCAAGAAACAAAACAATCTTATCCACCTGTTGCTGAAATCAAAGCTGAATTTGCTATCAAACCTGCTGTCCCAAGAAACAGAACCAATTGCTGAAACAGCCACTGCACTTGAAACTGAACCAGTTGCAGAATTTGCTAAACCAACTGCTGAATTTACAGCAGAATCTGCTGCAGAGGTGACTGATTCACCCACAGATGATACACAAGCTGCTGCACCCGAACTAGCCCAAAGACTAGAAATTTTTGCCAAAAAAATTCCAGAACCAGCCCCTAAAACAGCAGCTGAATCAACTGCAATAAAGGTAGCCACAGCAACACCTGGAGAGGAAGAAAATGCAGCAGCTGCTGCTCTTGAATCAACTGTTGTCCTTGCTGAATTTGAAGCTGAAAATGTTGAGGTAAGAGCTCCAATGGCACAAGAAAGGACTCTTCGCGAACTAGCAGCACCTGTGGATGATCAAGCACTATGGTGCATCACTTACCCACCTTTGACAGCCCCTTTTGAGCTTAAAACTGGATTAATTCACCTGCTTTCAAAATTTAGAGGTTTGAAGAATGAAGATCCATACAAGCACCTTAAAGAATTTCACATTTTGTGCTCAACAATGAGGCCTCAAGGTATTTCCGAAAAGCATATTAAATTAAGAGCTTTTCCCTTTTCTCTTGATGATTTTGCCAAAGAGTGGTTGTTCTATTTACCACCTGGATCCATCACTTCATGGGCTGGGATGGTGAGAGCATTCTTGAGCGAATACTTCCCAACCTCAAAAATTATTGGCATCAGAAGAGAGATTAGTTGCATCAAGCAAAAAGATTATGAAGAGCTATATGAATATTGGGAAAGATTCAATCGGTTGTGCACAAACTGCCCTCAACATAACATTTCTGATAAATCCCTTGTTGAATGTTTCTATGAAAGCTTGTTACCTTCAGAAAAGAGATTAATTGATGTAGCGTGTGGAGGATCAATTGACATAATCTCAAGCTATAAGAGACACCTCAGGCCATAAGAGACATAATCTCCACCATGGCAGCAACCTCAAAACAATATGGAGATCAAAGAGAACTGCCAAGGAGAGTTAATGAGGTAAGTACATCTTCCTTAGCCTCATAAATTTTTTATTTAACTTATGTTATCTGTAGTTTTGTTGTAGGTCAGGCTCAACAAATTCATCAAGAACAGCAAGTCAATGCCAATGGAGGATTTAATAGACAGCAGAGATACGGTCCCTACTCTGACACCTATAATCTAGGTTGGAAGGAGCACCTGAACTTCAGTTATGCTAGGGCGAATCAATATCAAAATCCAGCCCAAGCAGCACCTTAGCAATCTAGTGTGCTCCTTGAAGAGATCATAAAATCTTTAGCTAATACGATGCAAAACCTTCAAGAGCAAATGAGTCAAATGGCTACTTCCGTAAGTAAGCTAGAATCTCAAGGGGAATCACCTTCTCAAACAGAGATTAATCTAAAGCAAAATGTTAGTGCCATCAAGTTAAGAAGTGGGAAAGCACTTCAGGATGTCAAGGCTAATGATGGAAGTTCACAAGTGCAAAGACAAGCTGCTGAAGAAAAACAGCCAGAAAACTGTTTGCCCAAACAAACTGGTCAAGCAGAACCAGTACACTAGTAGAATACAAACTAGCAAGTAAGCTTCAAGATTCCACCTCCCTTTCCAAAAAGATTTGAAAAATCACAAAAAGAAAAAGAAGAAAGAGAGATCCTTGAAACCTTTAGAAAAGTGGAGATCAACATACCTTTGCTTGATGCAGTGAAACAAATCCCAAGGTATGCAAAATTCTTGAAAGAGCTGTGCACTAACCGAAGAAAGCTTGCTGAGAAAGAAAAGGTAAGTGTGGGAGAAGTTGTGACAGCTGTCATAAAGAGAAAACTCCCAGCCAAGAGCAAAAATAGAGGGATGTTTGCTGTCTCTTGCAAAATTGACAATGTGAGCATCAAAAAGGCCATGTGTGACTTAGGTGCATCAATTAATGTTATGCCTCTTTCTATTTATAATTTTTTAAATGCAGGTGCACTTAAAGACACTAGAGTGGTCATTCAATTGGCTGACAGATCTGTAGTATACCCAAAAGGAGTTCTAGAAGATGTTCTAGTGCAAGTAGATCAACTTGTCTTTCCAGTAGATTTCTATGTGATTGATATGGAGGAAGACAATAACAACACTACTTCAGACATCCTACTTGGACGACCTTTCTTAAGCACAGCCAGAACTAAGATAGATGTGCATGATGGCACATTGACCATGGAATTTGAATGGGAAGTAATAAAATTTAATGTTTATGATGCCATGAAATATCCCTATGATATGTACCCTGTTTATGGTTTAGATATCATTGATTGTTTGAGCCAAAAAGTTTTTGATATGAATCAAGATGATATGCTAAACAATGACTTTTGCAGGGAGGCTAGCCAAAAAGATGAAGGAAGCCAAAGGGAGCCGAAGCTGAAAGCAACAGTCTGCTGCATTCAGCAGATAGACTGTGACCAAAAGCATACAAGCCATGGACCGCCCGTGCCACTTCAGCAAGCAGAACTCAAATCGCCCAAACAAAAGGAGAAGGCAGAATCCAGTTCAGCCAGACATCCAATGCAGGCAGACACTTGTTTGCCCAGACAACAGATTGCAGGTCAGAAAATTTCAGAACCAGATCTGAAGCTTCTTCCTGGCCACTTGAAATATATGTACTTGGGAGCTGAAAAGACACTTCCAGTGATCGTGTCAAATCAATTAAGCCAACATGAAGAAGAAAGCCTCCTAAAAGTACTGAAGAAACACAAGGGAGCCATAGGATGGACCATAGATGACATAAAAGGCATCTCCCCCACCACATGCATGCATAGAATACACATGGAGGAGGAATGCAAGCCTGTCCAAGATGCTCAAAGAAGACTAAATCCTCCTATGATGGAAGTGGTGAAAAAGGAGATAGTCAAGCCTTTGGACGCAGGAATCATCTACCCTATCTCTGATAGCAAATGGGTAAGTCCTGTGATGTAGTCCCAAAGAAAACTGGAATCACCATTGTACCAAATGCTGAAGGAGAACTTGTTCCAATTAGAGTTCAGAATGGGTGGAGAGTATGAATGGACTATAGGTAGGAAGCTAAATGCAGCAACAAGGAAAGATCACTTCCCCTTACCTTTCATTGACCAGATGCTAGAAAGGCTTGCAGGTAAGTCCCACTATTGCTATCTAGATGGTTTTTCAGGATTTTATCAAATACCAGTGGCTCTAGAAGACCAAGAGAAGACCACCTTCACTTGTCCTTTTGGTATCTTTGCATTTAGAAGAATGCCATTTGGACTATGCAATGCTCCTGCTACCTTCCAACGCTGTATGATGAGCATATTTTCAGATTATGTGGAGAAAATCATTGAAGTCTTCATGGATGACTTCACAGTGTACAATAACTCCTTTGAAGAATGCCTTGCCAATCTGGAAAAGATCCTTCAAAGATGCCTTGAATCAAATCTTCTACTTAACTATGAGAAATGCCACTTCATGGTTAATCAAGGTTTGATCTTAGGCCATGTTATTTCAGCCAAAGGAATTGAAGTGGACAAAGCCAAGGTGGATGCCATAAAAAATCTGCCTTATCCTATAAACGTTAGAGAGATCCGCTCTTTCCTTGGCTATGCAGGATTCTACAGAAGATTTATAGAAGATTTCTCCAAAATCACACAGCCATTATGCATATTGCTCCAGCAAGATATAATATTTTATTTTGATGCAGGTTGCAAGACAGCATTTGATCTGATAAAGGAACTACTTGTGACTGCCCCAATCATTCAGGCACCCGATTGGAACTTGCCCTTTGAAATCATGTGCGATGCAAGCAACTACACTGTGGGGGCAGTCTTGGGACGATGTGTAGGGAACTCACCTCACGTGATTCTTGGCTGTTGTATTTGCTTTAGAGAAATTCAGACCATACCTCCTGGGGACTAAAGTCATAATTTACTCAGACCATGCAGCCCTACGATACTTGATCAAGAAAAAGGAGGCAAAACTGAGACTCATTCGGTGGATTCTGCTATTACAAGAGTTCAATCTGGAGATACGAGACAAGAAAGGGAGGGAGAATCTAGTGGTTGATCACCTAAGCCAACTCCCTACTAGTTCAGAGCCATGTCCAATCAAGGAAGACTTTCCAGGTGAAAATCTGTTCGCCTCTCAGCTTGCTTAGTGTTTCGCACCACACAAACCACACCAGAGGAGTACTCAGTTTTCTTTGAACTTTAATATTTCCAATACATTGAGGATAATGCATGAATTAGGTGTGGGGGTGCATATCTCTGAATTTTTAGCTTTAATTTTTAGTTAGCATACATTAGGTGAATTTTTTCATTTTTGTTATTTATGCCTTTATTGCACACACATGTAGCCATAGTTTTTTCTTTTTTCTATTTTAGTATGCTTTACTCAAACACATAGGCTATGTTGAATGAGCTTTCTTTCCATGACCCCATTGATGTGATGACTCTTTAAACCTAAGTTGAATCAATTGCAGTGAGTTGTATTCATTTTTGGGAATTTCCTTTTGAATTGAATCTTTTAGCTTGCTATGGTGAAAAATATATGACATTACTCATTGGAGAGAATAATAAAGATGTGTGAAAAACTAAACATGACTTATTTTAGCAATTGGTGTTGATTTGCCCAATTCATTGAGAAAAAGAAATTCAGCAAAGGCAAAGACTTCAAAAGCACAAATTAAAAACTGTTCCAATGGTCAAAAGACTATGAACAGAGCCAGTAGCCACTTGGACAGGTGACTAATTGAGTAACTGGGGGTGGGTATCACAATTATTTACCTTCATGTCAAAAGGTTGGTGACTTTTTCAAGCAAGATTAAAGTGCAAAAAGCTGAATAAAGTGCTTCAAGTAAAGGCAAATCACTCTGAGAGCTAGGAAAAGTCTAAACTGAACAAGAATGTGTGCATGAATAATCTCCCTAATGAGGAAAATAATTAGTAGCCATGGTAGCTAAAGGGAGACAAGGAAAGAAGGAGAGTAACCTTGGTGCATACATTCTTCATTGTAGTGCTTCAAAGTAGGGGTCTAGGGTAAGAGCTTAAGTGGAAATAAAGGATCAAGTAGCAAAGAGAGCTTGTTTGACTAAGTTTATTTGCTTGAGGACAAGCAAAGGGCTAGGTGTGGGGGTATTTGATCAGGCCAAATTTAGACCCATTTATCATGTTGTTTTTAATGTTAATTTACACATTTTCTGCCTAATTCTGTGGTTTTGATCTTATTTTGCAGAAAACGGTGTAAAGAGGTAATTTGGTGAAAATGCTCTTAAAACTGCCTAAAAGAGGATAAAGGAGAACAAGTTGTTTGCCCAAGCCAAGTTGCAGCTGAAGTGAAGATAAATAAGGAAAGTGCAGACAGCAGAATAATTTGAAATTCAAATTTCAAATCTTCAAGAAGTCTTTCCCTTATTAAAAAGGTGAAGACACCTCAGCATTCAATTCAGCTTATTCAGGAAGTCAAATATCAAGAAGATGCACTTGCCTACCAAGAATTCAAAATTCAAAATTCAAAATTCAAAAGAGGACATTTAAAATTCAAAATTCAAAAGCCATCTCAAGGAAACCTAGGGCAACACTTTCATCTATAAAAAGCATCACAACGAGCCGCACGCCACCCCTTTTCCACACCTTCAGATTCCAAGCCGCTCACTCTCTCCAAGCCCCCGGTTCCTCTTCCTCTTCTCTTTCTTTTTTTTTTGTGTTTTGTTTCAGCCATGAGTGGCTGAAACCTCTTTTTCTAGCTGAAGATTATGTGAAACTTTAGTTGTTTTATGGATTGGGAGATCTGAACATATTATGTTTATCTTTTATTTATCAATATTTATGCAATTTCATGCTTAATTTCATTGTTGCTTTGTTGTTTGGATCAATAATGTAATACTCGGCTAGACTCCGGTATCGGAATTCCTACCGTCCGGTGGAATCTCAGATGTCGGAGACCTCTAGGAGGGTAAAGCCATGTTTTCATAAAATGTTTTAATGTATTTTATGGTTTTAAGCAAGAAATGAATTAAGTTTTGAATGAAAAAGACCAAGGAGACATTTCCAAGTTCGGCCGCCGAACCTCAAGTTCGGCCACCGAACGTGGGATGGTTTAGGAGGGCAAGTTAGGCTTCCGAAAGTTTCAAAGGTTCGGCCGCCGAACTTGCATGAGTTTTGGAGGCACTTTAGGCTGCCGAAAGGTGGTCTGCCAGCCCTATATAAGAGCTCCATGGCCGAAACGGGTGAGTTTTCTCCCCATTTTCGGCCACAGTGAGTTCTTGCTCTCCCATGGTTCGTTTTTGATGTTTTTCCTCCGATCTTTCATGTTTTAACGAGCTTTATGTTGATTTGAAGATATTTGAACAAAAGAGCGAGTTTTGGAAGCTTGGAGACCAAAGAGTTGAGATCTCTCCCATCTCCAAGTTGGATCGTCTCTCCTCTCATTCTTCAAGAGGTAAGGGTAGATCCATAGTTCCTTTAATGTTTTAAGTAAGTTTTATGAAGTTTCTTGGGGTAGAAATGCATGTGTAGGTTATGTGGAGTTTATGGGTTTAATGTGTGTTTATGAACAATGTATGTTGGATATGCATGTTTGATGTGTTGTAGATGGGGTTTAGGATAGTTTGAAGCCCCTAGGAGCTTGTATGCTTGAGTATGCATGTTGTAGAATGGGAAAATGCTTGATTGAATGTGTTAGGAGGCTTTCATGCATGGAAAGGCTGAGTTTCTGCCCTTTGGGAAGAACTCAGGTTCGGCAGCCGAAGGTTCTTTCGGCCGCCGAACCTGCCTGTGGTAGCATGTATCGGCTGCCGAACCCTGCCCTCGAAAGTGGACTTTCGGCTCTGGAAGGGAGTTTCGACCGCCGAAGGTGCCGCCGAACATGCATGAGTTTCATCTCTTGAGGGAACCTTCGGCCGCCGAAAGTGCCGCCGAAGGTGCATGACTTTCGGCTCTGGAGGGACTTTCGGCCACCGAACCTGCCGCCGAAAGTGCCCTGTTCAGCCCTACTTTGCATGATTTATGTGATTGTTTTATGGTGTTTTAGGGGGTTTTTGGAGAGTATTTTAGAGTCATGTTTATGGATATTTGGTCCCTCATTTGAATCCACCTGTGTAGGTTTGGACCCGAGGAACCGAGGCCTTCAGCAGTGAGATAGCTGCTTCAAAGTCATTAGAGTTTCAGCTAGAGGTGAGTGGAATAACTCATTGCGTTTCAAAGCAAATAAATAAATTTTGAATATGATACATGCATCATGAGTGCCATGAGATATACTAGGGTGCTTGCATTAGAATTCACGAATATGTTGCATTGCATAATATGTTGTTGATGCGGATGAATGTTGGATGATCCATAGCCCTCGATCTATGATGTGATGATATGATATGTACGGTACGGAATGAAAGACCAGTGGGACCCATTCTACGTTCGCTGGCACCATGTAAGAGAAAGTCCAGGAAGACCCATTCTACGTCCCTGGCATCTTGGAATGTTATGTTATGTTATGTAAGAGAAAGACCAGGACCCATTCTACGTTCTGGCACTAATGGAAATGTAGAGGGCTATTGGTGACAAGTTCATCCTTTATGTGATATGTTTGTGATGTGATGCATTTCATGGAAGCATGGACTTTAAATTTAATGTTTATCTATTCTGCTCACTGGGCTTTATAGCTCACCCCTCTCCCTTAACCCCCAGGTTTACAGGTACGGGGTAGACCAGGAGGTCAGCAGGAGTAGTGTTATATTTTATTTAATAGAGATAGTTGTGGACATGAATTTGATGTAATGTAAAAGTATAAATAGAAATGTAATGTATTAATGCTTATGGAAGTTAGAGTTGTGCTTGACCATGGTATTGTGTTAATCCCTTTCTAGTACATGATCTCAAATGTTTAATAATGATTATGTATATGAGTTTGTGCATGCACAGGTTAAGAATAAATGAAAGAAAGAATGAATGAAAGAACGAATGAATGATTCAATGAGAAAGTTTTAAATTTTTATGTAATTGTTGATCATGTATGGGATTAAATAGGTATTCAGGATGAATGTTTGGCTTGCTACGGGTTCCGGCGGCCTTAAGCCGATCTGGATCCTAGCGCCGGTAGCGGTCCGGATTTCAGGTCGTTACAGATTGGTATCAGAGCCCTAGGTTCATATGGTCGGACCTAGAGTGTCGGGCTCATAGAGGTTATAGAAGGTCAAGCACAATAGGAAAATCATGTCCACTAGGATAGGATGTAGAGTCCTGTCTTGATTGATGGTGTGAAATGCCATGATTATAAGCATGTGCATTAATGTATGCTATGAGATGTGATTTATGTGATGTGGGTTCATGCGTTTGCACATGAACCATTTGATGCTAATGTTTATGTGATGTGTACTGTTTTCCAGTAAACAGGATGAGAGGAACTCGTTGATCTGCACGATTGACTGGAGTACCACCGGAGGATGAGGGCATGAATGCCCGTCCCCCTGCATTGGCAAGGGCAATGTCTAGCAGGTCTAGCAGGGAAAGAGCAGTGAGAGACCCTAGATGGTCTTTGGACATGAACAGAAGCAGATCAGTAAGGGGAACAATTCAGGGAGGAATGTCAGAGGATGTGGGGGATGATATGGATGTGGATCAGAGGAGGGATGGTAGTCTTGGAGTAAGTATGTCTGAAGAGGGCATGGGAGAGTCCCAAGGAGGCACTCAGGCCTCGGGATTTGTTCAGCCACCCCAGTACCCACCCTTTTCTCAGCATCCCGAGTATTCGATGGGAGCTACATTGGATTACCCTAGTTTTAATCCTTACCCTTCTCACATGTCATACCCACCTTTTTACCCACCATACTCACAGTACCCTATGTACCCACCCCCATCTTTCTACCCAGGTACAGCAAACCCCACCCCAGGGGATGCTGCACCTCCTCCACCACCAGCAGCACCTACTGTCCCAGAAATCCAAATACCTAAACCTACCTCATCTGGAGGGAGCAAGGTCAAGATGACCGATTACATGAAGTTGGGTGCTCCCCAGTTTGAAACCGGT
Organism: Manihot esculenta; assembly: GCF_001659605.2. Taxonomy (NCBI): domain Eukaryota; kingdom Viridiplantae; phylum Streptophyta; class Magnoliopsida; order Malpighiales; family Euphorbiaceae; genus Manihot; species Manihot esculenta. The sequence goes on along the minus strand of NC_035177.2, from coordinate 18,214,357 downwards.
GATGACCCGTTTGTGTACCTTGAGAGGGTCAAGACAATTACAGATGAGATAGGAGCTGATGACAGCAGAGCCATTCAGATGGCTGGGTTCACCCTGAAATGTAAGAAGGCCCGAGAGTGGTTTAAGAATTATGTGAACCCGAGATTGGATAGTCTATCCTGGGAGGAGTTTGCAAATGAGTTTGCAGGATGGGCTTTCCTTGACAGTTCAAGGGAGCTGAAGATGATTGAGTTTGAGCAGTTGGGGCAGTCCGATGAGATGAGTGTGGATGAGTTTACAGACAGATTCTTGGAGTTGTTGTCGTTTGCTGGGCAGAATCTGGATACAGATCAGAAAAAGTCAAGGAGGTATATCATGAAGCTCCATTCCAGGTATTCCTCCTTGATTCAGTCAGCAGAGAGGGAGAGTTTCCATGCCATAGTGGATATGGCTCGGAGGATGGAGGCTAGTGCAATCATAGAAGGGAAAGTCAAGCAGTCAGTAGCACAGCCTTCTGGTTCCAAGACCCCAGGTGGGGGAAGAGTAGACCCTACTTCTCTAAGTTCAGCTAGTAAGAGGTGGAGTAATACCACCAAGAAGCCAAAGAAGAACAAGTTCTGGAGCAAGATCAAGTCAGGTCTGGAATTGGGAAGTGGCTCGAGTCAGGTGCAGATAATGCAGTATGCAAGAAGTGTGGGAAGCCGCACAAAGGAGTATGTCTGGTTGGGACGTCAGCCTATTTCAGATGTGGGCAGGAGGGACATATGGCTCAGGAGTGTCCCAGAGCAGCTTTTTTGGCACAGTCTCAGCAGACAGCTTCTGGTAGTGTGGCTCAGCCAGTAGCTCCAGCCGCGACTCAGGCTAGTGGCAGAGGCAGGGGGAGAGGGGCAGCCTCTTCCTCAGCGGGTTTCAGGGGTAAGGGTCCATCAGCTCCAGCACGGATCTTCACCATGACACAGCAGGAGGCAAATGCATCGAACACCGTGGTGGCAGGTAATCTCATCATTGGTTGCTCAGATGTTTATGCCTTAATGGACCCTGGTGCATCTCATTCTTTCATTGCTCCGAGGGCCGTCGAGAGATTGGGTTTGATGGTCTCTGGGTTAGAGTGTCCCCTATGGGTCAGTGGACCCAAGTGCGACCCATCAGTGGCAGAGTCAGTCTGCCAGTATAGTCCAGTTTTTGTGGAGGGAAGATGCCTTTCTGCCGACCTTGTGGTTCTAGATTTGACGGATTTTGACGTCATTCTAGGGATGGATTGGCTATCTACCCATGGTGCTACCTTGGACTGCAGAGACAAGGTAGTCAAGTTCAGATGTCAGGATGGGTCAGAGGTTGTCTTTAGTGGAGACAAGGGGAGTACACCTAGAGGTTTGATATCAGCCGTTCAGGCTCGTAGGCTACTCAGGAGGGGTTGTCAGGGTTTTCTAGCTCATGTGAGAGAGATGGATAGTCATGTCAGAGAGCCCGCCTCAGTGCCCGTGGTCAGAGAGTTCTTAGATGTTTTCCCAGATGAGCTGCCAGGTTTACCACCTGCTAGGGAGATAGAGTTCGAAATTGAGTTGATGCCTGGAGCTAGACCAATCTCTATCCCTCCCTACAGGATGGCGCCAGCAGAATTGAAAGAGCTTAAGGAGCAGTTGCAAGAGTTGGTAGATAGAGGCTTCATCCGACCGAGTACCTCACCTTGGGGTGCTCCAGTGCTATTTGTGAAAAAGAAGGATGGATCCCTCAGACTTTGTATCGACTACAGGCAGTTGAACAAGGTCACTACCAAGAATAAGTACCCGTTGCCTAGGATTGACGATCTATTTGACCAGCTAGCCGGAGCAGGTTGTTTCTCCAAGATAGATCTGAGATCTGGGTACCATCAACTGAGGATAAGAGAAGAGGATGTACCGAAGACAGTATTTAGGACCAGATATGGGCATTATGAGTTCCTTGTGATGCCGTTCGGGTTGACCAATGCCCCTGCAGCATTCATGGATCTTATGAACTGAGTGTTTAGCCAGTACCTAGATCACTTCGTTATTGTCTTCATAGATGATATCTTAGTGTATTCCAGGAATGCAGAGGAGCATGCCCATCATCTGAGGTTAGTCCTGCAGACCTTGAGAGAGCATGGCTTGTATGCCAAGTTCTCCAAGTGTGAGTTCTGGCTGAGGAGCATTTCATTCTTGGGGCATGTTGTGTCAGAGAATGGAATCGAGGTAGACCCCAAGAAAGTGGAAGCCGTAGCTAACTGGCCTAGATCCACTACAGTGACAGAAATCAAGAGCTTCTTGGGTTTGGCAGGTTACTACAGGAGGTTCGTTCAGGACTTCTCTAAGATTGCAGCTCCTATGACCAGACTGACTAAGAAGAACCAGAGGTTTGTGTGGACCGACCAGTGTGAAGAGAGCTTTGAGGAGCTCAAGAAGAGGTTGACTTCAGCACCAGTGTTAGCTCTGCCATTTAGTAATGAAGACTTCTCAGTCTATTGTGATGCGTCCCGTGTGGGACTGGGTTGTGTGCTAATGCAGAATGAAAGGGTGATTGCTTATGCTTCTAGGCAGCTGAAGAAGTACGAGTTGAATTACCCTACACATGACCTTGAGATGGCAGCGGTAATCTTTGCACTCAAGATGTGGAGGCACTACCTTTATGGGGTAAAATGTGAGATCTTCACAGATCATAAGAGCCTGCAGTACATCCTGAGTCAGAGAGAGCTGAATTTGAGGCAAAGAAGATGGGTAGAACTGCTCAGTGACTATGATTGCAAGATCCAGTACCATCCGGGTAAGGCGAATGTTGTGGCAGACGCCTTAAGCCGGAAATCACTTGGTAGTTTGTCCCATATTTCAGCAGAGAGGAGGACAATAGTGAGGGAGTTCTTCGAGCTCATCAATGAAGGTCTACAGTTGGAGTTGTCTGGTACAGGTGCTTTGATTGCCCAAATGAGAGTGGCACCCGTGTTTCTGGAGCAGGTGGCTCAGAAACAACATGAGGATCTAGAGTTAGTGAATATTGCCAGGACTGTTCAGTCAGGCATGAATGAAGAGTTCAGGTTTGACAGCAAGGGGATCCTCCGCTATGGGAATAGATTGTGTGTACCAGATGATGTGGGACTGAAGGGAGACATTATGAGGGAGGCTCATAATGCCAGATACAGTGTTCACCCTGGAGCCACCAAGATGTATCAGGATCTGAAGAGAGTGTATTGGTGGCCCGCTATGAAGAGAGAAGTGGCACAGTTCGTGTCAGCCTGCGAAATATGTCAGAGGGTGAAGCTGGAACATCAGAAGCTGGCTGGAATGCTTAACCCACTACCTATTCCAGAGTGGAAATGGGAGAATATAGCTATGGACTTCGTGGTGGGGCTACCGGCGGCGTCCAACAGATTAGACTCCATATGGGTGATTGTGGACAGACTAACCAAATCTGCTCACTTCGTTCCTGTCAGGAGTAACTACTCTGTGGACAAGTTGGCGCAGGTGTATGTTGATGAGGTTGTAAGGCTGCATGGGGTTCCTATTTCAATAGTGTCTGATAGAGGGCCCCAGTTCACCTCCAAGTTTTGGCGGAGTCTGCAGAACGCTATGGGTACCAGGTTGGATTTTAGCACTGCTTTCCATCCACAGACGGACGGACAGTCAGAAAGGACCATCCAAACAATAGATGATATGCTCAGAATGTGTGTGCTGGATTTTGGCGGTTCTTGGAGGCAGCATCTGCCCTTGGTGGAGTTTGCCTACAATAACAGTCATCATGCTAGCATAGGGATGGCTCCATATGAAGTTTTATATGGAAGGAAGTGCAGATCGCCTGTTTGTTGGGAAGAAGTTGGAGAAAAGGCCTTGGCAGGGCCTGAGCTAGTAGAGATCACCAGCAGAGTGGTGCCCATAATCAGAGAAAGGATCAAGACTGCTGCAAGCAGGCAAAAGGGTTATGCAGATATCCGTAGAAGGCAAGTAGAGTTTCGGGAGGGGGATTTGGTATTGCTCAAGGTGTCTCCAATGAAAGGGGTGATTCGGTTTGGGAAGAAAGGTAAGCTAGCTCCACGGTACATTGGACCCTTTGAGATCTTGCAAAAGATTGGGAATGTATCGTATAAGCTAGATTTACCTACTTCAATGGAGAGAATCCATCCGGTTTTCCATGTTTCTATGTTAAGAAAGTTTGTGTCAGTTCCGGGTAAGGTTCTTAGTGAGCCTGATGTGGAGATCCAAGAAGATCTCACCTATGTTGAGCAGCCGGTGCGGATTATAGACACCCAGATCAAAAAGTTGAGAAACAAGGAAATCCCGATGGTGAAAGTCCTTTGGAATCACCACAACATCGAAGAGTGTACCTGGGAGACACGAGAGTCCATGCTCCGGCAATATCCTCATCTCTTCTAAGGTGAGTGCTTTGTGTTAGTATGTATGTTAATGTTTCATGCTGTGTATGTTCATGTTTTATGCCATGCTATGTTTGTTTGGTGAACATTCGGGGACAAATGTTCTTAAGGGGGGAAGAATGTAATACCCGGCTAGACTCCAGTATCGGAATTCCTACCGTCCGGTGGAATATCAGATGTCGGAGACCTCTAGGAGGGTAAAGCCATGTTTTCATAAAATGTTTTAATGTATTTTATGGTTTTAAGCAAGAAAGGAATTAAGTTTTGAATGAAAAAGACCAAGGAGACATTTCCATATTCGGCCGCCGAACGTGGGATGGTTTAGGAGGGCAAGTTAGGCTTCCGAAAGTTTCAAAGGTTCAGCCGCCGAACCTCATGTTCGGCCGCCGAACTTGCATGAGTTTTGGAGGCACTTTAGGCTGCTGAAAGGTGGTCTGCCAGCCCTATATAAGAGCTCCATGGCCGAAACGGGCGAGTTTTCTCTCCATTTTCGGCCACGGTGAGTTCTTGTTCTCCCATGGTTCGTTTTTGATGTTTTTCCTCCGATCTTTCATGTTTTAACGAGCTTTATGTTGATTTGAAGATATTTGAACAAAAGAGCGAGTTTTGGAATCTTGGAGACCAAAGAGTTGAGATCTCTCCCATCTCCAAGTTGGATCGTCTCTCCTCTCGTTCTTCAAGAGGTAAGGGTAGATCCATAGTTCCTTTAATGTTTTAAGTAAGTTTTATGAAGTTTCTTGGGGTAGAAATGCATGTGTAGGTTATGTGGAGTTTATGGGTTTAATGTGTGTTTATGAACAATGTATGTTGGATATGCATGTTTGATGTGTTGTAGATGGGGTTTAGGATAGTTTGAAGCCCCTAGGAGCTTGTATGCTTGAGTATGCATGTTGTAGAATGGGAAAATGCTTGATTGAATGTGTTAGGAGGCTTTCATGCATGGAAAGGCTGAGTTTCTGCCCTTTGGAAAGAACTCAGGTTCGGCAGCCGAAGGTTCTTTCGGCCGCCGAACCTGCCTGTGGTAGCATGTATCGGCTGCCGAACCCTGCCCCCGAAAGTGGACTTTCGGCTCTGGAAGGGAGTTTCGGCCGCCGAAGGTGCCGCCGAACATGCATCAGTTTCGTCTCTGGAGGGAACCTTCGGCCGCCGAAAGTGCTGCCGAAGGTGCATGACTTTCGGCTTTGGAGGGACTTGACAGAACGGTTGTCGAAGCCGGTCAAAATAAATAACCTTTTTAACTACCAACAATATTAAAACTGTAGACAGTGGTAAAAGGATCGTATCCACAGGGAATTGATACTTACTTACCTTCCTTGAGTAGACCAAATGAACAAACAGAAAATAAATAAACAATGAAAATAAATTGCGAGTAAAGTAAATAAGGGGGGGTTTGAGATTGATTTGATTAAACTAATGGTGGAAACAATAAAGTAAAGCAAATAATAAAAATAAAGAGAAAACAAATAAGAGAAAAGCTCTAGTTGAAGATTCGGATTCACTTTAAGTTGATGGGATTGATCATTGACTCATATGTTCCTTTGTTGATTCAATAAATTGGCCATGGAGATTGAAGAAGCTTCTCACATCCATTATCTCTCTTTTAGGTTAAATCAATTAGGGATAGTCCTCCAATTAATTACTAATTAACAATTGCCAAAGAACGTCTTTGAGCCACAGGCCTTATACAATAGTCAATCGCATAAAGAAATAGAGAGAACCAATTCTAGTCACCCACATGCATGGAGACAACACTAGATCATGCAATTTCCTTAGTTTTTACACCAAGTGTTCTTATATTTGAGCAATCCAAGCAAATACGGACTAAGATTATTCAAACAACAATATATTACCTTGAAATCAAAGATCAATAGAGATCCGCAAGACAAAGCAATAATATCTTAAAGCACCAAATTACATGAATATTGAAAAGCAACTAAAGATTAACCATGTAGTTCAAGTCTCTCAATCCAAAAATACAACCAAAGTTTCACCAAATCCTCAACTAGAAAAAAGGTTTCAGCCACTCATGGCTGAAACAAAAACTAAAAATAAAGAAAGGAAGAAAAAGAGAAGATGTCACTTGCAATCCCGTAGGTGTCTCCCAGGGGGAGTGTAAAGACCATGTAGAGGCTTCTTATGTGGCTTTTTATAGTTGAAAAGTGTTGCCCTAGGTCATACTTACTGCCCAAGAGGTATTTTCTGCCCAAGATGTGTCTGAAAAGGAAAGAATCGCGCTTTTCGGCTTCAGAAGGAAGGCTGCGCGAAAATGCACTGCGAAAGGAAGTTGATGCGCGCGGTTTGGTCTCAGAAAGGGAAGGAGGCGCAGATTGTGCTTCCTAAATAAGTTTAGATGCTGACCTTGCTTCCTAAATAGTGTAGAGGCTGCCCAAGGTGCTGCCCATGTGCAACTTGCTGCCCAAGTTGTTGCAAACGAGGAAAGAATCGGACTGCAAGGCTTCAGAAAGAAGTTGGCGCGCAGATTGCCTTCAGAATAGGAAAGGAGCGTACCTTGTGCTTGAAAAGGAAGGAAGAGCGATCCAAGGCTGCCAATAGAGGAAGAAAAGTCGTGGCTTGATGTTCATAAGGAAATATGCACGTACTAAGGCTTTCAGAAGAGGAAGGATGCGCGGATCATGCTTCCAGAAGAGGTGGCGCGCGCATGGATTGCAAAAGAGGCAGGAGAATGCAGTCATTAATGTGCAGAAGTGGAAAGATATATGTCCATTCTTTCCTTTTTAGGTGGAGCCTTCATTTGAATTTTAAACGCTGAACGCAGAAGAGGCAAGTGTGCCTTGATGAGACCTTGCTGCCTAAATTGGAAGATTTGACTGCTGCAGTACGTGCACATCTTTGAATAAGGAAAGAAAGATCTGCGATTCGAAATTCAAATAATTTCCTGACTGAGCTTTCCTTATTTGCTTTTGTCTCTGCACTTTCCTCATTTGAAGACTTTCCTTTTCTGAAAACCTGCCTTATTTGAAAACTTTCCTTTCTTAGCACATGTTCTAAACAAGGCAGGAAGGATTCTGCAGTTCGAATTCCGGACAGTTTGCTGGCTGCGCTCTTTGACTCTTTCCTTGTTTGGCACTTTCCATATATGAAACTTTCCTTATTTGGAACTTTCCATATATGAAAACTTTCCTTTTCTAGAACTTTCCATATTTGGCACTTTTTGGCAGTTTTAACCACATTTTCTCCAGAATGTCTTTTCACACCTAGTTTCTGTAGAACATGAACAAAACAACCAAATTAGGCAGAAACTGTGCAAATAAACATCATTAAGATCATGATAATATGGCCTAAAATGCGCTCTGTCAAATACCCCCACACCTAACCCTTTGCTTGTCCTCAAGCAAACAAACACAGTTGAACAAACTCTCTTCACTTAGATCCTTTATGTCTACTTAAGCTCTTACTCTAGACCCCTATTTTGAATCATTGCAATAAAGAATGTATGCATCAAGGTTACTTACCTCTTTCCTTGTTTCCCTTTACTTACCATGGTTAGGATTGGTTTTCCTCAAGAGAGAGATCATACATGCATTAGTTCTTGTTCATTCAAAGACTTAATCTAGCTTTCAGAGTGACTTGCCCTTACCTTGAAGTGCTTAATTCAGCCTTTTTGCACTTTAAACTTGCTTGGAAAAGTCACCAACCTTTTGACGTGAAGGTACATATTGGTGATACCCACCCCCAGTTACTCAGTTGGTCACCTGTCCAAGTGGCTACTAGCTCTGTTCATAGTCTGTTGACCATTGGAACAGTTTTCACATTGTGCTTATGAAGTCTAGGCCTTTTCTGAATTTCTTTTTCTCAATGATTTGGGCAAATCAACACCAATTGCTAACAAGTCACATTAAGTTCATTCACACAATTTCAATTTATTCTCATCAGTTGAGGGTCATCAGTATGTTTTTCACCATGGCAAGCTCAAGGATTCAATTCAAAAGCAATTCCCAAACATGAATATATCTCATTGCAATTGATTCAACCTAGGTTTAAAGAGTCATTACATCAATGGGGTCATGGAAAGAAAGTTCATCCAACATAGTTCATCAGTTTGAGTAAAGCAAATAAAAAAGAAGAAGATTGTGGATGATCAAACACAAACTGAAAGGAAAACTGAAAAGAAAATGCAAACTGAAAGAAAAAAACTGAAAGAAAAATGCAAACTAAAAGGAAAAATGTGTCTAAAGCAAAAAATTAAAAATTTCAGAGATCCGCACCCCCACACCTAAATCATGCATTGTCCTCAATGTATAGAAAACATAAAAGAACAAAGGAAACTGAGTACTCCCCTGGTGTGGTGTTGTATGGTGCGATCCACTTGGCAAGTTGCCTCAAGTAATTGGGGGAGGAAAAAGGGTCCCAACAGAATTAAGTGAATAGTGTAGCACGCCTTTTGATTTGGTCATAACCCATCTTATTTCTTTCATGTACTCATGAAGTAACATGATTAGCATCTCCTCTTTCAGATGAGGTGTGCCTCTTGCCCTTATGTTTGCATTTTTGAGATGATTGGGCAACATTTTGAATTCCAATTCATGTTTCCTCATAGATGTCTGCAACATGGCACTGAATTCAGGCAAAACAAACTCTACCTTATCTGGCGGTTTGGGGAAGCATAGATCTGCATGCTCCTTTGGTTTTGGATCTTGGAGTTCCATTTGTTCATTGTGTGCATGGGCTTTCTGAGATGGAGGAATGGCTGAATTGGATTCAGCTTCCTCTTTTTGCACTGAAGGCTGAAGGTGCTGCGATGGAAGTTGTAGTGAGAGGTTCGGCAGCCGAAGAGTGATGGAGTTCGGCCGCCGAAAGGCGGTGAAGTTCGACAATGGAAAGATTGCATTGGGCGGAAGCTGAAGGGACGGCATGGCCTTCTGCGTTTGGCCCATCTGCGATCCAAGCTCTTTCTGCGCAAGATTGCAGTCCATCTGTTGGATGCAGTTTGGTTCTTCTTGGCTTTCTTCATCTTTTTGGCTAGCCTCCCTACAAAAATCATTGTTTAGCATATCATTTTGATCAATATAAATATTTTCTTGGCTCATACAATCAATGATATCTAAATCAGCAACAGGTTCTGTTTGATTAATTTGACTCAACAAACTATGGGTAGTTTGTTCTTGCACTTGTGAACTTTCATTCTCATCCCATACATCTTGAAGCTCTTCCTCTCTTCTTAATATGATTTCCTTCAATGATTTGTTCAATTGATCCATCTGTTGTTGCATACTTTCCAATGTCCTCATCTTCTCTTCCTCAAGGTGCATGTTTGCTCTCCATTCGGCGGCTATTTGATCCACTTCTTGTTGGACACATTGCAAAGTCTCCAATATCTCATAAAGATTAGTTCTGAGACTTTCAGGTATTGCTTGGGCTTGATAATTTTTGTAGTAGTTAGCCCTTTCATAGCCATAATTCGGATGGTCTCCCCAACATGGATCGTAAGTGTTAAGGTAGGGATCATATCTTGGCTGTCCATAGAATCTTTCACATGCATGTACTTGTTGGAGTTGTTGTACTTGATGAGCTCGTTCAGCTTGGTCTATAACAAAACTTCTCATAGCAGAGATTAGTTCATAAAGTTGAGAAAGGCGAAAAGGTGTACTTACCTCGTCCATGATTCCAAGTGACAACATCTTCTTCTTTTTTTTTTTTTTTTGATTTTTTTATTTATTTTTTTATTTATTTATTTTTTAATTTTTTTTTGTGTTCAGATCCGTGATAGGGTGTTCTTCGCAGTACAGATCAGGTCCTGAAAGAAAAATAAACAAGTTAGATCAATTCCCCGGCAACGGCGCCAATTTTGACAGAACGGTTGTCGAAGCCGGTCAAAATAAATAACCTTTTTAACTACCAACAATATTAAAACTGTAGACAATGGTAAAAGGATCGTATCCACAGGGAATTGATACTTATTTACCTTCCTTGAGTAGACCAAATGAACAAACAGAAAATAAATAAACAATGAAAATAAATTGCGAGTAAAGTAAATAAGGGGGGGGTTTGAGATTGATTTGATTAAACTAATGGTGGAAACAATAAAGTAAAGCAAATAATAAAAATAAAGAGAAAACAAATAAGAGAAAAGCTCTAGTTGAAGATTCGGATTCACTTTAAGTTGATGGGATTGATCATTGACTCATATGTTCCTTTGTTGATTCAATAAATTGGCCATGGAGATTGAAGAAGCTTCTCACATCCATTATCTCTCTTTTAGGTTAAATCAATTAGGGATAGTCCTCCAATTAATTACTAATTAACAATTGCCAAAGAACGTCTTTGAGCCACAGGCCTTATACAATAGTCAATCGCATAAAGAAATAGAGAGAACCAATTCTAGTCACCCACATGCATGGAGACAACACTAGATCATGCAATTTCCTTGGTTTTTACACCAAGTGTTCTTATATTTGAGCAATCCAAGCAAATACGGACTAAGATTATTCAAACAACAATATATTACCTTGAAATCAAAGATCAATAGAGATCCGCAAGACAAAGCAATAATATCTTAAAGCACCAAATTACATGAATATTGAAAAGCAACTAAAGATTAACCATGTAGTTCAAGTCTCTCAATCCAAAAATACAACCAAAGTTTCACCAAATCCTCAACTAGAAAAAAGGTTTCAGCCACTCATGGCTGAAACAAAAACTAAAAATAAAGAAAGGAAGAAAAAGAGAAGATGTCACTTGCAATCCCGTAGGTGTCTCCCAGGGGGAGTGTAAAGACCATGTAGAGGCTTCTTATGTGGCTTTTTATAGTTGAAAAGTGTTGCCCTAGGTCATACTTACTGCCCAAGAGGTATTTTCTGCCCAAGATGTGTCTGAAAAGGAAAGAATCGCGCTTTTCGGCTTCAGAAAGAAGGCTGCGCGAAAATGCACTGCGAAAGGAAGTTGATGCGCGCGGTTTGGTCTCAGAAAGGGAAGGAGGCGCAGATTGTGCTTCCTAAATAAGTTTAGATGCTGACCTTGCTTCCTAATTAGTGTAGAGGCTGCCCAAGGTGCTGCCCATGTGCAACTTGCTGCCCAAGTTGTTGCAAACGAGGAAAGAATCGGACTGCAAGGCTTCAGAAAGAAGTTGGCGCGCAGATTGCCTTCAGAATAGGAAAGGAGCGTACCTTGTGCTTGAAAAGGAAGGAAGAGCGATCCAAGGCTGCCAATAGAGGAAGAAAAGTCGTGGCTTGATGTTCATAAGGAAATATGCACGTACTAAGGCTTTCAGAAGAGGAAGGATGCGCGAATCATGCTTCCAGAAGAGGTGGCGCGCGCATGGATTGCAAAAGAGGCAGGAGAATGCAGTCATTAATGTGCAGAAGTGGAAAGATATATGTCCATTCTTTCCTTTTTAGGTGGAGCCTTCATTTGAATTTTAAACGCTGAACGCAGAAGAGGCAAGTGTGCCTTGATGAGACCTTGCTGCCTAAATTGGAAGATTTGACTGCTGCAGTACGTGCACATCTTTGAATAAGGAAAGAAAGATCTGCGATTCGAAATTCAAATAATTTCCTGACTGAGCTTTCCTTATTTGCTTTTGTCTCTGCACTTTCCTCATTTGAAGACTTTCCTTTTCTGAAAACCTGCCTTATTTGAAAACTTTCCTTTCTTAGCACATGTTCTAAACAAGGCAGGAAGGATTCTGCAGTTCGAATTCCGGACAGTTTGCTGGCTGCGCTCTTTGACTCTTTCCTTGTTTGGCACTTTCCATATATGAAACTTTCCTTATTTGGAACTTTCCATATATGAAAACTTTCCTTTTCTGGAACTTTCCATATTTGGCACTTTTTGGCAGTTTTAACCACATTTTCTCCAGAATGTCTTTTCACACCTAGTTTCTGTAGAACATGAACAAAACAACCAAATTAGGCAGAAACTGTGCAAATAAACATCATTAAGATCATGATAATATGGCCTAAAATGCGCTCTATCAGGACTTTCGGCCGCCGAACCTGCCGCCGAAAGTGCCCTGTTCAGCCCTCCTTTGCATGATTTATGTGATTGTTTTATGGTGTTTTAGGGGGTTTTTGGGGAGTATTTTAGAGTCATGTTTATGGATGTTTGGTCCCTCATTTGAGTCCACCTGTGTAGGTTTGGACCCGAGGAACCGAGGCCCTCAACAGTGAGATAGCTGCTTCAGAGTCATTAGAGCTTCAGCCAGAGGTGAGTGGAATAACTCATTACGTTTCAAAGCAAATAAATAAATTTTGAACATGATACATGCATCATGAGTGCCATGAGATATACTAGGGTGCTTGCATTAGAATTCACGAATATGTTGCATTGTATAATATGTTGTTGATGCGGATGAATGTTGGATGATCCAAAGCCCTCGATCTATGATGTGATGATATGATATGTACGGTACGGAATGAAAGACCAGTGGGACCCATTCTACGTTCGCTGGCACCATGTAAGAGAAAGTCCAGGAAGACCCATTCTACGTCCCTGGCATCTTGGAATGTTATGTTATGTTATGTAAGAGAAAGACCAGGACCCATTCTATGTTCTGGCACTAATGGAAATGTAGAGGGCTATTGGTGACAAGTTCATCCTTTATGTGATATGTTTGTGATGTGATGCATTTCATGGAAGCATGGACTTTAAATTTAATTTTTATCTATTCTGCTCACTGGGCTTTATAGCTCACCCCTCTCCTTTAACCCCCAGGTTTGCAGGTACGGGGTAGACCAGGAGGTCAGCAGGAGTAGTGTTATATTTTATGTAATAGAGATAGTTGTGGACATGAATTTGATGTAATGTAAAAGTATAGAATAGAAATGTAATGTATTAGTGCTTATGGAAGTTAGAGTTGTGCTTGACCATGGTATTGTGTTAATCCATTTCTAGTACATGATCTCAAATGTTTAATAATGATTATGTATATGAGTTTGTGCATGCACAGGTTAAGAATGAATGAAAGAAAGAATGAATGAAAGAACGAATGAATGATTCAATGAGAAAGTTTTAAATTTTTATGTAATTGTTGATCATGTATGGGATTAAACAGGTATTCAGGATGAATGTTTGGCTTGCTACGGGTCCCGGCGGCCTTAAGCCGATCTGGATCCTAGCGCCGGTAGCGGTCTAGATCCTAGCGCCGGTAGCGGTCCGGATTCCGGGTCGTTACAAATAAGGCCCATTGATTCTTGATTGCAAAGTAATAATTTGTTAGTTTGGATAGTTTTAAGTTCGCAATTGCTTCAATTATTCAAACATAAGTAACTCTTGGTGTAAAAACTAAGGAAATTGCATGATCTAGCAATATCACCATACGTTTGGGTAGCTAGAATTAGGTCTCTCTATTTCTTAATGCAATTGACAGTTGTTAGATGCCAAAGGCCCAAGGAAGTTCCTTGGCAACTTGTTGATTAGTGATTAATTAGAGGACGTTCCCTAATTGATTTATGCTTAAGGAGGGATATGATGGTGAGAAGCGTCTTCCACCTCCATAACTAATTTATTGAATCAAATAAAGGAACCTAAGTGTCAATGATCAATCCCAACAACTGAAGTGGATCCAATTCTTCAACTAGAGCTTTTCTCATATTTGAAGCTTCTTTACTTTAATTATTTTCTTTACTTTGTTGCTTTTAATTCTAGTTCAATTCATCAATCTTAAAACCCCCCCCTTTTATTTTACTTTCAGTTTACTTACTTGGTCTTTGATAAGAAAAATAGGTGAGTATCAATTCCCTGTGGATTCGATCCTTTTACCACTATCTACAGTTGTAAAATTGTAGATAACCAAAAGGTTATTTTTGACCGGCTTCGACAACCGTACAGTCAATCTAGCAAACCCAAATCCAGGGAATGCTGCACCACCTCCTCTCCTAGCAGAACCAGAAATTTCTGAAACCCAACCACCCAAACCTGACCCATTAGTAGGGAGCAAGGTGAAAATGACGGACTATCTGAAGTTGGATGCTCCTAAGTATAAAACAGGTGATAATCCGTTTGAGTACCTCAAGACGGTGAAAATGATAGCTGATGAGTTAGGGGCTAGTGGCAGCAGATCCATTCAGATAGCAGGGTTCACTCTAAAATGCAAGAAGGCAAAGGAATGGTTCAAAAATTACGTGGACCTGAAGCTGGATAGCCTATCTTGGGAACAGTTTGCAAATGAGTTTGCAGGGTGGGTTTTTCCAGATAGTTCAAGGGAGTTGAAGGTGATAGAATTTGAGCAATTGAGACAGACTGAAGATATGAGCGTGGATGAGTATACAGACAAGTTTCTGGAGTTGCTTCAGTTTCTGGGTCAGGCTTATGACACTAACTGGAAGAAGGCTAGGAGGTATACCATGAGACTCCACTCTAGGTACTCCTCCTTGATTTTAGCAGCAGAGAGAGAGAGCTTCCACACTATTGTGGATACAGCCAGGAAAATGGAGGCTAGTGCCATCATTCAGGGAACAGTAAAGCAACAGGTGGCACAGTCCTTGGGTTCCAAAACCCCGAGTACAGGAAAATTTGATCTCTCTTTTCTAAGTGCAGCTACCATAGGAAGTAAAAAGTGGAGTAAATCCACTAGGAAGCCAAAGAAGAACAAGTTCTGGAGCAGATTGAAGTCTAGTCTAGGAATGGGAAGTGGTTTAAGCTCTGGTTCAGATAGCTCTGGATGTGTGAGGTGCCGTAAGCCGCACAAAGGGCTTTGTCAGTTTGGGACTATAGCTTGTTTCAGATGTGGACAGGAGGGGCAAATGGCAAGTGAGTGTCCCAATGCAGCTATGATGGCACAGTCCCAACAGACAGCTTCTGGTAGTGTGGCTTAGCCAGTAGCTTTAGCCACATCTCAGGGCAGAGGGCGAGGTCGAGGGAGAGGGACAACCTCTTCTTTAACAGGTTCCCAAGGGGAAGGTCCTTCAGCTCCAGCAAGGATCTTCACCATGACACAGCAGGAGGCCAGCATATCAAACACAGTGGTGTCAGGTAAACTCATTATTGGGTGTTCTGATGTGTATGCTCTTATGGACCCTGGTGCCTCTCATTCTTTTGTTTCTCCAAGAGCCGTAGACCATTTGGGTTTGATAGCTTTTGGGCTAGAGTGTCCTCTTTGGGTCAGTGGGCCCAAGTGTGATCCATCTATGGCAGAGTCAGTCTGTCGGTTCAGTGTCTTTGTTGAGGATAAGTGCCTTCCAGCTGACCTTGTGGTTCTAGATTTGACTGATTTTGACGTCATTCTAGAGATGGATTGGCTCTCTACTCATGGTGCTACCTTGGACTGTAGAGACAAGGTAGTCAGGTTCAGAGAATAAAATGGATCGAAGGTCATCTTCAGAGGAGACAAGATAGGTATGCTGATAGAGCATATTTTAGTCCACTTTATCATGATCTTATTGATGTTTATTTACACATTTTCTACCTAATTTTATGGTTTTAATCATGTTTTGCAGGTTAGGTGTAAAGAGACAATCCGGAGAAAATGCTCTTAAAAATGCCAAAAAGTGCCAAAAACAGAAAAGTCACCTTCGGAAGCACCTTCGGAAGCTGAAAGTCTCATCCAGAGCCGAAACTCAACCACCTTCGGAAGCATCTTCGGAAGCACTTTCGGAAGCACTTTCGAAAGCCGAAAGTCACCCACTTTCGGAAGCACTTTCGGAAGCCGAAAGTCACCCACCTTCGGAAGCACTTTCGGAAGCCGAAAGTCTGCTCCAGAGCCGAAAGTCCAGCCTCCGAAACTAAGCTTAGGCAGCCGAAAGTCCCCCCGAACAGCCTCTTCCTTATTCAAGAAGCCAAATCTTGAAGATCACATGTTTCCCACTTCATGCCATGCACATTCAAAATTCAAAATAAGGCTCCACCTTCCTCTTTAGTGCATGAAGAAGACTTCTTGGATACACCTTGGGCAACAACAAAGAACAAAAAGTCCTTGCAACTCCACACAAGGCACATACAAGACCAAGGGCACTTTGGGCAAATCTCTAAAAGATGCATGGACACCCAAGAAACCCTAGGCAGCCTCTCAACACCTATTCAAAGGCCTTAAGAACACAAGAAGAGAGACAATTCAACCCTCCAAGGTTCGGCCAAGGCTCTCCAAGGCTTCTCCCCTTTGGTTCTTCATCTTCTTGCTTTCTTTTCTTTTACTTTCTGTTTTGGTTCAGCCATGAGTGGCTGAAACCCTTATTCTAGTTGAAGTTTGGTTGAAACTAAGGTTGTTTAAAGGGTTGTGAGATCTGAACATAAAGTGTTTGCTTTTGATTTGTTCAATATTCATACAATTGTGTGCTTAATTCTAAGATTGCTTTGTTGTTTTGATCAAATTGGCCACTTGATTCTTAATTGCAAAGTTAATTGATTGTTAGTTGGGATATTTGTTAGTCCATAATTGCTGGAAATATTCTAACCTAAGAACACTTGGTGTAAAAACTAAGGAATTGTATGATCTAGCAACATCTCATGCGTTTGAGTAGCTAGGGTTGGATCTCTCTCTTTCTTTGTAACAGCCCGAAAACCGGTACCCCTCAGTAACGGTCCGAACCATCACTGGCACTAGGATCCAGATCGGCTTAAGGCCGCCGGGACCCGTAGCAAGCCGACTATACTTTCTGTGTACCTGATAAATCCCATACATGAGACAAAAATACTCAACAATCCTGTAAACCTCTGTAGGCTTAACTACTGCGACTCAGATATGTCAATCTGAAATGGCCCTCAGGGCCTATACCAGGGACTACTATCTGCTGTGGGTCAAGGGATTGAAACCCTTTTAATCTGTAATACATTCCACTGGTATCTCATCGAAGCCATACATTAAGCCTAACTCACACATTTCTCATCAAGAAACGTAAAACAGGATTCATGTACAAGGGATTAATCATACATCACACTATAGCAATGACACTAGGGAAAGCACAAGTCTATCCAGTATATGCCAGTACATATCTATATAATACATCACAACTATTCTTTTAATTACATCATGTCCACTATACTATTACAACCACATTCATGCATAACTGTCCTCTGTACTCTTGTTGACTTTAACTTCCCATAGCTACTCAGAACTTGCAAAACTGGGGTTAAGGGAGTGGGATGAGCTCTAAAGCCCAGTGAGGAGGAACAATAAAAACAGTTCATTAATTACATGCTCTCATGAAATGCATCACAGCACAAACATATCATCTCAAGGATGAACTTGTCACCAATAGCCCTCTACTACATGTCATAATATGTCCTGCTGTGCCAAGGAGACTAGGTCATCACCTGGAATTCTCTTATCTGTCTCATATCATAACATGTCCCACTATGCCAAGTAGGGGTGAGCAGAATCCGGTTCGAACCGAAAAAACCGACCGAACCGAACCGATTTGAAAATTTGGTTCGGTTTTTTATACATTTCGGTTCGGTTCGGTTTTAAATTTCAGAAATTTTGGTTATTTCGGTTCGGTTCGGTTTTGATCAGAAAAAAACCGAAAAAACCGAACCGAACCGATTAGGAATAATAATATGTTTTTTCAATAATATAGAGAAATTAAATTATATTAAAATTAAAATATTTTAATTAAATTTTAAAATACTAAAAATAAAGTGTAAAAAATTAAAAAAATATTAAAAATCGAAACCGATCAAATCGAACCGAATCGAACCGAATCAGACCGGTTCGGTTCGATTCGGTTTCTGACCAAAATCGGTTCGGTTCGGTTTTCATAAAATCTAAAATTTCGGTTTTCGGTTTATTCGGTTCGGTTCGGTTTTGAACCGAACCGACCGAATGCTCACCCCTAATGCCAAGGAGACTAGGTCATCACCTGGACTTCTCTTATCTCTGATCTGACAGGCTGTCTGTCTAACGCATAGTACCAGGAGCGACCTGGACTATCCAGGAGCGACCTGGTATGGCTATCTCATGCCATATCTCAACTCATAATCTCTGATCTCATATCAAGGGCTAAGGATCATCCAACATTCATCCACAAAAATATCATCTTATGCAATGCATCATATTCGTGGATTCTAATGCAACACAACCTAATACATAACATGGCATTTTATGATGCATGGATCATGCTAGAACCGTGTCATTTCTTAAGTTAAAATATTAAGTTTAGTTCCACTCACCTGTAGCCACTGCTTGGCTAACTCTGGGCTACCTCTAACTCTGAAGCAGCTACTACTGCTAAACACCTCGGTTCCTCGGGTGCAATCCTACAATGGAGGACGCAAATGAGGCACCAAACATACTCTATGCAACGGATAAACAACTCCCCAAAACCCCTCTAAAACATCTCAAAACATGCAGGCAAAACAAGCAAAGGAAGGTTGGCCAGGACACCTTCGGCAGCACCTTCGGCAGCACCTTCGGCGGCCGAATGTCTCCTCCAGAGACGAAAGTCAAGCACCTTCGGCGGCCGAATCTCTACTTTCGGCTGCCGAACCCTTTCGGGGGCAAGGTTCGGGGACTGAAACACACTCCAAAGACGAAAGTCTCTAACCTTTGGCTGCACCTTCGGCGGCCGAACTCAGCCTTTCGAGGGCCGAATCTAGGGCACTTTCGGCGGCCGAACTTTACCTTCGGCGGCCGAACCTGCATTTTTTCCTCCTTGGTCTTTTCTCTTCAAAACTCATTCCTATCTCATTTAAAACTTTTCAAACACTTAACATAATTAGGAAAACATTTCTCTTACCCTTCTAGATACCTCTGACATCCTCGAATTCCACCAGACTGTAGGAATTCCGATGTCTGATCTAGCTGGGTATTACACTCTACCCCCCTTACAAAACATTCGTTCCGAATGTTAACAAACAAACATCCAAATAAACAAATGAAACAGAAATGTGCTTTCCTAAGAGAAACACAAATATCGCTGGAGTAAGAACTCCCGGGTCTCCTATCCATACTACACTCCTGGGGTGATTCTAAGGGATTTCTCTTCTCAGATCTGTCTATTCTTCTATTCTGCGAGCTGAGTGTGTATGATCCGTTCTAACTATGCTATACAGGTAAGATTTCAGAAGATCTCCACCTCTGGTTCATACAGCACCTCTATCGAATCCAACACCACTCCAGAACAAAAGAAATAAGGAAACCAAATGGTTCTCCTCTTAGAAGCAGATCAATTCGACCTCTCCAATCCTCTACAGGATTCTACGGGTTTTGAACACCATAAAGTCACTTATCTATCAACCCTCAACGGCTCACCACATACTGGAGACACTGCAATCAACACTAACTATTAACTTTCCTTTCTTTTTACCTTTTCTATTCATACTACTCTGGTTCTACGAATCCTTGTTTCTCTTTACTCTACTCGATCAGAGGAGCAACAACTCGAAGGAACTGCTAGATGACTTAGCTATAGCTTTCTCTATGGTGACATATCACGAGTCACACAACCATGCCCCGAAACCGAACTCTATGCCGTGTTCTCTTATCTACAACACTTAGTAGATAAGGGGCATGCTTCTCTATGTTTCTCTAAACTACTCTACGATTTTGCTGCGCACTCTAATCCTTGCTCGCCTTTCTTCTTCTTTACTCTACTGGCTTCTTTTCTTTTGATCCCTTTTTAACTACACTGGACTATCTCTCGCGCTCTAACTCTCTAGCTCTCTAGCTATCTGTTTCTGTAGGATAACCTGAGAAGCGACTTCTGACTGAAGGCAGCTAACATCTCATTTGCCTCACCTAGGACATACTGTCTTGTATACTCAGAGTCGCTGAGCAGTTTTACCCCTTACCTCTGGGTTAGACTCTTCACTATCATAAAGATCTCACCGCTACGCAACTGCTAAACTGACTTTTCTCTAACTGTTGACCGATAGTTCCCAACTCTCAGATCTATTAGGAAAACCAACCAGCTTCTACTAGCTGTTCCTATAGATCATTTATTCTGCATGGGAACACCTGTCCTTGGTAGTGATTTTGTACAACTATTCACAGTTGTGACAAAATCTCAAGGTTTTATCCTTCATTTCACACAACGACACTGGAACACTCCATGGTGTAGTACTAAGTCGGATAGAATCCTTATCTACCAAGTTCACAACTGCTCTACTATCTCTCTCAATCTTGCAACTGCGTTTCTAACTCGTACATGCTACAGGTACCCTTTCAAAAGAAGAGGTGAAGATGAGTCTAGCCAATGGTAACCCTGTTAGCTTGTCTGGGATAACACATAAAACTCTTTCTCTTTTTCTATCTATAAGTACTGAGGCTGGTTCCCTGACCTGACTATGATGCTCTCGATCAAGAGCAAGAAAATCCCTGACTACCCTTCCTAATGCATTCACGAGCCTGCAGGGCTGATATTAAACTCCTGGGTATGCTATGCTGTCCTCTCTAAGGACTACCTCTGATCCATCCGAGCCTCTGAACGCTGAACTCTCCTACCTTGTCTGTACAGACGTAGGTAGTACCTCGAGTAGCTAGCCAATCCGCCCTAGGTTGACATCACCAGTCACCCCTAGAACCATAAGGTCAGTTGGAAGGCATCTACTACTCTCAACAAACTCTGAACTGAACCGACAGACTGACTCTGCCTCAGATGGATCACTCTCGGGTTCACTAACCCAGAGAAAACACTCTAAGCCCAGAAGTTATCAAACCCCCCCTCTATCTACGGCTCTCAAGATAACAGGGAAAGCAACATCAGGGTCCACGATAACCGACACATCTGAACACCCTTAAGTGAACGTATCTGACGTCACTGTGTTCGATGTGTTAGCCTCCTACTGAGTCAGGATGAAGATAAAGCTAACGAATCTTCCCTCAGGAACCGACCAAAGAAAAGGAGAACTCTCTTCTCCTGCCTCAACCCCTGTCCTAACACATGGCTAGAGCTACAGGCTGAGTTACACTACTACAGGCTGAGTTACACTATTAGAAGTCATCT
Source organism: Manihot esculenta (assembly GCF_001659605.2). Classification (NCBI taxonomy): domain Eukaryota; kingdom Viridiplantae; phylum Streptophyta; class Magnoliopsida; order Malpighiales; family Euphorbiaceae; genus Manihot; species Manihot esculenta. Next base: position 18,193,165 of record NC_035177.2, on the reverse strand, counting down.
GCTGGGACTGTGCCAATCAGGGCCGCAGTAGGACACTCACATAACATGAGTCCTTCCTGCTCGCATCTATACATGCCGTAGTCCCATACCAACAGACTACTTTCGTGTAAACTCCACGCCTCACGCATCCAGAACTATCTGAACCAGAACTCACTCGCCACCTAATCCCAGACTAACCTGGAATCTCTTTCTAAACTTTCTTACTTTACGTTTATTCTCTTCTGTTCTTTCTCTGCTTTGTTCTCTTTCACTTACTCTTCTATTACTTATTTTTCTTCTTTTTCTTACACTATTCTCTACCTTATTTCTTTATGTAAGGTTTACACTCAGAGATGAGAGATCACTCTCTCTCTACTTGGATTTCTAAAATCCACGGCTATAGCCCTCGAGCTCTTTCCTGGCTTACTAACCTTTAACGATTCACTCGTCTCTGAACCTGTATCAACATCTAACTCTATTACACTTTACTATTTTCACATCACCTGATATTCTCCTAGTGTCCAGAAAACCATACACAGCAGAACACTCAAAAGTGAGCTTACCTGGCACCACTGTGTTCGGTGTGTCTGTCTCTGGCTGAACCTGAGTGAAAATCCAAGCCGGAACTAACGGACTTTCACGTAAAGAACCTCCTGAAGAAGGGACTACCCCTCTTTCTCTATCTCTGCCCTGTGCTGAGGCTAGAGCTTCTGGTGGAATTATATGGTCTGAGGATGTCTGTGGGAACTGTGCTGCTATGACCATAGTGGGACACTCTCGTGCCATGTGCCCCTCCTGTCCGCACCTGAAACATGTTGTTGTCCCAGCCCGACAGACTCCTTTGTGCCCTCTACCGCACTTCGCACATCTCAAACTATCCCAACCAGAACTCGAACCCTCGCAAAAACCCATGCCAAACTTTACCCTATTCCAGAACTCTCTTTTCTTTGACCCTTTCAGGCCTCTCACTTTCTTTTTACTCTTTGTGGCAGCTTCACCCAAAGGAAAACGATCACGATTCTCTGGGTAAGTTTCTACACTCATGCTTTCTGTCTGCCCTAGCTGCTCAAATTCACTCTCTTTACGCTCCCTTGAGCTTTCTGGACAAGCCCATCCTGTAAACTCTGTAGCAAACTGCTCCCAGGATAAGCCTTCTACCCTCGGGTTCACATACTGGTTGAACCATTCCCTTGCCTTCTCACATTTCAATGTGACCCCTGCCATCTGAATGGCTCTACTCTCACTGGCTCCCAACTCATCAGTTATCATTTTCACCATTCTAAGATACTCAACAGGGTCATCACCAGTCTCAAATTTGGGAACGTCTAACCTCAAATAGTCTGTCATCTTTACCGTACTTCCTCAAGGTGAACTAGACTTGGGTGTTTGGACAACTAGGGCTACTGGTTCTACTGGGGGTGGAGGAGGTGCAACTTGCCCTAGGTTAGGGTTTACTGACCCTGGGTCACAAAAGAAGGGTGGGAACATGGTATACTGTGGATATGACAGGTAAAAGGAAGGATAGGGCATAAAGGTGGGATATGGGTTATACCTAGGAAAATCCAATGTACCACCCATCAGGTACTCTGCCCCCCACGGGTAGGGTGGATACTGAGGTGGAACAAATCTCGAGGCCTGAGTGCCTCCTTGGGACTCACCCACATCTCCTCCTAATCCGCTCATGCCAAAGCCACCCTCTCTACTCTGCTCCTCCTCCTCTCGTTCTCTCATACACCCTGACATACCACTCTGCACAACTCCCCTTCTACTCTCATCAATAGACCTTCTAGGGTCCCTTGATGTACCTTCTTTGCTTACACTATCTGATGTTGCCCTTTGCAGAACGGGGAGATGAGCATCCATGTCCTCATCCTCCGGCGGAGCTCCAGTCAATCTAGCAGATCGACGAGTTCCTCTCATCCTGCCTTTGAAAAGCACAACATCACACAAAAATATCATCAAATGATCCATGTGAGAACACATGAATCCTCAGCACATATCAAACATATCAATAATGCACATGCAGCTCATCATGGCATTTCACATCATCATGCAAGACAGGACTCCATATCCTAGCCTAGTGGACATGATTTTACCTATTGTGCTTCCCTTCCATCCAGGAGCGACCTGGTATGGCTATCTCATGCCATATCTCAACTCATAATCTCTGATCTCATATCAAGGGCTAAGGATCATCCAACATTCATCCACAAAAATATCATCTTATGCAATGCATCATATTCGTGGATTCTAATGCAACACAACCTAATACATAACATGGCATTTTATGATGCATGGATCATGCTAGAACTGTGTCATTTCTCAAGTTAAAATATTAAGTTTAGTTCCACTCACCTGTAGCCACTGCTTGGCTAACTCTGGGCTACCTCTAACTCTGAAGCAGCTACTACTGCTAAACACCTCGGTTCCTCGGGTCCAATCCTACAATGGAGGACGCAAATGAGGCACCAAACATACTCTATGCAACGGATAAACAACTCCCCAAAACCCCTCTAAAACACCTCAAAACATGCAGGCAAAACAAGCAAAGGAAGGTTGGCCAGGACACCTTCGGCAGCACCTTCGGCGGCCGAATGTCTCCTCCAGAGACGAAAGTCAAGCACCTTCGGCGGCCGAATCTCTACTTTCGGCTGCCGAACCCTTTCGGGGGCAAGGTTCGGGGACTGAAACACACTCCAGAGACGAAAGTCTCTAACCTTCGGCTGCACCTTCGGCGGCCGAACTCAGCCTTTCGAGGGCCGAATCTAGGGCACTTTCAGCGGCCGAACTTTACCTTCGGCGGCCGAACCTGCATTTTTACCTCCTTGGTCTTTTCTCTTCAAAACTCATTCCTATCTCATTTAAAACTTTTCAAACACTTAACATAATTAGGAAAACATTTCTCTTACCCTTCTAGATACCTCTGACATCCTCGAATTCCACCAGACTGTAGGAATTCCGATGTCTAATCTAGCTGGGTATTACATTCTTCATGCAATTGACAATTGTTTTGATGCCTAAGGCCCAAGGACGTTCCTTGGCAATTTGTTAATTAGTAATTGATTAGAGGACGTTCCCTAATTGATTTAATCATAAGGAGAGACATGGTGGTGAGAAACGTTTTCCATCCCCATAACCGATCTATTGAACCAATTAAGAGAACATAAGTTTCAATGATCAACCCAAACAACCAAAGTGGATCCATATCTTCAACTAGACCTTTCTCATATTGATTTCCTCTTTTATTTTAATTACTTGCTGTTTTAATTGCTTTCAATAGTTGTTAGTCAAATCATCTCAAAACCCCCCTTTTTACTTTTATTGCACTTTACTTTCATTCAGCTTCCAATTACTTGCTTTCAATTGTTTTTTCACTTAGTTCTCTTGGTCTTAATTGAGAAAAATAAATAGGTAATCAATTCTCTGTGGATTCGATCCTTCACCACTATCTGCAGTTGTAAATTGTTGATAACCAAGAAGGTTATTTTTGACCGGCTTCGACAACTGCGAGTCATATGCCTAGAGGCTTGATATCTGCCCTGCAGGCTCATAGGTTGCTTAGGAGGGGTTGTTAGGGGTTTCTTGCTCATGTTAGAGAGTTAAATAGTCAGGTTAGGGAACCAGCTTCAGTGCCAGTAGTGAGAGAGTTTCTTGACGTTTTTCCAGACGAGCTACCAGGTTTACCACCTACTAGGGAAATAAAGTTTGAAATTGAAGTAATGCCCAGAACCAGACCCATCTCTATTCCTCCCTACAGGATGGCACCTGCCGAGTTGAAGGAATTGAAAGAATAGTTGCAAGAATTGGTAGATAAGGGTTTCATCCGACCTAGTACCTCACATTGGGGTGCTCCAATTTTGTTCGTGAAAAAGAAGGATGGATCCCCAAGACTTTGTATTGACTATAGGCAGTTGAATAAAGTCACTACCAAGAACAAGTATCCGTTATCTAGGATCGATGATCTGTTTGACCAGCTAGTAGGAGCCGGTTTTTTTTTTCAAGATAGATTTGAGATCCGAGTACCATCAGTTAAGAGTCAGAGAAGAAGACATACCCAAGACAACCTTTAGGACCAGATATGGGCATTATGAGTTCCTAGTGATGGCGTTCGGGCTAACCAATGCCCCCGCAGCATTTATAGATCTCATGAACAGAGTTTTCAGTCAGTTTTTGGATCACTTTGTTATTGTTTTCATTGACAATATCTTGGTGTATTCCAGAAATGCAGAGGAGCATGCCCATCATCTGAGGATTGTGTTGCAGACCCTGAGAGAACACGGCTTGTATGCCAAGTTCTCTAAATGTGAGTTCTGGTTGAGGAGTATCTCTTTCTTGGGGCATGTGGTGTCAAAAAAGGGAATCGAGGTGGACCATAAGAAAGTAGAAGCTGTAGCTAACTGGTCCAGACCCACTACAGTGATAGAGATTAAAAGCTTTTTGGGTTTGGCGGATTACTACAGGAGGTTTGTCTAGGATTTCTCAAAAATTGCTGCTCCTATGAGCAGGTTGACCAAAAAGAATCAGAGGTTTATTTGGTCAGAACAGTGTGAGGAAAGTTTTGAAGAGCTAAAGAGAAGACTGACGTCAGCACCGGTGTTAGCTCTGCCTAAGAGTAATGAGGATTTCACAGTATTTTGTGATGCATCCCGAGCGGAACTAGGTTGTGTGTTGATGCAGAATGAGAGGGTACTTGCTTATGCTTCTAGATAGTTGAAGAAGCATGAGTTAAATTATCCTACACATGATCTAGAGATGACAGCTGTGATTTTTGCACTCAAGATGTGGAGGCATTACCTGAATGGGGTAAAATGTGAGATCTTTACAGATCATAAGAGTTTGCAATACATCTTGAGTCAGAAAAAGTTGAACCTGAGGTAGAGAAGATGGGTAGAAATGCTTAGTGATTACGATTGCAAAATCCAGTATCATCCGGGTAAAGCAAATGTGGTGGTAGACGCTCTTAGCCGGAAATCACTTGGCAGTTTATCCCATATCTCAGTAGAGAGAAGACCAGTGATGAGGGAATTTTACAGGCTCATTAATGAGGGTTTACAACTAGAGTTGTCTGGTACAGGTGCATTAGTAGCTCAGATGAGAGTGACACTTGTGTTTCTGGAGCAAGTGGCACAAAAATAGCATGAGGACCCCGAGTTGGTGAAAATAGCGAGAACTGTTCAGACAGGAAAGAATGGTGAGTTTAGATTCGACAACAAAGGGATCTTCCATTACAGAAATAGATTGTGTGTACCAGATGACGTAAGCTTGAAGGGAGACATTATGAGAGAGGCTCATAATGCTTGGTATAATGTTCACCCTGGGGCCACCAAAATGTATCAGGATCTGAAGAGAGTTTATTGGTGGCCAACTATGAAGAGGGAAGTGGCTCAGTTTGTGTCCGCTTGTGAGATATGTCAGAGGGTGAAGCTAGAACATTAGAAGCCAGCTGGAATGCTCAACCCACTACCGATTCCAAAATGGAAATGGGAAAACGTGGCGATGGATTTCGTGGTGGGATTACCAGCAACGTCCAACAGATTAGACTCTATATGGGTAATAGTGGACAGATTGACCAAATATGCTCACTTTATTCTTGTCAGAAGTGGTTACTTTGTGGACAAATTAGCGCAGGTATATGTGGAAGAGATTGCCAGGCTTCATGGGGCTCTAGTTTCGATAGTGTCAGATAGGGGACCCCAGTTTACCTCCAGGTTTTGGCGGAGCCTATAAAATGCTATGGGCACGAGGCTGGACTTTAGCACTGCCTTCCATCCACAGACTGATGGACAGTCAGAGAGGACCATCCAAATGATAGAATATATGTTAAGAATGTGTGTGCTAGACTTTGGCGGTTCTTGGAGGCAACATTTTACCATTTGTGGAGTTTGCCTATAATAACAGTTACCATGCTAGCATTGGGATGGCTCCTTATGAAGCTCTATATGAGAGGAAGTGCAGGTCACCTGTCTACTGGGAAGAAGTAGGAGAAAGGGCTTTAGCAGGGCCAGAATTAGTAGAGATCACTAGCTGGGTAGTGCCTATCATTAGAGAGAGGATCAGAACTGCGGTGAGCAGACAAAAGAGTTATGTAGACATCCGCAGAAAGCATGTAGTTTTCCAGGAGGGAGATATGGTATTGCTTAAGGTGTCTCCTATGAAGGGGGTGATTCGTTTTGGGAAGAAAGGTAAACTAGCTCCAAGGTACATCGGACCCTTTGAAATTTTGCAAAAGATTGGGAATGTATCTTACAAGTTAGATTTACCTGCTTTTATGGAGAGGATCCATTCGATTTTCCATGTTTCCATGTTATGAAAGTTTGTGTCAGATCCGAGCAAGGTTCTTAATGAACCTGATGTGGAGATCCTAGGAGATCTCACCTATTTTGAGCAGCTAGTTCAGATCGTAGACACGCAGATCAGAAAGCTGAGGAACAAGAAAATCGCGATGGTGAAAGTTCTTTGGAATCACCACAATATGGAAGAGTGCACTTGGGAGATCCAGGAGTCCATGCTCCAGCAATACCCCTATCTTTTTTAAAGTAAGTGTCTTATGTTTTCATGTGTTCTCTTGATGTTATGTTTGCTTGGGTGCTTGTTGAACATTCGGGGACGAATGTTCTTAAGGGGGGAAGAATGTAATACCCGGCTAGACTCCAGCGTCGGAATTCCAACCTTTCGACGGATTCTCCGTTGGAATCAGAAATTCCCAAAGCTGGAATCTCCTTAGAAGGGTTAAATAAGGTTTTTATAAAATGAATTTCAAAATTTTAAGGTTTTGAGTTAAAAAGAAAAAAAGAAAAATGTTTTGAAGGAAAACCCCAGGTTCGGCTGCCGAACCTTCAAGTTTGGCCGCCGAAGGTGGTGCCGCCGCGGGACCTTCCCTTTCGGCCCCCGAAGGTGGTTTATCTAGCCACCTATAAGAGGCCTTCAGCCCGAAAATGAGAGAGCTTTCTCTCCATTTTCGGGCAGAGGTGAGTCCTTGCCCTTCCTTTTATTGTTTTGTTGTTTTTCCTTCAAATCTCTTAGGAATTTCACGAGTTTCCTTTTGTTTTTGAAGATTTGAGCTTGAATCCAAGTTTTTAAGCCTTGGAGACCTTTGGAGACCGTTTTACCTCATCTCCAAGTTGCAGTTGCTGTCACCCTTAGATCTCCAAGAGGTAAGTCTAGATCTTTGTTTTTATTATGTTTTAAATAAGTTTTAAGAAGGGATTAAGGGTTAATAATGCATGAAAAGGTTAGATCTAAAGTTTTAGGGTTTGTGTTAGTTTTGATGATAAATGCTCCCTCTTGTGTTTTTGTTGTTGCTTGTTGGGCAATAGGCTAGTTTCTATGTCCCTTATGCATGTTTGAGTTAATGGGAATGTTTTTGAGTAGTTGGGTGTAAGGATTGAAGTGTTTTGGTGGCTGTGTGCATAGGGCAGAATCGGGTTCTGCCTTGCTGGAGAACCCAGGTTCGGCCGCCGAACCTGCTTGTGGAGGCAGCCTTTTGGCCGCCTAACCTGCCCCTGAAAGTCCCTGACTTTCGGATCTGCGGAGGACTTTTGGATCTATGGAGGACCTTCGGCCGCCGAACCTGTCGCCGAAAGTCCCCTGCCTAGCCTTCTTTTGCTTATTTTGTATACATGTTCTAGTATGTTTAAGGGGGTTTTTGGGGAGTTGCTTTGAGTCATGCAATAGTTATGTTTGGTCCCTCATTTGAGTCCATCTGTGTAGGATCGGACATGGGAGACCGTAGAGGCCTACAATGAGTTAGCTGCGTCAGTTTTAGGCAAGCGTCAGCTAGAGGTGAGTAGAACTAAACCGAATCATTATTTTAAGAAATTAAGCCTTTTAAACATGCTCATGCATCACTAATGCCATGTATATGTATTAGGTTGTTTTGCATTAGAATTCACGAATATGATGCATTGCATAATTTACTGTTGATGTGGATGGATATTGGATGACCCACTAGCCCTCGAGTATGATACGATATGATATGATACGGAAGTCCAGGTGAGGCCCATTCTACGCCCATGGCAATATATAAGAGAAAGTCCAGGTCGAGGCCCATTCTACGCCCCTGGCATTATGGATATGTTATGTTATGTTTAAGAGGAAGTCCTGAGGAGCTCCATCGAGGGCCAGGCACTATTGGAATATGTAGAGGGTTACTGGTGACAAGTCCATCTTGATGTCAATTGTTTGTGTGGTGACGCATTCCATATGAGTATATGTTTATTAAACTATTTTTATGTTCTGCACACTGGGCTCTTGTAGCTTATTCCTTTTCCCTAACCTCAAGTTTGCAGGGTCAAAGATAGCTCGGGGAAGTCGGCATAGTAACTGGTATAGTTAATGTAATAGTATAGTGTGGACATATAAATTTTAATGGAATAGAATTGTGCTTTGCCCTAGTTTTTTTATCTTTGTAATCCCTGTTAACATGATCCTTATGTAAAAGTTTTAAATTATGAGTTATGTTTGAACCAAGCTTAAGGCATGTGATGATTACCATACTGGAGCATTTGATGAGGGCTCTAGTGTGGGTTTTATGTTTTCAGTTTTGATACATGCACAGGTCGAGCCATGGTTCATGGAAAGTTTATGTTTTTGTTATATTGTATGATCATGTATGGGATTTTATCAGGTACACAGGATGTATAGTAGACTTGCTACGGGCTCCAGTGACCTCAAGTCGATCTGAACCCTAGCGCCAGTAGCGGTCCGATTTCCGGATCGTTATAAATAGGTTCATGACATAATTGGGAAGGGCTTGCAAAACCGTCTTGAGTAATACTTCTTTGCCTACTCTAGAAAGAATCCGACGCTTCCAAGAATTAAGTTTCTACCACATACGATCTTTTATAATTTTCTGGATCGTAAGGCAGAGTATCCCTACGTTCAAATCTGGTCATGAAAGAAAAATAAACAAGTTAGAACAATTCCCCGGTAACGGCGCCAATTTTTGACTCGCGGTTGTCGAAGCCGGTCAAAAATAACCTTTTCGGTTATCAACAATTTTATAACTGCAGATAGTGGTAAAGGATCGAATCCACAGAGAATTGAAAACTTATCTATTTTTCTCAACAAGACCAAGAGATTTAACTGAATGAGAAACTGAAAGCAAGTAACTGAAAGCGGAACAAAAGTAAAGTGCAATAAAAGTAAAAAGGGGGGTTTTAAGATTGATTTGATTAGCAAACTACTGAAAGCAATTAAATCAGCAAGTAATTAAAATAAAAGAGAAATTCAATATGAGAAAGATCTAGTTGAAGAGATGGATCCACTTTGGTTGTTTGGATTGTTCATTGAAACCTATGTTCTCTTGATTGATTCAATAGATTAGTTATAGAGATGAAAAACGCTTCTCACCACCATGTCTCTCCTTATGATTAAATCAATTAGGGAATGTCCTCTAATCAATTACTAATTAACAAATTGCCAAGGAACGTCCTTGGGCCTTAGGCATCAAAACAATTGTCAATTGCATGAAGAAATAGAGAGATCCAATCCTAGCTACCCAAACGCATGGAGATGTTGCTAGATCATACAATTCCTTAGTTTTTACACCAAGTGTTCTTATGTTAGAATAATTCCAGAAATTACGCACTAAAAATGATCCCAACTAAGAATCAATTACCTTGCAATCAAGAATCAAGTGGCCAATTTGATCAAAACAACAAAGTAATCATAGATTCAAGCACCAAATTGTATGAATATTGAACAAATCAAAGACAAATAGTTTATGTTCAGATCTCACAATCCATAAAACAACCTTAGTTTCAATCAATCTTCAACTAGAATAAAAGATTTCAGCCTCTCATGGCTGAAACAAAAACCAAAAATAAAAGAAAAGAAGAAAGGTAGAAGAAGAGATGTGAATCCTGTAGGTGCCTCCAAGGGGGGCTTGAAAAGGCATGGGGAGGCTCCTTATGTGTCTTTTTATACTTGAAAAGTGTTGCCTTAGATGATACTTGCTTCTTAATTAGTGAAGAGGCTGCCCAAGGTGTCAAGAGGCTGCCCAAAAGACTTCAAGAGGCTGCCCAAAATGCCCTTGGTCCAAGATGTGCCATCCATGCACATGTGAGAAGGGAAAAACGTGGGGCATATGTTCAAGTGCAAGGAGTGGGGCCTTTGGTCTTTGCTTGCTGCCCAAGTGTCTTCAAGATACTGCCCAAGGTGCCCAAGACTTGTCTTCGCACTATCCTTGCCGCCCATGCACAATTAAGGAAGGTGGAGCCTCCTCTTGCAATTTGAATTTTGAATGTGCATGGCATGAAGTGGGAAACATGTGATCTTGGGACTTGGCTTCCTTACTAAGCTGAATCTTGAAATTCAAAATTTGAATATGAATCTTGGAGATTTGAATTTCAAAATGCTTTCCTTATTTGGCTCTTCATTTATGGCAACTTGAGACTTGGCTTCTTGAATAAGGAAAATGCTACTTGGAGTTTTGAAATTTGAATTTCAAATTGCCTTGGCTGAATGTTCTTTCCATATTTGCCACTTTCTTTATTTAGAACTTTCCTTATTTAGCTTGACTTGATTTCAATTTGGCAAGCTTGCACTCTTTTGCTCCAATTAAGACAGTTTTAAGGGAATTTTCTCCAAAATGTCCTTTTACACTATTTTCTGCAAAATAATATTAAAAGCACTAAATTAAGCAGAAATAATGTAAATAATCATCAATAATATCAAGATAAAATGGACTAATTTATGCTCTATCAAATACCCCCATACCTAGCCTTTTGCTTGTCCTCAAGCAAATAAACATAGTCAAATAAGCTTTCTTTGCTACTTGATCCTTATTTCCACTTAAGCTCTTACTCTAGACACCTATTTTGAATCGTTGCAGTGAAGAATATTGTAACAGCCCGGAAACCGATACCCCTTTGTAACGGCCCGAACTGCTATTGGCGCTATGATCCAGGTCGGCATAAGGCCGCCAGGACCCGTAGCAAGCCTACCTGAACTCGGTGTACCTGATACATCCCATATATGATCAAACATAAACATCAATCCTGTAAACTTATCAGGCTTAACCTAACTCAGATATACAAATCTGAAACGGCCCTCAGGGCCTACACCAGTGCTACTGACCGCTTTGGGTCAAGGGATTAAAACCCTTTCTTCCCTCTCGGTTATGTGTTTGAGTCAAGGGATTGGAACCCTTTCTTCCCAATACACAACCCATTGGAGCCTCATCAAACATACCATACATTAAGCCTGGTAAAAGCTTGACCTGTACATGCCCTATGCCAAACAACATAGAACCCTTATCTTTAGTAGGGTCAGCATATCATATGTCAAGCTCAGTCCATTTCTCATCAAGAAACGTAAAACAGGATCCATGCATCAAGAGATGAATCATACACTAAGGCAAAGCACAACTCTATCCATTACACATCTCTACAGCACATATTTTAACTTAACTTTACATAACATTCTTTTAATTTACATCATGTCCACTATTCTAGTACATACATGTAACCTGCTATGACTTTACTCTTGCTGCATCTGACTTCCCCTGACCTCTGAACCTGCAAAACTGGGGTTAAGGGAATGAGACGAGCTACTAGAGCCCAGTGAGTAGAAACAATGAAAACAGTTCATTAATTCATGCTTTCATGACATGCGCCACAGCACAAACATTTCACATCTCGGATTGGACATGACCTCAAAACTCCCTCTGTCGGTGCCCGGCCCCCAAAGGAGCTCACATAGGTCACTACATGTCCTAGTGCCCGGCCCCTCCTATGGAGCTCACATAGGTCTTATCTAGACATAACAGATCTATGGGCTATTGAAGTCGTCTGGGTCCAACCCACATCAACAGTAAATTATGCAATGTACCATATTCGTGAAACTAGTTCAATCAATCTATTCCGTATCATCATGATGCATGCATATGCTTTAGGCATTTAATTTCTTACTATAAAAGATTAAGTTTAGTTCTACTCACCTCTGGCAGACGCTGAACTGACTCTGCAACAGCTAACACTGATGGCCTCCTCGGCCCTCGGGTCCGCTCCTACACAGGTGGACTCGAATGAGGTGCCAAACACACTCTAAACAACTCATAAACAACTCCCCATAAACCCTCCTAAAACATCCTAGAACAATCATAGAAATCATGCAAAGGAAAGCTGGACAGAACACTTTCGGCGGCACATTCGGCGGCCGAATGCTCCCTCCAGAGCCGAAACTCATGCATGTTCGGCGGCACCTTCGGCGGCCGAACCTCCCCTCCAAAGCCGAAAGTCCAAACTTTCGGGGGCAGGTTTAGGCAGCCGAAACCACCTCCTCAAGGGGTTCGGCGGCCGAACATACCTTCCGCTGCCGAACCTGAGTTCATCCAGAACTCAGCCTCGTGCACAACCAAGCCTCCCAAACCTCCAAACTCCTAAAACATGCATCCAACCTTTCCAAAACATGCATAACTCACACAACAAGCGTAAAGGAGCTTAAAACAAGCTTAAACTCCAACAACCAACCTCAAACATATCAAATATGCATAAAGGGTACATAAACCCTAATATGCACAACCATGCAAACTCATGCAAACTTAACCCTTTCCCTTCATAAAACTCATATAAAACACTATAAAACATAAGGATCTACACTTACCTCTTGAAGATCAAAGGCTGGTGTGACCCCAAACTTGAAGGTATGGAGATCCAAGCTCCAAAAGTCTCCAAGCTCTAAACTCTTTAAAACCAACATAAAACTTATTTAAAACTTGTTTACCTTTGAATGAGTTGAAGAAAAACCATAAACAATCCAAGGAGAGCAAGAAGTTACCTCTGTCTATGCAAATGAACTCACTACTTATCCATTTGCCGACCTAGAGCCTTTTATAGGTGGCCAACTGCCTCTCCTTCGGCGGCCAAACCTGCATGCCAAACCATACAACGTTCGGCGGCCGAACATGGGGTTCGGAGGCAGCAAAACTAGGCAACCTTCGGCGGCCGAACTTCACTTTCGGCGGCCGAACCTGGCAACCTCCCTCCTTGGTCTTTTCTCGTCAAAACTCAACTCCTTTGCATTCAAAACCTTAAAACACTGAAAAACCTTTTAGAAAACCTTTATTTTACCCTTCTAGAAATTCTGACATCCTCGAATTCCAGATTCCAACAGAGATTCTACCGGAAAGTAAGAATTTCGATGCTGGCATCTAGCCGGGTATTACAAATATATGCATGAAGATTACTCACCTTCTTTCCTTGTTTCCCCTTACTTACCATGGCTAGGATTTGTTTTACTCAAGAGAGAGATTATACATGCACACATTATTTGTTCAGATAAGACTCTTTTTAGCTTTCGGATTGACTTGCCCTTACCTTGAAGTACTTTATTCAGTCTTTTTGCACTTTAATATTGCTTGAAAAAGTCACCAACCTTTTGACGTGAAGGTACATATTGGTGATACCCACCCTCAGTTACTCAGTTGGTCACCTGTCCAAGTGGCTACTAGCTCTGTTCATAGTCTTTTGACCATTGGAACAGTTTTGAATTTGCGCTTATGAGGTCTTTGCCTTTGCTGAATTTTCTTTCTCTCAATGATTTGGGCAAATCAACACCAATTGCTAAATTAAGTCATGTTAAGTTCATTGACACAAATTTCAATTCATTCTCTAATGAGTGTCATCAATACATTTTTCACCATGGCAAGCTCAAAGATTCAATTCAAAAAGCAATTCTCAAGCATGAATACAACTCACTGCAATTGATTCAACATAAGTTTAAAGAGTCATTGTAACGACCCGAAATCGGACCGCCACCGGCGCTAGGATCCAGATCGACTTAAGGTCGCCGGAACCCGTAGCAAGCCTAACATACAACCTATTATACCTGATAAATCCCATACATGATCATATGTATACATAAAAACTTTAAACTTTTTCATTCACCAAGCTCAACCTGTGCATGCACTGAAACTGAATACATAAAAACTCCCATACTAGAGCCTTCAGCAAATGCTCTAGTTGGGTCAACATAACATATGTTAAGCTTGGTTCAACATAATTTAACCTCAAAACATTAACAAAAGATCATGTATAACAGGGGATTCTCATACATTAGGGCCAAGCACAATACTAAACCTCAATACATTATTCTACACTATAATACATTACATCATTTTATAGTTCATGTCCACAATTAACTATTACATAGACATAACTTCAACCTGGAAGACTCCCCGGTCTATTCCGAACCTGCAAACCTGGGGGTTAAGGGAAAGGGGTGAGCTACGAGAGCCCAGTGAGCAGAATAGTAAAACATTATATTAAAATCTATGCTTTCATGAAATGCATCAGATCACAAACAAATCACATCAAGGATGGACTTGTCACCAATAGCCCTCTACATAATCCAATCATGCCAGGCGCGTAGTGCAGGCCACACCTGATCTTTCTCTTACACATAACATATCATACATATCCAATCGTGCCGGGGGCATAGTGCAGGCCACATCCGAACTTTCTCTTACATTGTGCCAGGAGCGTAGTGCAGGCCACACCTGGACTTCCAAATCATATCATATCATATCTCATCATATCGAGGACTAATGGGTCATCCAATATCCATCCACATCAACATCATAATATGCAATGCAATATATTCGTGGATTCTAATGCAAACAACCTAGTAAATAACATGGTATTCATGATGCATGAACATGCTCAAAACTGATTTAATTTGATACATAAAGATCCATTCTACTCACCTTAGGCTGACTCTGAAGCAGCTAGCTCACTGCTGGGGTCCTCGGTTCTTCGGGTCCGAACCTACACAGGTGGACTCAAAATGAGGGACCAAACATACACTATCATAACTCTAAACTACTCCCCAAAAACCCCCCCGTAAAACACCCTAAAACAATCATAGAAAATGTGCAAAGGAAGGCTGAACAAGACACTTTCGGCAGTAGGTTTGGCGGCCGAAAGTCCCTCCAGAGCTGAAACTCAGCCACTTTCGACGGCAGGTTCGGCGGCCGAAAGTGGTTCCAGAGCCGAAACTCATGCATGTTCGGCGGCACCTTCGGCGGCCGAAAAGGCCCTCCAGAGCCGAAAGTCCAAACTTTCGGGGGCAAGCTTAGGCGGCCAAACATGCCACCACAGGCAGGTTCGGCGGCCAAACATGCCACCACAGGCAGGTTCGGCGGCCAAACATGCCTTCGACTGCCGATCCTGAGTTCTTCCAGAAATGACAGAACTCAGCCCTCACATGCACATATGCCTCCCAAACCTTCCAAACTCAAGCACAACACTCTCAAACATGCATAAACACATTCATAAGCATATAGGGGTCTCAAACTATCCTATACCACAACAAACATCAACATGGCAACTCAATAATCATGCATTTCATACTTAACCCATAAAAACCCTAACATTTTTACAACTAACCTAAACATGCATTTCTACCCCATAAACCTTCATAAAACTTGTTTAAAACATCGAACGAGGTGAGGATCGACGCTTACCTCTTGAAGATCGAGAGAAGATGTGACCCAACTTGGAGATTTGGGGAAAACGGGTTCCGGAGGTCTCTAAGCTTCCAAACTTCGATCTTTGCTCAAAAACTTTAAAACCAAGTTAAAACTTATTAGAAACTTGTAGGATTTGAAGGAAAACCTCAAAACCAACCATGGAAGGGCATGAACTCACCTTTGCCTGAAAATGGAGGAGAAAACTCGCCCATTTTCGGACATGGGACCTTTTATAGGTGGCTGGCCAGACCACCTTTGGAAGCCAAAGATGACTCCAAAACACCATCAAGTTCAGCGGCCGAACCTGGATTTTCCTCCATGGTGCTTTTCTTTCAAAAACTCAATTTCTTTCTTACTTAAAACCTTAAAACACTTGAAAACATTTTAGAGAAAACATATTTTACCCTTCTAGAGGTTTTCGACATCCGAGATTCCACCAGAAAATAGGAATTCCGATGCCGGGATCTAGCTGGGTATTACAGTCATCACATCAATGGGGTCATGGAAAGAAAAACTCATCTAACATAGTTCATCAGTTTGAGTAGAGCAAATCAAAAAGAAGAAGAAGGTTGTGGTTGTGTGTGTGTTATTGAAAGCATAAATGAAAACAAACTTAAAGGAAAACTGAAAGCAAAAATTGCAAATACTGAAACAAAGTAAAGCCAAAATCGCAAATCTGAAAAGAAAATGAAAAAATTTTTGCAGAACTGAATAGTCATGTAAATTCGCAGAACTGAAAGGAAAAGAAGAAGATGAAGAAGAGAAGAAGAGAAGAAGAAGAGAAGAAAAGATATGCACCCCCACACCTAAATCATGCATTGTCCTCAATGTATAAGAAAAATAAGAGTAAAGGAAACTGAGTACTCCCCTGGGTGTGGTGTGCATGGTGTGATCACTTAGGTTGACTGAGATGGTTGATGTAGTGGAATTTCTTCCACTACTTGCATTGTGAATCCTTCATAGTATGGTTTCAGATATGGTTCCTTCCAAACATCATGTTTTGCATTCTTCTTATCTTTGTCCTTTGTGTGCTTGGGTCTATCAAAGGGAAAGTTGCTTCCTACACATTCAGGAGGTTGCTACATTGAGAGCTTTTGTTTGGACAGACAAGATTCTGCCTTATCTGGTGGCTTTGGCAGAAAGTGTTTCTTATACCCCTTTGCTTTGGGCGATTGGAATTCCAGTCGTTCCTTGTGCGCATGGGTTGTTTGCTGTCTGGCTGAACTGATTTCAGCCTTTTCTTTCTACGCAGAACACTTCTGAGGTGGTGGCAATGGGGGCTGAAGTGAAAGATTTGGCGGCCGAAAGATGGTGGAGTTCGGCGACCGAAAGGTCATGGCTTCAGTTTGCACAGGTCCTTGCTGAAGTGGTGCAACAGAGTTTTCTTCATCCTGCGCTTGACTGCAATTTACCTGTTGGATGCTACAGACAGTCTCTTTCAGTTTTGGCTCTTTCTGGCTCTTATTCCTGCAAAGATCATCATTCAGAATACAATCTTGATTCTCATTAAATATTTCCTGGCTCAAGAAGTCAACAATATCAAGACCATAAACAGGGGACATATCATGTGGATATTTCATAGCATCATGGACATTATATTTAATGACTTCCCCTTCAAATTCCATAGTCAAAGTACCATCATGCACATCAATCTTAGTCCTAGCAATACTCAAGAAAGGACGTCCAAGAAGGATGTCAAAACTAGTATTGCAACTATCTTCCTTAGTATCAATCACATAAAAATCTGCAGCAAAGACAAGTTCATCTACTTGAACTAACACATCTTCTAGAACACCTATAGGATATACCATAGATCTATCAGCTAATTGAATCACAACTCTTGTGTCTTTCAGTGCACATGCATTCAGAGATTTATAGATGGAAAGAGGCATGACATTAATGGATGCACCAAGATCACACATAGCTTTCTTAATTCCAACATTCCCTATTTTGCAAGAAATAGCAAACATACCTTTATCTTTGCATTTAGTAGGGAGCTCTCTTTTAATAACAGCAGTAACAACTTCACCTACACTTACTTTCTCTCTCTCAGCAAGCTTTCTTCTATTGGTGCAAAGCTCTTTCAGAAATTTTGCGTACCTGGAAATCTGCTTGACAGCATCTAACAGAGGTATGTTGATCTCAACCTTTCTGAAAGTCTCAAGGATCTCCTTTTCTTCCTTTTCTTTTTGTGTTCTTCCAAATCTCTTTGGAAAAGGAGGTGGAATGTGAAAACGTACCTTTTGATCAGTCTTCTGCGCAGGAATGGCTTCAGATGGGGCTCGGCTAGCTGGCTCAGGTGAGTGTTGCGCAGGAGTTGTTTCAGATTGCGCAGGCTCTTATGCAACTTGCTTCTCTTCCTCTAATCTAGTATCTTGAAGTTCTTTCCCACTTCTCAAGGTGATGGCACTCACATTCTATCTGGGGTTAGTTTCAGTTTGAGAAGGAAGTTTACCTTGCGATTCAGATTTGCTCATTAGCTGTCCCACCTATTATTGGAGAGTTTTCACAGAGTTTGCAAGTGTTTCTATCATTCTTTCAAGGTGCTGATTGGGATTTGAAGGTGCTGGTTGGGCCTGATTCTTGTGGTAGTTCTAATAGTTCTGATTATTGTTGGCCCTTCCGTAGCTGAAATTGGGATAGTCTCTCCAGCCTGGATTGTATGTGTTGGAATATGGATCATGTCTAGGCTGGTTGTTATATCCTCCAATGGCATTAGCTTGCTGGTTGTCTTCTTGAAGAGTAGGACATTGATCAGTTGGGTGGTCTATATAAGAACAGATACCACATGGCCTAGGCGGCTAGGCTGCTTGAATTTGTTGAACCAGTCCTATGGCAAAATCTTTCATAACAAATGTCAGTTCAGAAATAGAAGGTGAACTTACCTCATTGACTCCTCTCTGCAGTTGCTTTCTTCTCCATATTGCCTAGATGAGGCTGCAAGTGTTGAGATCAACTCTCTCATCTCTCTAGGTGTCTTGTCTGTAGTGGATCCTCCACAAGCTACATCAATGAACTTCCTTTCTGATGAGAGCAATCCTCCATAGAAGAACTCTATGAGGGACTTATCTGACATATCATGTTGTGGACAACCTGTACACAGTCTTTCAAACCTTTTCCAATAATCATATAAATCCTCAGTTGGTTTCTGTCTTATGCTAGTGATTTCTCTTATTATGCCAATGGCTTTGGATGTTGAGAAATATTTGTTCAGAAAAGTTATAACCATATCATCCCAAGAAGTGATAGATCCAGGTGGCAAATAAAATAACCAATCCTTAGCATAGTCATCTAATAAAAAAGGAAAAGCTCTTAACTTAACATGATCTTCAGAAATAACTTGAGGTCTCATAGATAAACAGACAATATTGAACTCTTTCAAGTGCTTGTGTGGATTTTCATTTTGCAAACCTCTAAATTTAGGGAGAAGATGGATCAAACCTGTTTTCAGTTCAAAGGGAACTGTCAGAGGTGGATAGGTGATGCAAAGTGGTGCTTGATTGCCTATAGGTGTTGCCAATTCCCTCATGGTTCTTTCTCTTGGCATTGGACCTCTAATGGCTGGATTTTTTTGAATTATCTGGTCATGGACAGCATGTCCATTTTGGGCAGCATGTTGTGCATTAGGTTCAGCCATTGGTGCGAAGTGCGGTGGCTGGGGAAGGGAAGGTTCAGCGGCCGAATGTTGATGAAGTTCGGCTGCCGAATGTGTGGTAGAAGGTTCAGGCGCAGTGGCTTGTTTTCCTAGTCTCCTGATTGTGCATTCAATTTCCCGATCGTAAGGCAGAGTATCCGTACGTTCAGATCTGGTCATGAAAGAAAAATAAACAAGTTAGAACAATTCCCCGGCAACGGCGCCAATTTTTGACTCGCGGTTGTCGAAGCCGGTCAAAAATAACCTTTCCGATTATTAACAATTTTACAACTGCAGATAGTGGTAAAGGATTGAATCCACAGAGAATTGAAAACTTATCTATTTTTCTCAACAAGACCAAGAGATTTAACTGAATGAGAAATTGAAAGCAAGTAACTGAAAGCGGAACAAAAGTAAAGTGCAATAAAAGTAAAAAGGGGGGTTTTGAGATTGATTTGATTAGCAAACTACTGAAAGCAATTAAATCAGCAAGTAATTAAAATAAAAGAGAAATTCAATATGAGAAAGATCTAGTTGAAGAGATGGATCCACTTTGGTTGTTTGGATTGATCATTGAAACCTATGTTCTCTTGATTGATTCAATAGATTAGTTATGGAGATGGAAAATGCTTATCACCACCATGTCTCTCCTTATGATTAAATCAATTAGGGAACGTCCTCTATAGGGATGTCAGTCGGGCGGGTTTTCGCGGGTATCCGATCCGCCCAAACCCTATTAGGACGGATTTGGGTTTTTACAAAACGGATTTGGGCGGGTTCGGATTTGAAAAATGCTACCCGTCTCGGATTCGGGTAGGGTTCGGGAATAGGTGCTCGGATACCCGTTACCCGAACCCGATTAGCTATATTAACAAAACTAAGTGAAGTAACCCTAATCCCTAATTCCTTTTTTCATTTTACTCTGCTTTCCTCTCTTCGTCGGCGCCTCTCTCCCTCGCTTCCCTTCTCATAGTTTTCAGTCACGCCTCTCCCCCACTTCACTGACGACTGCCGGCAGCCCAGTCGGCACCGGCGACGTCTCCTTTCTCTCCCCAGTCAGCGATATCTCCTTCTCTCTCCAGCGGCGACATCTCCGACTTCCCAGTTGGAGACAACTATTCCCTCTCCCCGGTCGGCATCGGCGATATCTCCTTCTCTCTCTCCAGTCGGTGACATCTACTCTTTTCAATTGACGCTTCTCTCCTCCACTTCACTGATGCTAGAGACAACCCTTCCCCTCCTCAATCGGCGTCGGCGACATCTCCTGGAACTCTCTTCAGGTTTACAATTAAATTTTTTGATAATCAAGATCTTTTGTGTGTATGTTCTTGAAAAATTTTTAGTTGCTATTAAAGATTTTTAGAATTTAGGAACTATTTATCTAATTATTTGGATACTGTTAAAAAATCTAATTATTTGCTATTTGATTAATGTAATACTGTTCATTTTTAGAATTTATGGAATTAATCTGATTATATGATTATAAATCATTATTTGCTGGGTTGCTGAGTTGCTGAGTTGCTGGTTCTTGTTATTGAACACACTGTTGGGTCTGCTTGGTTGTGCAACTGTTAGGTGTAGTTTATTTAGCAGTTTTTCTCATCGAATTGAATTAAAAAAATCGGGTTCGGGTATTGTGCGGGTATTGTTAAACTGGTTCGGGACGGATTCGGATAGTAAAAATAAAATATTAAACGGATTTGGGACGGGTTCGGATTTTGTAAATATAATCGGATTCGGATTTGGATACCCTGAATTTCGCGGGTACCCTAACCGTTGCCATCCCTAGTCCTCTAATCAATTACTAATTAACAAATTGCCAAGAAACGTCCTTGGGCCTTAGGCATCAAAACAATTGTCAATTGCATGAAGAAATAGAGAGATCCAATCCTAGCTACCCAAACGCATGGAGATGTTGCGAGATCATACAATTCCTTAGTTTTTACACCAAATGTTCTTATGTTAGAATAATTCCAGCAATTACGGACTAAAAATTATCCCAACTAAGAATCAATTACCTTGCAATCAAGAATCAAGTGGCCAATTTGATCAAAACAACAAAGTAATCATAGATTCAAGCACCAAATTGTATGAATATTGAACAAATTAAAGACAAATAGTTTATGTTCAGATCTCACAATCCATAAAATAACCTTAGTTTCAACCAATCTTCAACTAGAATAAAAGATTTCAGCCTCTCATGGCTGAAACAAAAACCAAAAATAAAAGAAAAGAAGAAAGGTAGAAGAAGAGATGTGAATCCCGTAGGTGCCTCCAAGGGGGCTTGAAAAGGCATGGGGAGGCTCCTTATGTGTCTTTTTATACTTGAAAAGTGTTGCCCTAGATGATACTTGCTTCCTAATTAGTGAAGAGGCTGCCCAAGGTGTCAAGAGGCTGCCCAAAAGACTTCAAGAGGTTGCCCAAAATGCCCTTGGTCCAAGATGTGCCATCCATGCACATGTGAGAAGGGAAAAACGTGGGGCATGTGTTCAAGTGCAAGGAGTGGGGCCTTTGGTCTTTGCTTGCTGCCCAAGTGTCTTCAAGATACTACCCAAGGTGCTCAAGACTTGTCTTCACACTATCCTTGCCGCCCATGCACAATTAAGGAAGGTGGAGCCTCCTTTTGCAATTTGAATTTTGAATGTGCATGGCATGAAGTGGGAAACATGTGATCTTGGGATTTGGCTTCCTTACTAAGCTGAATCTTGAAATTCAAAATTTGAATATGAATATTGGAGATTTGAATTTCAAAATGCTTTCCTTATTTGGCTCTTCATTTATGGCAACTTGAGACTTGACTTCTTGAATAAGGAAAAGGCTACTTGGAGTTTTGAAATTTGAATTTCAAATTGCCTTGGCTGAATGTTCTTTCCATATTTGCCACTTTCCTTATTTAGAACTTTTCTTATTTAGCTTGACTTGATTTCAACTTGGCAGGCTTGCACTCTTTTGCTCCAATTAAGGTAGTTTTAGGGGGATTTTCTCCAAAATGTCCTTTTACACTATTTTCTGCAAAATAATATTAAAAGCACTAAATTAAGCAGAAATCATTTAAATAATCATCAATAATATCAAGATAAAATGGACTAATTTATGCTCTATCAAAAACACCTTGAGAAATTTTATGCATAATCAATCTGGACAAACCTTCATCACACAGAATAAAGATATAGGGAGAGATCGGGTTTCCCTGCCTCAACCCTCTAGTCGGAATAATAGGCCCTAAGCACCCACCATCAAACAAGACAGAATACTTAATTGTTGTCACACAATTTATAATCAAATTCACCCACCGAGGATGAAATTCAAACTGTAAAAGAACATCAGAAATATATTGTAATACCCGGCTAGAGTCCGGCATCGGAATTCTACTTTTCGATGGAGTTTCGGATGTCGGAAGTCTCTAGAAGGGTGAGAGGTATGTTTTTCTAAAATGTTTTGGTATGTTCATTAAGTTTTAAAGCCTAAGGAAATGAGTTTTTGAATGAATTGAACCAAGGCAGAAAAGTCAGGTTCGGTCGCCGAAGTTGAGGTTCGGCCGCCGAACATGCATGGCTTTCGGTTTCACGATAGGCCGCCGAAGGTGGTCTGGCCAGCCACCTATAAATGGCCCTCAGTCGGTTGAAGCGGTCAGCTCACCGTTTCTTTTGTCTTTTGAGGTGAGACCCTGTCCTTTGTGAGTCTTCTTTCATGTTTTCATCCAATCTTACAAAGATTTGATTGAGTTTTATGTTATTTTGAAGGTTTTAAGTTAAAAACTCAAAGTTGTGAAGTTTGGAGAGTTTGAAGAAGAGTTGCTCCAAAACTCCACGTTAGGATCGTTCATCTTCTTGATTTCAAGAGGTAAGTGAAGATCCTGAGGTTGTTTTTATGTTTTCTGAAGGTTTTATGGGGTTTATGGAGAGAGTTGCATGATTAGGGTAAAGAAGAGGTTTTGATGATTTTGTGAGTAAAGCTTGTTTCTGTGTTGTATGTGTTGTGTGTTTGGGGTTTTTAGGTAGTTTTTGACCCCTTTGAGCATATACATGAGTGTATGCAAGTTGAGGAATTGAGAGGGTTTTGGTGCTTTTGGCGAGAGGCAGGGCAAGTTTCTGCCCTGCTGATGAACTCAGGTTCGGCCGCCGAAGGTACATTCGGCAGCCGAACCCATGAGGAGGTGGCTTCGGCTGCCCAAGCTTGCCCCCGAGCTTTTGGACTTTCGGCTCTGGAGGGAAGTTCGGCCGCCGAAGGTGCTGCCGAAGGTTAGAGACTTTCATCACTGGAGTGCCTTTTGGCCCCCGAAACTAGCCCCCGAAAGTGGTTCGGCTGCCGAAAGTAGAGCTTCGGCTGCCGAAGGTGCTTGAGTTTCGTCTCTAGAGAGGACTTTCGGCCGCCGAACCTGCCGCCGAAAGTGTCCTGTCCAGCTTTCCTTTGCATGCTTTGCATGAATAGTAAAGTGAGTTTACGGGGATTCTTGGGGAGTTTAATAGAGTTGGTTATAAGCTAGTTTGGTCCCTCATTTGAGTTTATCTGTACCTATACAGACCAAAGGAACCAGAGAGAGCAGCAGTGAGTCCTGCTCAGACTTTTCAGAGCCTGCAGAGTCAGTCCAGTTAGCCAGAGGTGAGTGGAACTAAACTTATGACTCGTTTTAATTAAGACATTAACTGCTTTTAGCATCTTTCATGCATCATGTTTATGCAATAGGTTGATTGCATTAGATCTCACAAAGATGTTGCATTGCATAGCTATATTGTTGGTGTGGGTAAATGCTGAATGATCCAATAGTTCCAGACAGGAAGTCCAGGAGCCTTTGACTACGCCCTGGCAGGTATATAGTAAAGTCCAGGAGCCTTTGACTACGCCCTGGCAATGGTAAGAACAGAGGTGTTATATACACATATACATATATCACAGGAAGACCAGGTGCTCGATTCTACGCCCTGGCACAGAGTTACTGGGACTATGTGGTGACAGGTTTACTCTTGATGTAGATTGTCTGTGATATGGTGCATTCCATGAGATCATATTTTACTGCGATGTTTTACTATTCTACTCACTGGGCTATAGAGCTCATCCCACTCCCTTAACCCCAGTTTTGCAGGTTCAGTGTCCAGTGTACAGGGACAGTCCAACAAAGTATAGAAAGAGTAAAGAGATTTGTAATAGCTTAAAGTGGACATGTAATATTAAAAGAGATGTAATAGTTGTGTATAAAGTTAGTACTGTGCTTGACTTAGTAATGTTTGTTATGTACATGATTTGTATATATATATATGTTTTACTACTAGGCTTAACAGGTATGAGTTAACCCATCTAGAGCAAGCTCTAGTCAGGGGTACAGAGTGCAGAGTACAGAGTACAGAGTACAGAGTACAGAGTACAGAGATAGTGCATGCACAGGTTAAGCCTTGGTACAGAGAAAAGAGTTTTTATTTTCACAGAAAATGTATGATCATGTATGAGATTTACAGGTACACAAAGAGTATAGCAGGCTTGCTACGGGTTCTGGCGGCCTTAAGCCGACCTGAATCCTAGCGCCGGTGACAGTCCATTTTGGGGTCGTTAAAGATTGGTATCAGAGCCCTAGGTTCACATGATCGGATCTATAGAGAGTGTCGGGCTCATAGAGATTAGAAGTGGTCAAGCACAATAAGAAATCATGTCCACTAGGATAGGGTGTTGAGTCCTATCTGTTTATTGCCATGAGTTATGCTTGTGCATTATTGATATGTGATGTTAATATGTTAAAGTGCTATCTTATGTTTTCCAGAGTAAAGATGCGAGGAACTCGTCGATCAGCTCGATTGACTAGAGTCCCACCAGATAGTGAAAGAACAGCTGCTCGTCCTCCTGCATTGCCAAGGGCAAGGTCTCAGAGATCTAGCAGGGAAGGTATGTCCATAGACCCGAGAAGGTTTGTAGACGAGAGCAGAAGAGGTACAGCTAGGGGAGAAAGTTCAGAGGAAAGGAGGGAGGTGATGGAGAGTGACCAGTCTAGAGATGATAGCATGGGTATAGGCAGATTTGAGGAAGGTATGGGAGAGTCACAGGGAGGCGCTCAGGCCTCAAGGTTTGGCTATCCAGCCTTTCCGCAGGACCCAGAGTATCCGATGGGAGGTATGTCGGAGTACTCTAGTTTTGTCCCATATCCTCCTTATATGCCATATATGCCTTATCCTCCTTATTACCCACCATATCCGATGTATCCATCTTCCCCTACCCATCCAAATGCAGCACACCCAGAGCCAAATGACCCAGTACCACCACCAGAACCAATAGCCCCTGTTGCCCAAATACCTCAACCTAGCTCATCTGGAGGTAAAGTGCAAATGACCGAGTACTTGAAATTGGATGCTCCTAAATATAACACGGGAGATGATCCTTTTGAATACCTCAGATCAGTTAGGATGATAACCAGTGAGTTGGGAGCTGATGATAGTAGAGCCATTGAGATGGCGGGGTTTACATTTAAATGTAAGAAGGCGAGAGAATGGTTCAAGAATTATGTGGAACCCAGGATGAACAGTATGTCTTGGGGAGAGTTCGCCAATGAATTTGTAGGGTGGGCTTTTCCTGACAGTTCCAGGGAGATGAAGGTTATAGAGTTCGAACAGTTGCGACAGACAGATGAGATGAGTGTTGATGAGTTTATAGATAAGTTCCTGGATTTGCTTCAGTATGTAGGTCAAGCCTATGATACTGATCAGAAGAAGGCAAGGAGATATACTATGAGACTGCATCCCAGGTATTCTTTCTTGATTCTTCCAGCAGAAAAGGAGAGTTTTCACACGATAGTAGACGCAGCCAGGAAAATGGAAGCTAGTGCCAATATTCAGAAACAGTCAAAGGCACAAGCATCGGGTTCTAAAGACCCCAGTGCAGCAGTGTCAGGTAGCAAAAGATGGGATAGAGCAAAAGGTACAAAGAGTAAGTTCTGGAGTAAAGTCAAGTCAGGTCTGGGAATTGGTAGTGGCTCAAGCTCTGGCACAGCTCCAGTATGCAGAAGATGCGGAAAACCACATGGAGGAGATTGTCGGTTGGGATCTACAGCTTGTTTTAGATGTGGACAGGAAGGGCATATTGCTCGGGATTGTCCTCAGGTGACTTTTGCACCGTCCCAGCAGATGAGTTCAGGCAGTGTGGTACAACCAGCAGCTCCAGCCGTACCTCAGAGTAGTGGCAGAGGTAGAGGGAGAGGGGTAGCCTCTACGTCAGCAGCAGGTTCCCGAGGTGGAAATCCAGTAACCCCAGCATGGATTTTCACTGTGACACAGGAGGAGGCTAACACGTCGAACACAGTGGTGTCAGGTAATCTCATCATTGGGTGTTCAGATGTGTATGCTTTGATGGACCCCGGTGCTTCTCATTCCTTTATTGCTTCAAGAGCCATAGAGAGATTGGGTTTGATCAGTTCTGAGTTAGAGTATCCTCTCTGGGTCAGTGGACCTAAGTGTGACCCATCAGTGGCAGTGTCAGTCTGTCGTTTCAGTCCAGTGTTCATAAAGGGTAGATGCCTTCCAGCTGACCTTGTGGTTCTAGATTTGATAGATTTTGATGTCATTCTAGGGATGGATTGGCTATCTGCATATAGTGCTACTTTGGACTGTAGAGAGAAGATAGTTAGGCTCAGAGATCAGGATGGGTCAGAGTGTGTCTTCAGAGGAGACAGGAGAGGTACACCCAGAGGTTTGATTTCAGCCCTTCAGGCTCGTCGTTTGCTTAGGAGGGGTTGTCAGGGGTTTCTAGCTCATGTGAGGGAGCTAAACAGTCAGGTTAGGGAACCAGCCACAGTCCCAGTAGTCCGAGAGTTTTTCGATGTTTTCCCAGACGAACTTCCAGGACTACCACCTGGTAGGGAGATAGAGTTTGAAATCGAATTGTTGCCTGATACCAGACCTATCTCTATTCCTCCCTACAGGATGGCACCAGCAGAGCTAAAGGAGTTGAAAGAACAGTTGCAGGATTTGGTAGATAAGGGTTTCATCCGCCCCAGTACCTCACCTTGGGGTGCTCCAGTGCTCTTTGTCAGGAAGAAGGATGGATCCCTCAGACTTTGTATTGACTACAGACAGTTGAACAAGGTCACTACCAAGAATAGGTATCCTCTACCTAGGATTGATGATCTATTTGACCAGCTAGCTGGAGCAGGTTGTTTCTCTAAAATAGATCTGAGATCTGGGTATCATCAGTTGAGAGTCAGAGAGGCAGATGTGCCTAAGACAGCTTTCAGGACCAGATATGGGCATTATGAGTTCTTAGTGATGTCGTTCGGGTTTACTAACGCCCCTGCAGCATTCATGGATCTCATGAACAGAGTTTTCAGTGAGTTTCTGGATCACTTTGTCATTATTTTCATCGATGATATTTTAGTGTATTCCAGAGATGCAGAGGAGCATGCCCAGCATCTGCAGATAGTTTTGCAGACACTGAGAGAGCATGGTTTATATGCCAAGTTCTCGAAGTGTGAGTTTTGGTTGAGGAGCATTTCCTTCTTGGGACATGTAGTATCAGCAGAGGGTATTGAGGTGGATCCCAAGAAGATAGAGGCTGTAGCTAACTGGCCCAGACCCACTACAGTGACTGAGATTAAAAGTTTTCTGGGACTGGCAAGTTACTACAGGAGGTTCGTGCAGGACTTCTCAAAGATAGCAGCTCCTATGACCAAACTGACGCAGAAGAACCAGAAGTTTGTCTGGTCAGACCAGTGTGACGAGAGCTTTGCAAAGCTCAAGAGGAGATTGACAACAGCACCAGTGTTAGCTCTGCCTGTTAGTAATGAGGATTTCACAGTATTCTGTGATGCATCTCGAGTGGGATTGGGCTGTGTTTTGATGCAGAGTGATAGGGTGATAGCTTATGCTTCTAGACAGTTGAAGAAGCACGAGTTGAATTACCCTACCCATGACCTAGAGATGGCAGCGGTTATTTTTGCACTCAAGATGTGGCGGCATTACCTCTACGGGGTTAAATGCGAGATCTTCACCGATCATAAGAGTTTACAGTACATCTTGAGTCAGAGAGAGCTGAATTTGAGGCAGAGAAGATGGGTAGAATTGCTCATTGATTATGATTGTAAGATCCAGTATCATCCGGGTAAGGCGAATGTTGTGGCAGACGCCCTAAGCCGGAAGTCACTAGGCAGTTTATCCCATATCACAGCAGAGCGAAGACCAGTCGTGATGGAGCTTTACAAGCTCTTAGAAGAGGGGTTACAGCTAGAGTTGTCTGGGACAGGTGCGTTGATAGCACAGATGAGAGTGACACCTGTGTTTCTGGAGCAGATAGCTCAGAAACAGCACGAGGACCCAGCGTTGATGAAAATTGCCAGGACTGTTCAGTCAGGCAATAGTGCAGAGTTCAGATTTGACAGTAAAGGGATCCTTCGGTATGGGAGTCGACTTTGTGTACCAGATAGGAGCAGTGTGAAAGAAGACATTATGAGGGACGCTCATAATGCGAGGTATAGTGTTCACCCAGGAGCCACCAAGATGTACCAGGATCTGAAAAGAGTCTATTGGTGGCCAGCCATGAAGAAGGACGTGGCGTAGTTTGTGACAGCCTGTGAGGTTTGCCAGAGGGTGAAACTAGAACATCAGAAACCAGCAGGAATGCTTAACCCATTACCGATTCCAGAGTGGAAATGGGAGAACATAGCCATGGATTTTGTAGTGGGTTTACCAGCAGCGTCCAACAGGATAGACTCTATATGGGTGATTGTGGACAGACTCACGAAATCTGCTCATTTTCTTCCAGTACGGAGTAACTATTCTGTGGATAAGTTGGCACAGGTCTATCTGGATGAGATAGTGAGATTACATGGAGTTCCAGTGTCTATAGTGTCAGACAGAGGACCTCAGTTTACCTCTAGATTTTGGCGGAGTCTACAGAGTGCGATGGGAACGAGACTAGAGTTTAGCACTGCTTTCCACCCACAGACTGATGGACAGTCAGAGAGGACCATCCAGACCATAGAGGATATGCTTCGACTGTGTGTGTTAGACTTTGGCGGTTCTTGGAGGCAGCATCTACCTTTGGTGGAGTTTGCCTACAATAACAACCATCATGCGAGCATAGGGATGGCTCCTTATGAAGCTTTGTATGGGAGGAAGTGCAGATCCCCTGTTTGCTGGGAAGAGATAGGAGAGAAGGCTCTTGCAGGGCCAGAGTTAGTAGAGATGACCAGTAGAGTGGTGCCTATAATCAAAGAGAGAATCAGAACAGTTCAGAGTAGACAGAAAAGTTATGCAGACGTTCGTAGAAAACAGTTAGAGTTCCAGGAAGGTAATTGGGTATTGCTTAAAGTGTCTCCAATGAAGGGAGTGGTTCGTTTTGGGAAGAAGGGTAAGTTAGCTCCACGGTACATTGGACCCTTTGAGGTGTTGCAGAGGATCGAAAATGTGTCGTATAAGCTAGATTTACCAGCTTCTATGGCGAGAATTCACCCGGTATTTCATGTGTCTATGCTACGGCAGTTTGTGTCAGATCCGAATCAGGTTCTGAGTGAGCCTGAGGTGGAGATTCTTACAGATCTCACCTATATAGAGCAGCCAGTGCGGATTCTGGACACTCAGATCAGACAGCTAAGGAACAAGGAGATTTCGATGGTGAAAGTTCTGTGGAACCACCATAATCTAGAAGAATGCACCTGGGAGACGCGGGAGTCTATGCTCCAGCAGCATCCATATTTGTTTTGAGGTTAGTTTCCTCCTTTGTATGTGTTACTTGTTTGTTTTAGGAATATTCGAGGACGAATGTTCTTAAGGGGGGGAGAATGTAATACCCGGCTAGAGTCCGGCATCGGAATTCTACTTTTCGATGGAGTTTCGGATGTCGGAAGTCTCTAGAAGGGTGAGAGGTATGTTTTTCTAAAATGTTTTGGTATGTTCATTAAGTTTTAAAGCCTAAGGAAATGAGTTTTTGAATGAATTGAACCAAGGCAGAAAAGCCAGGTTCGGCCGCCGAAGTTGAGGTTCGACCGCCAAACATGCATGGCTTTCGGTTTCACGATAGGCCGCCGAAGGTGGTCTGGCCAGCCACCTATAAATGGCCCTCAGTCGGTTGAAGCGGTCAGCTCACCGTTTCTTTTGTCTTCTGAGGTGAGACCCTGTCCTTTGTGAGTCTTCTTTCATGTTTTCATCCAATCTTGCAAAGATTTGATTGAGTTTTATGTTATTTTGAAGGTTTTAAGTTAAAAACTCAAAGTTGTGAAGTTTGGAGAGTTTGAAGAAGAGTTGCTCCAAAACTCCACGTTAGGATCGTTCATCTTCTTGATTTCAAGAGGTAAGTGAAGATCCTGAGGTTGTTTTTATGTTTTCTGAAGGTTTTATGGGGTTTATGGAGAGAGTTGCATGATTAGGGTAAAGAAGAGGTTTTGATGATTTTGTGAGTAAAGCTTGTTTCTGTGTTCTATGTGTTGTGTGTTTGGGGTTTTTAGGTAGTTTTTGACCCCTTTGAGCATATACATGAGTGTATGCAAGTTGAGGAATTGAGAGGGTTTTGGTGCTTTTGGCGAGAGGCAGGGCAAATTTCTGCCCTGCTGATGAACTCAGGTTCGGCCGCCGAAGGTACATTCGGCAGCCGAACCCATGAGGAGGTGGCTTCGGCTGCCCAAGCTTGCCCCCGAGCTTTTGGACTTTCGGCTCTGGAGGGAAGTTCGGCCGCCGAAGGTGCTGCCGAAGGTTAGAGACTTTCGTCTCTAGAGTGCCTTTTGGCCCCCGAAACTAGCCCCCGAAAGGGTTCGGCTGCCGAAAGTAGAGCTTCGACCGCCGAAGGTGCTTGAGTTTCATCTCTGGAGAGGACTTTCGGCCGCCGAACCTGCCGCCGAAAGTGTCCTGTCCAGCTTTCCTTTGCATGCTTTGCATGAATAGTAAAGTGAGTTTACGGGGATTCTTGGGGAGTTTAATAGAGTTGGTCATAAGCTAGTTTGGTCCCTCATTTGAGTTTATCTGTACCTATACAGACCAGAGGAACCAGAGAGAGCAGCAGTGAGTCCTGCTCAGAGTTTTCAAAGCTTGCAGAGTCAGTCCAGTTAGCCAGAGGTGAGTGGAACTAAACTTATGACTCGTTTTAATTAAGACATTAACTACTTTTAGCATCTTTCATGCATCATGTTTATGCAATAGGTTGATTGCATTAGATCTCACAAAGATGTTGCATTGCATAGCTATATTGTTGGTGTGGGTAAATGCTGAATGATCCAATAGTTCCAGACAGGAAGTCCAGGAGCCTTTGACTACGCCCTGGCAGGTATAGAGAAGTCCAGGAGCCTTTGACTACGCCCTGACAGGTATATAGTAAAGTCCAGGAGCCTTTGACTACGCCCTGGCAATGGTAAGAACAGAGGTGTTATATACACATATACATATATCACAGGAAGACCAGGTGCTCGATTCTACGCCCTGGCACAGAGTTACTGGGACTATGTGGTGACAGGTTTACTCTTGATGTGGATTGTCTGTGATATGGTGCATTCCATGAGATCATATTTTACTGCGATGTTTTACTATTCTACTCATTGGGCTATAGAGCTCATCCCACTCCCTTAACCCCAGTTTTGCAGGTTCAGTGTCCAGTGTACAGGGACAGTCCAACAAAGTACAGAAAGAGTAAAGAGATTTGTAATAGCTTAAAGTGGACATGTAATATTAAAAGAGATGTAATAGTTATGTATAAAGTTAGTACTGTGCTTGACTTAGTAATGTTTGTTATGTACATGATCTGTATATGTATATATGTTTTACTACCAGGCTTAATAGGTATGAGTTAACCCATCTAGAGCAAGCTCTAGTCAGGGGTACAAAGTACAGAGTACAGAGTACAGAGTACAGAGTACAGAGTACAGAGATAGTGCATGCACAGGTTAAGCCTTGGTACAGAGAAAAGAGTTTTTATTTTCACAGAAAATGTATGATCATGTATGAGATTTACAGGTACACAGAGAGTATAGCAGGCTTGCTACGGGTTATGGCGGCCTTAAGCCGACCTGAATCCTAGCGCCGGTGACGGTCCATTTTGGGGTCGTTACATATATCTCCACTCCAATCTATTGTATGCCTTGCTAATATCAATCTTAAGAGTAGCATACACATCAATTCCTTTACGGCAGTTAAAGAAAAAATGCATAAGCTCATAAGCAATGAGGGAGTGGTCATGGATACATCTACCAGGCATAAAAGCCGTTTGAAACGGTGAAATTAATTGAGGAAGGAGGGTTCTCAATCTGTTAGAAACAATCTTGCTCATGACTTTATAAATGACGTTACATAGTGTAATGGGTCTAAGGTTAGTCATAAACTCAGGCACAGGTTTCTTAGGTATAAGAACCAAACCTGTCTCATTAAGCTTAGCCAGAAAAGAGCCCTCTGCCAGCTACTGGATTCACACTCGACTCATATCTTCCCCAATCAAATGCCAATAATTTTGATAAAACCCTAGGTTAAAGCCATCGAGGCTTGGCGATTTGTCCGCTTTCATGCTAAACACAGCTATCCGAACCTCTTCCATACAATATGGAGCAAACAACATATCATTCATAGCCGTAGTAACACAGGGAGGAATAAGATTTACCATAGCCCCTGAATATCCATGAACCGAAGTGAAAAGGTTATGAAAATAATCAACGATCAAGGAATCTAAAGCATTACCTTTATCACACCAAACCCCAGTAGTAGATTTCAGCTTAGAAAAATTATTTTTTTATGCTGATTTGTAGCCATAGAGTGAAAAAAACGTGTATTCGAGTCTCCTTCCCTTAGCTAAAATACTTTGGCTCGTTGCTTCCACTGCACCTCGTGGTCTTGGAGAAGAATCAAAAACTGTTGTTTTGCTTTATGAAATTTGACAGCATCAACATGATTCCTAGACCCCCGAAGTTGTTTCATGGTATCCTTGCAACGACCCAACTCTCTCTTGTGCAAACTTTTTAAATCTGAACCCCAACGAGATAAGGCTGCCTTACATAGGGACAATTTTTGAAAAATATCAGCCTGAAAATTAGCTTGCCAAATCCCAGCAACAATATCCTTGCATGTCAATTCACGTAACCATGAGTTCTCGAAATAGAACCGCTTAGCCTGGGTCCTTGGCACGTAAATTCTAAATGATATGTTTTAAGTGATATGTTTTTTTATGAGACGTAAAGAGTAATTTTTGTAGAGATTAAAAAATTAAATGAATCTAAGTCATTAAATTATTTTTGAAGTTAATGAATTTTAATTTTTTGAATGCATATTATATTGGAGTAATTTATATATATTAATAAATAATTTATCTGAAAAAGGTGGTCTATAATTTAGACTATATAAAAAAATAAAGTGCATATCTTTATCAGAAAGAAGAAAATAAATTAAATGATAAATACACATTAAATTGATTGTTTTGAATTTATTGATGGTTTTGATGAAATTAAATAGTTCTGATAATAAAATTTAAATTATAATTAATAAAATTAACTGTTTAAATATCTAATAAATTTCTCATAGTGTTTTAAGTTAAAAAAAAAAAAAATTCCGTAACCTCCTACCTACAACTCTAAATATTAGTATCTTAACAATTTTAAAATATTAAATATTAGGGTAAATTATAATTTAGTCCCTTTAGTTTAGTGAAATATAACTTTTCGTCTCTCTATTTTAAAAAACCTTCAATTTAATCCTTCACATTTAAAAAAATTGCAAAATAGTCCCTACCATTAAATTTTCAATTAACCTTCCATTTATTTTAATGAAAATGACTAAACTACCCTTTAAGTAAAAAAAACTCAACCAAATAGTATTCACTTCATCCCAACACAGGAGGAGGAGGAGGAGGAGGAGGAGGAGGAGAAAGGATTGGAAAAAGAAGGAGGAGAGGAGGAGAAGAAGAAGAAGGAGGAGGAGGAGGAGGAGGACGGGGAGGAGGATGAGGAGAAAAGGAAGAAGAGGATCGGGAGGAGGAGGAGGAGAAGGAGAAGGAGGAAAAAGGATCGGGAAAAGAAGGAGAAGGAGAAGAAGAAAAAGAAGAAGAAGAAGAAAGAGGAGGAGGAGGAGGAGGAGGAAGAAGATGAGGAGAAAAGAAAGAAGAGGATCGGGAAAAGAAGGAGAAGGATGAGGAGAAAATGATAGTTTAGTCATTTTTTTTTTAAATAAATGGAAGGTTAACTGAAAATTTGACGGTAGGGACTATTTTATAGTTTTTTTAAATGTGAAGGATTAAATTGAAATTTTTTTAAAATAGAAGGACGAAAGGTTGTATTTCACTAAATTAGAGAGATTAAATTACAGTTTACCCTAAATACTAACTTATCCAGCAAGGCCTTAAACAATGTTGGAGCAACAACAACCACAAAAAGAACACCTGGACCGAAATATGATGTGAAGCGTTTGTCTAAACCATGGCATCATGTCTTAAGATGACATCAGCGCCAGGTTGTTAGCACCTTCAAAGGGTTAATTTCCAAAAGATAAAAGACATGGAAGGATGACTTGAATATTTGTATGTTTATAAGATCTCAACAAAATCCACTAGACTTCAACTTATAATAATAAAATATATGTTGTCCTAAGGCTGGAAGAAGCAGAAGCTTGCTTTTTTTCTTTTTCTTTTTAATTTTTATCTAACAATCTGATATAATTTGTAAATAATCCAGCATGGGTTACACGTCAACCAATAAATAAGTTCAAGAAAGCATCAAAGATAAATAATAATACATACAAAATTGCACAATTCTTTGTAGACAACTTTGAAAATGGATGACTAGAAAGCAGAAGCTTTAGAGGAAGGTAGAGGTAATATTCTTAATGATAAAATTATGAAGTCGATAGAATTTGTAGAATGTTATTGGTGGGTTTGCTAAATCAAAAGTTTAGTTTCTTTATTTTTATTTTTTTATGCTTAGGCTGCTTAATTTTGATTTGAGACATATTGCTTGATATCCGATTCTCGAATTTCAATTCTACCACCACCTCCCCTTAATATACTGCACTATAAATGCAGTAAAACATAGTTAAAAAAAAAGATTTTATAATTTTCTTTTTAAGCATACAACTAAGCTACTGTAATAGAAAGTCTGATAGGCTGCGATACAAAAAATTAAAATGAATAATATTCAGTTTAAATTAAAAAATTTAATTAAATTAAATTAATTTAAAATTTTAATTTATTTTTAATTATTTTTAATTTAATTTAATTTTAATTTTAAAAAATTTTAATTATTTTAATTCGATTCGATTTTAATAAAAAAATTAGTAAAATAAAATCAAATTGATCTGGAAATTATACTATTTCATTTTTTATAACATAGTGAAATTAGATTATAATTAATATCGAAATACTTTAATTGAATTTTAAATATTAAAAATAAAATGTAAAAAATAATAAAAAAAATCCATAAAAAATTTCAATCAATCAAATAGAATCTAATCAAATTGAATCAAATTAATTTCATTCAAATCGATTTCAGACCAAAATTAATTCGATTTAAATTTTATAAATACTAAAATTTTAATTTTTGATTTAATTCGATTTGTATATGCTAACCCTTACAATCGAATGGTTACCAATTCCTTAGAACTTTATAATTCCAATGTCTAAGAGACTATTATATGCCATTGTAAGCAATTTACTTCTTTTCCTTCTAGATCAAGCTCCCATATCCAAAGTTTGCCTTAGTCGTCTTAGTTCAGCTTTCTAATTTCATAGGTTGCACTAAAAAAAGTATAGAAATAATTAGAAATAGATCAAATATATTTTAAATTTTTAATAGTTACAATGAATTAAAAACAGAATTTATATTAAATTTAGTAAAAATATAATAATTGAATAGAAATGAAATTTGGAAAGAGACTAAAATCTGCTGGCTTAGTGTCAACAACTTAATAACAGATATAAATTAGAAACATAATTGAAACAAATAAGAATTGGTTGCTGATTTTACGCTATTTTGGAAATAAATTAAAAAGGGACTAAAATCTTCTTTTTATTGGGAAATTTATAAAAACTCCAGAAAATTTGAAATATACGACTTTAGAAATTGATTTCGTCCGTTTCTAAACTTGAAAGATACTAAAACTTTAAGAACATATTAGAAATAGAATTTAAAAATGAATTTCAGTTTATTTTTAATACGTTTCTAAATTCTGAAATTTAAATAAAAGCTCTAAAAATTTTGAAATAGATTTCAAGAAAATTTTGGATTTTTTAAAATTTTAAAAATAGAAACTGAATAAAATAAAAAAACAGATGAATTACGTTTCTATTCTATTTCAAAATTTAAAAAATTAAAATTATAGACGAAAAAAGTCTGCCAATATCCATTTCTAAAGAAATATAGAAAGGTATATGAAGTCCATTTCTAATTAGAAACACAATCTAAAATTGGCTTCTAATTTGTGGAAGGAAATTCTTTTTATTAGAAATTTATTTTAAGATTTTTTTAATCTCTTTTTAGTAATATTTATTTTATAAAAAAAATTCGAATAATTTTTTTTATAAAATCATGTATAATTTTTTTTAAATAAAAAATTAATAAGTTCGAAAAAATAAATTCTTCTATTTTAAATAATAAAATTGATAAAAAAGAATAAAATTAGGCTAAAATATTATGAAATTTTTATTTCAATCAAGGAAAATATATTTTTAAATCATTTATATTTTTTATTCTCACTGTATTCATTCTTTTATTTTCTTTTTACTCATATCATATGCTTTTCTTTTCTTATTTTCTTCCTTTTATTTTTTCACATTTTTTCTTTAATATTTCTCATTATTTTTCATTTTAATAATTATTTTTTTAATCTATTTCTTCTATTTTATTTCATTTTCATTGCATAAACTTCTTTTTTTTCTCTTCACTTTATCTTCTTTTTCTATTTCCTTTATTTTTTCTTGTCATTACACTTTTCTCTTAATCTTTCTTTTTTAACTCTTTCTTTTGTTATTTGTTAATTTTTTTTTGCTAGTATCTGTTTTCAATACTTTTGTATTGATTTTAGGTTAGTTTATTCATATTAGTAATTTAAAATTTCTAATGTATTATTATTATTATATATTTCAGCAATATAATAATTATTTCTAGTTTAGGAGTAGTTAATTTTTATTTATATTTTAATTATTTTATTTAAAAGTTATTTTTGATTAATATTAAAAATAAAATAATTTTTATTTTTTATTGCCTTCATTAAATTTTAATGAATTTTTTACTATTTTTTCTTATTAGAAAGGGATTAGAAACGTAAGATTTCTATTGTTTTTATTCGAATGCATTATACTCTTCTCCTAATTAGTTGCAAACATACTTTTTTTTTTTTTTTCAAATTAGAAACAGACAAAATTTTCCACTTTTATACTGATTCGCAACAAGTTTTATAAAAATAAAATTCAGTTTCAAATCAATCTCTAAACTTAATTAAAAACGGATTTATCATTATTAGAAATGAAAAAAAATCTACATTAAATCTTTACTTTTGTGTTGAGTTGCACTCTCTAAATATGTTACCCACTTATGACCGCTGAGCCACTGGTATCCGAGCCGTAGTCGAGCTCTTATATGAGAGTCAGGCCTAAAACCCGTCAGAGCCCATTACTTAAAATGACCCATTAGCGCGCAATTTTGTCCATAATCGAGCAGGCCAGACTGACCAGGGCCCAGGGCTCCTCAAAAAGAGACCCAGCTCATCTGACGCGATAGGGGAGTAGGGGAGTAGGCCCAGTTATACCACGACCCTATCAGCACGAGCGCCGAAAGGGAATTAAATGGCCTCCTAACAATAGTGAGAATGCAGGTATGTCCTACGTATGACTCTGTGTGACAGCGACAGGTGGCACTGTAGCAGGGTGGCAGTTATGCGTCACTAGAGGACAAAAAAAAAAGGAATAAGAGAGGAAGGCATGAACCATTCAGGCTAAGCTTACTCATACTTACCAAAAGCTATCTCTTTCTAGATCTCATATTATCAATTGGCGCCATTTGTGGGAATGAATGAGATCTTTCTATCACCGGAGTTTCCATTCTCATAAACACCCACTGAGATCCACATAGCTAACCATAACGAAAACCATACTACCAATACCCCAAACGACCTGAGTTCTACTCATGAAGGTCAGCAGTTCTCATTCTCCAGCCCTACAGCCCCATCAAACCAACCACTCGTATTGTTTAACCCCTCGCCAAGCTCGGTAGGGAACACATCCAAAACCACCCTATCTGACCAAGAATTGTAAAACATGGCTCTCCAGCTCCAAAATATTATCCACTGATTGGGGCAAATGCTGCAGCAGAGGGGTCTCAACACCCCGCTAAATGTATCCCTTGTAACCGAAGGCTTCAATGCCACTAAACCCCAACCCACCTTAAACTACCAAGTTCCCAACAAAGCAGCCGAAGGTCGGGCGAAAGGAGAGGAGAGGCCGATAGGCAAAATGAGCCTGCGACTAGAGCAAGAGGCTGGAGGGTAAGAGGGCTCATTGAAAACGACGAAGTTGAAAGTTATTCCGCTGAGCCAATAAGGAGGTCGGAGAGCGAAGAGTTGGAAAGAGGATATCACCTAGAAAAGAGGCTAAGGTAGGAGGAAACGGATGTAGACCAAAAGATGGAAAGGCTGAAAGAACAGCTTCTAGCTAAATTAGGGGCATGAGACAACAGTCACACCCTGCTGCTTACGTTCTCCCCTTTCTCAAGATGGATACAGTAGGAGACCACCCCCAAGAAGTTCATGGTGCCGTCGATGGTAGCCTATGATGGCATAAAAAACCCCAAGGAACACATCCTGAACTACAAGATATTCATGGAGCTCTAAACTCACTCAGACGCCTTGATGTGCAAAGTCTTCCTTACCACCCTCACAGGACCAGCTCGAGCATAGTTTAATAGCCTAGAGGTAGGAAGCATTAAAGGCTTCACAGATCTGGCAAACATTTTTATCAGCTGATTTATTACAGGAGTCCGGCTCATAGAAGCAGGGGCGACAACATGAAAGACCTCTCGGGTCATGTCTACCATAGACTTACAGGCCTTGAAGGCTTTCAGCATAGCCTTCATACTTTTCCTGGACAAGTTGAAATTCTTCGGTAGCTTAAGGCTATCCATGGGTGAAGCAGAAGTTGAAAAAGGAAAAATAAAACAATTCAGAACTCAGAGTAACAAAGAAAAATACAACTAAAAAGGAAAGAACAAGAAAGCAATCATTAACAATACCAGCTTCCCGGCAGTCCTGGAGGTTAGACATGAACACGCACTTCTCGACATCATACTTCTTCCATACGGAGGTCAGTCAAAGAAGGCAGATCTAGTCCATCAGGGATAGCCGAGAAAGGTCATTGCAACCTTGTGGGACCTCTCTCCAAGAGATATCGACATCCTAGTTGATCCCCAAGCTTTTCTTCAACTCGACCGCCACAAAGGCTTCAGCCCAACCTTTTATTGAATCTTTGTACCCGGCAAGATAGACAACCCTCCCCAGAGAGCAAAGTAATCAAACCCATGATTAGCCTGGAAAAGGTAGGAAAAAGTAGAAAACAGAGCAATGGAAGGAGCAAAACCCCAGCACAGGCAAACGGATTTAAAAGAACACATGAAAAGGATGGAATTTGGGGTTAGCATGCGGGGTGTCACACTGAAATGGGTAAAGACCTCAATAAAAAAGGGGGTAAAAGGGAAAGTCAGTCCAAAATCTCATTTTTTAATAAACAAAATCAAGCTATGGCTGTAACCATCCGAAAACCGAACCGCTACCGGTGCTAGGATTCAGGTCGACTTAAGGTCGCCGGAACCCGTAGCAAGCCTACTGTGCACTCTGTGTACCTGTTAAATTCCATACATGATCATACATTTCCATAAAAATTTTGACCTTTTGCAATTACCACGCTTGACCTGTGCATGCACTAGCTCTGTGATCATAAAACCACATACTAGAGCTCTCATCATATGCTCTAGATGGGTCATCATCAAATATCAATCTTGGTTCGTATTATAAAATACAATAAGACATAACGAAATGATCATGCACACAAGGGATAACATCGTCTAGGGCCAAGCACAATACTATCTCCATATACATTACATCATCTCTATACATTACATTCTCTATGTGTACAATATATCATGTCCACTCCTCTATCTTATTACATAAACCTTTACCCTTGCTGCTACTCTGTCTTCTCTCAGGCCCTGAAAACATGGGGTAGGGAGAGGGGTGAGCTACTAGAGCCCAGTGAGCAGAACAATAAAACATTTAATAAAACATGCTATCATGAAATGCGTCATAGCACAAGTAAAGCACATCATGGATGGACTGACCCAAAAATCCCTCTGCTCTGTGCCCGGCCCTCAAAGGAGCTCCTCAGGACTTCTATTACATACAATGAACATTGTGCCCGGCTCTCAAGGAGCTCCGCAGGACTTCTACTAGATGGAAATAATAATCAGAGGGCTAAAGGGTCTCCATGTTGTCCATCCCCATCGACAATAAATAATGCAATGCGTCACCTTCGTGATCACTAATGCAATACACCCTAATATAACATGGCAATTATGATGCATGAGTCATGCTCAAAACTTTGCATTTATGTAAAAACACAGTTCAGTTCAGTTCCACTCACCTCTAGTAACTGCTGGGCAGTCTCTGTATCTCTAACTCTGTGGGCCTCTTGGGTTTCTCGGGTCCGTACCTACACAGGTGGACTCAAATGAAGGACCGAACATACTTTAGCATAGCTATAAACATCTCCCCAAAAACCCCCTAAAACATCATAAACATGCAGGGAAAAATGGGCAAAGGAAGGCTAGACAGGAGACTTTCGGCGGCACCTTCGGCGGCCGAACCCCTCTCCAGATCCGAAACTCCGGCACTTTCGGCGGCACCTTCGGCAGCCAAAAGTCCCTTCCAGATTCGAAAGTCTAACCTTTCGGGGGCAAGGTTCGGGGGCTGAAGGACTTTCCAGAGTCGAAAGTCACCCACCTTCGGCGGCATGTTCGGCGGCCGAAACTCCCCTCCAGAGCCGAAAGTCCAAACTTTCGGAGGCGAGTTTAGGCGGCCAAAACAGCCTCCTCAAGGGGTTCGGAGGCCGAACCTTGCTTCGGCGGCCGAACCTGAGTTTGCCAAGAAGGCAGAACTCGGGTCAAACATACATACTCAGCCTCCAAAACCAAACCAAACACTCTCAACATGCAACCAACTTCTCATAATCAGGCATATACCCTTATCCATGCATATAGGAGCTTAACAACTAGTTTAAACTCCACAAACATCATCAAAGCATCAAATATGGCATATGAGCAATATACCCTTTAAACCTCTAGATCCATTTAAACCCTACCATAAATCTCTCTTAAACCCTTTAAAACATGCTTAAAACATAAGGGGAGGTGAGGATCCATGCTTACCTCTTGAAGATCGAGAGGATCGATGGTCCTAACTCGGAGATGTGGAGGAAAACGATCCAAAATCTCCAAAACTCTCACCTTTGCCTTCTTTTACTCAAAACTTCAAAACACAAGTTAAAAACTCATGAAAGCTTGCATGATTTGAAGAACATGGTGAAAACAGCCAAAGGAGATCACAAACTCACCTTTGCACGAAAAGAGGGTGAAAACACACCCCATTTCTGGTCAAAGGAGCTTTTATAGGTGGCCAACCGACTCCCCTTCAGCGGCCAAAGTTGCATGCGAAACCATGCAATGTTCGGCGGCCGAACCTGCAATTTGCCTCCTTGGTCTTTTTCTTTTCAAAACTCAATTTTCTTAATCAAAACCATAAAAACCTATAAAAACATTGTGAAAAACCTCTATTTTCCCCCTCTGAAAGGCTCCGACATCCGGGAATTCCAGATTCCAATGGAGATTCCGCCGGAAAGTAGGAATTCCGGTGCCGGTGTCTAGTCGGTATTACATTCTCCCCCCTTAAGAACATTCGTCCCCGAATGTTCCTCTCTATCACATGCATACTATAAGCCATAACATGAACATAGCATAGCAGAAAAACAACAAAAAAGAAGAACAAAAACTCTAACCTTAAAAGAGGTAGGGGTATTGCTGGAGCATAGACTCCTGTGTCTCCCAGGTATACTCTTCTATATTATGGTGGTTCCAAAGGACTTTCACCATCGGGATCTCCTTATTTCTCAACTTTCTGATCTGAGTGTCAATGATCCGTACTGGCTGCTCTACATAGGTGAGATCTCCAAGGATCTCTATATCTGGTTCACTAAGAACCTTTCCCGGATCTGACACAAACTTTCGTAGCATAGAAACATGGAAAACCGGATGGATTCTTTCCATAAAAGCAGGTAAATCTAACTTGTACGACACATTCCCGACCTTCTGCAAAATCTCGAAGTGTCCGATGTACCGTGGAGCTAGCTTACCTTTCTTCCCAAAACGAACCACCCCTTTCATTGGAGACACCTTAAGCAACACCAGATCACCTTTCTAGAATTCTATATGCTTTCTACGGACATCTGCATAGCTCTTCTGCCGACTAACAGCAGTCTTGAGTCTCTCTCTGATAATGGGCACGACTCTGTTGGTAATATCTACCAACTCAGGTCCTGCCAAGGACCTCTCTCCAACCTCTTCCTAACAAACAGGTGACCTGCACTTCCTTCCATAAAGAGCTTCATATGGACCCATCCCTATGCTAGCATGATAGCTGTTATTGTAGGCAAACTCCACTAAGGGTAGATGCTGCCTCCAAGAACTCCAAAATCTAGCACACATATTCTGAGCATATCCTCTATGGTCTAGATGGTCCTCTCTGACTGTCCGTCAGTCTGTGGATGGAAAGCAGTGCTAAAGTCCAACCTTGTGCCCATAGCATCCTGCAGACTCCGCCAAAACCTGGAGGTGAACTGGGGTCCCCTATCTGACACTATGGAAATGGGAGCCCCATACAGCCTGACAACTTCCTCAACATACACCTGCGCCAATTTGTCCACAGAGTAGCCACTCCTGATAGGGATGAAGTGAGCAGATTTAGTCAGTCAGTCCACAATCACCCATATGGAGTCTAACCTGTTGGACGTCGCCGGTAAGCCCACTACAAAATCCATAGCTATATTCTCCCATTTCCACTCTGGAATCGGCAGTGGGTTGAGCATTTCAGCCGGCTTCTAATATTCTAGCTTCACCCTCTGACATACCTCGCAGGCTGACACAAACTGTGTCACTTCTCTCTTCATAGTTGGCCACCAATAAACCCTTTTTAGATCTTGATACATCTCGGTGGCTCCAGGGTGAACACTATACCTGGCATTATGAGCTTCCCTCATAATGTCTCCCTTCAGACTTATGTCATCTGGTACACATAATCTGTTCCCGTAGTGGAGGATCCCTTTGTCGTCGAATTTGAACTCATCACTCTTGCCTGACTGAACAGTCCTGGCAATTCTAACCAAATCTGGGTCCTCATGCTGTTTCTGAGCTACCTGCTCCAGAAACACGGGTGCGACTCTCATCTGAGCTATCAAAGCACCTGTACCAGATAACTCTAACTGTAGCCCTTCACTGACAAGCCTATAGAATTCCTTCACCACCTGTCTCCTCTCTGCTGAGATGTGGGACAAACTGCCAAGTGATTTCCGGCTTAGGGCATCTGCCACAACATTTGCCTTACCCGGATGATACTGGATCTTGCAATCATAGTCACTAAGCAGTTCTACCCACCTCCTATGCCTCAAATTCAACTCTCTCTGACTCAAGATGTGCTGCAGGCTCTTATGATCTGTGAAGATCCCACATTTAACCCCATAGAGGTAATGCCTCCACATCTTGAGTGCAAAGATCACAGCTGCCATCTCAAGGTCATGTGTAGGATAGTTTTTCTCATGCTTCTTCAGCTGTCTAGAAGCATAAGCAATCACTCTGTCATTCTGCATCAACACACAACCCAGTCCCACTTGGGACACATCACAGAACACTGTGAAGTCTTCATTGCTGATAGGCAGAGCTAACACTGGTGCTGAAGTCAATCTCTTCTTTAGCTCTTCAAAACTCTCTTTGCACTGGTCAGACCATATAAACCTCTGGTTTTTCCTGGTTAATCTGGTCATAGGAGCAGCAATTTTAGAGAAGTCCTGAACGAACCTCCTATAGTAGCATGCTAAACCTAGAAAGCTCTTAATCTCTATCACTATGGTGGGTCTAGGCCAGCTAGCTACAGCCTCTATCTTCTTGGGGTCCACTGCTATTCCTTGGTCTGACACAACATGCCCCAAAAAAGAAATGCTCCTCAGCCAGAACTCACACTTGGAGAACTTGGCATACAAACCATGCTCTCTCAAGGTCTGCAGAACTATCCTCAGATGATGGGCATGCTCCTCTGCATTTCTGGAATACACCAAAATATCATCTATGAAGACAATAACAAAGTGATCCAGATACTGTCTGAAAACTCTGTTCATGAGATCCATGAATGCTGCAGGGGCATTGGTTAACCCGAACGGCATTACCAGGAACTCATAATGCCCATATCTGGTCCTGAATGCTGTCTTTGGTACATCCTCTTCCCTGATTCTCAACTGGTGATACCCTTATCTCAGATCTATTTTAGAAAAACAACCTGCTCCTGCTAGCTGGTCAAATAGATCGTCGATTCTGGGTAGAGGATACTTATTCTTAGTAGTGACTTTGTTCAACTGCCTGTAGTCGATACAAAGTCTAAGAGATCCATCCTTCTTTCTTACAAACAGCACTGGAGCACCCCAAGGTGAGGTACTCAGTCGGATGAAACCCTTATCTACAAACTCTTGCAACTGTTCTTTTAA
The DNA here is from genome assembly GCF_001659605.2 of Manihot esculenta. Classification (NCBI taxonomy): domain Eukaryota; kingdom Viridiplantae; phylum Streptophyta; class Magnoliopsida; order Malpighiales; family Euphorbiaceae; genus Manihot; species Manihot esculenta. Next base: position 18,148,364 of record NC_035177.2, on the reverse strand, counting down.
CTCTATTAACTCTGCTGGCGCCATCCTATAGGGAGGGATAGAGATCGGTCTGGTACCAGGCAACAACTCTATTTCGAACTCTATGTCCCTATCAGGTGGTAGTCCTAGGAGCTCATCTGGGAACACATCTAAAAACTCTCTGACTACGGGCACTGAGGCAGGTTCCCTAACCTGACTATCAAGCTCTCTAACTTGAGCTAGAAACCCCTGACACCCTCTCCTGAGCAACCTGCGAGCCTGAAGGGCTGATATCAAACCTCTCGGCATACCCCTCCTGTCTCCTCTAAAGACAAACTCGGATCCATCCTGATCTCTGAACCTGACTACCTTGTCTCTGCAGTCCAAGGTAGCACCATAAGCAGATAGCCAATCCATCCCTAGAATGACATCAAAATCCGTCAAATCTAGAACCACAAGGTCAGCTGGAAGGCATCTACCGTCTATAAACACTGGACTATGACGGCAGACTGACTCTGCCACTGATGGATCGCACTTGGGCCCACTGACCCAAAGGGGACACTCTAGCCCAGAAGGCATCAAACCCACTCTCTCTATGGCTCTCGGAGCAACAAATGAATGAGAAGCATCGGGGTCTAATAAAGCATACACATCGGAACAACCAATGATGAGAGTACCTGACACCACGGTGTTAGACATGTTTGCCTCCTGCTGTGTCATAGTGAAGATCCGAGCTGAAGCTGAAGGACCTTCACCACGGGAACCTGCTGAAGAAGAGGCTGCCCCTCTCCCTCTGCCTCTACCCTGTGTCGTGGCTGGAGCTGATGGCTGTGGCATACTGCCTAGAGCTGTTTGATGGGACGGTGCTGTAAAGGCTGCCCGAGGACACTCACGAGCTATGTGTCCCTCCTGACCGCACCTGAAACAGGCTGTAGTCCCGAGACGACAAACTCCCCGGTGCGGCTTACCGCACCTCATACACTCTGGAACCTCTGTGCCTGAGCTCGAGCCACCTCCTAATCCCAGACCTGACTTTAGCTTATTCCAGAACTTGTTCTTCTTTGGATTCTTAGTGGAGCCACTCCACTTTTTACTGCCTGAAGCTGCTGCACTCTGAGAAGAGGGATCTGACTTACCCCTGCCTGGGGTCTTAGAACCCGATGACTGTGCCACTGGCTGTTTCACTGACCCCTGAATAATGGCACTAGCCTCCATCTTTCGAGCTATATCCACCACTGTGTGGAAACTCTCCCTCTCTGCTGCTAGGATCAAGGAGGAATACCTAGGATGAAGCCTCATAGTATACCTCCTAGCCTTCTTCTGATTTGTGTCATAGGCCTATCCCACATACTGCAGCAACTCCAAGAACCTGTCAGTGTACTCATCCACACTCATATCATCTGTCTGCCTTAGCTGCTCAAACTCTATCATCTTTAACTCTCTGGAACTATCTGGAAAAGCCCATCTAGCAAACTCGTTTGCAAACTTCCCCAAGGTCATGTTATCCAGTCTGTAACAGCCCGGAAACCGGTACCCTCTTTGTAACGGTCCGAACCGCTCGGCACTAGGATCCAGATCGGCTTAAGGCCGCCTAGACCCGTAGTAAGCCTATCCTGAACTCTGTGTACCTGTTAAAATCCCATACATGATCCGACTGGACTATTAACTGTTAAAACTTTGCTTTTAAACAACCAGACTTAACCTGTCAAAACACTCTCTGTAGGTCCAATCATATGAACCAAAATGCTCAGATATACTAATCTGAACTAGCCCTCGGGCTATCTATAATACACCAGTGATGCTTTACCAAGTACCCTCCATACCCTATGCGCTCTGCAGCATAGAACCCACTCTGTAAGGGTCAGCATATCATAAGTTAACTTGGCTACCATAGAGTCACAGGAATCAAACCTGGTTTTCTCTAGTGGTCTACTCTGTGGATCACAGGAATCAAACCTGGTCTTTCCTTTGCACTGGTCTTGGGTCAAGGGAACCCTCACAGTTATCATTCACTGGGTTTTCAAAACACAACATATATTAAGTCTGGTCTCACTCATTTTTCATCAAGAAACTGTAAAACTGGATACATGCATATACAAGGGATTAACATCCACTAGACAATAGGCAAAAGCACATTCTAAACCATATCATACTGACTTACTAGCTATTACATGCCTTGACATATATTTCTTTGATTTACATCATGTCCATACTAGGCTATTACACATGCAGTCTTCTAGTCACCACTCTGTTGTTGCTGACTTTCCCTGCTATACTGTACCTGCAAAACTGGGATTAAGGGAAAGGGATGAGCTTCTAAAGCCCAGTGAGTAGAAACACTGAAAATAGTTCATTCATACACATCTTTTATGAAAATGCAACACAACTCATACATTCCACATCATTGATTGGACATGACTTCAAAACTCCCTCGACGGGCTATTGATGTCGCCTGGGTCCAATCATCTGGAATTAGACATGACCTCAAAACTCCCTCGACGGGCTATTGATGTCGCCTTGGTCCAATTCCCACTATCACTGAATAAGGCAATGCAACAACTTCGTGATTCTAATGCAACTCACCCTAATATAAATCATAACATTCATGATGCATGAACTATGCTTCATACATTCCATTTTCTCAAAATAAAAGATTAAGTTTAGTTCTACTCACCTCTGCTTCTCAAGCAGAAACCTGACTGACGCTGCAACTGCTAATCCTGACGACCTCCCTGAACTGTCGGGTCCAATCCTACACAAATGGACTCGAATGAGGTGTCAAACATACTCTTATCAACGCTTAACCAATCCCCTATAATCCCCGCTGAACCTCTGAAAACAAGCACATAAACATGCAAAAGAAGGCTGGACAGAGCACCTTCGGCGGCACCTTCGGCGGCCGAATGTGCATGACAGAGCCGAAAGTCCATTCTTTCGGAAGCAACCTTAGGCAGCCGAAACTGCCTCCACAAGGGGTTCGGCGGCCGAATCCTCCCTTCGGCGGCCGAACCTGAGTTCATCCAGAACTCAGCTTCGTGCATGAACAAGCCTGCCAAGCACCAACCCCACTCCATACATGCATACCTCCTCCTTCATTCACATATACTCAGGTATATGAACCAAGGGGTCCAAAACTACCTACTAACCCCAACAAAACAGCAACGAACACATATACATACTTACACCATTAAAACATCAAAACTAAACCTATATACATACCTCTCCCCTTACCCTCTTTACAAGCTGTTATCAATCATTAAAACAAGTTTAAAGACTTCCCTTACCTCTTGAAAATAGAAGAGGAACAGCCAACTCAGCAACTCCTCCTCCAAAGCTTCAAACCCTCACAACTCTTCTTTTCTCTCAAAAACGTTCAACCCCTTTGCAAAAGACCAACCCTCTGCATAAGCTGATTAAAGCTTGCAGATGAGTCAAGGGAGACGTGGCTACACCTCTGGTCATGATCTGGAGGTGAACACCTGGCCAAACCACGGACTGAGGAGTGTGCACAACTAACCGACCACCTCAGCTTCGGCTGTCGAAACTGCATGCAAAACCATGCAACGTTCGGGGGCCGAACATAAACTTCGGGGGCCGAACATTGGGCACTTTCGGCGGCCGAACTTACCATTCGGGGGCCGAACATGACAGAAACTCCTTAGGCCACTTCTCCTCAAACCTTAACTCTTTTCTGAATCAAACCTTTTAAACACTTAAAAACTTTTTAGAAAACCTTCACTCTTACCCTTCTAGAACCTCTGACATTCCGGAATTCCACCAGATGGTAAGAATTCTGATGCCTGAACTAGCCGGGTATTACATTCTTCCCCCCTTATAAAACATTCGTCCTCGAATGTTAAAACAAACAGATAAACATATAAAGCCTACCACTTCTCTCGACAGAGAGAATTCCTGAATCTCTATTTTCCTGAGTTGAGTCCATACTGCAAAATCCTTTCAGCTTTCGCTGCGCTACGCTGATCCTTATTCCTTTGTCTCTTTATCTTTTCTTAACCAACCTCTTTTCTACCCTTTACTTCCCAACTCTCACCTGGTAGCATTCAAAACTTTGATCACACCAAAACCATAAACAACTTTTATCAGAGCAGCTAAAAGATCATCAATCCTAACAAGGAAAACTTGGTACTTACTTACCAGCTTGCACTCATTGATCTATTAACCTATCAGAGCAAAACCTTAAGGATTCATCGTTCGTTTCCCACACCAACTTGTGCATATACGAGGGTGAGGTACTAAGTCAGATAAAACCCTTAACTACCAAGCCTCTTTTCCACTATCCTGACTATTCTTAGCTTTCTCTCTGCAGGTGCCATTCTGTAGAGGAAAGAGAGGAAGCAATGGTTCCGCGTCCAGATACCATTCTCATTCCAATCCTACCTCCCTGACAGATGGTAAACCTGACAGCCTACCTGGGAAACATCTAGTACTCACTAGAAAAGGGCACTGAGGCTGATTCCCTGTCCTGACAAACTTGCTCACAAGAGCTAAGAGAACCCGCTGACAACCTTTCCTGTATAACGATGAGCCTGTAGGACTGATATCAAACTTCTAGGCATCTACACTATACTCTGTCCTCCTATACTCTGTCCTTTCTTAAGGACTGCCTGACCCATCCAATTTCCCTACCTTGTCTCTATGGACACAGGTAGTACCAGGAGTAATGCATCAATCCGCCCTAGAATGACATCATACAGTCACCTCTAGAACCATAAGGTCAGCTGGATTGCATCTACTCACCACAAACTCTGAACTGACTGACTCTACCTCAGATGGATCACACTCAGGTCCATTGACCCAAGAAAAACACCTAAGCCCAGAAGTCACCAAACCCATGCTATCAACGGCTCACTAAGCAACAAGAGAAGCGAAGACACTAGGGTTCAAAACAACTAGCATACACATCTCAATACTTTCACGTGAACGTACCTGACGTCACCGTATTTGATGTAGCAGCCTCTTACTGAGTCAGGGTGAAGATCCAAGCTAAAGCAAATGGAACTTCTCACAGGAATCCACTGAAGAAAAGACGAACCTTTTCCTCTGCCTCAACTACCACCTATTCCCAGACTACCTCTAAACTTTTTCTTTTCTCCGCTCACTCTTACCTTTTTGTTTTTCCTCTTTTTCTGATCTATCCCACTTTTCTTTCTGCTTTTATCTTACGTACCGTGACTTTGTACGTGAGAAAACCATTCTCACTATGCCTGGGAGTAGAGAAACCTAACACATAGCATCTTATACCAACTCTCTCTCTTTAACTCTTTTCTGATACTCTATCTTTAACTCTTAGCTATTAACTTTTCTCTAACTCTCCATCTCTTTAACTTTTACTCTGAACATGTAATTCTATTATACATCAAAACTCTCAAAAAGAGCATACCTGGCACCACTGGATCTGAGGGTGCTATTCCCTGCTGAACCTTTCTACCTGAAAAAGTCCGCTGGGACCGAACCATCCAAGGCGCAACAGGACACTCACGTATCATATGCCCTTCCTGACCACACCTATAACATCCTGTTATCCCTACACGACAGACTCCCTTATGCAACCTTCCACACCTCAGACATTTTGGTCTCGAACTCGGACCAGCATCACTATCCAAACTAGGGTTTATCCTATTCCAGAACTCCTTTTTCTTTGACCCTTTAAGGCCTCTAACTTTTTGCTTTTTATCTCTCCCCCACTTCACTCCTTTCCACGTAGCTGTACTCCAAGTGGAGGGATCATTTTCTCCTATAACTGAAAGTCTGGCATCCTTGGCCTGCATATCCTCTAACGATTCGTTGTCCATATTCACCTGCAAACCTATACCCCTTCGTTGCACATCCACTTCCCTCTCTTTCCTATCTCCAGATACCCTTTCTAGATCCATTCCTTTCCTGCTTTCATCACAAGACCCTTCAGACGGATCTGAATCACTCTGAGGACTAATTCCACTCATCTTAGCTCTTCTGAAAACACAAAACACAAATAAGCAAACATTAGCACACATATAGTTCATATGAAAGACACATGAACATAGAACATATACATGCATAGCATCCAGCATGGCATTTCACATCAGCATGCAAAACAAACTTCCTATCTTAGTGGACATGATTTAACTTAGTGTGCTTTGCCTTTCTATGACTTCTAAAACAACCTCTTTCCGATGTGGGATCCCTCTAATCCTTGAACAAAGATGCTCAACACACCGTACTTATGAGGCCCTATGCTCTGATACCATCTGTAACAGCCCGGAAACCGGTACCCTCTTTGTAACGGTCCGAACCGCTCGGCACTAGGATCCAGATCGGCTTAAGGCCGCCTAGACCCGTAGTAAGCCTATCCTGAACTCTGTGTACCTGTTAAAATCCCATACATGATCCGACTGGACTATTAACTGTTAAAACTTTGCTTTTAAACAACCAGACTTAACCTGTCAAAACACTCTCTGTAGGTCCAATCATATGAACCAAAATGCTCAGATATACTAATCTGAACTAGCCCTCGGGCTATCTATAATACACCAGTGATGCTTTACCAAGTACCCTCCATACCCTATGCGCTCTGCAGCATAGAACCCACTCTGTAAGGGTCAGCATATCATAAGTTAACTTGGCTACCATAGAGTCACAGGAATCAAACCTGGTTTTCTCTAGTGGTCTACTCTGTGGATCACAGGAATCAAACCTGGTCTTTCCTTTGCACTGGTCTTGGGTCAAGGGAACCCTCACAGTTATCATTCACTGGGTTTTCAAAACACAACATATATTAAGTCTGGTCTCACTCATTTTTCATCAAGAAACTGTAAAACTGGATACATGCATATACAAGGGATTAACATCCACTAGACAATAGGCAAAAGCACATTCTAAACCATATCATACTGACTTACTAGCTATTACATGCCTTGACATATATTTCTTTGATTTACATCATGTCCATACTAGGCTATTACACATGCAGTCTTCTAGTCACCACTCTGCTGTTGCTGACTTTCCCTGCTATACTGTACCTGCAAAACTGGGATTAAGGGAAAGGGATGAGCTTCTAAAGCCCAGTGAGTAGAAACACTGAAAATAGTTCATTCATACACATCTTTTATGAAAATGCAACACAACTCATACATTCCACATCATTGATTGGACATGACTTCAAAACTCCCTCGACGGGCTATTGATGTCGCCTGGGTCCAATCATCTGGAATTAGACATGACCTCAAAACTCCCTCGACGGGCTATTGATGTCGCCTTGGTCCAATTCCCACTATCACTGAATAAGGCAATGCAACAACTTCGTGATTCTAATGCAACTCACCCTAATATAAATCATAACATTCATGATGCATGAACTATGCTTCATACATTCCATTTTCTCAAAATAAAAGATTAAGTTTAGTTCTACTCACCTCTGCTTCTCAAGCAGAAACCTGACTGACGCTGCAACTGCTAATCCTGACGACCTCCCTGAACTGTCGGGTCCAATCCTACACAAATGGACTCGAATGAGGTGTCAAACATACTCTTATCAACGCTTAACCAATCCCCTATAATCCCCGCTGAACCTCTGAAAACAAGCACATAAACATGCAAAAGAAGGCTTGACAGAGCACCTTCGGCGGCACCTTCGGCGGCACCTTCGGCGGCCGAATGTGCATGACAGAGCCGAAAGTCCATTCTTTCGGAAGCAACCTTAGGCAGCCGAAACTGCCTCCACAAGGGGTTCGGCGGCCGAATCCTCCCTTCGGCGGCCGAACCTGAGTTCATCCAGAACTCAGCTTCGTGCATGAACAAGCCTGCCAAGCACCAACCCCACTCCATACATGCATACCTCCTCCTTCATTCACATATACTCAGGTATATGAACCAAGGGGTCCAAAACTACCTACTAACCCCAACAAAACAGCAACGAACACATATACATACTTACACCATTAAAACATCAAAACTAAACCTATATACATACCTCTCCCCTTACCCTCTTTACAAGCTGTTATCAATCATTAAAACAAGTTTAAAGACTTCCCTTACCTCTTGAAAACAGAAGAGGAACAGCCAACTCAGCAACTCCTCCTCCAAAGCTTCAAACCCTCACAACTCTTCTTTTCTCTCAAAAACGTTCAACCCCTTTGCAAAAGACCAACCCTCTGCATAAGCTGATTAAAGCTTGCAGATGAGTCAAGGGAGACGTGGCTACACCTCTGGTCATGATCTGGAGGTGAACACCTGGCCAAACCACGGACTGAGGAGTGTGCATAACTAACTGACCACCTCAGCTTCGGCTGTCGAAACTGCATGCAAAACCATGCAACGTTCGGGGGCCGAACATAAACTTCGGGGGCCGAACATTGGGCACTTTCGGCGGCCGAACTTACCATTCGGGGGCCGAACATGACAGAAACTCCTTAGGCCACTTCTCCTCAAACCTTAACTCTTTTCTGAATCAAACCTTTTAAACACTTAAAAACTTTTTAGAAAACCTTCACTCTTACCCTTCTAGAACCTCTGACATTCCGGAATTCCACCAGATGGTAAGAATTCTGATGCCTGAACTAGCCGGGTATTACACAGTCGAGGGTCCACATAGTTATTAAACCACTCTTTTGCCTTCTTGCACTTCAGAGTGAACCCCGCCATCTGAATGGCTCTAGTATCATCTGCCCCCAGCTCATCTGCTATCATTTTCACCGTTTTGAGATACTCAAACGGATCATCTCCTGGTTTGTACTTAGGAGCATCCAGCTTCAGATAATCGGTCATCTTTACCTTGCTCCTCTCAAATGGGCCAGGTGGAGGTGTTTGGATAACAGGAGCTATTGGTTCTACTGGTGGTGGAGGAGGTACAGAACTCCCTAGAGTAGGGTGTGCTGGACTTGGGTAGAAGGGTGAGAGTGGATACATGAGATACCGTGGATATGGTGGGTAAAAAGGTGGATAAGGCATAAAGGTGGGATATGGGTTAAAACTAGGATAATCTGATGTACCCCCCATCGAATACCCTAGGCCCTGTGGAAAGGGTTGATATTGGGGTGGATAACCAAACCCTGAGGCCTAAGCGCCTCCAAATGATGATCCCATACCCTCCTCAGACATGCCAACACCCAACCCTCCATCTCTTCTCTAGTCAACATCCATTGCTTCCCTCCCATCACCTGATCTTCTACCCTGCTCCGTGTCCCTTCTGCTTTCATCAAAAGACCTTCTAGGGTCCCTTGATGTTCTTTCTCTGCCTGTTCTCTGAGACATTGCCATTGGCAAAGTAGGGGGACGGGCATCCATGCCCTCATTCTCTAGTGGAGCTCCAGTCAATCTAGCAGATCGACGAGTCCCTCTCATTCTTTCTTCTGAAAACATAACATGCACACATAAACATTAGCATCATATGGTCCATGTGGAATACATGAACCCTCATCACATACATAACATGTCATTAAATGCACATGCTTAAAATCATGGCAGTGCACATTATTATCAAGACAGGACTCTACATCCTATCCTAGTGGACATTATCTTTTCCTATTGTGCTTGCCCTTAACCTCTATGAGCCCGACACTCTATAGGTCCGATCATATGAACCTCGGGCTCTGATACCAATCTGTAACGACCTAAAAACCGGACCGCTACCGGCGCTAGAATTCAGGTCGACTTAAGGTCGCCGGAACCCGTAGTAAGCCTACTGTGCACTCTGTGTACCTGTTAAATCCCATACATGATCATATATTTCCATAAAAATTTTGACCTTTTGCAATTACCACGCTTGACCTGTGCATGCACTAACTCTGTGATCATAAAACCACATACTAGAGCTCTCATCATATGCTCTAGATGGGTCATCATCAAATATCAATCTTGGTTCGTATTATAAAATACAATAAGACATAAAGAAATGATCATGCACACAAGGGATAACATCCTCTAGGGCCAAGCACAATACTATCTCCATATACATTACATCATCTCTATACATTACATTCTTTCTGTGTACAATATATCATGTCCACTCCTCTATCCTATTACATAAACCTTTACCCTTGCTGCTACTCTGTCTTCTCTCAGGCCCTGAAAACATGGGGGTAGGGAGAGGGGTGAGCTACTAGAGTCCAGTGAGCAGAACAATAAAACATTTAATAAAACATGCTATCATGAAATGCGTCATAGCACAAGTAACGCAAATCATGGATGGACTGACCCAAAAATCCCTCTGCTATGTGCCCGGCCCTCAAAGGAGCTCCTCAGGACTTCTATTACATACAATGAACATTGTGCCCGGCTCTCAAGGAGCTCCGCAGGACTTCTACTAGATGGAAATAATAATCAGAGGGCTAAAGGGTCTCCATGTTGTCTATCCCCATCGACAATAAATAATGCAATGCGTCACCTTCGTGATTACTAATGCAATACACCCTAATATAACATGGCAATTATGATGCATGAGTCATGCTCAAAACTTTGCATTTATGTAAAAACACAGTTCAGTTCAGTTCCACTCACCTCTAGTAACTGCTGGGCAGTCTCTGTATCTCTAACTCTGTGGGCCTCTTGGGTTCCTCGGGTCCGTACCTACACAGGTGGACTCAAATGAGGGACCGAACATACTCTAGCATAGCTATAAACATCTCCCAAAAAATGCCCTAAAACATCATAAACATGCAGGGAAAAATGGGAAAAGGAAGGCTGGACAGGGGACTTTCGGCGGCACCTTCGGCAGCCAAAAGTCCCTTCCAGATCCGAAAGTCTAACCTTTCGGGGGCAAGGTTCGGGGGCTGAAGGACTTTCCAGAGCCGAAAGTCACCCACCTTCGGCGGCATGTTCGGCGGCCGAAACTCCCCTCCAGAGCCGAAAGTCCAAACTTTCGGGGGCGAGTTTAGGGGGCCAAAACAGCCTCCTCAAGGGGTTCGGCGGCCGAACTTTGCTTCGGCGGCCGAACCTGAGTTTGCCAAGAAGGCAGAACTCGGGTCAAACATACATACTCAGACTCCAAAACCAAACCAAACACTCTCAATATGCAACCAACTTTTCATAATCAGGCATATACCCTTATCCATGCATATAGGAGCTTAACAACTAGTTTAAACTCCACAAACATCATCAAAGCATCAAATATGGCATATGAGCAATATACCCTTTAAACCTCTAGATCCACTTAAACCCTACCATAAATCTCTCTTAAACCCTTTAAAACATGCTTAAAACATAAGGGGAGGTGAGGATCCATGCTTACCTCTTGAAGATCGAGAGGATCGATGGTCCTAACTCGGAGATGTGGAGGAAAACGATCCAAAATCTCCAAAACTCTCACCTTTGCCTTCTTTTACTCAAAACTTCAAAACACAAGTTAAAAACTCATGAAAGCTTGCATGATTTGAAGAACATGGTGAAAACAGCCAAAGGAGATCACAAACTCACCTTTGCACGAAAAGAGGGTGAAAACACACCCCATTTCCGGTCAAAGGAGCTTTTATAGGTGGCCAACCGACTCCCCTTCGGTGGCCAAAGCTGCATGCGAAACCATGCAATGTTCGGCGGCCGAACTTCTCTTTCGGTGGTCAAACCTGCAATTTGCCTCCTTGGTCTTTTTCTTTTCAAAACTCAATTTTCTTAATCAAAACCATAAAAACCTATAAAAACATTGTGAAAAACCTCTGTTTTCCCCCTCTAAAAGGCTCTGACTGACATCCGGGAAGTCCAGATTCCAACGGAGATTCCGCCGGAAAGTAGGAATTCCGGTGCCGGTGTCTAACTGGGTATTACAATGGCCCTGCTGGGGGTCTACCAAGCCCGTCGGAACTAGGTTGGAAAGAATAATTCTCTCATTACGAAGAGGAGCCCTAACCCTATAGATGGAGGTATTGAGATACTCACTGGAGAAGAAATTGATAAGGGAAGAGGGAGTAATGGAGGATATCAAATCCATAACCTCGGGAATCCTAAGGGAAGCCATGGGAAGAGTGAGACGTACCTCGAAGCAGATATTGCAAATGCAAGAGAGAACGGGATGTCGAGAGCAAAGCAAGAAGAAGAGTCGAGAGCAAAGTTGAAAAGACAAATTTTAAATGGGTAAAGGTGGAGAAAAGACGTTTTGATAAGAGCCTCCCTAGGGCCGTGCGTGATAATTGACGCTTCAAAATTTACCCCCTCATTAGTCATGGAATAACTAATGAGTAGGTAAAGTGGCACTTGATGACCATTGGACTACTAGCACCCCGGCCGTAGTTGAGTCCTTGTATGAGAGCCAGACCTAAAACCCATCGTATCCCACTATGCAAGATGACCCATTAGCGCACAACCCCATCCACAATCGAGCAGGCCGGGCTGACCGGTGCCCAGGCCTCCTTAGAAAGAGACCCAGCTCATCTGACGCGAAGGGGGAGTAGAGGAGCAGGCCCAGCTATGCTACAACCCTATCTGAATGAGCACCGGAAGGGATTTAAATGACCGCTTGACAATGGTGAAAAGATAAGAACGTTCGTATGTACGGCTCTATGTGATAGCGACAGGTGACACTGTAGCAGGATAGTGATTATGCGTCACTAGAGGACAAGGAAAAATAGAATAAAAGAGGAAAGAGTGAACCATTCAGTCTAAACTTACTCATACACACCAAAACCCTACCTCTTTCTGGATCTCAGATTATCACCCACAATCGAACGATTCTAATTTATATTACTTAGATTCGATTCACAATATATTTAAAGAATAAAGATATAGGTGGACTTATGTAATTTTACATATAAGATCACATATTTATATATTGGATATACGGTGGGCCGATGATAAACTGAGATTCAGTGGACTTATCAGATGAATATAATTGGACAAAGGTTCGATTTCATGAAAAAATCAATAGATCTTAACTGGTGGTTGGAGAGTTAATAGAGTTGACTATCGGTTTGAGTATGTTAAGGTTTTTTTTTTTTTAGCAGTGAAAGTATGAAGTTCTCTGGGGAAATTAGTGATGTCCAATTAGGGTTGGTTTAGGAGTATACATATCCTAATCGTTCTGACACCCTCTGCACCACATCCCATCAGATCGGATGGGGACACCCTTTGGCAGGTGTGTTAGGTGGCTCATTAATGATAGATAGTCAGCTACTAAATTCGGAGCCGGTTAACCCATACACTGTGCTTTCATCCGTATCACATTAGCCTGATCCACAGTATGCGTATTTATGGCCTCAGCAAGGGTCAGGAGAGCCGACCATCATGTTGAAGGTTCATATTTATCCCCTGATCATATCAGGTCGTGCTCGGCCTCCTTGGCCTTTACCACGATTTGTTTTCTTCATTGGCCGATGTCCGATTAGACCATAGACACGTGTCCTGATTGTAGAGTCTTACATCTTATACATTATCATATGCCCTTCCACTTCTCCAAGGGTTATTTATGATGATCGGAGGAATAAATCTTTTCAGCGGCTTACTGTCCACTGTGAATCCATTTATTTTCTACGAGTTATGATGGGACATCATAAGTACGTGTAATAAGTATGCGCGACGTTCTCGATGCGTTTTAATGGCTATCGTCATATAGGATATCACATCGCGGTGTTTTAAATGTACATTAATGCCCGATTTTGGGTATAAATAGGGAGCTTTCTCCTTCCTTTCTTACTTTTACTATTTTTGTGGTGCTTATTGTTATCTTAGAACCGTCTTCGTCTCTTTCCTTTTCTCACCGAGTTTTTGCACTGAAGGTACGCATCCTTTTTTCAATGGCTCCTTTGCCGTTTCCCCGGGTCAAGTAAGTGGTTTCTAGAGTAACATCTTCCTCCCTTTCTATAACCTTCCTTTGAGCCCTTCTTTTTATGGAGACCCATTATATTCGGCCTCCACACTCTAATGAGTGAATCACTCTCTTCTCTTTTACTCTCCCTCCTGATTTGGTCGACGCTCAATTCGAGAGAAGACTCATATTTTACCTCAAGTAAGTATACTTTGAGATTTTATTTCCTTTTTATGGGTTCTTTCATTCTGTCTTTAAATTATTCCAGGTCACCTCTCAGATGTTGACCCTAAACTCTATCTTGTTCATGAGTGGATTTGAGGAAATGTGCCGATGGTGTGGTTTCGCTCCTTTGTTAGGGTTATTCTGAGCTTTTTTCAAAATTTTTAAGGCAAATAATAGCTTCTTTAGTTTTTGTGGCAGAACCTGTCTGTCCATTTTTATCGGCCATAAAAACTCCATAAAATACTGAGTCGATCATTTTGCCATAGTTAGGGTCAGAGGGAATTTCGACTGGGGGTTAGATTTGGGATGGGGGGTTGTAGATTCCTTTTGCAATTCCTTCCCCTTTTTATATAAATAGGAGCAGCTATACTTCACCCGACCCTTTCAAGTACCACGTCTTTAAGTGTTTAGGTATCCGACTTAGGGAAGACTGTTATTCTCTCGGTATTGTCCACTTCCTTCAATAGTTTTACTCTATTGTTTTCTATTTTTGTACTTTCTTTTGGTTTTCATTTTAGCTTTCATAGTCTCGATGGATAAAGTTTTCATTCCCTATAACTTTTCTTTGAATAGAGATGTTGTCTGTGTGCCTATCAAGGCCTTTAAGATGAGGAAAACCATGGACAGTGGTGGAGATGCTAGGGTACAAGCCTGTGTCGACCCAAACTATGCCTCCTCCACCCTCCATTGGAACTAATCTAGAATTGGTTGTGGTCAATACCGACCAAACTGAGGTCATTCCCACTGCTGAAGAGGCACAATCAGAAAACTGTTTGCCCAAACAAACTGATCAAACAGAACCTGTTGATAATTCAGATATCATTGATTGTTTGAATGAAAATGTTTTTTATGTAAATCAAGATGATATACTAAATGACGATCTTTGCAGGGAAGAGACTCAGAAAGAGCCAGAATTGAAAGAAACTGACTGTTGCATCCAACAGGTGAACTGCAGCCAAGCACAGACTAAAGAGAGCTCTGTCGCACCTCTTCAGGAGAATTCGCAGTTGAATATTGCGCAATCTGAAACACCTTCAGGCGCCCCCTTTCAGCTTCCAACGCAGGCCAATCCTCTCCTTCAAATAGGTCTTGCACAGAAGGAGGCCCCTGGATCCAGTTCTGCCAAAAACCTTGCGCAGGACAGTCCTGCAACACTTCCAGTTGCACCTCTTCAGCTTCCATCACATGAAACTCCTTCCATCCTTCCATTGCAGACCAATCTTGTACAGCAAGAGCAATCTGAAACTTCTTTCATCCTTCCAACGCAAACAGTCCATGCTCACAACGAACAAATGATATTTCAAGAGCCCAAACCAAAGGACCATGCAGACCAATGCTTTCCCAAGCCTCCGGATAAGGTAGAATTTGTTTTGCTTGAATTAAGTACTAAATTGCAGCTAGCTATGGAGAGATGTGAATTGAAGTTGGAAGTGCTAAAAAATGCAAACATAAGGGCTAGAGGCACACCTCATCTGAAAGAAGAAAAGCTAATCATGTTGCTTTATGAGTACATGGAGAAAATAGGATGGGCTATGACAAAATCAAAAGGAGTGCTACACTTTCTACTCAATTCAGTTGGGACTCTTTTCCCTTTTCCAATTACTTGAACCTTGATCAAGTGGATCACACCATGCACACCACACCCAAGGGAGTACTCAATTTCCTTTGTTCTTTTATGTTTCTTATACATTGAGGACAATGCATGATTTAAGTGTGGGGGTGCATATTTCTGAATTTTTACTTTTTGAGTTTATTTTTGCTTTGATTTTTAGTTTGCTTGCATCAGTTGAATTTTTTATTTTTGCTTTCAATAACACACACAGATAGCCACAGTTTTTTTTATTTATTTTGTTTCCATTTTTGAAATGCTTTACTCAAACTGATAAACTATGTTGGATGAGCTTTTCTTTCCATGATCCCATTGATGTGATAACTCTTTAAACTTATGTTGAATCAATTGCAGTGAGTTATATTCATACTTGAGAATTACCTTTTGAATTGAATCTTTGATGACACTCATTAGAGAGAATAAATTGAAAAGTTGTGTGAATAAACTTAACATGACTTGATTTAGCAATTGGTGTTGATTTGCCCAAATCATTGAGAAAAAGAAATTCACAAAGGCTTAGACTTCAAAAGCACAAATTGAAAACTGTTCCAATGGTCAAAAGACTATGAACAGAGCTAGTAGCCACTTGGATAGGTGACCAACTAAGTAACTAGGGGTGGGTATCACAAATATGTACCTTCACGTCAAAAGGTTGGTGACTTGTTCAAGCAAAATTAAAAGTGCAAAAAGCTGAATAAAGTACTTCAAGGTAAGGGCAAGTCACTCTGAAAGCTAGAAAAAGTCTTATCTGAACAATTAATATGTGCATGTATGATCTCTCTTGAGTAAAACAAATCCTAACCATGGTAAGCAAAGGGAAATAAGGAAAGAAGGTGAGTAATCTTCATGCATATATTCTTCACTGCAATGATTCAAAATAAGGGTCTAGAGTAAGAGTTTAAGTGGAAATAAGGATCTAGAGTGAGAAAGCTTGTTTGACTATGTTTATTTGCTTGAGGACAAGCAAAAGGCTAAGTGTGGGGGTATTTAATAGAGCATTATTTAGTCCATTTTATATTAATATTATTAATGAATATTTACATGATTTCTGCTTAATTTAGTGCTTTTAATATTATTTTGCAGAAAATTGTGTAAAAAGACATTTTGGAGAAAATCCCCTTAAAACTGCCTTATTTGGAATAAAAGACTGTCTGCCAAGATGGATTCAAAACAAGCACCTGGACAGCCCATTCCCGCCATTTCCGCACATGGACAGCCCACTTCACGTGGACCAAGCCCGCACTTGGGCAGCCCACTCTTGCGAAGCTCACACGGGACCAACGCGCTCCACCGTGGACTAAGCACGTGAACCACTGACGCTTCACATGGCCCGCAAATTCTCCTGCACATTCACGAACATGGCCAGCAATTCTCACGTGGGCCCGCCATTGCAATCTCTGTTCACGTGGACCAAGTACGCGCAATGGACCAAGCGGCCCGCACCTTCACTCGCACGCCCGCGCTTCACCACTCCATTCACCGTGGACCAAAGCCACTTCAACATGACCAGCACTCCACACGTGGCAGTCCACTCTTGCAAAGCAATCCACGCACACGGGCCCGCCCAAGGCACGCTCCCACTTCACGCACAATCACTTGCAACATGTGCCGCACTTCATCACTTCACCATGGACCGCACATGGCACAACAACTCACGTGAAAGCAATTTCCAAATTAGTGCATCTCTCCAGCTCTATTTAAAGAGCTTTAAGCGGCCAGACATTCATCATACAATCTCTTCCATTCGGCAATTCCGCCAGCCTCTGCGGTCCATCGGTTCTTTCTTTTCCTTTTTTTTATTTTATTTTTCTGTTTTAATTCAGTCAATGAGTGGCTGAATTTCTTTAGTCTAGTTGAATATAGGTTGAAACTTTAGTTGTTTAATGGGTTGTGAGACTTGATCAAATATTGTTTAAAGTTTGGGAATTCAATATTCATGCAATTTCATATTTAATTCTCACATTATTTTGTTATTGAAATCTACGTTGATTTTTTATTGCAAAATAATTATTTGTTAATTTAAATAATTTAAGTCCGTAATTGCTTGGGTTATTCTTATATGAGAACACTTGGGATGAAACCCAAGGAAATTGTATGATCTAGCGTTATCTCCATACGTTTGGGTAGCTAGGATTGGATCTCTCTATTTCTTAATGCAATTGACAATTGTTTTGATGCCTAAGGCCCAAGGACGTTCCTTGACAATTTGTTAATTAGTAATTAATTAGAGGACGTTTCCTAATTGGTTTAATCATAAGGAGAAATAATGGTGGTGAGAAGCGTCTTCCATCTCCATAACTAATCTATTGAATCAACCCAAAAGAACAAAGTGTCTGTGATCAATCCCAACAACTAAAGTGGATCCAATACTTCAACTAGAACTTTCTCATTATTGATTACTTTTTATTTAATTATTTGCTTTCCATTATTTTTCTCATTACTAGTTTACTACAATCAATCTCAAACCCCCCTGTTATTTTGTTGACAGTTTTGATCCTAATTTTCAGTTTATCTCATTTAATCCCATTTTCAGTTTTTATCTCATTCTTGGTCCCAAAAAGAGAAATAGGTGAGTTCTCAATTCCCTGTGGATTCGATCCTTTCACCACTATCTGCAGTTGTAAATTGTTAATAACCAGAAAGGTTATTTTTGACCGGTTTCGACAACCGCGAGTCAGCTACAGACTTATTGGGCTTAATACATACAGATATATATGGCCCACTAAGCATTAGTGCTAAGGGAGGTTATCAGTACTTCATTACGTTCACTGATGATTTCAGTAGGTACGGCTATGTCTACCTAATGAAACATAAGCATGAATCTTTTGAAATGTTTAGAACTTTTCAAAATGAAGTACAAAATCAACTTACTAGAACTATTAAAATGCTTCGATCTGATCAAGGTGGTGAATATTTGAGTCAAGAGTTTGATGAACATCTTAGAAACTGTGGAATTGTTTCACAATTGACTCCTCCAGGAACTCCACAATGGAATGGTGTTTCTGAAAGGAGAAATCGAACTTTATCAGATATGGTTCGATCTATGATGAGTCAAACAAATCTCCCTTTATCATTTTGGGGTTATGCCTTGGAATTAGCTGCATTCATTTTAAATCGAGTACCATCAAAAGCGGTTGAAAAGACACCATATGAGTTATGGACTGGCAAGATGCCCAGTTTGTCTTTCCTTAAGATTTGGGGTTGTGAGGCTTATGTGAAACACACAATTTCAGATAAGCTAGCTCCAAAATCTATCAAGTGCAATTTTGTGGGGTATCCTAAGGAAACTAAAGGATACTATTTTTATATTCCCTCGGAGAACAAAGTGTTTGTTGCTCGAAATGGTACCTTTTTAGAAAAGAAATTTATCTCTCAGAGATTCAGTGGGAGTACAGTACGACTTGAGGAAACTCAAGCACCACAAGAGAGCATTGAACCGCCGATAGAACCACTTTCAGAACCACAAACAGTTGTGGAAACTGAAAGGGTGACACAAGTCCCACGCAGATCTGATAGGACACGTCATTAGCCTGAGAGATATGGATTTCTCATGACTGATAGTCGTGATCTTTTGCTCATTGATTAAGATGAGCCTACAACCTATCAAGAGGCTGTGTCAGGTCCAAATTTCGAGAAATGGCTTTCTGCCATGAAATCTAAAATGCAATCCATGTATGACAATCTAGTTTGGTCATTAATTGATCCCCCTGAGGGTGTTAAGACCATTGGTTGCAAATGGGTTTTCAAGAAGAAAACTGACATGGATGAAAATATGCATATCTATAAAGTAAGGCTTGTTGCAAAAGGTTTCAAGCAAACTCATGGTATAGACTATGATGAGACCTTTTCGCCAGTAACAATGCTTAAGTCGGTTAGAATTCTCATTGCCATTACTGCGTACCATGATTACAAGATATGACAAATGGATGTCAAAATAGCTTTCCTTAATGGAAACTTGCTCGAGGATGTGTACATGACACAACCTGAGGGTTTTGTAATCCCTGAGAATTCTGGAAAGATTTACAAGTTTCAGAGATCCATTTATGGATTGAAGCAAGCTTCTCAGAGCTGGAATCTTCGTTTTGATGAGACAGTCAGGGACTTTGGATTCATCAAGAATGAAGATGAACCTTGTGTTTACAAGATGGTTAGTGGGAGTGCAGTTGTGTTTCTAGTCCTATATGTGGATGACATATTACTCATTGGAAATGATATCCCTACCTTGCAAAAGGTTAAGACTTGGTTAGGGAATTCTTTTTCAATGAAGGACTTAGGTGAGGCTGTATTATCCTTGGTATTAAGATCTATAGGGATAGATCCAAGAGGATAATTGGTCTGAGTCAAAGTACTTATATTGACAAGGTGCTGAAAAGGTTCAGCATGCAAGATTCCAAAAGAGGATTCTTGCCCATGTCTCATGGTATTCATCTCAGCAAGAATCAATGTCCTATGACATCTTATGAGCGAGAACGGATGAATAAGATCCCTTATGCTTCTGCTATTGGATCTATCATGTATCCCATATTATGTACTAGACCAGACGTCTCATATGCCTTGAGCACAATGAGCAAATATCAGGCAGATCCCGGTGAAAGTCACTGGACAGCTGTTAAAAATATCCTAAAGTACCTTAGAAGGATTAAGGATGCATTCCTAGTTTATGGAGGTTTGGAAGACGAGCTAGTTGTAAATGGTTACACAGATGCTAGTTTTCAAACTGACATAGATGACTTCAGATCGCAATCAGGATTCGTAATCACTTTAAATGGTGGAGCTGTTAGCTGGAAAAGTTCCAAGCAGAGCACTGTAGCAGATTCTACAACAGAAGCTGAGTATATAGCAGCATCAGATGCAGCTAAGGAGGCAATCTGGTTGAAGAAATTCGTCTCAGAGTTGGGAGTGGTTCCCAGCATTGCAAAACCTATGGACCTTTATTGTGATAACAACGGTGCCATAGCACAGGCAAAGGAGCCCAGATCTCATCAGAGATCTAAACACATACTCAGACGATATCACTTTATTCGAGAGATCATTAATAGAGGAGATATCAAAATATGCAAAGTAGACACAAATGACAACATTGCAGATCCACTGACCAAGCCTCTTTCACAGGTCAAGCATGATCAGCACACCAGGTCTATGGGTATTAGATACTTGTATGATTAGGCCTAGTGCAAGTGGGAGATTGTTAGTGCGTTTGCCCTAGGCCATTATCTTGGACCTATTTGTATGTCATTTTTGTTATTAATAAAAGAGGTTTTATTATTATTTTGCATGTTACATAATAATGATTATCATCCCTGGTTACTTATTATTATGTTGATAATAATAAAAATATAACTAGTATGATTATTGATTGATAATCATGAGATGATTATGTATATGTTGATATAATCAATAATCATAGGTACTTGTTAGAGAACAAAATATTGGATGGACCCGTACTGAGATCACTACATGGGTTATTGTCATAAGTGAATCTCAAAATAGTTATGTCTTAATCTTTTGACTTGAGATTGCCATAGTTTCCAACATAAGGATTGTTATGTTTTGACATAACCAAACGTTGTCTTTAATCGAACAATCATAAAGGTTATGATTGAGCATAATAGAAATTATGTAGAGGAAAGTGAACAATCAATATAGGATTTGTCCCTCTCTTTGAGAGAGATATCTTATGGGCCCCTCGATAAGTGAGACTGAGAAATGCATGGCCGTGCTCAAATGAATTAATAGTGTGATTAATATCATTTGAATTTATCAGTCTACTTAGAGATCGAGAAATCATAAGTTTGAACATTATTAGTTTGACATTGACCATGACTTATATTCAAACTAGATATCGTGTGACAAAGGGATTAATTCATGTTCTATTTATTAGACTTTATCGGACTATTGATCCTCATATTAGTTGGGTAGTCATAATGTCTTACTAGAGGCCACTTATGACTTATGGGCCTTGTTGGACTGGGCCTATTGCCAATTAATGTGAGTCTATTGGGTCACACACAAAAGAACGTTTTTGATGTGCTATGTCATATTAATGGGCTAAAAGCCCAAAGCCCATTAATATAATTAATAATAATAAAGTGTTATTATTATTAATAATTTATTATTATGAGATAAAAATATTTAAAAGATCTGCAATCTATCTGTAACTGTTACAGATAAAGAACTCTATCACATAAGATATTTGAGTATCTGCGAGATTGTGATAGTGGGTTATGAACACAACTCCTTTTAGATGGGAAAAACACAACTCCTTTTAGGAAAAGTAGTTGTGTGAAAATAAAAGACTGAAACATATAAATACTCCTTCTACGAATTTAGGAGTAATGACATTTTTTGAGAAAATTCAGTCTAAAAAGCTGCAGATTGTGGAGCACATAATCTATCTATCTTTGAGAGAGCTAGCATCCTAAAAGGATAAAAGACGTTCGTGTGGATACCATAGAGGGTGTTCGTTTGAAAAAGCAGCACCATCAGTCCAACATCGTATCTTCTCGACGAGATTAACAGGTTAGTCTCATATCCTTCTTGTGAATTAAACGAAGTACTCGGATTCTGGGAAAGGAAATCAGAGATTTTATTTTTCCGCTGCGCAATTTGGGTTGCAATAATCTCTGGATTTCCCAACACCAGATTTGGCCGCCGAACCTCATGTTTGGCCGCCGAACATTGGGCTCTTGCGAAAGCACCTTTGGCCCCCGAAGGTGGTCTGGCCAGCCACCTATAAAGGGCCCCTTGTCCGAAAGTTTTCTCTCTCTATTTTCGAGCATAGGTGAGATTTCGCCCTCCTTTGGTTGATTTTGTGTTTTCCTTCATTTCCTTCAAGTTTTTTATAAGATTTTACCTTGTTTTGAAGATTTTAAGCTAAGATCAAAGTTTTGAAGTTTGGAGACCCCCGGAGCTCGATTTCTACCAATCTCCAAGTTTGGATCACCTCTCCTCTCGATCTTCAAGAGGTAAGCTGTAACGCCCCGAAAATCGGACCGCTACCGGCGCTAGGATCCAGATCGGTTTAAGGTCACCGGGACCCGTAGCAAGCCAAACATTCATCCTGTGAACCTGTTTAATCCCATACATGATCAACAACATACATAAAAATTTTGAACTTTTCTTTCCATTCAATTACCAAACTCAATCCTGTGCATGCACTAATCATAAACATAAACATTAACCCCACCTTGGAGTCCTCATCAATGCTCCAATGGGGTGACATAACATAAATTAAGTTTGGTTTATAATAATCATCATTAAACATTAAGATCATGTACTAGAAAGGGATTAACGTAATACTATGGTCAAGCACACCTCTAAACTTTCATAAGCATCATTACATAACATTTCTATATCATACTTTTACATTACATCATATTCATGTCCACATCTAGCTATTACATAATACATGACTCTACTCCTGCTGACCTCCTGGTCTACCCTATACCTGCAAACCTGGGGGTTAAGGGAGAGGGGTGAGCTATAAAGCCCAGTGAGTAGAATAATTAAACATTCAATTTAAATTTCATGCTTTCATGAAATGCAACATATCACAAACAATTCACATCAAGGATGAACTTGTCACCATTTAGCCCTCCATACAGTCTAATCATGCCAGGGGCGTAGTGCAGGTACGCCTGGACTTCCATAGCATAACATACATATCCAATAGTGCCGGGGGCGTAGTGCAGGCTCACCCGGTCTTTCTCTTACATAGTGCCAGGGGCGTAGTGCAGGCACGCCTGGACTTCCATACATAACATCATGTCATAACGTGTGAGGGCTAATGGATCATTCAACATTCATCCACATCAACAACATAATATCCAATGCAACATATTCGTAAATTCTAATGCAAGCACCCTAGTATATCTCATGGCATTCATGATGCGTGTATCATGCTCAAAATTTATTTATTTACTTTGAAATAAAATAAGGTATTCCACTCACCTCTGGCTGAAGCTCTAACAGACTCAGAAGCAGCTGTACTCACTGCTGGGGGCCTCGATTCCTTGGGTCCGAACCTACACAGGTGGACTCAAATGAGGGACCTAACATACATAAAGTCATTCGTAAAGTCATGCACCTTCGGCGGCACTTTCGGCGGCCGAAGGTTCCCTCCAGAGACGAAACTCATGCATGTTCGGCGGCACCTTCGGCAGTCGAAATTCCCTTCCAGAGCCGAAAGTCATCTTTCGGGGGCAGGGTTCGGCAGCCGATTCATGCTACCACAGACAGGTTCGGCGGCCGAAAGAACCTTCGGCTGCCGAACCTGAGTTCTTCCAAAAGGGCAGAAACTCAGCCTTCCTCATGCATAATGTAACAGCCCGGAAACCGGTACCCCTCAGTAACGGTCCGAACCATCACTGGCACTAGGATCCAGATCGGCTTAAAACCGCCGGGACCCGTAGTCAGCCAACTATACTCTCTGTGTCCCTGATAAATCCCATACATGTTACAAAGATACTCAACAATCCTGTAAAACTCTGTAGGCTTAACTACTGTTACTCAGATATGTCAATCTGAAATGGCCCTCAGGGCCTATACCAGGGACTACTATCTGCTGTGATTCAAGGGATTTAAACCCTTTTACTCTGTAACACATCCCACTGGTAGCTCATCGAAGCCATACATTAAGCCTAACTCACACATTTCTCATCAAGAAACGTAAAACAGGATTCATGTACAAGGGATTAATCATACATCACACTATAGCAATGACACTAGGGAAAGCACAAGTCTATCCAGTATATGACAGTACATATCTATACATTACATTACAACGCATCGTTTAATTACATCATGTCCACGATACTATTACAACAGACATGCATGCATAACTTTCCTCTGTACTCTTGCTGACTCTGTCTTCCCATAGCTATCTCAGAACCTGCAAAACTGGGGTTAAGGGAGTGGGATGAGCTCTGGAGCCCAGTGAGGAGGAACAATAAAAATAGTTCATTCATTACATGCTCTCATGAAATGCATCACATCACAAACATATCATCAAACGGATGAATTTGTCACCAATAGCCCTCAATTCCAAGTTATGATAATACCAACTGTGCCAAGGAGACTATGTCATCACCTGGTCTACTCTTATCTCTGCTCTGATATCATAACATGACCAACTGTGCCAAGGAGACGAGGTCTCACCTGGTCTACTCTTAACTCTAATCTGACAGACTATCTGTCTCACTCACAGTACCAGGAGTGACCTGGCCTATCCAGGGGCGACCTGGTATGGCTATCTCATGCCATAACTCTGTATCTGATCTCTATCAAGGGCTAAGGATCATCCAACATTCATCCACAAGAACAACATCGTATGCAATGCATCATATTCGTGACTTCTAATGCAACACAACCTAATATATAACATGGCAGTTTATGATACATGGATCATGCTAGAATCGTGTCATTTCTGAATTTAAAACATCAAGTTTAGTTCCACTCACCTGTAGCCACTGCTTGGCTAACTCTGGGCTACCTCTAACTCTGAAACAGTAGTAGCTGCTAAAAACCTCGGTTCCTCGGGTCCAATCCTACAATGGAGGATGCAAATGAGGTACCAAACATACTCTATACAACTGATAAACAACTCCCCAAAACCCCTCTAGAACACCTTAAAACATGTATGCAAAACAAGCAAAGGAAGGCTGGACAGAACACTTTCGGCGGCAGGTTCGGCGGTCGAATGCCCTCTCTAGAGCCTAAACTCAAGCACCTTCGGCGGCCGAATCTCTCCTTTCGGCTGCCGAACCCTTTTGGGGGCAAGGTTCGGGGACTGAAACACACTCCAGAGACGAAAGTCTCTAACCTTCGGCGGCACCTTCGGCGGCCGAATCCCCCTTCCAGAGCCGAACCTCGAAATGCTCGGGGGCAAGCTGTGGCAGTCAAAGCCACCATCCAAGGGGTTCGGCGGCCGAATGTTCCTTCGGCTGCCGAACCTGAGTTCATCCAGAACTCAGCCCCGACGGCAACCTCCCTCCTTCATCCACTTTTAACTCTCAAATCATGCATAACTCCTCCCTCAATTCACAGATACTTCAGTATATGCTTAAAGGGGTCTAAAACTACCTAACAACCCCAACACAAACAACAAACATACACATAATCATGCTTACACCATTAAAACATCAAAAACTAAGCTTTAAACCCTATATACGCAATTCTACCCTTACCCTCTTTAAAAGCTTTATAAATCAGTAAAAGAAGTTCAAAACCTTCCCTTACCTTCTGAAACCAGAAGAGGAACAACCTGAAAGCGGATCTATAGACCAACACCTCTTCAAAAGCTCCAAACTACCAAACCTCTCCTTTTGACCCAAAACCTTCAAAAGCACTTGAACAACACCAACCCTGTGCATGGGGTGATAAAACCCTGCAGATGAGTCATGAGAGACGTGGCCTATTCCTCTGTCTGTGATCTGGAGGTAACACCTGGCCATTTCACCGACGGAGGGTGCACAATAGCTGGCTGACCAACTCAACTTCGGCTGCCGAATCGCATGCAAAACCATGCAACATTCGGGGGCCAAACTTGAACTTCGGGGGCCGAACTTGAACTTCGGGGGCCGAACATTGGGCACTTTCGGCGGCCGAACTTTACCTTCGGCGGCCGAACATGGCAAAATGCCTCCTTGGCCTTTTCTCTTCAAAACTCCATCCATTTCCATTCTAACCCTTTCACACATGTGAAAACATTTTAGAAAAGCTTCCTCTTACCCTTCCAGAGACCTCTGACATCCTCGAATTCCACCGGACGGTAAGAATTCCGATGTCTGAATCTAGCCGGGTATTACACATAATGCCTCCCAACACATTCACACATGCATTTTCCTAGTCTACAACATGCAAACTCAAGCCAACAAGCTCCTAGGGGCTTCAACTATCCTAAACCCCATCTACAACACATCAAACATGAATATCCATCACACATTGTTCATAAACACAAAGTAAGCCCATAAACTTCACATAAACCTACACATGCATTTCTACCCCAAAAACTTCATAAAACTTACTTAAAACATTAAAGGAACTATGGATCTACTCTTACCTCTTGAAGAACGAGAGGAGAGATGATCCAACTTGGAGATGGGAGAGATCTCAACTCTTTGGTCTCCAAGCTTCCAAAACTCGCTCTTTTGTTCAAATATCTTCAAATCAACATAAAGCTTGTTAAATCATGAAAGATCAGAAGGAAAAATATTGAAAATAACCATAGGAGAGCATGAACTCACCGTGGCCGAAAATGGGGAGAAAACTCGCCCGTTTCGGCCATGGAGCTCTTATATAAGGGCTGGCAGACCACCTTTCGGCAGCCTAAGGTGCCTCCAAAACTCATGCAAGTTTGGCGGCCGAACCTTTGAAACTTTCGGAAGCCTAACTTGCCCCCCTAAACCATCCCACGTTCGGCGGCCGAACCTAGAAATGTCTCCTTGGTCTTTTTCTTTTAAAACTCAATTTCCTTTCTTGTTTAAAACCATAAAATACATTAAAACATTTCATAAAAATATGGCTTTACCCTTCTAGAGGTCTCCGACATCCGAGATTCCACCGGACGGTAGGAATTCCGATACCAGAGTCTAGCTGGGTGTTACATTCTCCCCCCTTAAGAACATTCATCCCAGAATGTTCACCAAACAAACACATGGTATAGCATAAAACATAAACATTCATACAAAAGCACATAGACTCACCTTAGAAGAGATGAGGATATTGCCGGAGCATGGACTCCTGTGTCTCCCAGGTACATTCTTCGATGTTGTGGTGATTCCAAAGGACATTCACCATCGAGATCTCCTTGTTTCTCAACTTTCTGATCTGGGTTGTAATACCCGGCTAGAGTCCGGCACCAGAATTCCTGTCGTCCGGTGGAATCCAGGATGTCGGAATCTTTAGAGGGTAAGTTTTATGGTTTTCTAAAGGTTCTAAAGTATGTTTTCCTGTTTTAAAGCCAAATAAACTAAGTGTTTGAAAGAAATGAACCAAGGCAGAAAAGCCAGGTTCGGCCGCCGAAGTTGAGGTTCGGCCGCCGAAGTTGAGGTTCGGCCGCCGAACATGCATGGCTTTCGGTTTCACGATAGGCCGCCGAAGGTGGTCTGGCCAGCCACCTATAAAACGGCCCTCAGTCGGTTGAAGCGGTAAGAGCACCATTTCTTTTGTCTTCTGAGGTGAGACCCTGTCCTTAGTAGAGTTTACTTCATGTTTTCATTAACTCATGCACAGATTTGATTAGTTTTGATGATATTTTGAAGGTTTTAAGCTAAAAACTCAAAGTTGTGAAGTTTGGAGAGTTTGAAGAAGAGTTGCTCCAAAACTCCATGTTAGGATCGTTCATCTACTTGATTTCAAGAGGTAAGTGAAGATCCTGAGCTTGTTTTTATGTTTTCTGAAGGTTTTATGGGGTTTATGGAGAGAGTTGCATGAATCGGGTAAAAAGAGAGTTTTGATGATTTTTGAGAGCAAAGCTTGTTTCTGTGTTATATGTGTTGTGTTGTTGGGGTTTTTAGGGAGTTTTTGACCCCTTTGAGCATATACAGGAGTGTATGCAAGTCGAGGAGTTGAGGTGGTTGAGTTGAGAGGGTTTTGGTGCTTTTGGCGAGAGGCAGGGCATGTTTCTGCCCTGCTGATGAACTCAGGTTCAGCCGCCGAAGGTACATTCGGCCGCCGAACCCATGAGGAGGTGACTTCGGCTGCCCAAGCTTGCCCCCGAGCTTTTGGACTTTCGGCTCTGGAGGGGAGTTCGGCCGCCGAAGGTGCCGCCGACGGTTAGAGACTTTCGTCTCTGGAGTGCCTTTTGGCCTCCGAAACTAGCCCCCGAAAGGGTTCGGCTGCCGAAAGAAGAGCTTCGACCGCCGAAGGTGCTTGAGTTTCGTCTCTGGAGAGGACTTTCGGCCGCCGAACCTGCCGCTGAAAGTGTTCTGTCCAGCTTTCCTTTGCATGCTTTGCATGAGTTTTAGAATGTGTTTAAGGGGATTCTTGGGGAGTTTAATAGAGTGGTTCATAAGCTAGTTTGGTCCCTCATTTGAGTTTATCTGTACCTATACAGACCAGAGGAACCAGAGAGAGCAGCAGTGAGTCCTGCTCAGAGTTTTCAGAGCCTGCACAGTCAGTCAGTCCAGTTAGCCAGAGGTGAGTGGAACTAAACTTATGACTCGTTTTAATTAAGACATTAACTACTTTTAACATCTTTCATGCATCATGTTTATGCAATAGGTTGATTGCATTAGAACTCACAAAGATGTTGCATTGCATAGCTATATTGTTGATGTGGGTAAATGCTGAATGATCCAATAGTTCCAGACAGGAAGTCCAGGAGCCTTTGACTACGCCCTGGCAGGTATAGAGAAGTTCAGGAGCCTTTGACTACGCCCTGGCAGGTATATAGTAAAGTCCAGGAGCCTTTGACTACGCCCTGGCAATGGTAAGTACAGAGGTGTTATATACACATATACATATATCACAGGAAGACCAGGTGCTCGATTCTACGCCCTGGCACAGAGTTACTAGGACTATGTGGTGACAGGTTTACCTTTGATGTGGATTGTCTGTGATATGGTGCATTCCATGAGATCATATTTTACTGAGATGTTTTACTGTTCTACTCACTGGGCTATAGAGCTCATCCCACTCCCTTAACCCCAGTTTTGCAGGTTCAGTGTTCAGTGTACAAGGACAGTCCAGCAAAGTATAGAAAGAGTAAAGAGACTTGTAATAGTTTAGAATGGACATGTAAATGTTAAAGAGATGTAATAGTTGTGTATAAAGTTAGAGTTGTGCTTGACTTAGTTGTGTTATGTTGTAAAGCTTTTGTTATGTACATGATCTGTGTATGTATATATGTTTTAGAACCAGGCTTAACAGGTATGAATGAACCCATCTGGAGCAAGCTCTAGTCAGGGAGTACAGAGTACAGAGTACAGAGTACAGAGTACAGAGATAGTGCATGCACAGGTTAAACCGTGGTTCAGCAAAGATTTTTTATTTTTCACAGAAAATGTATGATCATGTATGAGTTTTACAGGTACACAGAGAGTATAGCAGGCTTGCTACGGGTTCTGGCGGCCTTAAGCCGACCTGAATCCTAGCGCCGGTGACGGTCCATTTTGGGGTCGTTACAGATTGGTATCAGAGCCCTAGGTTCACATGATCGGACCTAGAGAGATAGTGTCGGGCTCATAGAGGTGAGTGGTCAAGCACAATAGGAAATCATGTCCACTAGGATAGGAAGTGCGTCCTATCTGTTTCATGCTATGAGTTGTGCATGTGCATGTGCTCTATTGATATGTGCTGTTTATGTGCTAAAGTGCTATAATATGTGTTGTTTTCCAGAGTAAAGATGAGAGGAACTCGTCGATCAGGTCGATTGACTGGAGTCCCACCAGATAGTGAGAGAACAGCTGCTCATCCTCCTGCATTGCCGAGGGCAAGGTCTCAGAGATCTAGCAGGGAAGGTACGTCAATAGACCTTAGAAGGTCTGTAGACGAGAGCAGAAGGGGTACAGTGAGAGGAGGAAGATCAGAGGAAGTGAGGGAGGCTATGGAGACTGATCCGTCTATGGATGAAGGTATGGGAGAATCTCAGGGAGGCGTTCAAGCCTCAGGATTTGATTATCCAGCTGTTTTCCAGGATCTAGAGTATCCGATGGAAGGTATGTCGGAGTACTCTCGATTTGACCCATATCCTACATACATGCCATATATGCCTTATCCTTACTATTATCCACCATATCCTATGTATCCATCTTCCCCTACTCATCCTAGTGCAGCACACCCAGAGCTAAATGACCCAGTACCACCACCACCAGAATCAGTAGCCCCTGTTGCCCAAATACCTCAACCTAGCTCATCTGGAGGTAAAGTGCAAATGACCGAGTACTTGAAATTGGATGCTCCTAAATATAATACGGGAGATGATCCATTTGAATACCTCAGATCAGTTAGGATGATAACCAGTGAATTGGGAGCTGATGATAGTAGAGCCATTGAGATGGCGGGGTTTACACTGAAATGTAAGAAAGCCAGAGAATGGTTCAAGAACTATATGGAGCCCAGGACTGATAACATGTCGTGGGGAGAGTTCGCCAATGAATTTGCAGGGTGGGCTTTTCCTTATAGCTCCAGGGAGATGAAAGTAATAGAGTTTGAACAGTTGAGACAGACAGATGAGATGAGATGAGTGTTGATGAATTCACAGATAAGTTCCTGGATTTGCTTCAGTATGTGGGTCAAGCCTATGATACTGATCAGAAGAAGGCAAGGAGATATACTATGAGACTACATCCCAGGTATTCTTCCTTGATTCTTTCAGCAGAAAAGGAGAGGTTCCATACTATCGTAGACGCAGCCAGGAAAATGGAAGCTAGTGCCAATATTCATAAACAGTCAAAGGCACAGGCTTCGGGTTCTAAAGCCCCCAGTGCAGCAGCGTCAGGTAGTAAGAGATGGGATAGAGCAAAAGGCACAAAGAGTAAGTTCTGGAGTAAAGTCAAGTCAGGTCTGGGAATAGGTAGTGGCTCAAGCTCTGGCACAGCTCCAGTGTGCAGAAGATGTGGAAGACCACATGTAGGGACTTGTCGGATGGGATCTACCGCTTGTTTTCGATGTGGATAGGAAGGGCATATTGCTCGGGATTGTCCTCAGATGACTTTTGCACCATCCCAGCAGATGAGTTCAGGCAGTGTGGTACAGCCAGGAGTACAGCCAGTAGCTCCAGCCGTACCTCAGAGTAGTGGCAGAGGTAGAGGGAGAAGGGTAGCCTCTACTTCAGCAGCAGGTTCCCGAGGTGGAAATCCGGTAGCCCCAGCACGGATTTTCACTGTGACACAGGAGGAGGCTAACACGTCGAACACAGTGGTGTCAGGTAATCTCATCATTGGGTGTTCAGATGTGTATGCTTTGATGGACCCCGGTGCTTCTCATTCCTTTATTGCTTCGAGAGCCATAGAGAGTTTGGGTTTGATCCGTTCTGAGTTAGAGTATCCTCTCTGGGTCAGTGGACCTAAGTGCGACCCATCAGTGGCAGTGTCAGTCTGTCGTTTCAGTCCAGTGTTCATAGAGGGTAGATACCTTCCAGCTGACCTTGTGGTTCTAGACTTGACAGATTTTGATGTCATTCTAGGGATGGATTGGTTATCTGCATATAGTGCTACTTTGCACTGTAGAAAGAAGATAGTTAGTCTCATAGACCAGGATGGGTCAGAGTGTGTCTTCAGAGGAGACAGGAGAGGTACACTCAGAGGTATGATTTCAGCCCTTCAGGCTCGTCGATTGCTTAGGAGGGGTTGTCAGGGGTTTCTAGCTCATGTGAGGGAGCTAGATAGTCAGGTTAGGGAACCAGCCACAGTACCAGTAGTCTGAGAGTTTCTTGATGTGTTCCCAGACGACTTACCAGGACTACCACCTGATAGGGAGATAGGGTTTGAGATAGAATTGCTACCTGGTACCAGACCTATCTCTATTCCTCCCTACAAGATGGCACCAGCAGAGTTAAAAGAGTTGAAAGCACAGTTGCAGGACTTGGTAGATAAGGGTTTCATCCGCCCTAGTACCTCACCTTGGGGTGCTCCAGTGCTCTTTGTCAGAAAGAAGGATGGATCCCTCAGACTTTGTATTGACTATAGACAGTTGAACAAGGTCACTACCAAGAATAGATATCCTTTGCCTAGGATTGATGATCTATTTGACCAGCTAGCTGGAGCAGGTTGTTTCTCTAAAATAGATCTGTGATCCTGGTATCATCAGTTGAGAGTCAGAGAGGCAGATGTGCCTAAGACAGCTTTCAGAACCAGATATGGGCATTATGAGTTCTTAGTGATGCCGTTCGGGTTGACTAACGCCCCTGCAGCATTCATGGATCTCATGAACAGAGTTTTCAGTGAGTTTCTGGATCACTTTGTCATTGTTTTTATCGATGATATCTTAGTGTATTCCAGAGATGCAGAGGAGCATGCCCAGCATCTGAGGATAGTTCTGCAGACACTGAGAGAGCATGGTTTGTATGCCAAGTTCTCGAAGTGTGAGTTTTGGTTGAGGAGCATTTCCTTCTTGGGACACATAGTATCAGCAGAAGGTATTGAGGTGGATCCCAAGAAGATAGAGGCTGTAGCTAACTGGCCCAGACCCACTACAGTGACTGAGATTAAAAGCTTTCTGGGACTGGCAGGTTACTACAGGAGGTTCGTACAGGACTTCTCAAAGATAGCAGCTCCTATGACCAAACTGACTCAGAAGAACCAGAAGTTTGTCTGGTCAGACCAGTGCGAAGAGAGCTTTGAGGAGCTCAAGAGGAGATTGACATCAGCACCAGTGCTAGCTCTGCCTATTAGTCATGAGAATTTCACAATGTTCTGTGATGCATCTCGAGTGGGATTGGGTTGTGTTTTGATGCAGAGTGATAGGATGATTGCTTATGCTTCTAGACAGTTGAAGAAGCACGAGTTGAATTACCCCACCCATGACCTAGAGATGGCAGCAGTTATCTTTGCACTCAAGATGTGGAGGCATTACCTCTATGGGGTTAAATGCGAGATCTTCACTGATCATAAGAGTTTACAGTACATCTTGAGCCAGAGAGAGCTGAATTTGAGGCAGAGAAGATGGGTCGAATTGCTCAGTGATTATGATTGTACGATCTAGTATCATCCGGGTAAGGCAAATGTTGTGGCAGACGCCCTAAGTCGGAAGTCACTAGGCAGTTTATCCCATATAGCAGCAGAGCGGAGACCAGTAGTGATGGAGCTTTATAAACTCATAGAGGAAGGATTACAATTAGAGTTGTCTGGTACAGGTGCGTTGATAGCACAGATGAGAATGACACCAGTGTTTCTGGAGCAGATAGCTCAGAGACAGCATGAGGACCCTGAGTTGATGAAAATTGCCAGGACTGTTCAGTCAGGCAACAGTGCAGAGTTCAGATTTGACAGCAAAGGGATCCTCCATTTTGGGAGTTGACTTTGTGTACAAGATAGAAGCTGTTTAAAGGAAGACATTATGAGGGAAGCTCATAATGCAAGGTATAGTGTTCACCCAGGAGCCACCAAGATGTATCAGGATCTAAAGAGGGTATATTGGTGGCCAGCCATGAAGAAAGAAGTGGTGCAGTTTGTGACAGCCTGTGAGGTTTGTCAGAGGGTGAAACTTGAACATCAGAAGCCGGCTGGAATGCTTAACCCACTGCCGATTCCAGAATGGAAATGGGAGAACATAGCTATGGATTTTGTAGTGGGCTTACCGGCAGCGTCCAACAGGATAGACTCTATATGGGTGATTGTGGACAGACTCACGAAATCTGCTCATTTTCTTCCAGTTCGGAGTAACTATTCTGTGGATAAGTTGGCACAGGTCTATCTGGATGAGATCGTGAGACTACATGGAGTGCCAGTGTCTATCGTTTCAGACAGAGGACCTCAATTCACCTCCAGATTTTGGCGGAGTCTGCAGAGTGCGATGGGCACGAGGTTGGATTTTAGCACTGCTTTCCACCCACAGACTGATGGACAGTCTGAGAGGACCATCCAGACCATAGAAGATATGCTTCGACTGTGTGTGTTAGACTTTGGCGGTTCTTGGAGGCAGCATCTACCTCTAGTGGAGTTTGCCTACAATAACAGCCATCATGCTAGCATTGGGATGGCTCCTTATGAAGCATTGTATGGGAGGAAGTGCAGATCACCTGTTTGCTGGGAAGAGGTAGGAGAGAAAGCTCTTGCAGGGCCAGAGTTGATAGAGATTACCAGTAGAACAGTGCCAGTGATCAGAGAGAGGATCAGAACAGCTCAGAGTAGATAGAAAAGTTATGCAGACGTTCGCAGAAAACAGTTAGAGTTCCAGGAGGGTAATTGGGTATTGCTAAAAGTGTCTCCAATGAAAGGAGTGGTTTGTTTTGGGAAGAAGGGTAAGTTAGCTCCACGGTACATTGGACCCTTTGAGATTTTGCAGAGGATCGGAAATGTGTCGTATAAGCTAGATTTGCCTGCGTCTATGGAGAGGATTCACCCGGTATTTCATGTTTCTATGCTATGGCAGTTTGTGTCAGATCCGAATCAGGTTCTGAGTGAGCCTGAGGTGGAGATTCTTCCAGATCTCACCTATATAGAGCAGCCAGTGCAGATTCTGGACACACAGATCAGACAGCTAAGGAACAAGGAGATTCCAATGGTGAAAGTCCTATGGAACCACCATAATCTAGAAGAGTGTACGTGGGAGACGCGAGAGTCGATGCTCCGGCAGTATCCATATCTGTTTTAAGGTTAGTTTCCTCCTTTTTATATGTTTCTTGTTTATTTAGGAACATCCGAGGATGCATGTTCTTAAGGGGGGGAGAATGTAATACCCGGCTAGAGTCCGGCACCGGAATTCCTGTCGTCCAGTGGAATCCAGGATGTCGGAATCTTTAGAGGGTAAGTTTTATGGTTTTCTAAAGGTTCTAAAGTATGTTTTCCTGTTTTAAAGCCAAATAAACTAAGTGTTTGAAAGAAATGAACCAAGGCAGAAAAGCCAGGTTCGGCCGCCGAACATGCATGACTTTCGGTTTCACGATAGGCCGCCGAAGGTGGTCTGGCCAGCCACCAATAAAACGGCCCTCAGTCGGTTGAAGCGGTAAGAGCACCGTTTCTTTTGTCTTCTAAGGTGAGACCCTGTCCTTAGTAGAGTTTTCTTCAAGTTTTCATTCACTCATGCACAGATTTGATTAGTTTTGATGATATTTTGAAGGTTTTAAGCTAAAAACTCAAAGTTGTGAAGTTTGGAGAGTTTGAAGAAGAGTTGCTCCAAAACTCCACGTTAGGATCGTTCATCTACTTGATTTCAAGAGGTAAGTGAAGATCCTGAGCTTTTTTTTATGTTTTCTGAAGGTTTTATGGGGTTTATGGAGAGAGTTGCATGAATCGGGTAAAATGAGAGTTTTGATGATTTTTGAGAGCAAAGCTTGTTTCTGTGTTATATGTGTTGTGTTTTTGGGGTTTTTAGGGAGTTTTTGACCCCTTTGAGCATATACAGGAGTGTATGCAAGTTGAGGAGTTGAGGTGGTTGAGTTGAGAGGGTTTTGGTGCTTTTGGCGAGAGGCAGGGCAAGTTTCTGCCCTGCTGATGAACTCAGGTTCGGCCGCCGAAGGTACATTCGGCCGCCGAACCCATGAGGAGGTGGCTTCGGCTGCCCAAGCTTGCCCCCGAGCTTTTGGACTTTCGGCTCTGGAGGGGAGTTCGGCCGCTGAAGGTGCCGCCGACGGTTAGAGACTTTCGTCTCTGGAGTGCCTTTTGGCCTCCGAAACTAGCCCCCGAAAAGGTTCAGCTGCCGAAAGAAGAGCTTCGGCCGTCGAAGGTGCTTGAGTTTCGTCTCTGGAGAGGACTTTCGGCCGCCGAACCTGCCGCCGAAAGTGTTCTGTCCAGCTTTCCTTTGCATGCTTTGCATGAGTTTTAGAATGTGTTTAAGGGGATTCTTGGGGAGTTTAATAGAGTGGTTCATAAGCTAGTTTGGTCCCTCATTTGAGTTTATCTGTACCTATACAGACCAGAGGAACCAGAGAGAGCAGCAGTGAGTCCTGCTCAGAGTTTTCAGAGCCTGCACAGTCAGTCAGTCCAGTTAGCCAGAGGTGAGTGGAACTAAACTTATGACTCGTTTTACTTAAGACATTAACTGCTTTTAGCATCTTTCATGCATCATGTTTATGCAATAGGTTGATTGCATTAGAACTCACAAAGATGTTGCATTGCATAGCTATATTGTTGATGTGGGTAAATGCTGAATGATCCAATAGTTCCAGACAGGAAGTTCAGGAGCCTTTGACTACGCCCTGGCAGGTATAGAGAAGTCCAGGAGCCTTTGACTACGCCCTGGCAGGTATATAGTAAAGTACAGGAGCCTTTGACTACGCCCTGGCAATGGTAAGTACAGAGGTGTTATATACACATATACATATATCACAGGAAGACTAGGTGCTCGATTCTACGCCTTGGCACAGAGTTACTGGGACTATGTGGTGACAGGTTTACCTTTGATGTGGATTGTCTGTGATATGGTGCATTCCATGAGATCATATTTTACTGAGATGTTTTACTGTTCTACTCACTGGGCTATAGAGCTCATCCCACTCCCTTAACCCTAGTTTTGCAGGTTCAGTGTTCAGTGTACAGGGACAGTCCAGCAAAGTACAGAAAGAGTAAAGAGACTTGTAATAGTTTAGAGTGGACATGTAAATGTTAAAGAGATGTAATAGTTGTGTATAAAGTTAGAGTTGTGCTTGACTTAGTTGTGTTATGTTGTAAAGCTTTTGTTATGTACATGATCTGTGTATGTATATATGTTTTAGAACCAGGCTTAACAGGTATGAATGAACCCATCTAGAGCAAGCTCTAGTCAGGGAGTACAGAGTACAGAGTATAGAGTACAGAGTACAGAGTACAGAGATAGTGCATGCACAGGTTAAGCCGTGGTTCAGCAAAGAGTTTTTATTTTTCACAGAAAATGTATGATCATGTATGAGTTTTACAGGTACACAGAGAGTATAGCAGGCTTGCTACGGGTTCTGGCGGCCTTAAGCCGACCTGAATCCTAGCGCCGGTGACGGTCCATTTTGGGGTCGTTACATGGGTGTCAATGATCCGCACCGGCTGCTCAACATAGGTGAGATCTTCTTGGATCTCCACATCAGGCTCACTAAGAACCTTGCCCGGATCTGACACAAATTTCCTCAACATAGAAACATGGAAAACTGGATGGATTCTTTCCATTGAAGCAGGTAAGTCCAACTTGTACGATACATTCCCAATCTTTTGCAAGACTTCAAAAGGTCCGATGTACCGTGGAGCTAGCTTACCTTTCTTCCCAAACCGAATCACCCCTTTCATTGGAGACACCTTGAGTAATACCAAATCCCCCTCCTGGAACTCTACTAGCCTTCTGCGGATATCTGCATAACTCTTTTGCCTGCTTGCAGCAGTCTTGATTCTTTCTCTGATTATGTGCACCACTCTGCTGGTGATCTCTTACTAGTTCAGGCCCTGCCAAGGCCTTTTCTCCCACTTCTTCCCAACAGACAGGCGATCTGCACTTCCTTCCATACAAAACTTCATATGGGGCCATCCCTATGCTGGCATGATGGCTGTTATTGTAGGCAAACTCCACCAAGGGCAGATGCTGCCTCCAAGAACCTCCAAAATCCAGCACACACATTCTGAGCATATCCTCTATTGTTTGGATGGTCCTCTCTGACTGTCCGTCCATCTGTGGATGAAAAGCAGTGCTAAAATCCAATCTGGTACCCATAGCGTTCTGCAGACTCGCCAAAACCTGGAGGTGAACTGGGGCCCTCTATCAGACACTATTGAAACAGGAACCCCATGCAGCCTAACGATCTCATCAACATACACTTGCGCCAACTTGTCCACAGAATAGCCACTCCTGATAGGGATGAAGTGAGCAGATTTGGTCAGTCTGTCCACAATCACCCATATGGAGTCCAATCTGTTGGATGTTGCCGATAACCCCACCACAAAATCCATAGCTATGTTCTCCCATTTCCACTCTGGAATAGGTAGTGGGTTAAGCATTCCAGCCGGCTTCTGATGTTCCAGCTTCACCCTCTGACACACTTCGCAGGCTGACACAAACTGTGCCACTTCTCTTTTCATAGCTGGCCACCAATAGACCTTCTTCAGATCTTGATACATCTTGGTGGCTCCAGGGTGAACGCTGAATCTGGCATTATGAGCCTCTCTCATAATGTCTCCCTTCAGCCCTACGTCATCTGGTACACACAATCTGTTTCCATAGCGGAGGATCCCCTTGCTGTCAAACCTGAACTCTTCATTCTTGCCTGACTGAACACTCCTGGCAATCTTTACTAACTCTGGGTCCTCGTGCTGTTTCTAAGCCACCTGCTCCAGAAACACGGGTGCTACTCTCATCTGGGCTACCAAAGCACCTGTACCAGACAACTCCAACTGCAGACCTTCATTAATGAGCTCGAAGAACTCCCTCACTACTGGCCTCCTTTCTGCTGAAATATGGGACAAACTGCCAAGCGATTTCTGGCTTAAGGCGTCTGCCACAACATTCGCCTTACCCGGATGGTACTGGATCTTACAATCATAGTCACTAAGCAGTTCTACCCATCTTCTCTGCCTCATATTTAGCTCTCTCTGACTCAGGATGTACTGCAGGCTCTTATGATCTGTGAAGATCTCACATTTAACCCCATAAAGGTAGTGCCTCCACATCTTGAGTGCAAAGATTACTGCTGCCATCTCTAGGTCATGTGTAGGGTAATTCAACTCGTGCTTCTTCAGCTGCCTAGAAGCATAAGCAATCACCCTTTCATTATGCATTAGCACACAACCTAGTCCCACACGGGATGCATCACAAAAGACTGTGAAGTCCTCATTACTAGTCGGCAGAGCTAACACCGGTGCTGAAGTCAACCTCTACTTTAGCTCCTCAAAGCTCTCCTCACACTGGTCGATCCACACAAACCTCTGGTTCTTCTTAGTCAATCTGGTCATGGGAGCTGCAATTTTAGAGAAGTCCTGAACGAACCTCCTGTAGTAACCTGCTAAACCCAAGAAGCTCTTGATCTCTGTCACTATAGTGGGTCTAGGCCAGTTAGCTACAGCTTCCACTTTCTTGGGGTCTACCTCAATTCCATTTTCTGACACAACGTGCCCCAAGAATGAAATGCTCCTCAGCCAGAACTCACACTTGGAGAACTTGGCATACAAGCCGTGTTCCCTCAAGGTCTGCAAAACCAACCTCAGATGATGGGCATGCTCCTCTGCATTCCTGGAATACACTAAGATCTCATCTATGAAGACAATAACAAAGTGATCCAGGTATTGGCTAAACACTCTGTTCATGAGATCCATGATGCTGCAGGGGCATTAGTTAACCCGAACGGCATCACAAGGAACTCATAATGCCCATATATGGTCCTGAATGTTGTCTTCAGCACATCCTCTTCTCTTATCCTCAGCTGATGGTACCCAGATCTCAGATCTATTTTGGAGAAACAACCTGCTCCTGCTAGCTGGTCGAATAGATCGTCGATCCTTGGCAACGGGTACTTATTCTTGGTAGTGACCTTGTTCAACTGCCTGTAGTCGATACAAAGTCTAAGAGATCCATCCTTCTTTTTCACAAATAGCACTGGAGCACCCCAAGGCGAGGTACTCGGTCGGATGAATCCCCTATCTACCAACTCTTGCAACTGCTCCTTTAACTCTTTCAATTCTGCTTGTGCCATCCTGTAGGGAGGGATAGAGATCGGTCTAGTTCCAGGCATCAATTCAATTTCAAACTCTATCTCCCTAGCAGGTGGTAAACCTGGCAGCTCGTCTGGGAAAACATCTAAGAATTCTCTGACCACTGGCACTGAGGCGGGCTCTCTGACATGACTATCCAGCTCTCTCACATGAGCTAGAAAACCCTGACAACCCCTCCTGAGTAGCCTACGAGCCTGTAGGGCTGATATCAAACCTCTAGGTATACTCCCCCTGTCTCCTCTGAAGATGACCTCTGACCCATCCTGACATCTGAACCTGACTACCTTGTCTTTGCAATCCAAGGTAGCACCATGAGTAGATAGCCAATCCATCCCTAGAATGACGTCAAAATCTGTCAAATCTAGAACCACAAGGTCGACGGGCATGCATCTTCCCTCCACAAAAACTGGACTACACTAGCAGACTAACTCTGCCACTGACGGGTCACACTTGGGTCCACTGACCCATAGGGGACACTCTAACCCAGAGACTATCAATTCCAACCTCTCGACGGCCCTCGGAGCAATGAAAGAATGAGATGCACCAGGGTCCAATAATGCATACACATCAGAACAACCAATGATGAGATTACCTGACACCACGGTGTTGGATGTGTTTGCCTCCTGCTGAGTCATGGTGAAGATCCGTGCTGGAGCTGACAGGCCCTCACCCCTGAAACCTGCTGAAGAAGAGGCTGCCCCTCTTCCTCTGCCTTTGCCACTAGCCTGAGTCGCGGCTGGAGCTACTGGCTGAGCCACACTACCAGAAGCTGTCTGCTGAGACTGTGCCACAAAAGCTGCCCTAGGACACTCCCGAGCCATGTGTCCCTCCTGCCCACATCTGAAGCAGGCTGTCGTCCCAACCAGACATACTCCCTTGTGCGGCTTCCCACACTTTATACATGCTGCATTATCTGCACCCGAGCTCGAGCCACTTCCTAATCCCAGACCTGACTTGATCTTATTCCAGAACTTGTTCTTCTTTGACTTTCTCGGGCCTCTGTCCCACTTCTTACTGCCTGAGCTCAGAGAAGAAGGGTCTAACTTTCCCCCACCTGGGGTCTTGGAACTAGAAGGCTGTGCCACTGACTGCTTGACTTTCCCTTCGATGATAGCACTAGCCTCCATCCTCCGAGCCATATCCACTATGGCATGGAAACTCTCCCTCTCTGCTGACTGAATCAAGGAGGAATACCTGGAATGGAGCTTC
Organism: Manihot esculenta; assembly: GCF_001659605.2. Taxonomy (NCBI): domain Eukaryota; kingdom Viridiplantae; phylum Streptophyta; class Magnoliopsida; order Malpighiales; family Euphorbiaceae; genus Manihot; species Manihot esculenta. The sequence continues at coordinate 18,107,377 of NC_035177.2, read as the reverse complement.
ATGATATACCTCCTTGACTTTTTCTGATCTGTATCCAGATTTTGCCCGGCAAACGGCAACAGCTCCAAAAACCTGTCTGAGAACTCATCCACACTCATCTCATCCGTTTGCCTCAGCTGCTCGAACTCAATCATCTTTAATTCTCTTGAACTGTCAGGGAAAGCCCATCCTGTAAACTCATTTGCAAACTCCTCCCATGATAGGCTGTCCAACCTCGGGTTCACATAGTTCTTAAACCACTCTCGGGCCTTCTTACATTTTAGTGTGAACCCAGCCATCTGAATGGCTCTACTGTCATCAGCTCCTATCTCATCTGTAATTGTCTTGACCCTTTCGAGGTACACAAACGGGTCATCACCTGTTTCAAACTGGGGAGCACCCAGCTTCATGTAATCGGTCATCTTGACCTTGTTCCCTCCAGATGAGCTAGGTTTAGGCATTTGGGTTTCTGGGACAGTAGGTGCTGCTGGTGGTGGAGGAGGTGCAACATCCCCTGGGGTAGGGTTTGTTGTACCTGGATGGTAGGGTGGGGGTGGATACATAGGGTACTGTGGGTACGGTGGATAGAAAGGTGGGTATGGCATCTGAGAGTGATAAGGATTAAAACTGGGGTAATCCGATGTACCTCCCATCGAATATCCGGGATTATGTGAAAAGGGTGGGTAGTAAGGTGGCTAAACAAATCCCGAGGCCTGGGTGCCTCCTTGGGACTCTCCCATTCCCTCTTCCGACATACTTACTCCGAGACTGCCATCCCTCCTCTGATCCACATCCATCTGATCCCCCACATCCTCTGACATATCCCCTTGCACTGTTCCCCTCACTGATCTGCTTCTACCCAGATCCAAAGACCTTCTAGGGTCTCTTACTGCTCTTTCTCTGCTGGACCTACTTGACATTGCCCTAGGCAATGCAGGAGGACGGGCATCTGTGCCCTCGTCCTGGGGTGGTACTCCAGTCAATCGTGCAGATCGACGAGTTCCTCTCATCCTGTTTTTCTGAAAAACAGTGCACATCACATAAACATTAGTGTAACAACCCGAAAATCGGACCGCTACCGGTGCTAGGATCCGGGTCGACTTAAGGCCGCCGGGACCCGTAGCAAGCCTGACATATAACCTGTAAACCTGTTTAATCCCATACATGATCAAGAAAATACATAAAAATTTAAAACCTTTCTTTCAAACATCCAACTCAACCTGAACATATACTGTACATAGTCATAATCATAATTATGATCCCTCTGTGGGACCTCAACAATGCCTCAATGGGCAAATACATCATGAGATGAGTTGGCTTCCATAACATTATAAAACATATTTGATCATGTATCAAAAGGGATAACAATACATAATGTCAAGCACAATATCTAATCCTCAATATCATTACACATAACATAACTATAATATACTGAAAACTCTTACATTACATCATAATACAACTGTCATGTCCACAAACTAACTATTACATACACTCTTCATATCTCTGGCTAACCTCCTGGTCTACCCTGTACCTGCACATCTGGGGTTAGGGGAGAGGGGTGAGCTACGAAGCCCAGTGAGCAGAATAGAGAAAACATGTATTAAAATTTCATGCCATTATGTAATGCAACACATCACAACAAATCACATCTCGGATGGTATTGTCACCAATAGTCCTCTACATAGTCCAACTGTGCCGGGACGTAGAATGGGTACAACCGGTCTTTCTCTTAACATAACATATCATACAGTCCAACTGTGACAGGGACGTAGAATGGGTACAACCTGGACTTCCTCTTACATCGTGCCAGGGACGTAGAATGGGTACAACCTGGACTTCCATACCATATCTCATGCCGTAGCATCATCATATCATATGAGGACTAAAGGGTCATCCAATAACCAATCCACATCAACATCATAAATGCAATGCAACATATTCGTGAATACTAATGCAAGCAACCTACTATATCTCATGGCATTCATGATGCATGGATCATGCTCAAAATTCATATTTCGTTTATTTTAAAACTTAAAGTTTATTCCACTCACCTCTGGCTAGCTCTGACAAACTCTGTAGCAGCTGGCTCACTGCTGGGGTCCTCGGTTCCTCGGGTCCGAACCTACACAGGTGGACTCCAATGAGGGACCAAACATACATAAACATAACTCTAATATACTCCCCAAAAACCCCCTATAACATCATGAAAACATCACATAAAAACATGCAAGAAATGGCTGAACAGGGCACTTTCGGCGGCAGGTTCGGCGGCCGAAAGTCCCTCCAGAGCCGAAAGTCAGGCAGGTTCGGCGGCACCTTCGGCGGCCGAACCTCCCAGACAGATCCGAAAGTCTTCTTTCGGGGGCAAGCTTCGGCAGCCGAATGCTGCCTCCACAAGGGGGTTCGGCGGCCGAAACTCCCTTCGGCGGCCGAACCTGGTTTCTGCCAGAAGGGCAGAGACTTGGTTCACATGAACCCCTTGCCTCCCAAAACCTCAAATCATGCATAAACTTGTTCTAAAACATGCATACAAGTTCCTAGGGGTCTAAAACTATCACATACCCCAACTACAACACTTCAAACACACAAAATCAACATACATTGTTCAAATCATCATCAAAACCCATAAACTCAACTTAAAGCCTAACATGCATTTCTACCCCATAAAACAACTTAAAACTTACTTAAAACATATAAGGAGCTTAAGATCGGCTCTTACCTCTTGAAGATCGAGAGGGAGACGACCTAAACTTGGAGATCCACGAAAATGAGCTCCTGAGTTCCCAAAGCTCCAAAACTTGGTTTAAATGCTCAAAACTTGAAATGTGAGTTTAAAACTCAAGAAAAATGGAAGAGATTTGGAGAAAGAACACAAGATTTGGGGAGAGGGAGGTCGAAAGCTAGCTGTGGCCGAAAATGGGAGAAAGCTCGCCCATTTCGGCTAAGTGACCCTTTTATAGTGGCTGGCCAGGCCACGTTCGGGGGCCGAACTTGCCTCCGCATGCATGCCATGTTCGGCGGCCGAACTTGAGATTCGGCGGCCGAACCTGGACTGCCCTCACTCATGCTTTCGGGGCCTAACGTGCCTCCAAAACGCATGCATGTTCGGCGGCCGAACTTGACTTTCGGCGGCCAAACCTGGGTTTTCCTCCAAGGACTTTTCATGCAAAAACTCATTTAAAAACGTACTTAAAATTATTACAAACATGAAAACATATCATAAAAACATACTTTTACCCTTCTAGAGGTTTCCGACATCCGGGATTCCACCGGACGGTAGGAATTCCGATACCGGAGTCTAGCCGGGTATTACAATTAGCATCAAATGGTTCATGTGGAAACACGTGAACCCGCATCACATACATCACATACATAGCATATCATTAATGCCCATGCATATAATCATGGCATTTCACATCATCATTCAAGACATGACTCTTCATCCTATCCTAGTGGACATGGTTTTCCTATTGTGCTTGACCTTCTAGAACATCTATGAGCCCGACACTCTAGGTCCGACCATATGAACCTAGGGCTCTGATACCAATCTGTAACGCCCCGAAAATCAGACCGCTACCGGCGCTAGGATCCAGATCGGCTTAAGGCCGCCGGGACCCGTAGCAAGCCAAACATTCATCCTGTGAACCTGTTTAATCCCATACATGATCAACAACATACATAAAAATTTTGAACTTTTCTTTCCATTCAATTACCAAACTCAATCCTGTGCATGCACTAATCATAAACATAAACATTAACCCCACCTTGGAGTCCTCATCAATGCTCCAATGGGGTGACATAACATAAATTAAGTTTGGTTTACAATAATCATCATTAAACATTAAGATCATGTACTAGAAAGGGATTAACATAATACTATGGTCAAGCACACCTCTAAACTTTCATAAGCATCATTACATAACATTCCTATATCATACTTTTACATTACATCATATTCATGTCCACATCTAGCTATTACATAATACATGACTCTACTCCTGCTGACCTCCTGGTCTACCCTGTACCTGCAAACCTGGGGGTTAAGGGAGAGGGGTGAGCTATAAAGCCCAGTGAGTAGAATAATTAAACATTCAATTTAAATTTCATGCTTTCATGAAATGCAACATATCACAAACAATTCACATCAAGGGGCGTAGTGCAGGCACGCCTGGACTTCCATAGCATAACATACATATCCAATAGTGTCGGGGCATAGTGCAGGCTCACCCGGTCTTTCTCTTACATAGTGCCAGGGGCGTAGTGCAGGCATGCCTGGACTTCCATATCATAACATCATGTCATAACGTGTGAGGGCTAATGGATCATTCAACATTCATCCACATCAACAACATAATATCCAATGCAACATATTCGTAAATTCTAATGCAAGCACCCTAGTATATCTCATGGCATTCATGATGCGTGTATCATGCTCAGAATTTATTTATTTACTTTGAAATAAAATAAGGTATTCCACTCACCTCTGGCTGAAGCTCTAACAGACTCAGAAGCAGCTGTACTCACTGCTGGGGGCCTCGATTCCTCGGGTCCGAACCTACACAGGTGGACTCAAATGAGGGACCTAACATACATAAATATGACTCTAAAATACTCTCCAAAAACCCCCTAAAACACCTTAAAACAATCATAAAAATCATACAAAGGAGGGCTGAACAGGGCACTTTCGGCGGCAGGTTCGGCAGCCGAAAGGCCCTCCGGAGCCAAAAGTCATGCACCTTCGGCGGCACTTTCGGCGGCCGAAGGTTCCCTCCAGAGACGAAACTCATGCATGTTCGGTGGCACCTTCGGCGGCCGAAAGTCCCTTCCAAAGCTGAAAGTCATCTTTCGGGGGCAGGGTTCGGTAGCTGATTCATGCTACCACAGGCAGGTTCGGCAGCCGAAAGAACCTTCGGCTGCCGAACGAACCTTCGGCTGCCGAACCTGAGTTCTTCCCAAAGGGCAAAAACTCAACCTTCCTCATGCATAATGCCTCCCAACACATTCACACATGCATTTTCCTAGTCTACAACATGCAAACTCAAGCCAACAAGCTCCTAGGGGCTTCAACTATCCTAAACCCCATCTACAACACATCAAACATGCATATCCATCACACATTGTTCATAAACACAAAGTAAACCCATAAACTTCACATAAACCTACACATGCATTTCTACCCCAAAAACTTCATAAAACTTAAAACATTAAAGGAACTATGGATCTACTCTTACCTCTTGAAGAACGAGAGGAGAGACGATCCAACTTGGAGATGGGAGAGATCTCAACTCTTTGGTCTCCAAGCTTCCAAAACTCGCTCTTTTGTTCAAATATCTTCAAATCAACATAAAGCTTGTTAAATCATGAAAGATCAGAAGGAAAAACATTGAAAATAACCATAGGAGAGCATGAACTCACCGTGGCCGAAAATGGGGAGAAAACTTGCCCGTTTCGGCCATGGAGCTCTTATATAGGGGCTGGCAGACCACCTTTCGGCAGCCTAAGGTGCCTCCAAAACTCATGCAAGTTCGGCGACCGAACATGAGGTTCGGCGGCCGAACCTTTGAAACTTTCGGAAGCCTAATTGCCCCCCTAAACCATCCCATGTTCGGCGGCCGAACTTGAGGTTCGGCGGCCGAACCTGGAAATGTCTCCTTGGTCTTTTTCTTTTAAAACTCAATTTCCTTTCTTGTTTAAAACCATAAAATACATTAAAAAATTTCATAAAAACATGGCTTTACCCTTCTAGAGGTCTCCGACATCCGAGATTCCACCGGACGGTAGGAATTCCGATACCAGAGTCTAGCCGGGTATTACATAAGCGTAGATCCCCACCTTCTTTTATGTTTTAAGTAAGCTTTGAGGGGTTTTAAGGGTGTTTAATGCATGTTTAGGTTAGTTATTAAATGTTAGGGTTTATGTTAGTTTAATGATAAATGTGATACTATGTTGATGTTTATGTTAGTTTAATGATAAATGTGATACTATGTTGATGTTTGTTGGGGTTTAGGCTAGTTTTATGCCCCTATATGCTTGAATAAGTATTTATGCATATTTTAGAATAGTTGAATGCATGTTGGAAAGTTGGGATGGCTGAATGTGGGATGGCAGAATCAGGTTCTGCCACCCAGGAGGATCCAGGTTCGGCCGCCGAAGCAAGGTTCAGCCGCCGAACCTGCCAGAGGAGGCAGTTTTGGCCGCCTAAGCTCGCCCCTGAAAGTTTAGACTTTTAGCTCTGGAGGGGAGTTTCGGCCGCCGAACCTGCCCCCGAAGGTTTGGACTTTCGGATCTGTAGAGGACTTTCGGCCGCCGAACCTTGCCCCTGAAAGTGCCTGACTTTCGGATCTGGAGGGACCTTCGGCCGCCAAACCTGCCGCCAAAAGTCCCCTGCCCAGCCTTCCCTTACTTGTTCTGCATGCATGTTTTATGATATTTTAGGGGGTTTTTGGGGAGATGTTTAGAGTCATGTTAGAGTTTGTTTGGTCCCTCATTTAAGTCCACCTGTGTAGGATCGGACCCGAGGAACCGAGGAGGCCAGCAGTGTTAGCTGTTGCAGAGTCAGCCAGAGGTGAGTAGAACTGAACTATGTTTTAAAGTAAATGAAATTTTTAGCACGTTCATGCATCACGAATGCCATGATATGTACTAGGTTGTTTTACATTAGAATTCACGAATATGATGCATTGCATAATTTGATGTTGATGTGGATGGATATTGGATAACCCACTAGCCCTCGATATGATATGTTATGATATGGTATGAAAGTCCAGTAAGGCCCATTCTACGCCCCTAGCACGATGTGAGAGAAAGACCAGAGAGGCCCATTCTACGCCCCTGGTACATTGGATATGTTATGTTACGTCATGTTTAAGAGGAAGTCCACTGAGGCCCGTAGAGGGTTATTGGCGACAAATCTATCCTTGATGTGAATTGTTTATGATGTGATGCATTTCATAAAAGCATATGTATTAAAATTGTTTTACCGTTCTACTCACTGGGCTTTAGTAGCTTACCCCTTTCCCTTAACTCCCAGGTTGCAGGGTCAGAGATAGCATAAGAAGTCAGCAAGGGTAAAGGCATTGTATATGTAATAGACTAGTAGTGGACATGAAATAAAATGTAATGTAAGGTATTGTACAATAATGTAATGAGGATTAGTATTGTGCTTGACCCTAATGTTGGTTGTAAATCCCTGTTGTACATGATCTTTATGGAAATGTTTTTAATGATGATATATGTTGAACCAGGCTTGACATATGAGATGTTGACCCAACTGGAGCATTTGATGAGGGCTCCAGTAAGGGGTTTTATGTATACAGTTTTAGTGCATGCATAGGTCAAGCTTGGTATATGAAAAGTTTAAAGTTTTTATGAAAATGTATGATCATGTATGGATTTTTATCAGATGTACAGGATGTATGTTAGGCTTGCTACGGGTTCTGGCGACCTTAAATCGATTTGAATCTTAGCGCCAGTAGTGGTCCGGTTTTCGGGTCGTTACAGACGAGCTAGTTATAAAAGGTTACACAGATGCTAGTTTCCAAACCGACATAGATGACTTCAGATCGCAGTCAGGATTTGTATTCACTTTAAATAGTGGAGCTGTTAGTTGGAAAAGTTCTAAGCATAGCACTGTAGCAGATTTTCTACAACAGAAGCTGAGTACATAGCAGCATCAGACGCAGCTAAAGAGGCAGTATGGTTAAAGAAATTCATCACAGAGTTGGGAGTAGTTCCCAGCATTGCAAATCCAATGAACCTTTATTGTGATAACAATGGTGCCATAGCACAGGCAAAGGAGCCCAGATCTCATCAGAGATCTAAGCATATACTTAGGCGATATCATCTCATTCGAGAGATCATTGATAGAGGAGATATCTAAATATGCAAAGTAGACACAAATGACAACATTGCAGATCCACTGACCAAGCCTCTCTCACAGGTCAAGTATGATCAGCACACTAGGTCTATAGGTATTAGATATTTGTATGATTAGACCTAGTGCAAGTGGGAGATTGTTAGTGTATTTCCCCTAGGCCATTATCTTGGACCTTTTTGTATGTCGTTTTGGTTATTAATAACAAAGGTTTTTACTATCATTATTATTTATTTGCATGTTACATAATAATGATTAACATCCCTGGTTACTTATTATTATGTTGATAATAATAAAATATAACTAGTATGGTTATTGATTGATAATCATGAGATGATTATGTATATGTTGATATAATTCAATAATCACAGATACTTGTTAGAGAATAAAGTATTGGATGGACCCGCATTGAGATTACTACATGGATTATTGTCATAAGTGAATCTCAAAATAGTTATGTCTTAATCTTTTGACTTGAGATTGTCATAGTTTCCAATATAAGGACTGTTATGTTTTGATATAACCAAACATTGTCTTTAATCGGACAATCATAAAGGTTATGATTGAGTATAATAGAAATTATGTAGAGGATATTGAACAATCAAGATAGAATTTGTCCCTCTCTTTGAGAGAGATATCTTTTCTGCCCCTCGATAAGTGAGACTGAGAAATGCATGGCCGTGCTCAAATGAATTGATAGTGTGATCAATATCATTTGATTTTATCAGTCTACTTAGAGATCGAGAAATCATAAGTTTGAACATTATAAGTTTGACATTGACCATGACTTATGTTCAAACTAAATATCGTGTGACAAAGGGATTAATACATGATCTATTTATTAGGCTTTATCGGACTATCGATCCTCATATTAATTGGGTAGTCATAATGTCTTGTTAGAGGCCGCTTATGATTTATGAGTCTTGTGGGACTGGGCCTATTGCCAATTAATGTGAGCCTATTGGGTCACACATAAAAGAACGCTGTTGATGTGCTATGTCATATTAATGGGCTAAAAGCCCAAATCCCATTAATATAATTAATAATAATAAAGTGTTATTATTATTAATATTAATTATTTATTATTATAAGATAATAATATTTAAAAGGATCTGCAGTCTATCTGTAACTGTTACAGATAAAGGACTCTATCACATAAGATATAGGACTCTATCACATAAGATATTTGAGTATTTGTGATATTGTGATAGTTGGTTATGAACACAACTCTATCACATAAGATATTTGAGTATCTGCGAGATCGATATAGTGGGTTATGAACACAACTCTTTCACGAAAAGAGTTGTGGGAAAACAACAGACTAAAAACGAATAAAAACCGCTTCTGCGAAGTGGAAGTGACGTTTTTGAGAGAATTCATTTTGAGCTGCAGATTGGAAAAAGCACATAGCTTATCCATCAGAGTGAGCTAGCACTCCAGAAGGATATGAGACGTTCGTGTGAATACTATAGTGGGTGTTCGTTGAAAAAGCAGCACCTTGAGTCTGGGATTGTATCTTCTCGTCGAGTCTAACAGGTTAGTAGCTTATCCTTCCTTTCGAATTAAACGAAGCACACGGATCCCGAAAAGGAAAACAAAGATTTTTATTTTTTTCGCTGCGTATTTGGATTGCAGTAAATCTCTGGATTTCCTAACAGAAGGAGCTTAGACGATCGCTCGAAAAGCATTTAGATAAGGGTATTATTGGCTAATGATAATGCAAGATGCGAAGCAGCTTGTCTAGAAGTGTCGAAGATGTCAAATATATGCGAACATCCCAAAGATCCCGAAAAAAATACAAGTAGCAATTGGAAGCCCCTGTCTTTTCTTTTAGTGGAGGATAAACATCCTTGGCCCATTCCCGAAGGCAATCGGGTCGAGAAAGTTCATAATCGTGGTAGTGGATCATTTTAGCAAGTGGACCAAAACTGAGGCAGTGTAGTCTATCACCACCCAACAAGTGATCTCCTTCGTCAGCAAAAAAAATTCACTCGGTTTGGAATCCCAAAGGTAGTAATCATTGACAATGAAACTCAATTTGTGAGCTCTAAGTGTAAAAATTTCTGTAGAAAATGGGATATTGTCTTAAGGTTCAGTTCGGCCTATCACCCACAGACCCATGGAATGATTACAAACAGGACTATTCTACAAGGGCTAAAGAAAGACTTGACAAGCCAGAGGCAACTGGCCTGAGGAATTGCCCCACGTACTATAGGCATGCAGAACAACCCTAAGGATAGCCAAAAACACTCTTTTCTCTTGTATATGGGGTCAAGGCAGTTATCCCTATGGAAATTCAAGTAAATAGATTCAGAACACAATACCATGAGATTTCAAGAAATTCCGAAGAAATACAATTCAATTTGGATCAAGCCAAATTTTTACGAGAAAAGGTCACGATCAGAATGGCAGTTTACAGAAATAAAATGTCCAGAATGTTTAACAGTAAAGTCAGGTCGCGTGATCTTAATATCGGGGACATAGTCCCTAAAGGAATAAATGTAACCAATAGTAATGCATGATTTGGTAATTGAGAGAAAACTAGAAAGGACCATTTAGGGTCTCGAAGGTCATTCGCCCAGAGTCCTATAAACTGGCCAAGTTAGATGGCTGAGTCATTTCCCACTCTTGGAATATTTGTAATCTAAGAAAATTTTATCAATAACAGTTAACGAGGTATTTTTTCATATGTTGTGCTCTTCAGTGACAAGGAACGATGAGATTGCCTTCTTAAAAAAAAAAAAAGATTAAGGAGCACTCATTGAGTGCTACAAGGCAGGTGCCACCAGGCCATAATCCGAGCGTTAGTCCCACCAATCAAAACATCTTATGCCAGGCCATAAGGTGGATTCTACTAGACCACAATTTGTGCATTGGTCCCACTAAAAAAGATATTTATGCCAGACTATGAGGCGGGTTCTGCCAGGCCATAATCCAAGCATTGGTCCAACTTAAAAAGGCATTCATGCTAGGCCACAAGGCAGGTTCCGCCAGGCCACAATATCCGGGTGTTGCTCCCACTAGTCAAGGTATTCATGTCAGGCCACAAGGTAAGTTTTTTCAAGCCAGAAGACCGGCTATTAGTCCCACTAAAAAATACATTCGTGTCAGGCTACAAGGTGGATTCCGTCAAGCCACAATACGAGTGTTAGTATCACAAAACAAAGAATCTTATGCTAGGCTACGGGAAGTAATCGATAGGCGAACCTGTGGGTGCCAGTTCCCGAAAGACGAAGGTGTTAGTTAGAGATTAAAGTTGTTAGGGTGATTCTTATGACCAAGTCTCAAAATGCACGATCGAGTGTAAGTTTCATATTGCAAAAATTCTCTAAGGTATTTCATGCTTAGAAGGCAGGAGTTCGCCAAGCCACATGTCCAAGTATTGATCCTATTTTACAAAAATTCTACAAATTATTTTATAGCCTCGAACCGAGTGTTAGGCCCTACTAAGTGAACCTGCCTTAGCTCATTTTTTTAGGCAAAAAACAATGATCACCAGGTTCTTAGATTGGTTGGTTGATAACCCTTAGCCAATTATTTAAAGATTATTTAAATTGTTATTGGTGACGATTGGATGAGGGTACGTGACAAGTACGGAACATACAAACACCTAGTGATATTAATGATGAGATATGCAAAATGTATTTTTTCATTATAATAGATCACATGGGAAGAAGGAGGTCTTTAGTTTCCTCTTCCCAAGTCTATATTACATCAGTGTTTTCTATATCTATTACATTGTTAGCAGAGACTCGGTCGGTGGGGTTTTCCTCAGTTTGTCCCTCTCCCTCTTGCTTGTCCTCATCCTTCTGGAAGATGTCGTCTATCCAGATAAAACCTTATGAAGGGAACCATTTCTCCAACTGCCCTTCTGACCTAAACCTCAGAATCAATTTTGCACAATCCAACCCACTCTCCAAGAGTCTCGGTACTGGAAACCATTAAAGAGGCTAACACTATACCCAGCACAAAGCTCCTTCATAAGTTTAATATAATCAGGCTAATTTCACTACTTAACCAATATACAAAACTGAATAGTATGCTTCTCGGTTACTTTCGCACCTTCATGAAAATTCACCTTCAGCTGCTCTTTGTAGATTATGATGGTATTCTCCACATGGATTTGGTTATCCAAAGAAGTGAAAACGGGGCCGTCGAAAGAAGAGCCAAAGGCAGAACTTCAATTAGCGAAAGAAGAAGAAGAAAAGAAAGTACCCCTATTCATTTCTATAAAAGGGAAAGCAAACTGAAAATACCTTGAACCAAGAGAGTGTAAATGGAGAAGAGGAGCAGTCAGAACTTTCATATTTGTAAGCAAAATTAGAGAAGACGGGTTTTTATATTGGCATAGCCAGTAAGCTTTGAATACGACTCAAGAAATAAGGCAATCATCATTTATGGACAGAAGTAAGAAAGACCAATCTAATCATGCCACATATCCCAAATCGAGAAGACAAACTGTCATCTTCAAATCTGAAGAATTGAAGACCAGCGGGGGACCTCTAATGTAATACAACGGTCGCTCAAAATGAGCCATGAGCTGTCATCATAAAATAGGGTCACGTGGCAAGAGTCTGATAAACGGATGCGCAGTCCCACCTAAGGAAAAAAAAGACCTGAACACTGTTACACCATGTTCTTCATCAGGTCTCGCCCTCCCTTGAAAAGGTCGAGCCTTCACATAAAGTTACTATTAGCAAGCACAATCCAGCAAACTCCTGTTACGTCTGTAATCACAGGATCCTTGACAAGTTAAAACCGGTCATATCATCGTCGAATTATCAGAAAATGCTATATTTACTCCATCTTCTTATAGTATAAAAGCGAACGATCATAGAGACATAGGTACATAATTCTTACATAACTACTCTTGAGTTCTAAATAATTTCTTGCGTTTGTCCTATTCTCCAGTTCATTGATTTAAATGTTAGAGTAGCTGCCGTAGATACCAACCACCTCACATTATCTTTCTTGCAGGTTTAATCAATAAAAATACGGCTCTGTTTTCTAGGCACATTACTTTATATAAAAAATAAGTCAGATAACACTCTAATTTTTTTATAGTAAACTTTTGATATCTGAATTTTACAAAATATAACTATTTAATATATAATTTTATAAAATATAATTATCCAACTTTTAAACTTCATAATTATGATTAACATTTTTTACTTTTTAACTCTATGAATTTTATACAAAAATTTAGTCAATATTTTCATATAAAGTTAATTAAAATTATAATTATGTACTATTTATTTTATTGTAATTTTTTTTTACATATTTTATTTAATAAAATCTTATAATTTAATATTTTTATATATGATGAGTTGCAAAATTTAACATTTTTATCATATTAAATTTCATGATTTTACAATGATTTTGATGCAAACAATTAGTTTTAATGAAGAAAAAAAAATCAAAATAGACTGTTTTAGACCTTTTTCTGATGGAAATATATAGTCTTGCCCAAGGCTATAGCCTAAATCGAGGGACTGATTCTAGAATTTCAATTTTTCTCAACTGTATAAAGTTTAAAATTATTTCAGATAGATGCAAACGCTATGAAATCAGGATCAAAATAAGAATTATCATAGGAGTAATAGATTTATTTTACTTTTTTTTTTTAAATTGTGAATAATTATATTTTTATTTAGAAATATCCTATATAAAAACTGTCCCAGAAGTAGAATTCATATCCCTTCTCATTATTCCCTCTCTTTTTTTTATTTCTCTTGGCCGAATTCTGCTTCTTTTTTTCTTTTATTTTTTTGTAATTTTTTATGACTCTTTGAAGCTAATTTTTATTATTCAGTTGAAAGTTAAATCAGATTGAAATTTATTTAAAATTGTGAGATTTTATTTCTAATTTTTGTTTATTTTATTTTTTTTAATTAATTCATATTTTTGAAAAATACCACTTTCATTGTTTTCGTCTTAGAAATAAAAATATTTTCAATTAATCTAAATAAATATATAATTATTTAATTAGATTAATATAAATAACGATTAACATATTTATTTATATTAAATAATTAACTGATTTGATTTAAATAATTTACTTTGATCAAGTTTGAGTTTCTCTCTGTTAAACCAGTTAATTAATTAAATCTACATAATGAAGTTATTAATTAATTAAAAATTAATTTAAATGCTATGCAAATTAATTTAATTATAAGAAATAAATGGTGAGATTCGCTTGTTTGAATACTATAACCACAATTATCCTTTTAATTGATGATCAACTGAAAAAACTTTTAATTTTAATTACCTTCAAGAATTTTTAATCTAATTATTTATTCTACCATTTTAATTATATTATTTTATTCTTTTTTAGTTTATTTTTAAAATCAATTTCTCAAATAGTAATTTTTTTTTCTACTTTAAACAGTTATTTTTTTTTCTAACTTATTATAAAATTAAATAATTTTAATGACACTCATTTACCCTATTTATAAAATCTTTTAATTAAAAAAAATATTTTTAATTAATGAATTCAACGTGGTCAATATATTTATATATTTACCAGAACATATGAAACCCAATTATTTTGATATTAATGCTTTTAGTTTTTTGTTAATAATTTTAATTTTTTGAATTTTTTATTAATAATTTTGATTAATTTTAATTTAATAATTAACTATAAATTTATTGATAATATTTTATCATTATTATGTTATATATGTTAATTAGTAGTATATATATTTTAATCAACTAAATACATATCTTTAATTATTTTTCAAAAGATGGGGTAAAAGATAAACCACATCGCAATAAAAATTTTCATATTCCAACCCTAACATTGTGTTTAGTGTTTCAAAATTTAATTTAAATATTTTAATTTTGATTTTTACATAATAATAATAATAATAAAATATAAAGAAAAAAACTTTAAATTGAAAAGTATAGAATTAAAAAACAACATAAATCATATATTCATTCATAGAAAATTAACTATTCAGTTTAATTTAATTTTGCAAAAACTTTTTAATTAAAATCGAATTAATATAATTAAAACTTTTGAAAATGAATATAGAATTGAAAAGAAAATAAAATTATACTAATAAGAACTCATTTTCTAATTCAATTCAATTAGATTTTATTGATTATTTGAATTTGAATGGAATAGATGGTGACCTTGCACAGAACCATCAACGAACCTTCACGTCAGCTTCGACTTAAACAAAAAGGAAAAAAGAGCCTTCACGTCACGTTCATTTCTTCTTTTTGTTTTTTGTCCGCTAATGAAAGGCAGTGTTGGTCCAGAGCCACGTTGCAGGTTGCCATTGGGTGAGACAAGTTTCTTACGTGAGATGATGGACGTCAGCGAGGAGTTATTTTATAAATTCTCGATTTTTCAACAGACAAGAGAACGTGGTTGATGACTCCACAGACTGGTAGCAGAAAAGCAAAGACCCAAACTAGTCTCTGAATTATTATTTTTAATTATTAGCTTATACAAGACATTTTCAAAAGTCATTTTGCAATAGTCTTTGAATTATTTTGTCATCCACAACTCTTTAGATCATGAACAAATTTTGAAAATAATTATGGTATTTTTTTAAGG
The DNA here is from genome assembly GCF_001659605.2 of Manihot esculenta. Classification (NCBI taxonomy): domain Eukaryota; kingdom Viridiplantae; phylum Streptophyta; class Magnoliopsida; order Malpighiales; family Euphorbiaceae; genus Manihot; species Manihot esculenta. The sequence continues at coordinate 18,091,958 of NC_035177.2, read as the reverse complement.
AGAAAAATTAATATGTAATTACAATATTTTATATAAAATTTGATAGGTCCTTCATAAATAGATACAATAAGTAAATTATATTTTTTTAATAAAAAATACAAACATAAAAAAAATAAAAATTTCAGTTTAGAGTTAATCTGATCAAAGGAGACTACTTTTTTTTAATAACCGTTTCATATTTATTTTGAATGGAAAATAAATCTTCTGTAAGCTATAATTATTATTTTATAAACAAATCACTATCCATACTTATAATTTTTAGTGGAACGTGACTTGGGTTTTAATTTAAAAAAAAAAACATTAGTTTATATATATTATAAAATTTTATATGAATTTTCACATAAAAAAATTAGAAAATGAAAATATTTAGTATTTTTCTGCAAGTAAAGTTGGTAAAGTGTTTAAATATATGTATAAATTATTTGATATACTTAAATTTCAAGAAGAAATTTTCTAGAATGCAACTGAGGGATGATTTTTGGAAGCGTTGTAAATCATCATATTCATATGAATTTTGGCTTTATATGAATGTGTTGAAATCTAAAAACAGACCAAATACCATTAATTGATGAACATACCTTCCAACTGTAGTTAAGACATGCATTTTAGTCAAAAGCAAAATTTAGTTGATAATTTATTTTTAAAATTAAATGGAACTGAATCCAATAACAACATATCATATAATCTTATATTAATTGTTTTTCTATTAAAATTTAAATATATATATTTATATTTTATTTATATATGTATAATTTAAAAAAAAATAAGTAATTTATTTCTCTTACAAATTTTAGATTGGCCAAATACATAATGTAGTCTATTGTCTATATATAAAAAGTCAATTAGTGGCTTAATCTTTTTGTCTTTAATTTTTAACATTTAAATTTTACGAGGCGTAACCGTTTAATAAATAATTTTATAAAATATAATTATTCAACTTTAAACTTGTAAAATATAATTATTTATATTGCATTTGAACTATCAAAAAACTTATTTAATAAGTAAGCCATCATAAAATTTCGGTAGAGAGATAAAATAAGATTATACAAAAAATACCTAAAAATGTTGGGAGAATACCAAATATTGGATGAATAAAATAAAAAGGTGAAAGTCATCGATGATAAATTCAGAGGTGGTTGTTCACTCTCTACTTTGATAGAGAGAGAAAAATCTCTCAACCTCTCCCCTCTCCCTTTTCTCCTTAAGATTTCAGATCCTTTTTCTTGCCGTTAATTGGCCTCCCCTGCCCCTCTGAGTAGAGCAAGTCTTCTCCTAGTCCAATGTAAGTGTATACTCTCCCTTTTCGTCTTGTTGATGTATATATTCTTTTTGTTTCTTTTGTTTTTTAGCGAGCTTAAGCTAATAAAGAGGATGTTGCATATTGGCCTGTTGCGTTGTTTTCTTCCTTGATGTGTTGGTTTCTGCCTCGCCAGTCTATGAGGTTGCTTAGTGTGCTAGTACCGACTTTGGCATCATCTCTTCTAGGAGGTTCAAGGGGAGCTAAGGATGGTATCTTGGGGGTATCTCCGCTGTCCAAGTGAAGGCATTGGTCCCTTAAAAGTCTATATGAGAGTAAGAAGTCAAGAACTGTATGCTTGCCTCTTTGGATTTTGACTCCATATTTTACGAGCTTTCTTGAATGCTTGTGATGAGTTTATAGATGCTGGTTTTCTACTAAATGTTGGTGTTTTGTCTAGATAAGTTTGTACTTTTTTTATTATTTTTGGCTTTGCATGTCTCTCTTTTCTCCATATATGCTCTATAGTGGTCCTCCAGACAAGTAATACTTGGTTCTCTAGTTTTTATAGATCATTGTGTGGGGCAATACTATGCTTGCTTGAATTGGATCTCAACACTGGGTCGATAGTAGAGTCGGATCCTCCATAGATCCTAGGGTCTTACTGTAATGGGTATAGGCTCTCCTTTGTGGATCTGTTAGGATCTTTGCTAGTTTTTTTTTTTTTTTCAGCCACTGGCATTTTTCTATATCTTAACCCATGGGCTTTGATCTTTCTCCCAATTTAATCAATAAATATTTTCCCTTCTAGCAAAAAGGTTCAAAGGCGGCTACATAGAAAAAAGAAAAAAAAAACTTAAGAGAAGAAAGGAGAATAGAAAGAGAAGAATTTGGTAAGAGTATTAATATTCAACAAAAAAAAAATTATAAAGAATCTTTTAATAGGATGTGACTTGGGTTTAATAGAAAAAAAAAGTTTATACTAAAAAATTTTATAGTTGTATGATCAACTTGTGATGGACTGATACATATACTAGACAATGAATTTTTTAAGTAAAGAAATTAAGAGATGAAAATATTTAGTGTCTATTTGTCATGTAAGTGAGGTTGGTTATGAGAACGCTTTCCTACCTCATTAGTGGAGGGATTTGGTAGCTAATATATATTAGTTGGCTAAAAAATTATTAAATAATTTGATTTAATTATTTTACGTTTAATAAAAAATAAATTTAAAAATTATTTGAATCGAGCGGTTATATTGGTCAATTATATAGAGATATAGAGATGTACAAACTTTTAACTAGAGCCTTTATTTAAGAGGTCGTTTATCTCATTTGAAGTAATTAAAGATGATTCGCTTAAGAGATGTAGGCCTTTATTGAGGGTCTCTATAAAGAGGTCTTTTCAATATGTATTGTGATTGATGGGAATAAAGAAGTACTTCCTTTGACTTTTGCCTTTGTGAAATCTGAATGCATAGAAAATTGAAATTTCTTTTTACATATAATTGTACATTCCTGTCAAATATTTATTTATGTAATTATATATTATACATCATTATTTTACTGTTGACATTTAATGTAAGGTTTAATTTTTACCGTGAGAGAATTCTTTCCAAATACTTATCATAGATTCTGCTATATATACCTATTTCTAGATTTCAAAAAGAAATTTTCTATAACGAATGTGTTGAAACCCAAGAAAGACTAGAATGTATGACTAGTTGATGAACATTCCTTTTACACAATGGTCAAAGACATGTATTTTCACTACAAGCAAAATGTGATAGATAGGAAAGATGAGAGGAATGCTAATTGTCCGTTATAATAGTTTAGTTAAACTAATTTAAATAATTTTTAGATCTACTTTTCACTTAATATAAAATGTTTAATACAAATTATTTAATAATTTTAAGCTAACTATTATATAACCTATATTAATTTTATATTTTTTCGATGTGGGACAGAGTATTACAGTTTGCACAACTCAAATTTGCGACGCTCTCATCTCAACTATGTTGTGTTGTGCTAAATTGAGTAAAATTATCAAGTTAAGATCAAACTCTAAGTATTGTAATTTGCTAATATATCGGGTGGTTTCACTTTATCTCACGAGCAGCCTTTCCATCGGAGGCAGCTAATTTCGCATCATTACTAATTCCGCACCATTTTTCTAACATAAATTGATTCTAATATCAATTATAATAGTACGATTAAAATTGATTTAAATAACTTTTAGATCTATATTTTATTTGATTCAAAATTATTAATCCAAATGATTTAGTAATAATTTTTAAAAATTATAAATTTAATAGGTTATAATTTTAGTTTAAATATTTAATGAATTAATATAAAATTGCAGGATTATAAGGATATGTTTGACTTAAAATAAAAACACCAAGTGTTTCAACATTTTTATTGCCAAATACGTTTGAATAAATTTGAATAGTCTAATCACTTGTGAATTACAAAAGTTCCAATTTTTATGCATATGAGAAAGATTTTTTAAATAAATAAATAAATTATTTTTTATTATTTAGTTGTAATTTAAAAAATAAAAAATAATAATAAATTTGTATATAATAATGTCAGTAAAATTATTAAAATTTAAAAAATAACTAAAAGAAGAATAACTTTTATTTCAAAATTAATAAAAGAAATGTGAAAAATATTTTTTAAAAAACATTTTCCGTATGGCTTGAGGAAATTCTCATCTCCATCATTCTTAGCTTTGAGAAAAGGAACCACAGGAGCCAATCGTCAGAGGACAAACGAAATAAAGCAATTACAATTTACAAATGGAACAAACCAAAACAAAATCTATCACCATTCAACAGCAACAGTTCCAAAGAAATTCTTAAAATTGATGCATACGTGAGGATCTCAGACTCATCAGAATTATTCTTCAGCAGAAAAGGCAGGAAGGAGTTAATTGTTTCAGAAATGTTCCAAAGAAAATTATGATAAAAACATCAATAAGGACCAAATATTGTTGCAATCAAGGTCTACAGACTATGAATATTAATATTTCAAATTAACTTCATTTTATCAAACTGTTTATCTTTTAATTTGTAGAAGAAAATCCAACAATTTTCTTCTCATTCAGAAGCCGTTCTCTTTGAGTTTGCCATTTCCTTTTTCCTTTTCTTCCTCCTCAGTAGCTTTCTCTTTCTCTTTCTCTTTCTCTTGCTCCGCTTTCAACTTTGCTTCTTCCTCAGACTTCTTTCTTGCTTCCTCTTCCTTGGCCTCCTCTAGAGCAGCAATCAATTTCTTCAGACAGCTCTCTTCGTCTTCATCTTCTGACTTTGGCATCAAATTCTCAGCAACATCTGCTGGTGTCATCTTCGTTTCCTCCAACAAGTTTTGAATCTTTGCAAACAGTTCATGGGATTCGACATCCAGATAATTCTGAGCTAAAACCTTAAATGCTTCAAAGCAACAGTAAGACATTTCTATATGCTTATCCATCCTTCCCCTTCTGATCAAAGCAGGATCAAGCTTTTCCACATAATTTGTAGTGAACACAATGATTTTTTCTCCTCCACAAGCTGACCAAATTCCATCAATAAAATTCAAAAGCCCAGATAAAGTTACCTTACTGATTTTCTTGTTTTCAGCTTCTTCCTCCTTTTTCTTCTTGGAAATTGGATCTTTCCCTTCTCCATCTTTATCTTCCTCTTTCTCCTTCTTTGGTTTTCTCTGACCTGTAAGATCCAGAGAGCAATCAATATCTTCAATAACGATGATAGACTTGCTTGTCGTGTCAATCAATAGCTTCCTGAGCTCACTATTGTCCTTGACTGTGGTCAACTCAAGATCATAGACATCATAGTTCAAGAAATTAGCCATGGCAGCTATCATAGTTGATTTCCCAGTTCCTGGAGGACCATAAAGGAGATAACCACGCTTCCATGCCTTCCCAATCTTAGCATAATAGCTTTTCCCCTTGCTGAACTTGACAAGATCTTTCATGATTTCTTCCTTCTCCTTTGTTGCCATTGCCAAAGTATCGAAACTTGCAGGATGCTCAAACACCACATGGCTCCACTTGGTAGCTTTCCATCCATACCAATTATCACTGGGATTATTGGTGTAGAGTTTTCTTTGCCGATTCTTGACAGCAACAGCCTTTCCTTCTTTAATTACATGATCTATATAAGACTTGACGATGATTTCTCTATAACGTCTATGGACTGCAAGCTTGAAATATCTTCTCTCATCCAATTCAGGATAGAAAGAAAAAGATTGTTTATTGGGTTTATTCTTTATTGAAGTCCACCAGACCTTAATCCCATTGAAATCATCAGTAATTTCCTCATGGTCGTCCATGGTGAGAAGCACAGAGTGGCTATCTTTGACAACGTCCGCCTTGAGCCTCTTGGCCCGCATGGAGGAGTTGGCGCTAAGGTAGCTCTGAATGGCAGCGTAGACCTCGCTGCGCTTGAGATCTTCACCAGTGTACTCATCGAAGACGATTTGGAAATAAGGGGAGACAAGAGCCACAAGCTTCTGACAATATCTCTCAACGTATTCTTGAAGTTGATAAGGGAAGTATCGTTCATACATAGCCCATACAAACATTAGGCCAGCAATTGCTGAACCCAGCTGAGTCCACATCTCTGTCATGCTCATTTTCTGGGGAGTTGAAATGTTTTGCTTAGAACTCAAGGCCTGAGATGAGAATATAGAGTGGAGAAATATGAGAATAGCGTAAGTTTGGCTTGGTGAGAAATTTCCTCGTAAAGTCTTTCCAGCTTCCAATTACTTTTGGAGACGGTGAGCTGATCACTTTGCTTTTTATATTTCATTTGACTTTTCTTATCCTAAAATAAAAATGTTATAAAACTTGAGCTCTTTCACACGGTTAGATATTTGAATCAAGTCAATAAAAAATATTTTATTAATTAAAAAATTAAATTATTTTTTAAAAAATAATATTTTCTTAAAAAATTATTTTTTATATTTTAAATATTTTTATTAAAATCTCTCTTTATATAAATTTATTAATGTATTTTATTTTTAAAATTAAAATTAAATAATAAAAAATAAATTATTTTATTAAAAATAATTTTTATAAAAAGTATTTTTTAAATATAATTTATTTTCTGTAAATAAATGGAACTTTAATTAAAATATATATGTTATAGGTTTAGTTAAAAAAAAACTTAGTTACAGAAATTTAATTCAACAAAATTTAAAATAAATTTCACAAACTAACACAGCTAAAATGCATATCTCCTCTCCTTTCTCACTTTTTCTTCTATCTTTTCTTCCTCCTTCTCCATCCCCCATTTTTCTATCATCAAGTATTTAAGTAAATTCTATATATTACTGATTGTTATTAATTTTGTTACAAATTAATTTCTTATGAAAGAAGTTATAAATTTTCTCATTTGTTTTATTGTTTTTATATTTGTTAAAATTTTTATATATAAATTTATTAATAAATTTTATTTTTTAAATTAAAATTAAATAATAAAAAATAAATTATTTCATTACAAAATACCTTTTACAAGAAATATTTTATGCAGTTATTTTTCAAAAATAAACGGAGTAGCATATTTTATATATTATTAAAAAAAGTTAAATATATTATTAATAAAAATTACTAATCATATGTATAAACTTTATAATTAAAAATTTTAATAACATTTTTACATTATTATGAATTTAATTTAATTATATAGTTGTTATTTTTTTATTCCCTTAATATTTAAATATGTTATAATATTCTTATATTAAATAATATAATTTGTTTTAAAATATTTTTTTTGGAGTTCTTTTGCAGTGTGTTCTAATTTTGTAAGGGTTTTGGACCGACCATTATTTGATTTTTATTACCCAACCACCAACCCGTCCTCAAAATCAAAAAAAAAAAAAACGTACACAATTCTTATTATTTAATTTATTTTTTATTTAAATGAAGTTGGACGTAACTCGATTAAATAGAATTAAAATAAATTTTATTATTTTATAGTTTACTCTCATTATGTTTTACTGTAAACACGATTTGAATTAAACTCTTTCAACGGAGTTGAAAATTCTAACCAAAAGAAAAAATTCAAATGGAGGGATATAAAGATTTCCCTATTTACTATTATTGTATATATATAGTTTTTCAATTTTTATTTACTCTAAATAATTTTTATGAACTTCTGTACATACATTATTATTAATTCAAAAGTTAATTTTAATTTAAAATTAAGTGCAAATTTAATAAAATGTCACAACAAAAAATTATGGTGTCCGCGAGGAACTTGCGACGAAATCATAATCTATCAAAAAGAAAAAAAATTTGCGACGGAAACTATATTAGCAATCTTTCCTATTAATTTCTGACAGAATAAATTGTAAATTAATGACGAAAATTATACCTTCGCTCATCCATCGCTTACGAGTGATCATTGGATTACCATTATAGAAAGGACTAGTCACAATAAACGTGCCCATTATCTTGCAAGAATCCATCTGCATGGGGTTGGATCAGCTAAGATTATGTATTTGTTTCTTAAAAAAATGCAAATTCATATGGGTTTGATGGTCCCTCGTTTTGCATTATTTGCCTGCCGTTAAGATATCCAAAGAATATCACACTATGGATCCTGTCTTCTGGCATGCTCCTTGACAAGGATGCAGTGCCTGAGATGGTTAGGAAATGTATGTTTTTTCTGTGTTACATTTACTTTTATGTTAATTACACTTTTTTGGGTATTGATTTTTTGTACACAGAATTTTCTCTTATTCTTAGAAAATAAGAAACTATTTAGAAATCATATTTGATTTTTGGAAATTATTTTGTTTTTAACTTTTAGGTATGGGACTATGCAGTAGAATCAAGCCATATCTCCACTCGCTCAATCAATTTAGACAACCTCCATAGTGAAGGGAACTTTCCTAGTAGGTCTATAATCTTTTATGCACTCTATTGAATTCCTTGGTTTATTTAGATTCGTACACGTTTATATTAAAACCTTTTTTTAAGGGGGATTAGGTTGAGGAAGGAGCGTGCTCGATTCTTTTATATTATTTACAAATTAAATTTTTTGTTGAATGTTCAGCTTTGATATGATGCATGTTTTGGAGATTTATATTATGATATGTCAACATAATTTTTAGGGTTTTGATAAATAATAAATATTGAATTCCAGCATCTTAAGGTAAACTTTTCATACATCTTATGTTTGCTTGATTTGTGATGCTACATGAGACTCATTCAAAGTAGACAGTGAGCTATCACCACAGGACAGGTCCACATGGCAGGGATCTATTTGGATAATATGGTCTCATCTGAGAAAAGGAAGATCCAGACACTAGAACACCCGGTTCATAACCATAACTCGCTCTCAACTGGATAGGTCGAGTCTCAACAAAAAGTTACTGTTATCAAACACAAAGTTACTGTTATCAAGCACAGTCTAGCATATCTCCATTACGCCTATAATTATGGGATCACCGACCTATCCGCAGGCAATATCCCTTATTAGGCAGTCAGTCACATTATCATCAGATTATCAAGAAATGCTATATTTATTTCCATCTTATTACAGTATAAAAGGATAAGAATCACAGAGATAAATGTATGTTATTCTCTTACACTACTCAAGTTCTAAGCAATTTATTACATTCACCTTATTATTTAGTATACTAACTTGAGCATCAGAGTGACTGTTTGATAGAACATATTTTAGTCCATTTTATCTTGATATTATTGATGATTATTTATATGATTTCTGCTTAATTTAGTGCTCTTGACATTATTTTGTAGAAAATGGTGAAAAATGACATTTTGGAGAAAATACCCCTAAAACTGCCTTAAATGGAGCAAAGGAGAGCAAGCCTGCCAAGTTGGAATCAAGTGAAGCTAAATAAGGAAAGTTCTAAATAAGGAAAGTGGCAAAGAAGGAAATAACATTCAGCCAAAGCAATTTGAAATTCAAATTTCAAATCTCCAAGTAGCCTTTTCCTTATTCAAGAAGCCAAGTCTTAAGTTGCCATAAATGAAGAGCCAAATAAGGAAAGTATTTTGAAATTCAAATCTTCAAGATTCATATTCAAATTTTGAATTTCAAAATTCAGCTTATTAAGGAAGCTAAATCTCAAGATCACATGTTTCCCACTTCATGCCATGCACATTCAAAATTCAAATTGCAAAAGGAGGCTACACCTTCCTTAATTGTGCATGGGCGACAAGGATAGTGTGAAGACAAGTCTTGGGCAGTATCTTGAAGACACTTGGGCAGCAAACAAAGATCAAAGGCCCCACTCCTTGCACTTGAACACATGCCTCACGTTTTTCCCTTCTCACATGTGCATGGATGGCACATCTTGGACCAAGGACATTTTGGGCAGCCTCTTAAAGTCTTTTTGTAATACCCGGCTAGACTCCGATATCGGAATTCCTACCGTCCGGTGGAATCTCGGATGTCGGAAACCTCTAGAAGGGCAAAGTCATGTTTTTATAAAATGTTTTCATGTATTATATAGTTTTAAGTAAGAAAGAAACTGAGTTTTGAATGAAAAAGACCATGGAGACATTTCCAGGTTCGGCCGCCGAACCTCAAGTTCGGCCGCCGAACATGGGATAGTTTAGGGGGGCAAGTTAGGCTTCCGAAAGTGGCCCAGGTTCGGCCGCCGAACCTCATGTTCGGTCGCCGAACTTGCATGAGTTTTGGAGGCACTTTAGGCTTCCGAAGGTGGTCTGGCCAACCCCTATAAAAGGCCCCATGGCTGAAAACAGGCAAGCTTTCTCCCCTATTTTCGGCCAACGGTGAGTCCATGCTCTCCCATGGTTGGTTTTGATGATTTTCCTCAAATCTTTCAAGTTTTAACGAGTTCTAACTTGGTTTTGAAGAGTTTTGGAGCTAAGATCAAGTTTTGGAGCTTGGAGACCCAAGGAGCTAGATTTCTCCCATCTCCAAGTTTAGATCGCCTCTCCTCTTGATCTTCAAGAGGTAAGAGTAGATCCTTAGCTCATTTCATGTTTTAAACAAGTTTTATGAAAGTTTATGGGGTAGAAATGCATGTGTAAGTTAGTTATTTGTTGTTAGGGTAAATGTTGAGTTTTTGGATAATGTATGTTGTTTGAGTTGCTTTATGTGATTGTGTTGGGGTTTAGGATAGTTTGAGACTCCTAAATGCTTATTTGCTTGTGTATGCATGTTGTAGAATAGTTAAATGCATGTTTGAATGGTTTGGGAGGCAAAATGTGCATGAAGAGACTAAGTTCTGCCATTTGGAAGAACTCAGGTTCGGCAGCCGAAGGACTTTCGACCGCCGAACCTGCCTGTGGAGGCAAGCTTTCGGCTGACGAACCCTGCCCCCGAAAGTTGGACTTTCGGCTCTGGAAGGGAGTTTCGGCCGCCGAAGGTGTCGCCGAACATGCATGAGTTTCGGCTCTGGAACCACTTTTGGCCACACAAGGTATCGCCGAAAGTGGCTGAGTTTTGACTCTGGAGGGACTTTCGGCCACCGAACCTGCCGCCGAAAGTGCCTTGTTCAGCCTTCCTTTGCATGTTTTCTATGATTGTTTTAAGGTGTTTTAGGGGGGTTTTTGGGGAATAGTTTAGAGTCATGTTCATGTATGTTTGGTCCTTCATTTGAGTCCACCTGTGTCGGTTCGGACCCGAGGAACCGAGGACCCCAGCAGTGAGATAGCTGCTTCAGTGTCTTGTCAGAGCTAGCTTGAGGTGAGTAGAATGACTCTTTATGTTTCAAAGCAAATAATGAAAGTTTTAGCATGATTCACGCATCATGAATGCCATAAGATATATTAGGTTGTTTGCATTAGAATTCACGAATATGTTGCATTGCATATTATGTTGTTGATGTGGATGAACATTGAGTGATCCATTAGCCCTCGTATGGTATGATATGATATGATGATGATACGGTATGAAAGTCCAGGAAGACCCATTCTACGTCCCTGGCACTATGTAAGAGAAAGTCCAGGAAGACCCATTCTATGTCCCTGGCACCTTGGAATGTTATGATATGTTATGTAAGAGAAAGACCAGGACCCATTCTACATTCTGGCACTAATGGAAATGTAAAGCGCTATTGGTGACAAGTTCATCCTTAAGGTGATTTGTCTGTGATGTGATGCATTTCATGAAAGTATGAACTTTAAATATAATGTTTTATTATTCTGCTCACTGGGCTCTAGTAGCTCACCCCATTCCCTTAATCCCCCAGGTTTGCAGGTACGAGATAGATCAGGAAGTCAACAAGAGTAAAGTTAAGTTGTATGTAATAGTTAGCTGTGGACATGAGAAAGACATTGTAATGTAAAATATAGTATTGAAATGTAATGTAATGATGCTTATTGAGGTTTAGAGTTGTGCTTGACCCTAGTATGTTGGTTAATCCCTTTTTACACATGATCTGTAAAATGTTTTATCGATATTTATGTAAACCAAGCTTAATGTATGATATGTTGCCCCATTGGAGCATTTGAAGAGGGCTCCAGTGTGGGGTTTTATGTTTATGAGTTTGTGCATGCACAGGTTAAACTTGGTAAATGAAATGAAAAAGTTTAATGTTTTATGTAGATGTTTGATCATGTATGGGATTTAACAGGCATACAGGATGTATGTTTGGCTTACTACGGGTCCTGGCGGCCTTAAGCCGATCTGGATCCTAAGGGCAACACTTTTCAAGTATAAAAAGACACATGAGGAGCCTCCCCATGCTTTTTCAAGCTCCCTTTGGAGGCACATACGGGATTGCAAGTGACACCATCTCTTCTTCTTCCTTTCTTTTATTTTTTAGGTTTTTGTTTCAGCCATGAGAGGCTGAAACCCTTTATTCTAGTTGAAGATTGGTTGAAACTAAGGTTGTTTTATGGATTGTGAGATCTGAACATAAACTATTTGTCTTTGGTTTGTTCAATATTCATATAATTTGGTGCTTGAATCTATGATTACTTTGTTGTTTTGATCAAATTGGCCACTTGATTCTTGATTGCAAGATAATTGATTGTTAGTTTGGATAATTTTTAGTCCGTAATTGTTGGAATTATTCAAACATAAGAACACTTGGTGTAATAACTAAGGAATTATGTGATCTAGCAACATCTCATGCATTTGAGTAGCTAAGATTGGATCTCTCTATTTCTTCATACAATTGACAATTGTTTTGATGCCTAAGGCCCAAGGACGTTCCTTGGCAATTTGTTACTGAGTAATTAATTAGAGGATGTTCCCTAATTGATTTAATCATAAGGAGAGACATGGTGGTGAGAAGCGTTTTCTATCTCCATAACTAATCTATTGAATCAATCAAGAGAACATAAGTTTCAATGATCAATCCAAACAACCAAAGTGGATCCAATTCTTCAACTAGAGCTTTCTTATTATTTATCTCTTTTATTTTATTATTCGCTTATTTAATTGCTTTCAGTAGTTGTTTAATTGAATCAATCTCAAAACCCTCCATTTTACTTTCAGTTTTATCTCGTTTCAATTTTATCTCGTTTCAGTTTATCTCGGTTTTCAGTTTTCTTCTTTTTCAGTTTATTTTTATTTTAGTTTATTTTATTGGTCTTGATAAGGAAAATAGGTAAGTTCTCAATTCCCTGTGGATTCGATCCTTTCACCACTATCTGCAGTTGTAAATTGTTGATAACCAGAAAGGTTATTTTTGACCGGCTTCGACAACCGCGAGTCACTGTTGTAGGCACCCACCACCACCTCACGCTTTCTTTCTTGCATGTCTAGCTAATCACAACAAAACTCTATTTTCCAGCTACATCATTTGGTTCCATTGCCGAAAAAAATTCATTGAATTCTCTCTGTTCATTTGGATTGAAATCGATTTCTTACCCCTTTTCTCTTAAAAAGAAATTTATCTTTTATCTTTAGAAATGGCCGACAATTCACGAGCTGCTGCTAAAGTTGCTGCCAATGAGGATGCTATTAGGGGTGAGCAGTATTCGGTTCAAACCGAAAAAACCGACCGAACCGAACCGATTTGAAAATTTAGTTCGGTTTTTTATATATTTCGGTTCGGTTCGGTTTTCAATTTTAAAAATTTCGGTTATTTCGGTTCGGTTCGGTTTTGATCAGAAAAAAACCGAAAAAACCGAACCGATTAGTAATAATAATATGTTTTTTCAATAATATATAGAAATTAAATCATATTAAAATTAAAATATTTTAATTAAATTTTAAAATATTAAAAATAAAGTGTAAAAAATAAAAAAATTATTAAAAATCGAAACCGATCAAACCGAACCGAATAGAACCGAATCAGACCGGTTCGGTTCGATTCGGTTTCTGACAAAAATCGGTTCGGTTCGGTTTTCATAAACACTCAAATTTCGGTTTTTGGTTTATTCGGTTCGGTTCAGTTTTGAACCGAATCGACCGAATGCTCACCCCTAGATGCTATCATTTTTTTTTACTCCTGACAGTGGACAAAATACACCCTTTATGGTCAATAAGGCAGATTTCAACAATCTGAGCATCGGACAAATGCTCCAGTATATCAGAAGGTTGCAGGTTATTTTTTAGTATTACAAAGCTCGAGAAGAGGCGTCACTCAAGGCTTCTAGGGGGAGGGAGGAAGTTTTCATAGGGAGACCTCAAGGACTCGGACATAGGCAATCTAGACTCAGTCCAAAGGGAAGGACAAGTCCAAGGAAGAGGAACCATTAGATGGTGTTTCCAAGGATGCTGGCTAAAAGGTGGTACAGGCTGTCTAAAGGCGCCAGGAAGGATGGGAAGAGGACCAAAGGATGGATCAGAAGCAAGGCTAAAAGCCGGAGAAGCAAGGGTATGAGGGAGACCATAGAAGTTATCTGGTCTCCCGAGGAAGGAATAGTTGATGTAAGTATAAGAAATATACCCCGTTAAACGACTCACCAACGCATATTCTATTGTGGATTAGGAAAAATGATAAGAATATCAGGTGGCCTCTCAAGTTTAACCCTAAGAAAGCTGAAAAATGAGACAGGACTAAATACTGCCATTTTCATAAAAATTATGGACATATAACGAAGGAGTGTCAGCATCTGAAAGACGAGATCTAGGGTTTAATAAGAAAGGACACTTTTTGAAAGTTCATCAGAGAGAGTAGAAAAGATAGAAGGTCTGAACTCGAGGTAGTAATTCCAAAATCGCCCTTGACAGTGAACCTGTGGGGGTTATTCATGTGATTGCAAGAGGACCAAGTGTCACTAGGTGTGACAATAAGGAGAATGTCACAGATGTCCAGCTCGTGGGTCAAACTTCGAGTTTTGAAATTGGTCAAGTCAGACGACTGAATCTTTTATTTTATCCTTAGAGAAATATTTATGATATGGAAATGTTATAAAACTAAGATGCATTCTTCAAGCTTCTGTGATAGGAAAATCAGAATCGTTAGATGGATGAAAGCATGGAGATAAGAATAAAGGCCATAAGGCAATCGCCAGGCCATTCGGGCATGGTTTCACATATAATCTGGGCGTTAGTCCGTGAAAGTAAATTCATAAAAGGCTATAAGGTCATCCGGGCATGGGTCCTTTATATAATCCGGGCATTAGTCCGCGGAAATAAATTCATAAAAGGCCCCAAGGCTATCCGGACATGGTTCCCGCATATAATCCGGGCGTTGGATTGTGGAAACCAAAACATAAAAGGCTGCAGCTCTGTTGGGCATGGGTCTCTCATAACAAGGTATCTCATGCCAGGCCATAATCTGGGCATTGGACTGTGGAAATAAAAACATAAAAGACTGTAACTCTATTGGGCATGGGTCTCGCATAACAAGGCATTTAATGTCAAGCCGCAAGACAAAAAGTTTCTAAGGCATTTGATGCCAGGCCGCAAGGCAGGTACACGCCAGCCCGACCTATCTGGTATTAGTCCTGCTTTATAAGATGTTTCTAAGGTATTTGATGCCAGGCCGCAAGGCGGGTATACGCCAGGCTGACTTACCGGGTGTTATTCCTAGAAGTTTCTAAAGCATTTAATGTCAGGCCACAAGGTGAAAAGTTTCTAAAACATTTAATACCATGCCGCAAGGCAGGTATACATCAGGTCGACCTACCGGGTATTATTCTCGCTTCACAAGGAGTTTCTAAGGCATTTCATACTAGGCCGCAAGGCGGGTACATGTTAGGCTGATCTATCGGGTGTTATTCCCGCTTCACAAGAAGTTTCTAAGATATTTCATGCTAAGCCGCAAGGCAAAATGTTTCTAAAGCATTTCATGCTAAGCTGCAAGGTGGATACACGTCAGGCTGACCTACCAGGTGTTATTTCCGCTTCACAAGAAGTTTTTAAAGGCATTTGATGCCCAAGCCTCAAGACGGATATGAGTCAAGCCATCCGACCAAAAGCATTGATCCCATCTCACAAAGAGAATCACAAGCATGTGTTGCTGCTCTTACAATCACTCTTGGAAATCTAAAACTTTTAGCAAGGGGAAGATGACCAAAAGCTTGTCAAGGCTGGTCAAGGCAAGAAAATGCTCGGAAGCCCATCAGGGCTGTAAAAAGCCAAGGAGCTCGCAAAAGCCAGAGAACACCCGAAAGCTCATAAGGGCTGGTCGGACAAGAAAATGCCTGAAAGTATACCAGGATTGAAAAATACTCGGAAGCTCAATAAGGTTGGAAAAGACCAAGGGGCTCGTAAGGTCTAGAAGATGCCCGGTTGATCCCTAGAGCTAAACATAGCCCAAAAATTCATCAAGACATTACTATATCATTCGGATATATTTTTGTCAGACAAGATCTCAGACCTGACCGGTCGGTAAGGTAAGTGAAAAGAAAGTAAGGACAGCATGTGCATAGCCCGGACAAACAAAGTCACATAACCCAGATCATGAAGACAATTGTCACATTTGAATCTAAAGAATCGAAGACCAACGAGGGGGGACCTCTGATACTACATGAGACTCACCCAAAGTAGGCAGTGAGCTATCACCACAGGACAAGTCCACATGGCAGGATCTGATACTTGGGTATCGTGATTCCACTTGAGAAAAGGAAGACTCAGACATTATAACGCCCGGTTCATCACCAAGACTCACCCTCCCTGGATAGGTCAAGTCTTGGTAGAAAGTTACCGTTATCAAGCACAGTCTAGCGTATCTCCATTACGCCTATAATCGCTGGATCACCTACCTATCTGTTGGCAATATCCTTTATCAGGCAGCTAGCCACATCATCGCCAGATTATTAGGGAATGCTATATTTATATCCATTTTCTTATAGTATAAAAGAAGAAGAATAACAGAGGCAAATGTATGCTATTCTCTTACACTACTCAAGTTCTAAGGAAATCAGTGCATTCATCTCATTCTTTAGTATACTGACTTGAGCGACGGAGTAGCTACTGTGGGCATCCACCACCATCTCAAGCTTTCTTTCTTGTAGGTCTAGTCAATCACAACATAACTCTATTTTTCGGTCACATCAATTTGTGAACACTTTATTTTCTTCACCTGCTAACAAATTGTACTAAGACATTTTTAAATATCATATGATGTATTTCCATTGGTACTTTTTATGACACATGATTGAGAATACTATGCTTCCTTTGACTTCTCCTTTCATGTCTTTTTCTCCCATGCATGAACCATTTGACATGGTTACCTTCTTTTTTATTTATATTCAAATTAATATTGATATATTTATTATCATTGACTTAGTGATCTACTTTTGTTTATCAAAAATTTTAGTGTTATTGATTTATTTCACATTTATTTTACTAAAATTTTATATCTTTAATTTACAAGTCAATTTACTTACTATTACGGGTGAGCAGTATTCGGTTCAAATCGAAAAAACCGACCGAACTAAATCGATTTGAAAATTTGGTTCGGTTTTTTATACATTTCGGTTCGATTCGGTTTTTAATTTTAGAAATTTCGGTTATTTCAGTTCGGTTTGATTTTGATAAAAAAAAACTGAAAAAACCGAACCGAACCGATTAGTGATAATAATATATTTTTTCAATAATATAGAGAAATTAAATCATATTAAAATTAAAATATTTTAATTAAATTTTAAAATATTAAAAATAAAGTGTAAAAAATAAAAAAATATTAAAAATTGAAACCGATCAAACTGAACCGAATCAGAACGGTTCGGTTCGATTCGGTTTCTGACCAAAATCGGTTCGGTTTTCATAAATACTAAAATTTCAGTTTTCAGTTTATTCGGTTCGGTTCGATTTTGAACCGAATCGATCGAATGCTCACCCCTACTTACTATTCTATTGTCCTTGAATCAATAAATGCTTTATTTTCTCGATTTCTTATTTGTGCTCTTAACATTGTTTGGCAAAGAATTCAAATGGTAGTTTAAAGGATGCTGCATCAATTGTTACTAATGATGAAAAGTGAAGCGCCTCTTATATACATAATTAATGCTTATAAATGTAGTTTTAACATGTAATCATACTTTTTGTTTTTTAATATAAACATTAGATGTTTTGTATACATTATTCAATTTTAATAACATACGCAATTTATTTGTATTATTAAAATTATTATAATTGATATATTATATTTATTTATGTAGTATATTGAGATTATATGAATAATAAAAAATATTAAAAAATAAACAAATAAATAAATTTAGTGGTAATTTTAATGGAAAAGTTTTGATATTTTCAGACGGATTTGCGATGAATTATAGGATAGTGACAGATTTTCGATGAAATTATAATGGAAAGCATTTTATTTTTTCAATAAAATTAGTGACGAAAAAAGTTTATCGGTAAATTTTTCAGCAGATTTAGCAATCCGAAATCCATCCCTAACATTTTTTTACGGTGGAAGAAATTTATTGGAGAAAAATTAGCGACAGAACTTTAAGCGATAGATTTTAGTCCATCAAAATCCATTGCTGAAAGTATTAATAACAGATTTTGAACTATCAGCGACAAAAATTTCCGTCTCTAATAATTTATTTTTTTAGTATGCAGTTTAATGTAATAAAATGAATTAAGTTTCAATTAAATTATATTACACTGTAATACCCGGCTAGACCCTGGCATCAGAATTCCTACTTTCCGGCGGAATCTCGGATGTCGGAACCCTCCAGAAGGGTAAAATATGTTTTTATAAAATGTTTTTATATGTTTTTATGGTTTTAATGAAGAAAGAAAATTGAATTTTGAAAGAAATAGACCAAGGAGGAAAACCCAGGTTCGGCCGCCAAACATGGGGGGTTTGCGGAGGCACCTTTGGCCCCCGAAGGTGGTCTGGCCAGCCATCTATAAAAGGCCCCTTGTCCGAAAATGGGCGAGTTTTCTATATCTATTTTCGGGCATAGTGAGATTTCGCCCTCCTTTGGTTGATTTTGTGTTTTCCTTCAATCTCTTCAAGTTTTTGATGAGTTTTACGTTGTTTTGAAGATTTTTGAGTTCGGATTAAAGTTTTGAGGTTTGAAGACCCCCGGAGCTCGATTTCTCCCAATCTCCAAGTTTGGATCACCTCCCCTCTCGATCTTCAAGAGGTAAGTGCCGATCCATGCCTTTTATGATGTTTTAAGTAAGTTTTAAGAAGGGGTTAAAGGTGTAACGACCCGGAAACCGGACCGCTACCGGCGCTAGGATCCGGATCGGCTTAAGGCCGCCGGGACCCGTAGCAAGCCTAACATACATCCTGTTGCCTGGTAAAATCCCATACATGATCAAACATAAACATAAAAACTTTAAAACATTGACTATACCAAGCTTGACCTGAACATTCAACATACTATAAACATATAACCCACACCAGAGCCCTCATCAAATGCCCTAGTGTGGTCCACATTACATAAGTCAAGCCTGGTTTCTCATATGACATTAATAAAAACATAACATACATCATGTACAAAAAGGGATTAACCAGACCTTAGGGCCAAGCACAATACTAAACCATAAACATAACTCTACCATACGCTACGTTACATTACATTACATTATCTTACAATACATTATATCAATTTACATTACATATCCTCGCTAATATGCTAATCTATTACATAAACATAACATTAATCCTTGCCGACTTCCTGCACTACCTCAGACCTGCAAACCTGGGATTTAGGGGAAAGGGGTGAGCTAAAAAGCCCAATGAGCAGAACAGGGAAAAACAGTTTAATAAATCATATGCTATCATGGAATGCGTCACAACACAAACATTTCACATCACGGATGGACATGACCACCAAAACTCCCTCTGCCTGTGCCTGGCCCTCGAAGGAGCTCCTCAGGACTTCATTAACATAACATGGTGCCCGGCCCTCGAAGGGGCTCCTCAGGACTTCATTAGTGCCCGGCCCTCGGTGGGGCTCCTCAGGACTTCATTAACATAACATATCTAGGGCTATTGGGGTCGCCTTGGTCCATCCACATCAACAATAAATTATGCAATGCAACATCTTCGTGAAATCTAATGCAACAACCTAATACATATACATGGTATTCATGATGCGTGAAACATGCTAAAAACATTTGAGTTAGTTTTACTCACCTCTGGCAGACACTGGACTGACTCTGCAACAGCTAACACTGCTGGCCTCCTCGGTTCCTCGGGTTCGATCCTACATAGGTGGACTCAAATGAGGGACCAAACACACTCTAACAAGACTCTAAACAACTCCCTAAAAACCCCCTAAAACATCATAAAACAATCATAGAAATCATGCAAACGAAGGCTGGACAGGGCACTTTCGGCGGCAGGTTCGGCGGCTGAAAGTCCCTCCAGAGCCGAAAGTCATGCACCTTCGGCGGCACCTTCGGTGGCCGAAGGTTCCTTCCAGATCCAAAACTCATGCATGTTCGGCGGCACCTTCGGCGGCCGAAACTCTCCTCCAGAGCCGAAAGTCCAACTTTCGGGGGTAGGGTTCGGCAGCCAAAAGCTTGCCTCCACAGGCAGGTTCGGCGGCCGAAAGTCCCTTCGGCGGCCGAACCTCAGCTCTTCTAGAAAGGCAGAACTCAGCCTCCTCATGCACAAACAGCCTCCAAACCTTCCAAAACAACCTAAAACCTTACATGCTCTCTCTCAAACATGCATACACACTCCCACATGCATATAGGGCATAAACTAACTTAAACCTCTCAACACAAACATCACATAAACATACATTAGGCATAAAACCCACATAAACCCTAACATGCACATCTACTCTATCACATGCATCAACACTCCTTAAAACTTACTTAAAACAAAGAAAAGGGTGTGGATCTACACTTACCTCTTGAAGATCGAGGGTCGGTGCGATCCCTAACTTGGAGATGGGAGGAAACAAACTCCTTGGGTCTCCAAGCTCCCAAAACTTGATCTTAAGCTCAAAACTTCAAAACCCAAGCTAAAACTTGTTAAAACTTGAAAGATTTGAAGAAAGAACATAAAAACAACCAAAGGAGAGCATGAACTCACCTATGCCCGAAAAGAAAGAGAAAACTCACCCATTTTCCGGACAAAGGGCCTTTTATAGGTGGCCGGCCAAACCTCCTTTGGCGGCCAAAGCTGCTTCCAAAACCTCACCACGTTCGGCGGCCGAACATGGGGTTCGGCGGCCGAAAGAAAGCCACTTTCGGAAACCTAACGTGCCCCCAAACTATCCCATGTTCGGCGGCCGAACTTGGAAATGTTCTCCTTGGTCTTTTCTTTTCAAAACTCAATTTCTTTTGCATTAAAACCATAAAATCATGTGAAAACATTTTAGAAAATACATTTTACCCTTCTAGAAGGCTCCGGCATCTTTGAATTCCGGATTCCGATGGAGATTCCGCCGGAAAGTAGGGATTCTGATGCCAGAATCTAGCCGGGTATTACAAAGGATTTTGATGCATGTTTAGGCTAGTTGTAAATGTTAGGGTTTATGTACCCTTTATGTTAAATGCATGCTTAATGTGATGATTGTTGGGGTATAGGCTAGTTTTATGCCCCTATATGCTTGAAAATGTGTTTATGTATGTTTTAGTGTAGTTTTGATGCATGTTGGGTTGTTGTGGGTGGCTGGATTCGCTAGGCAGAATCGGGTTCTGCCCTTTGGAGGTAGCTTTGGCCGCCAAACCTCGCCCTCGAAAGTTAGACTTTCGGCTCTGGAGGGAGGTTTCGGCCGCCGAACTTACCCCCGAAGGTTGGTGACTTTCGGCTCTGGAAGGACCTTCGGCCGTCGAACCCTGCCCCCGAAAGTGCTTGACTTTCGGCTCTGGAGGGACTTTCGGCCGCAGAACCTGCCGCCGAAAGTGCCCTGTCCAGCCTTCCTTTGCATGTTTTCTATGAATGTTTTGTGTTGTTTTAAGGGGTTTTTGGGGAGATGTTTAGAGTTATGTTTAGAGTTTGTTTGGTTCCTCATTTGAGTCCACCTGTGTAGGATCGGATCCGAGGAACCGAGGAGGCCAGCAGTGCTAGCTGTTTCAGAGTCAGCCAGAGATGAGTAGAACAGAACTACTTTCTATTTTAAAAGTAATTAAACGCCTAAGCATGTTCATGCATCACGATTGCCATGTTTATAGATTATTGCATTAGAATTCACGAATATGATGCATTGCATAATTTGCTGTTGATGTGGATGGATATTGGATGATCCATTAGCCCTCGATATAATATGATATGTTATGATGTGGAAGACCAGGTGTGGCCTGCACTATGCCCCTGGCACTATGTAAGAGAAAGTCCGGGTATGGCCTGCATTACGCCCCCGGCATGGTTGGATAATGTTATGATATGTATATATAAGAGAAAGACCAGGTGTGGCCTACACTACACCCCTGGCACAATTGGACTATGTAGAGGGTTATTGGTGACAAGTCCATCCGTGATGTGAATTATTTGTGATGTGATGCATTTTATGATGGCATATGTTTATAAACTGTTTTTATTATTCTGCTCACTAGGCTCTTGTAGCTCACCCTTTTTCCCTAACCCCCAAGTTTGCAGGTTCAGGATAGACCAGGAAGTTGTCAAGGGTAAAAGCTATGTCTATGTAATAGATTAGTAGTGGACATGATATGTAAAAATAATGTAATGTAATGTAAGGTATTATCCAGTGATGTAATGAGGATTAGTATTGTGCTTGGCCCTAATGTATGGTTGATCTCTTTTGTACATGATCTTATGAAATGTTTTAATGATAAGTTATGTTGAACCAGACTTGACATATGTTATGTTGCCCCACTAGAGCATTTGATGAGGGCTCTAGTATGGGGTTTGTATGTTTAATGTTATGGTGCATGCTCAGGTCAAGTTTGGTGTATAAAAAGTTTAAAGTTTTTATGAAATGGTGATCATGTATGGGATTTTATGTAATGTACAGGATGTGTAGTAGGCTTGCTACGGGTCCCTGCAACTTTAAGTCGATCTGATCCTAGCGCCGGTAGCAGTCCGGTTTCCGGGTCGTTACATACACTCTCTTGCATTAAATTTCAATGGCATTAAAAAAAATAGAATTACTATTTTATCCTTGTGATTTGCTAAAAATAATTATATTATTTTTTATTTTTAAAAATACATTAATCAGTTCTATATTTTTAAATATTAAATATTATGCTTAAGAAATTAAATATTTTGCCATTGTCTTCTTAAATCGTATACAATCTCTATATTTATTAAAGTCATTATTAATCTGCAAAAAATATTAAAATTCTAATATCAGTATAATTAGTCATAAAATTTTAAAAATATAATTATTCAATCCATGTAATTTTAAATCATTGTGATTCAATCTCCGTAATCTAAAAAGTATAACTATTCAATTCTTATAATTTCATGATCATAATCAAATCATGTTGCAATTAATAGGAGAGAGTAATAATGTTTAATCCTTTTATTTAATACCATGATTATTTTGAGAAATAATATTTGTATTTATTATTAAAAATAAAAATATAATTACGAAAGTTTAAAGAGCATATTTAACTTAAATTTAAATAAAATAGAGTTTTTGAATTGTTGGGTAAGAAGGAAAAAAAGATCGAGGAGGTAAAAGGACTAAAATGATTTTTTAAATAAGAAAGAAGGATTAAAGTATAATTTTTTCAAAAAATACAGCAGCTCTTCTACCAAGCCACGTGTATCTCTTCTCTTCTTATAAATTAAAAAAAATTTATTAATTAGTATTTTTATTCAATCTTAAAAAATTTAAAATACTTTAAAAAAATTAATAAGTAAACTTTTTTACAAATATAAAAAATCAATTAATGAGTTTTTTCAAATTAAAATATTAAACGGTTAAAATTAATAGAGATATTAATTAGTAAATTTTTTAAAATATTAGAAATATTTTAGTGTATTTTTCAAAATTGAGATTAATTAATTAATTTTTTATAACATATTAACTAAATAGTAATTTTTATAAAAAAAAAACAAAATTAAGTGGGAGAAGAATGGGAAGAACGGGGGGAGAAAAAGAGAAGAAAAGAGGTTAAAGATAAAGAAAGAGGAAGAGAAAAAGGAAGGAGGAAGGAATAATGATTAGATATTTATGTCTTCTAGCAATGAGTTGCGGGAAATAAAAAAAAAAAAAGAAGAGAAAATTAAAGAAAAAATTAATAAGAAAAGAGCACAGTAGAGCATCATGGTTATCCAATAAAATAAGTTTAGTTGATTGTACACCGTTAATCTTTTAATATGTTTAAAATATATAGGTTAGAAAGTTATGAATTTTTTTTCCTAAAGAAGTTATGATTTCAATTTAGTAATTTTTTAATGAAAATATATTCATTAAAAATGATCTGTTTGGATAAAAATTTTTGAGTCTTCGTATAAAACAAATAGTTAGACTTTTGAAAAAAAAAATATAAAATTTAGAATGAATTATCCTTGTATGTTAGGATAATTGTGTTAAAAATTGGTAAATTTTAAACTGGTAAATTGTGGTAACAAAAAATTTATGTAAATGAGCTGTCAAAACAAAGTTAGCTTTTGAATTTTTTTTTCTTTAATTATTTTAAGAATTTGAGGTATTTACTGATATTTTTAAGTGTAGAGATTTAAAATTGATGCTTTTATTAGTATTATATTTGAATATCTAAGTTATATGGTTAAAATAATAATGTATATATGTTATTTTGTCTTGTAAATACTAATGCATGATATGTTATATTTAAGGAAGCTTGTGTTTTAGTTTGAGTAAGAATGCTAAATTTAGTACCAAGGATTTGGTGAAGTTAGATAAGTTACTTTAGTGAAAATTTGCTTTTCTTTTATATTGATAAATATATTTAATAGTGAATACAAATAACTTGTATTAGTTAGTCAGTTTATTGCTAATTTGTTGTTTTATATAATATGAGTTTATCTTTATTTTAAGGATCCATAATGAAAATGGGTGATATTAGTTCTAAAGAAATTCACAAGTAAAGTAAGGTATAATGTAATAATTGATTAGAAATAGGCTTAATAAGAAGTATATGATTAAAATTTAGCAGTGAGTGTATTTATTTATTTATTTTATTATAAGAAAAAATAATATTAATAACAAGGAAGGACTTAGCATAATAAATCCATCTAAATCAAAATAGAAGATATCCTAAAAACGCCAACCTGAGATGAATCATGCTAATACAAGAAAACAAGAACCGAAGATACATCATAAAAGGAGGTACAAATAAAAAATATCAAAAAACAAATTAAAACAAAGCCAAGCAATAAAATCCCCAAAACAATGGGTGCCTTGTTTAGGAAGAGAGTCTGTATTCCAATTTATCTCTCTAAAATGTGCTTAAAATGAATAGAGGAGAGAGTTCTAATATTGTTAAAAAAGGAGATAGCACTAGAGGAAAGTCCACAAATACAGAAGAGACTCATGAAAAAGCCACTGAAAAATCTGTCTCAATTCCTATACTTGAAAAGAGGACCATAGATCAGTTCTTGGAATAATTAAAGATAAGGCCTTCTCAATAGCCATAAGCTCTACCACATAAAAGTCTTTAGATCCAGCAAAGCAAGAGAAAAAGGCATAAAGCATAAACCATATGTATTACACGAGACTCCTCCAACAGCACATAGATCAGGTTTTCCATGAGATGATTCATCAATATTTCACCGTGTAAAGAAAATAGGCATTCTCAGCCTCTAGAATTATAGAAAGAGAAGTATTTTTATTTTCTTACTTTCTGTGTAATAGGATACAAGGATTATATAGTACAAGATATGATTAATTATGCTTATGATTATGCTTAGGGATGTAAACGGGTAGGGTACTCGCGAAAATTAAACTACCCGAACCCGATTTATATTAGTAATATCCGAATCCGTTCCGAACCCGATTAAAAATTAATTTAAACTATCCGAATCCGTACCAAAACCGATTATTATTACCCGAATAAAACCTGAACCCGTTTAATCTTATATATTTTAATTAATAATTTATATAAAAAATAGTTCTCATTAATAATTTTCATTTAAAAAATCTAATATTTCTAAAAAATATTTAAATTTAAATTTTTAAATAAAAATATATAAAAAAAATTTATAAATATTATTGTAAAATATATTTTTTATATTAAATTAATTATTTATATAAACGGGTTCGGGTGGTGGGTACCCTGTACATAAAACCCGAATCCGATCCGAACCCGCAACGGGTATTATTTTTAAAATCCGAATCCGTCTCAAACCCGATTATAACTATCCAAATCCGTTCTATTAGGGTTCGGTCTGATCGGGTACCCGAAAATACCCGATCCGTTGCCATCCCTAATTATGCTATCAATTATCGCCTAGAATCATGCTAGGATTATACTAACTATGGTAATATTAATAACTGGTTAATTACAATTATGGCAGAATATTCTTTCCAACACCCCCCCCCCCTAAGTTGGTTCATGTGCATCCAACATGCTCAACTTGCCCAAAACTTCATGGAATATTCGTCTAGCAACTGCTTTAGTTAGGATGTCTGCACACTGATCTTCCGATCGAACAAACAGTAATGATATCAAACCATTGTCCAACTTTTCCTTGATGAAATGTCGGTCTATTTCGACATGTTTTGTTCGATCATGTTGATTGCTGCCTTGTTGTCACAACGAAGTTCAGTTGCATCCCCTGATGGAAATCCAAGCTTAAACATCAATTTTTTGATCCATAGTAGCTCTGTAAGTCCTTTTGCTATGCCCCTAAATTCTGCTTCAGCACTAAATAGTGCCACCACCTTTTGCTTCTAACTAATTTTCCATGTCACCAAGTTACCTCCAACGAAGGTAAAATATCCTGAAGTGGATCGTCTGTCGGCACGGTCTCCTGCCCAATCAGCATCCGTATATCCACTGATACTGAGATGACCATTCTTCTTGAACAACATGCCCATCCCAGCTATTCATTTCAGATATCGAACAATCCTCAATGCTGCCTCCATATGGTCTTGTTTTGGATCGTGCATGAACTGACTTACTAAACTCATAGCATACACCAAGTCTGGTCTGGTATGTGATAAGTAAATCAGCTTTCCTACCAGTCTCTGATACCTCCCCTTATCTGCTGGTCCTTCTTTTGAATCTTTGCTCAACTCATGATTGACCATTACTAGAGTATCAACCGGCTTGCAGTCTATCATTCCTGTTTCGGCTAATAGATTAAGGATGTATTTTCTCTGTGATATTATGATTCCCTGGTCTGACTTGAGAACTTCAATCCCAAGGAAGTATTTTAACCCCCCCAGGTCTTTCATCTCAAATACTTAGAATAAGTTGTCTCTCATCCGTTTGATCAAACACGTGATTTTTCTTCCTCGTCTCTTCAAGGACAGGGTGTGATCGGAGTTACTCTGCCGATATCAATATTTCTTTATTGCTTGGGTAAATCTTCCAAATCATGCTCTGGGAGACTGTTTCAACCCATACAAGGCTCGCCTTAATCGACACACTTCTCCCCATCTATATCCACTTGTGAACCCTGGTGGGGCATCCAAGTAAATTTCCTCTTTCAGCTCACCGTGCAGGAAAGCATTCTTCATATTAAACTAGTGAAGTGGCCAGTCTAGGTTTGCAGCAAGAGAGAATAGGACCCATATTATATCAATTTTTGCTACTAGAGAAAACATTTCGGAGTAGTCGACCCCATAGGTCTGAGTGTATCATTTTGCTACCAGTCGGGCTTTATATCTATCCACCGTTCTATCCGACTTATACTTTACAGTAAACACCCATTTGCATCCCACTGGTCGTTTTTCCTTGGGTAGCCAGCATTTCTCCTAGGTTTTATTTTTCTCCAAGGCATCCATCTCGATCTCCATTGCTTCAATCCATCTCTTGTCCTTCTGGGCCTCTGTGGCATCCTTTGGTATCCATTCTAAGCAAATACTTTTCTATAGTGTGATAAACTGAGGTGATAGATTCTCTCCTCTAGTAATATTTTCCATAGGATACTTAGATCTAGCTGCCTCGAATTTTGGATCATACCTCCTGGGTGGAACTCCTCTGTTACTCCGAGGGGGTAGTATATAGTGGCCTGTTTCAGGAGACTCAAAGGAGATGGGTTCAGTAGTAAAGTTATTAGAGGAAGGAGGGGGTTCAGATTCATTGGGTTCAGTAGTAAAGTTATTAAAGGAAGGAGAGGGTTCAAATTCTTATACCTCAGTGGCGATTTCTCAGGATATTCTATGGTGGCAGGCTCTGGTTGTGACGTTGAGATTGAGGACTGTACTAGATGATCAGTGTCTCCAAGTTCTAGTGTAGACTTAGGAAGGGAAAGTGGTGGACAATCTCTAACTCCCCCTGAGGATTTTCTGACTCTCCCTAGTTCTGTTGTATTCTCCCCCTCACTACCAGTTAGCGAGGAGAAAAAATACTCGTCTTCAAGAAAAGTACAGTCCATAGTGGTTAAGAGCCGTTTAGAGATTGGGTCAAAACACCGATAGCCCTTTTTATGGACACCATAACCGAGGAACACACACTTAAGAACATATGGATCAAGTTTAGTGCGATGTGATTTAGGAATGTGAACATAGATTGTGCAGCAAAAAATTTTAGGTGGAAGGTTTAGATGGGAAGGGATGGTGTGATGAGAAGACAAGGTATGCAGTAGAGATCGAAAATTAAAAACCCGAGACAGGAGTCTATTGATGAGGTAAATAGAAGTAACAACTGCTTCGGACCAAAACTTAGAAGGAGCCTGGGCTTCAAACAATAAGACTCGGGTGATTTCAAGGGTGTGCATATTTTTTCTTTCGGCGATCCCCATTTTGCTGTGGGGTATACGGACAAGCAGTTTGGTGAATGACCCTATTGTTCTGAAAAAAGATTTGAAGATGATTGTTAACAAATTCCCCTTCATTGTCAGACCGAAGGACTTGAATGGTGCTGTGAAATTGGATTTTAATCATGCGAAAAAAGTCTCAATTTTTCAACCACTTTATATTTATGTTTCAACAGGTAGATCCAAGTTACACGAGTGCAATCATCAATAAAAGTAACAAAGTATCTATAATCATGAGAAACAGTTTACGGGGCAGGCTCCCATACATCAAAGTGTATTATTGAGAATAGAGTATCAGATTTATTTGCGGAAATATGATAAGTACTCTTATGACTTTTAGCAAGCACACATGAAGAACAAGCAGGGATATCAATAGATTTAATTCAGGAAACAAAGTACGAAGATATTCACTTGAGGGATGGCCAAAGCGCCAGTACCACAGTCACAACTGTTGGGTTAAAGACCCTTGAGCTAAGTGAGTCGACCCAATGCTCGAGACCTCTTCCACATGGTACACTCCATCTTTCTCAAAACCACGGTCCAGTACCGTGTCTGTATGAATATCCTGCAAAATACAAAAATGAGGATACATGAGTATTTTACAATTTAACTGCTTGGTGATTTGATTGAGAAAGAGTAATTTGCAAGATAAGGAGGGTACATAGAGGCAGTTGGAGACATTTAAAGTGGGGTTATAGAAACAATACCACCATCGATGACTGGGAATGAGCCACCGATAGCGTTTAGAATATTGGATTTGGTGGGTGGAGTTCGGAAAACAATATCTGAAGGTTCATTGGTCATAATGTCTGTGGCTCCTGAATCAAATATCCAACCACTAGTATTATGCACATTATTAACATGGCCAACTATCGCCAATGATGGGAAAGTGGAATGTGCTGAATCAAGAGTAATTTGATTTGCTGATTTCTGATTTGTATTTTGGCTATTCTGAATTAACAGAAAGAGTTTGTGTAACAGGTCTGCTATTAGATCAGTTACTGTCTGGGATTAATTGGTTGGACTCCGATTAAAAGAATCGGCCATTATTGTTTCTCGGTTAGAGAAGGTTGAAAAAGGTATTCTAATAAATGATGATTGCAGAAAAAATCGATTAAACTTTTAGACCGAAACTCGCTCTGATATCATTTAGAGTTATAGGAAGAAAATTATTTTTCATTTTTTTGTTTTCTGTGTGTAATAGAATACAAGGATTATATAGTACAAGATATGATCAATTATGCCTATAATTATGCTATCAATTATCGCCTAGAATCATGTTAGGATTATACAATTATGACATAATATTCTTTCAACACATCCTTCAACCATATAGCCACCTAAAAGAGAAACTGTTGCTCTTCCTTTCGCATAGGTCAAGAATTAGATTAAAGAACCCAAAACAGCACCCAACTCAGATGGAATTTCATACCACAGCAAATGTTGTTCAGAATCGCAACAAGGTGCATAAATAGCTCCAACAGAAACAGTGAACTTTGCCAATTCGAAACA
The DNA here is from genome assembly GCF_001659605.2 of Manihot esculenta. NCBI lineage: Eukaryota > Viridiplantae > Streptophyta > Magnoliopsida > Malpighiales > Euphorbiaceae > Manihot > Manihot esculenta. The sequence continues at coordinate 18,062,087 of NC_035177.2, read as the reverse complement.
CAATCAACTAGAGTCCAAATGGTGGAATTCTTGTAGACAAACACAAAGACAGCTTCCTTTTTCCATATTAATAAAATACTTCTAGAGGAACTCACTGAAAATAATATAACACCAACCAGGGTTTGCCATACCTAGGGATGGCAACGGATAGGGTACCCGCGAAATTCAGGGTATCCAAATCCGAACCCGATTATATTTACAAAATCCGAACCCGTCCCAAATCCGTTTAACATTTTATTTTTACTATCCGAATCCGTCCCGAACCCGTTTAACAATACCCGCACAATACCCGAACCCGATTTTTTTAATTCAATTCGATGAGAAAAACTGCCAAATAAACTACACCTAACAGTTGCACAACCCAGCAGACCCAGCAGTGTGTTCAATAACAAGAACCAGCAACTCAGCAACTCAGCAACCCAGCAACCCAGCAAATAATGATTTATAATCATATAATCAGATTAATTCCATAAATTCTAAAAATCAACAGTATTACATTAATCAAATAGCAAATAATTAGATTTTTTAACAGTATCCAAATAATTAGATAAATAGTTCCTAAATTCTAAAAATCTTTAATAGCAACTAAAAATTTTTCAAGAACATACACACAAAATATCTTGATTATCAAAAAATTTAATTGTAAACCTGAAGAGAGTTCCAGGAGATGTCGCCGACGCCGATTGAGGAGGGGAAGGGTTGTCTCTAGCATCAGTGAAGTGGAGGAGAGAAGCGTCAATTGAAAAGAGTAGATGTCACCGACTGGAGAGAGAGAAGGAGATATCGCCGATGCCGACCGGGGAGAGGGAAGAGTTGTCTCCAACTGGGAAGTCGGAGATGTCGCCGCTGGAGAGAGAGAAGGAGATATTGCTGACTGGGGAGATCGCTGACTGGGGAGAGAAAGGAGACGTCGCCGGTGTCGACTGGGCTGCCGGCAGTCGTCAGTGAAGTGGGGGAGAGGCGTGACTGAGAACTATGGGAAGGGAAGCGAGGGAGAGAGGCGCCGACGAAGAGAGGAAAGCAGAGTAAAATGAAAAAAGGAATTAGGGATTAGGGTTACTTCACTTAGTTTTGTTAATATAGCTAATCGGGTTCGGGTAACGGGTATCCGAGCACCTATTCCCGAACCCTACCCGAATCCGAGACGGGTAGCATTTTTCAAATCCGAACCCGCCCAAATCCGTTTTGTAAAAACCCAAATCCGTCCTAATAGGGTTTGGGCGGATCGGATACCCGCGAAAACCCGCCCGACTGAATATCTAACTAGAAAAGAAGGGATTGCACAATTTGTTTGGAAGATGGCTAAAAGATCAATTTTGTGTTTAACGATGATGTTACATAAAAAAGAATTCTTAGCAGAACTCCCAAAACTCCTGGGTCCTGGCATTCCAAAAAGAGAAAACATGATGGAGAGAAAAGGGCAGAGATAGAAAAAGAAGGAACTACCAAACAGGAAGCTAGGGCGAGCTTCCTAATTTGCTGCACAAAGTCTTTTCTCCTCACGAATTTGTTTAGAAAGATGATCGATAATTAGTCTTTCGTTACCTGCAAAGTCGATGCCCAATTTTTGCCCAAAAGCAACAGTTAAAGTCGCCTCTATGGATGGTGAGACAATGGGCGGCGATGCTAAGCACAATTTCTACGCCCAATATCACTATCCGAAGAATGAAAAAAAGGTTTTAGAGGAGCTCTTGGGGTTTTTCTTCTTTCCTCTCAACACTTGCTTTGGATAGAAATCCCACATATGGACAATAGCGCGTCCCTTATGCCTCTGTTTCTTAATTCTATTGATTTTAAAAAGTGGGAGTGGGATGTTGCTATTTAAGCTTGGATTAGAAGCCTAATTCCGAGAATTTGGCTATGAGTTATTGTCCACCAAATATCTATGAGCTTGGGTTGTTATAAAGTTCGTATCCAAAGAGTGTTGAGATTGACTGCATTCCAACTCAGCTAGATTAAGAGCTGGGCTGGGTATGGATGGATTTTCTCTATAAATCATATTTTCTAGACCTAGGCTTAGAAGTATAGACGTCTTGGCATTAACTTTAGGAGACCCAAGACAACGTGGCTCACTGCATTAAGAGAATGTTCTGACAGCTGCCAAACGTAAAGTTGAGTATCATCACAGGCTTCAATGTTAATAGTCGTTTCTTGGAGAGGGGATGAGTAATAACGCTCTGTGGAGAGAATATTGGTTTTATCAGTTAGATTAGTCACTACTTAATGAGCTGGCAAATAGCTATTGGTTGCATGTTGTATATAAACGTATATCAGCGTACCTATCAAAATGCGATTTTCATTTCTCAATTCTATTTTTCTCCTTTCCATAAGTCTCACATGGTATCAGAGCAGGTGTTCTATAGATCCAAGAAGACGGTTATTGATTCCTTTATTCTTGAAGATGAGGGATGGCTACAGAAGCTGCGACGAGTCAGCAGAGATTGGTAACTCATAATACTGATCATATGAGTTTACAAAACTCAGATAATCCTGGCATGATATTGGTAACTGCTCCATTGAGCGGAAAACAATTACTGATCATGGAGTAGAGCCATGAAAATTGCCTTAGGAGCTAAACAGAGGCTAGTAATAATTGACAGCATAGTGAAAGCTCTACAGAAAGATTCTGATACATATGAGAACTGGAGAAAGTGTGATTTTATGGTGACTTCCTGGATTCTAAATTCCATTTTGAAGGACCTTCTCAAGCCTTTGTTTATACAAACTCAGCGAAAGATATTTGGGAAGAATTTGAAGAAAGGTATGGAGAAAGTAACGACCCTCTTATCTTATTTACCAAATTCAAAGAAAGATTAATCTGTTGCAACAAGGTAATGACTCCATTTCTGTATATTTCACAAAACTCAAGTTACTCTGGGATGAGTTAAAAAGCCTTGAACCTTTGCCTCCATGTAATTGTGGTTTGGCTAAAGAACTTGCAGAAATTTCAAACAGATCTAAGATAATGCAATTTTTAATTTGCTTAACTGAGGATCAAGCAAGAAATCAAATCTTGCTCCTGGATCCATTGCCTTCTATAAATAAGACATACTCTATTATCTTGAAAGTTGAGACTCAGAAACAGGTAGTGAACTCCTGTTTGGATCGTATCGAATATGTGGCTCTCTAAGTGTAAACACATGGAGCAAGGAAAGAAATGAAGAAAGGAGATAAAAGAAAGGGATATTGTACTCACTGCCATCAAGAAGGGCATCTAAAGGAGAACCATTTCAGGCTAATAGTTTATCCTGATTGGTACAAAGGTAAAAAATACACAGGCGGATATAATTAGCAGTTAAAATCTGTTGTTTCTAATGAATATGGCATGCATGCAACTTATATGACAGCAACTCCTTTGGAGGAAGTCCATATTGATGATAACAGCAGAATCATAGAGATAAACACTTTTCTTGGACTCTCCAGCAGGAAGTTTAGAAGATAATGAAGGGCAAAAGTCCAATGGTGATCTCAGCAATCATTATCAAGCATATGGTAGCAGCTCAACACAATTTGATGACTTCTTTGTTGGTAAACAAATTCGTCTTAGCATGAATTGTAAACGACAGTTTGCTACTGATATATGGATCATTGACACAGGTGCAACGGATCATATAATCTCCAACAAAAATTTGCTTTTTCAACTGTTACTCTTCCCTCACCCATTGCTTTACAGTTGCCAAATGGATCGATGTCACAAGTTACTGTTTATGGAAATGTACATCCGGCACCATCGTTAATCTTGACAGATGCTTATTTTGTAGCTGATTTTTACTATAACCTGTCCGTGCCCAAGTTATTACCGAAAGCTAGCCTAAACCTGATCTTTAATACAAAAATATTGCTTATTTCAGGACCAGAAGACTGATGGCATTATAGCAGTAGGGCCAATGATGCAAGGGCTGTACATTCTGGATTCTTCAAGTTCTCTACCTTCCAAAATCCAACAATACATATCAAACTCCATATTTGTAAATACCATGCTTCCTACAATAAAGGAAGCTCATGTCATTCAGTTGTTGATTTTTCTGTAATATATGCTAGACTTAGCCATGCATCCATCGAGAAGATAAATCATACATCTCCATTTTAGTTTTCTAAATCTGAATATCAAGTGTCCCATGACAAAAATGCATCGTGTTCCATTTCCAGTGAAAATGACTATAACAGTATCACCATTTACTCTTCTTGATTAAGTATAATTTAATCACATTTTTATTATCATTATTACTATTTAAATATGCATTTTTCTAGTTTAATTTATGTTTTTATGATGTTTTTGCAGAAAAAGAGAAAAATGGAAATTTGGAGAAAAATTTGCAGAAAAGCTGAAAAATCGATTTGGCCGAAGTGATTTGGTCAAATCAAGCTCGATGGATGACTGACGCAGTTGCATGAGAAGGAAGCTTAACACTCAAGATTTGATATGCTCAAAACGATTTGCCTAAATCAACTGACCATATCACCTGAAGAAAGCTGAAGGCTGGAAGTAATTCGCAGAAACGATTTGGACAAGTGATTTGCCCAAATCAACTGCCCAAATCAAACTGACTCCAGCAAATTACAGTAGCGCAGAAAAGCAGAAAAATCAAAATTCCAAAAGTGTTAGAGTCCTATCCCACTTTAAACACCACAAGACCAATCCTATGACAACTCCAAGAGCCACGCTAAAGAAAGTCCTTCACAAAAGGAGTTTTATTCATGATAAAATACAAAGGCAAAGGAGGAATTAAAAAACCATCAAAAGACCAAGTCAAATAGGATTCCAATTCCAACAAAGATTAGGACTTCTCACCTATAAAGAGGGACAACAACCAAACAACAAGGACATTCAGAAGTTTCGGCAGCAACACAAAAGCTCTCTTTCTACTTTTCTTCTTTTCTCTTTTATGTGTTCTTTGTCCACCATGAGTGGCTAAAAACCTTAATCTCTAGTTGAAGTTGGAGAAATTTCAATTTTGTTATGAATTGGGAGATCTGAAACTCCATTGTTAAACTTCTATTTTTCAATATTTATGCAACTTGATCTTCATGTTATTATTGCCTTGCTTTTAGAATCAATTAAGGCATGTTGCTTTTAATTGCATGAGTAATATATTGTTAGTTTGAATGATTTGGGTCTGTAATTACTTAGATTATTTAAACACAAATACAATTGGTGGCATGATCTAAACTTGACCACGCGGTTGGCAAGGTTAGAATTAGGTTTCTCTATGTCTTAATGCAGTTAACAGTTGAAAAGTAAAAAACCTCAAAGACGTTCCTTGGCAACTTGTTAACTAGTATTTGATTAGCGAACGTTTCCTAATCAAACTAAAACTAAGGAGGAATTTGGTTGTGAGAAGCGTCTTTCACAACCTAAACTAATTTATTGAAATAAATAGAAGATTCAAAGAATCAATGAGCAATTCTAAAATTGAAATAGATCCTACGCTTCAACTAGAGTCCTTTTACTATTGATTTACTCATCTTTTTAATTATTGCTTTCTTTTACTCAGTTTTAATTTTAGTCTACTATCATCTAAAACAAACCCCCCTTTTTTATTTTACTTTTATTTGGCCAAGTCATAGTTAGGAAAGTCCTAGTGTTAAATCCCTGTGGTTCGACCCTATTGCCACTGTCTACAAGTTATTTTTTATTGATTGATCATAGGTTTATTTTTGACGGCTTCGATAATCGCTATCAAAAATTGGCGCCATTGCCGGGGATTTGATCTAACTAACATATTTTCCCTTTATGACCAGGGCTGGCCGTGAAGAAACTCTTCTTTACGATCTGGAGATTGAATGCATTACCAAGAGCTTGAGAAAGCAAGCAAACTTGAGGAACCAAACCTCAAAACCATCTTCATTAGTGACAACAATGAATTTGGTGTCTACCATTCAATCTGCCGCCAACCCTTCTGATAACACTGCTACCGCACTAGATGTAGAATTCATTGAACCAGCCGCAACACCTACTGCCGCGCTTGCTACCGCACCTGCTATTGCTGCACTTATACCAGAAACTGAGATATAGGTTGCTGCACCAGAAAATCAAACAATGGCTGAGCCACCTACTGCATATGAAGAAGTTGAAGCTGAAAATGTAGCCATTCATGCACCACAGCCATAGGAGAGGACGCTTCGCGAGCTAGCTGTACCAGCAGGAGATCAAGCACCCTTATGCATTGCTTATCCCCCCTTGACAAAACCCTTTGAATTAAAAACAGACCTGATCCATCTCCTTCCTAAATTTAGAGGTCTAGAAAACGAGGACCCCCACAAGCACTTAAAGGAATTCCACATTGTGTGCTCAACCATGAGACCCCAAGGTATTTCAAAAGAGCATGTTAAGCTTAGAGCCTTCCCTTTTTCCCTTGATGACTATGCTAAGGATTGGTTATTCTACTTACCACCTAGATCCATCATATCATGGGCTGGTACGGTGAGAGCATTCATGAGCAAATTCTTTCCAACCTCAAAAGCCATTGGCATCCGTCGAGAAATAAGTGGAATAAGGCAAAGGCATTCTGAAGGCTTATATGAATATTGGGAAAGATTTGAAAGGTTGTGCACAAGCTGCCCTCAACATGATATTTCTGACAAATCACTCATTGAATACTTCACATGCCTCAAGTTTGATTCAATCATAAACTTATATATAAAACCTTTACATAAGGATCATGATAAATAGGGATTACAAGGTCAAAAACTAGGGCAAAGCACAATCCTAATCCATTAAACAATACATGTCCACAGCTATACTATTACATTAGACTATACTGGCTACTATGCCGACTTCCCCGAGCTATCTTTGGCCCTGCAAACTTGGGGTTAGGGAAAAGAGATAAGCTATAAGAGCCTAGTGAGCAGAATATAAAAACAGTTTATTAAACACATGCTCGAATGAAATGCGTCACAACACAAACAATACACATCAAGATGGACTTGTCACCAGTAACCCTCTACATATTCCAATAATGCCCGGCCGTCAACGGGAGCTGCTTAGGACTTCCTCTTAAACATAACATAACATATCCATAATGCCAGGGGCGTAGAATGGGCAGCCCTGGTCTTTCCATATCCGTCATAACATATCATACTCGAAGGCTAGTGGGTCATCCAACATCCATCCACATCAACAGTAAATTATGCAATGCATCATATTCATGAATTCTAATGCAAACAACCTAATACATAAACATGGCATTCGTGATGCATGAGTATGCTTAAACAGTTTGATTTCTTTAAAAAAATTAATAGATTAGTTCAGTTCTACTCACTTCTGGCTGACGCTCGCCTAACACTGACGCAGTTATATCACTGCAGGCATCTACGGTCTCCCAGGTCCGATTCTATACAGATGGACTCAAATGAGGGACCAAACATAACTATTACAAGACTCTAGACAACTCCCCAAAAACCCCCTAAAACAAGCAAGAAAAGAATGGGCAGGGGACTTTCGACAGCAAGTTCGGCAGCCGAAGGTCCCTCACAGATCCAGAAGTCAGGGACTTTCGGGGGCAAGTTCGGCGGCCTAAACTTTACACAGATCCGAAAGTCAAGGACTTTTGGGGGCAGGCAGCCTAAACTCCACACAGATCCGAAAGTCAGGGACTTTCGAGGGCAGGTTCGGTGACCTAAACCCCACACAGATTCGAAAGTTGGAACTTTTCAGAGGCGGGTTAGGCGGCCAAAAGGCTGCCTCCACAAGCAGGTTTGGCGGCCGAACCCAGGTTCGGCGGCTGAACCTTGCTTCGGCGGCTAAACTTAGGTTCTCCAGCAAGGCAAAACTCGATTCTGCCCTATGCACAAAGCCACCAAACACTCCGATCCTCACACCCAACTACTCATAAACATTCATACTCACTCAACATGCATAAGGGACATAAAAACTAGCCTAATCCCCAACAAGTAACAACAAAAACAACACAAGAGAAAACATTCATTATCAACCTAACTCAAACCCTAAAACTTTAGATTTAACCATGTCATGCATTAATAACCCTTAACCCCTTCTTAAAACTTATTTAAAACATAGGAAAAGCAAAGATCTAAACTTACCTCTTGGAGATCTAAAGGTAGCAGCAACCCAAACTTAGAGATGAGAGAAAATCAATCTCCGGAGGTCTCCAAGGTTTAAAACTTAGATTTAAACGCAAATATTCAAAAACAAGGAAAAACTCATGAATTTTCTGAGGAGATTGAAGGAAAAACAACAAGATCAACAAAGGAAGGACAAGGACTCACCTCTGCCCGAAAATGGAGAGAAAACTCTCTCATTTTCGGGCTGAAGGCCTCTTATGGGTGGCTGGATAAACCACCTTCGGTGGCCGAACAGGAACCACCTTCGGCGGCCTGGAGGAACCTCCCTTCGGCGGCCGAACTTGAAGGTTCGGCGGTCGAACATGGGGTTTTCCTTCAAATCTCTTCTCTTTCTTTTTAATACAAAGCCCTAAAAGAAAAATTTTCAAATTCATTTTATGAAACCTTATTTTACCCTTCTAAGGAGATTCCGGATTTCAACGGGGATTCCGTCAGAAGATTGGAATTCCGACGCCGGAGCTTATCCGGGTATTACATTCTTCCCCCCTTAAGAACATTTGTCCCCGAATGTTCAACAAGCAAACATAAACATCGAGAAAACACAATGCAAACATATAGCACTTACTTTAAAAGAGATAGGGGTACTGCTTAAGCATGGGCTCCCGGGTCTCCCAGGTACACTCTTCCATGTTGTGGTGATTCCAAAGAACTTTCACCATTGTGATTTCCTTGTTCCTCAGCTTTCTGATCTGCGTGTCTATGATCCGAACTGGCTGCTCGACATAGGTGAGATCTCCTAGGATCTCTACATCAGGTTCATTAAGAACCATGCCCGGATCTGACACGAATTTTCGTAACATAGAAATATGGAAAACCGGATGGATCCTCTCCATAGAAGCAGGTAAATCTAACTTGTAAGATATATTCCCAAACCTTTGCAGGATTTGAAAGGGCCCGATATACCTTGGAGCTAGTTTACCTTTCTTCCCAAAACCAATCACCCCCTTCATAGGAGACACCTTAAGCAACACCATATCTCCCTCCCGGAAAACAACATGCTTTTTGCGGATGTCTGCATAGCTCTTTTGTCTACTTACCACTATTCTGATCCTCTCTCTAATGATAGGCACTACCCTGCTGGTGTTCTCTACTAACTATGGCCCTGCCAAGGCCCTTTCTCCTACTTCTTCCCAGCAGACGGGTGACCTGCACTTCCTCCCATATAGAGCTTCATAAGGAGCCATCCCAATGCTAGCATGGTAATTGTTATTGTAGGAAAACCCCACCAATGGTAGATGTTGCCTCCAAGAACCACCAAAGTCTAGCACACACATTCTTAACATGTCTTCTATAGTCTGAATGGTCCTCTCCGACTGTCCATCAGTCTGTGGATGAAAGGCAGTGCTAAAGTCCAACCTCGTGCCCATAGCATTTTGTAGACTCCGCCAAAACCTGGAGGTAAATTGGGGTCCCCTATCTGACACTATCAAAACTGGAGCCCCATGCAGCCTGACAATCTCTTCCACATATACCTGCGCCAACTTGTCCACAGAGTAACCACTCCTGACAGGAATAAAGTGAGTAGATTTGGTCAATCTGTCCACTATTACCTATATAGAATCTAGTCTATTGAACGTTGCTAGTAACCCCACCACAAAATCCATCGCCACGTGTTCTCATTTCCACTTTGGAATCAGTAGTGGGTTAAGCATCCCAACTGGCTTCTGATGTTCTAACTTCATCCTTTGATATATCTCACAAGCAAACACAAACTGAGCCACTTCCTTCTTTATAGCTGGCCATCAATAAACTCTCTTCAGATCCTGATACATTTTGGTGGCCCCAGGGTGAACACTGTACCTAGCATTATGAGCCTCTCTCATAATGTCTCCCTTCAAGCTTACGTCATCTGGTACACATAATCTATTCCCGTAACGGGGGATCCCTTTGTTGTCGAATCTAAACTCACCATTCTTGCCTGTTTGAACACTTCTCGCTATTTTCACAACTCGGAGTCCTCGTGCTATTTCTATGTCACTTGCTCCATAAACATAGGTGTCACTTTCATCTGAGCTACTAATGCACCTGTACCAGACAACTCTAGTTGCAAACCCTCGCTAATGAGCCTGTAAGATTCTCTCACCACAGGTCTTCTCTCTGCTGAGATATGGGATAAACTGCCAAGTGATTTCTGGCTGAGAGCATCTGCCACTACATTTGCCTTACCCGAATAATACTGGATCTTGTACTCATAATCACTAAGCAGTTCCACCCATCTTCTCTGCCTTAGGTTCAACTCTTTCTGACTCAAGATGTATTGCAAACTCTTATGATCTGTAAAGATCTCACATTTTACCCCATACAGGTAATGCCTCCATATCTCGAGTGCAAAAATCACAGTTGCCATCTCTAGATCGTGTGTAGGATAATTTAACTTGTGCTTCTTGAACTGTCTAGAAGTATAAGCAATTACCCTCTCATTCTGCATCAATACACAATCTAGTCCCACTCGGGATGCATCACAAAACACTGTGAAATCCTCATTACTTGTAGGCAGCGTTAACGCTAGTGCTGACGTCAGTCTTCTCTTTAGCTCTTCAAAACTTTCCTCACACTGATCTAACCAGACAAACCTCTAATTCTTTTTTGTCAACCTGGTCATAGGAGCAGCAATTTTTGAGAAATCCTGGACAAACCTCCTGTAGTAACCTGCCAACCCCAAAAAGCTTTTAATTTCTGTCACTGTAGTGGGTCTGGACCAGTTATCTACAACTTCTACTTTCTTAGGGTCTACCTCGATTCCTTTTTCTAACACGACATGCCCCAAGAAAGAGATACTTCTCAATCAGAACTCACATTTAGAGAACTTAGCATATAAGTTGTGTTCTCTCAAAGTCTGCAACACAATCCTCAGATGGTGTGTAACGACCCGGAAACTGGACCGCTACTGGCGCTAGGGTTCAGATCGACTTAAAGTTGCCGAAACCCGTAGCAAGCCTACTATACGTCCTGTGTACCTGATAAAATCCCATACATGATCATACGTTATAACAAAAAACTTAAACATTCCATGAAACCAAGCTCAACCTGTACATGTATCAAAACTGTAAACATAAAACCCATACTAGAGCCCTCATCAAATGCTCTAGTATGGTAAACATTACATGCCTCAAGGTTCGTTCAAACATAACTCATAATTAAAACTTTTACATAAGGATCATGTTAACAGGGATTACAAGAAATAAAAACTAGGGCAAAGCACAATTCTAATCCATTAAAATTTACATGTCCACACTATACTATTACATTTGACTACACCAGCAACTATGCTGACTTCCCGAGCTATCTTTGACCCTGCAAACCTGGGGTTAGGGGAAAGGGATAAGCTACAAGAGCCTAGTGAGCAGAACATAAAAACAGTTTAATAAACATATGCTCATATGAAATGCATCACAACACAAACAATTCATAATAAGATGGACTTGTCACCAGTAACCCTCTACATATTCCAATGTGCCTGGCCCTTGACAGAGCTCCTCAGGACTTTCGCTTAAACATAACATAACATATCCAAAATGCCAGGGGTGCAGAATGGGCCTCACCTGGACTTTCCCTTACATATTGCCAGGGGCGTAGAATGGGCCTCACCTGGACTTTCGTATCGTATCATATCATATCATCTCGAGGGCTAGTGGGTCATCCAATATCCATCCACATCAACAGTAAATTATACAATGCATCATATTCGTGAATTCTAATGCAAACATCCTAATATATAAACATGGCATTCGTGATGCATGAACATGCTTAAAAGTTGGATTACTTTAAAATAATAGATTAGTTCAGTTCTACTCACCTCTGGCTGACGCTCGCCTAACAATGACGCAGCTAACTCACTGAAGGCCTCTACGGTCTTCCAGGTCCGATCCTACATAGATGGACTCAAATGAGGGACCAAACATAACTATTACATGACTCTAAAAAACTGCCCAAAAACCCCTAAAACATACCAAAACATGCACATAAAACAAGCAAAGGAAGGTTGGGCAGGGGACTTTCGACGGCAGGTTCGGTGGCCGAAGGTCCCTTACAGATCCGAAAGTCAGGGACTTTCTGGGGCAGGTTCGATGGCTTAAGCCCTTCACAGATTCAAAAGTCAAGAACTTTCGGGGGCAGGTTCGACGGCCGAAACCCCTTAACAGATCTGAAAGTCCATGCTTTCGGGGGCAGGTTAGGCAGCCAAAAGGCTGCCTCCACAAGTAGGTTCGACAGCTGAACTTTGCGTCGACGGCCGAACCTGGGTTCTCTAGCAAGGCAGAACCCCATTCTGCCCTATGCATACAGCCACCCAATTCTCCAATCCTCACACCTAACAACTCAAAAACATGCATACTCACCCATCATGCATAAGAGGCATAAAAACTAGTAGCAACAACAAAAACACAAAAGAGCAAACATTCATTAATAACCCAACTCAAACCCTAAAACTTTAGATCTAACCATTTCATGCATTTTTAACCCTTTATCCCTTCTTAAAACTTGTTTAAGACATAAGAAAAGCAAGAATCTAGGCTTACCTCTTGGAGATCTAAAAGTAACAGCAACCCCAATGTGGAGATGAGGTAAAATGGTCTCTGGAGGTCTCTAAGGTTTACAAACTTGGATTCAAGCTCAAATCTTCAAAAACAAGGCAAAACCCATGAATTTCTTAAGAGATTTGAAGGAAAAACAACAAAATCATCAAAGGAAGGGCAAGGACTCACCTCTGCCCGAAAATGGAGAGAAAACTCTCTCATTTTTGGGCTAAAGGCCTCTTATAGGTGGTTGGATAAACCACCTTCAGGGGCCGAAAGAGAAGGTCCCGCAGCGGCACCACCTTCGGCGGCCGAACTTAAGGTTCGACGGCCAAACCTGGTTTTTCCCTTCCAATACTATTTTCTTTTCTTTTTAACTCAAAACCTTAAAATCTTCAAATTCATTTTATAAAAATCTTATTTCACCCTTTCTAAGGAGATTCCAGTTTCAAGATTCCGGGTTCCAACGGAGATTCCATTGGAAGATTGGAATTCCAACGCTGGAGTCTAGCTGGGTATTACATGGTGGGCATGCTCCTCTGCGTTTCTGGAATACACCAAGATATCGTCAATGAAAACAATAACAAAGTGATCCAGAAACTGGCTAAAAACTCTGTTCATGAGGTCCATAAATGCTGCAGGGGTATTGGTTAGCCCGAACGGCATTACTAGGAACTCATAATGCCCGTATCTGGTCCTAAAAGCTGTCTTAGGTACGTCTTCTTCTCTGACTCTCAACTGATGGTACCCGGATCTCAAATCTATCTTAGAAAAACAACCGGCTCCTGCTAGCTGGTCAAACAGATCATCGATCCTGGGTAACGGATACTTGTTCTTGGTAGTGACTTTGTTCAACTACCTGTAGTCAATACAAAGTCTTAGGGATCCATCCTTCTTTTTCACGAACAAAACTGGAGCACCCCAAGGTGAGGTACTAGGTTGGATGAAACCCTTATCTACCAATTTTTGCAACTGTTCTTTTAACTCCTTCAACTCGGCAGGTGCCATCCTGTAGGGAGGAATAGAGATGGGTCTGGTTCCGGGCATTACTTCAATTTTAAACTCTATTTCCCTAGCAGGTAGTAAACCTGGTAGCTCGTTTGGAAAAACATCAAGAAACTCTCTGACTACTGGCACTGAAGCTGGTTCCCTAACCTGACCATTTAACTCTCTGACATGAGTAAGAAACCCCTAACAACCCCTCCTAAGCAACCTATGAGCCTGCAGGGCAGATATCAAACCTCTAGGCATACCTATCTTTTCTCCTCTGAAGATGACCTCCGATCCATCTTGTTCTCTGAACCTAACTACGTTGTCTCTGCAATCCAATGTAGCCCCATGCATAGAGAGCCAATCTATCCCTAGAATGACGTCAAAATCAGTCAAATCTAGAACCACAAGGTCAGCTGAAAGGCATTTATCCTCAACAAAGATTGGACTGAACCGGCAGACTGATTCTGCCACAGATGGATCACATTTGAGCCCACTGACCCAAAAAGGACACTCTAGCCTAGAAGCTATCAAACCCAAACTATCTATGGCTCTCGGAGAAATAAAAGAATGAGAGGCACCAGGGTCCATAAGAGCATACACATCAGAACACCCAATAGTGAGTTTACCTGACACCACTGTGTTTGATGTGTTGGCCTCCTGCTGTGTCATGGTGAGGATCCGTGTTGGAGCTGAAGGACCTTCCCCTTGGGAACCCGCGGAAGAAGAGGTTGCCCCTCTCCCTTTACCTCGCCCTCTACCTTGAGATGTAGCTAAAGCTGCTGGCTAGGCCACACTGCCAGAAGCCATCTGTTGGGACTGTGCCATCCTAGCTGTATTGGGGCACTCACGTGCCATGTGCCCCTCTTGTCCACATTTGTAACAAGCTGTAGTCCCAAATAGACAAAGCCCTTTGTGCGGCTTACCGCACCTCACACATCCAGAGCTGTCTGAACCAGAGCTTGAGCCACTACCCATTCCCAGACCAGATTTCAGCCTGTTCCAGAACTTGTTCTTCTTTGTCTTCTTAGTGGATCTACTCCACTTTTTACTTCCCGTGGCAGCTGCACTAAGAGAAGAGAGATCAGATTTTCCTATACTCGAGGTTTTGGAACCCGAGGACTGTGCCACCTGTTGCTTTACTGTTCCCTGAATGATGGCACTAGCCTCCATTTTCCTGGCTGCATCCATAATAGTGTGGAAGCTCTCTCTCTCTCTGCTACTAAAATCAAGGAGTACCTAGAGTGGAGTCTCATGGTATACCTCCTAGCCTTCTTCTAGTCAGTGTAATAAGCCTGACCCACAAACTGAAGCAACTCTAGAAACTTGTCCGTATACTCATCCACACTCATATCTTCAGTCTGCCTTAGCTACTTGTAACGACCCGAAATTCAGACCGCTACCGGCGCTAGGATCCGAATCGGTTTAAGGCCGCCGGGACCCGTAGCAAGCCTAACATACATCCTGTATACCTGTTTAATCCCATACATGATCAACAATTACATAAAAATTTAAAACTTTCTCATTTATTCATTCATTCGTTCATTCATTCATTCCTTCACCAAGCTTAACCTGTGCATGCACAAATCATAACATAAAACCTCTCACTGGAGTCCTCATCAAATACTCCAATGGGGTATCATAACTGTAACGACCCCAAAATGGACCGTCACCGGCGCTAGGATTCAGGTCGGCTTAAGGCCGCCAGAACCCGTAGCAAGCCTGCTATACTCTCTGTGTACCTGTAAACTTCATACATGATCATACATTTTCTGTGAAAATAAAACTCTTTTCTGAACCAAGGCTTAACCTGTGCATGCACTATCTCTGTACTCTGTACTCATGTACTCTGTACTCTGTATTCCTGACTAGAGCTTGCTCTAGATGGGTTAATTCATACCTGTTAAGCCTGGTTTTCACATACAGGAAAACATATATACATATACAGATCATGTACAAAACATACATCACTAGGTCAAGCAACAACTATTACATCTCTTTAATATTACATGTCCACTCTAAGCTATTACAGATCTCTTTTCTTTTCCTGTACTCTGCTGGACTGTCCCTGTACACTGAACACTGAACCTGCAAAACTGGGGTTAAGGGAGTGGGATGAGCTCTATAGCCCAGTGAGTAGAACAGTAAAACATCTCAGTAAAATATGATCTCATGGAATGCGCCATATCACAGACAAGCCACATCAAGAGTAAACCTGTCACCACATAGTCCCAGTAACTCTGTGCCAGGGCGTAGAATCGAGCACCTGGTCTTCCTGTCATATATGTATATGTGTATATAACACCTCTGTACTTACCATTGCCAGGGCGTAGTCAAAGGCTCCTGGACTTTGCTATACCTGCCAGGGCGTAGTCAAAGGCTCCTGGACTTTGCTATACCTGCCAGGGCGTAGTCAAAGGCTCCTGGACTTCCTGTCTGAGACTATTGGATCATTCAGCATTCACTCACATCACCAAATAACAATGCAATGCAACATATTCGTGAATACTAATGCAATCAACCTATGGCATAAACATGATGCATGAGATATGCTAAAAGCAATTTGTGGTTCAATTAAAAGTCATAAGTTTAGTTCCACTCACCTCTGGCTATCTGGACTGACTGACTCTGCAGGCTCTGAATCTCTGGAGCAGTACTCACTGCTGCTCTCTCTGGTTCCTCTGGTCTGTACCAATACAGATGGACTCAAATGAGGGACCAAACAAGCGTAGAAATAACTCTCTTAAACTTCCCCAAGAATCCCCTTAAACTCACTCAACTATCCATGCAAAGCATGCAAAAGAAAGCTGGACAGGACACTTTCGGCGGCAGGTTCGGCGGCCGAATGTCCTCTCCAGAGACGAAACTCAAGCACCTTCGGCGGCACCTTCGGCGGCCGAATCCCCCAAACAGAGCCGAACATGCAAAACTCATGGGGGCAAGCTGTGGCAGCCTAAGCCACCATGCAAGAGGTTCGGCGGCCGAATGATCCTTCGGCTGCCGAACCTGAGTTCATCCAGAACTCAGCTTCAACGGCAAACCATCTCCTCCTTCCCTTCAATCTCTCCAAACATGCCTACCTCCTCTACTCACCTCACATATACTCACGTACATGTGCACAGGGGTCCAAAACTATCTAATAACCCCAAACAACAAAACAAACATAACACATAATCCTGTATACATGCATAACTCATCAAAACTCCCATTTAAAACCTAACCATGCATCTCTCTCTCCACAACTCCCATAAAACCTTCAGAAAACATAGAAACATGGTCCAAAAGCATTACTTACCTCGAAGCTGAACACTCTGAACTAAGGAAAACGGACCAACTTTCCTCACACTCTCACACTCGCACAAACGGAGCTTTTTGCTTCAAAACAGGCAAAACCTTGTGAACTATCAAAACACTCTGCATGAGCTGCTCAAACTCAGCAAATAAACCAGGGGAGACGTGGCCAAGCTTCTGGCAACAAGGTGGACATAACACCTGTCCAAAATGCTGACTAAGGGATCCAAAACTGCTGGCTAAGCAACTCAGCTTCGGCTGCCGAATCGCATGCAAAACCATGCAACATTCGGGGGCCGAACCTGAATTCGGAAGCCGAACATTGGGCACTTTCGGCGGCCGAACTTACCTTCGGCGGCCGCACTTGGCTCCTCTGCCTTGGTTCATTTCAACTCAAACCTTGGTTCCATTTACCTATAACACAATAAACCACACAACATTCGTGAGAAACTCATATCTCCTACCCTCTAGAGGATTCCGACATCCCGGAGTCCACTGGACGACAAAGAAGTCCGGTGCCGGACTCTAGCCGGGTATTACATTCTCCCCCCCTTAAGAACATTCGTCCTCGAAGGTTCCTAAAA
Source organism: Manihot esculenta (assembly GCF_001659605.2). NCBI lineage: Eukaryota > Viridiplantae > Streptophyta > Magnoliopsida > Malpighiales > Euphorbiaceae > Manihot > Manihot esculenta. The sequence continues at coordinate 18,044,623 of NC_035177.2, read as the reverse complement.
CACACAGTTAACACATGAAATGGAGAAAACTAACCTCAAAACAAATATGGATACTGTTGGAGCATAGACTCCCGCGTCTCCCAGGTGCACTCTTCTAGATTATGGTGGTTCCATAGAACTTTCACCATTGGAATCTCCTTGTTCCTTAACTGTCTGATCTGCGTGTCCAGAATCCGCACTGGCTGCTCTATATAGGTGAGATCCGGATGAATCTCCACCTCAGGCTCACTCAGAACCTGATTCGGATCTGACACAAACTGTCGGAGCATAGAAACATGAAATACCGGGTGAATTCTCTCCATAGAAGCAGGTAAATCCAGCTTATACGACACATTTCCGATCCTCTGTAACACCTCAAAGGGTCCAATGTACCGTGGAGCCAATTTACCTTTCTTTCCAAAACGAACCACTCCTTTCATTGGAGACACTTTCAGCAATACCCAATTACCCTCCTGGAACTCTAATTGCTTTCTGCGAACGTCTGCATAACTTTTCTGTCTGCTCTGCGCTGTTCTGATTCTCTCTCTGATCATGGGCACCATTCTACTGGTAATGTCTACTAACTCTGGCCCGGCAAGAGCCTTCTCTCCTACCTCTTCCCAGCAAACAGGGGATCTGCACTTCCTCCCATACAAAGCTTCATAAGGAGCCATCCCGATGCTCGCATGATGGCTGTTATTGTAGGCAAACTCCACCAAAGGTAGATGCTGCCTCCAAGAACCGCCAAAGTCTAACACACATAGTCGAAGCATATCCTCTATGGTCTGGATGGTCCTTTCTGACTGTCCATCAGTCTGTGGGTGGAAAGCAGTACTAAAATCCAATCTCGTGCCCATCGCCCTTTGCAGACTCCGCCAAAAGCGGGAGGTACACTGAGGTCCTCTGTCTGAAACTATAGACACTGGAACTCCATGTAATCTCACTATCTCATCCAGATAGACCTGTGCCAACTTATCCACAGAATAGTTACTCCGTACTGGAAGAAAATGAGCAGATTTCGTGAGTCTGTCCACAATCACCCATATCGAGTCTATTCTGTTGGATGCTACTGGTAAACCCACTACAAAATCCATGGCTATGTTCTCCCATTTCCACTCTGGAATCGGTAATGGGTTAAGCATTCCGGCTGGTTTCTGATGCTCTAATTTCACCCGCTGACAAACCTCACAGGCTGTCACGAACTGCGCCACTTCTTTCTTCATGGCTGGCCACCAATAGACCCTTTTCAGATCCTGATACATCTTGGTGGCTCCTGGGTGAACACTATACCTCGCATTATGAGCTTCCCTCATAATGTCTTCCTTCACACTGCCCCTATCTGGTACACAAAGTCGACTCCCATAGCGAAGGATCCCTTTGCTGTCAAAACGAAATTCTGCACTGTTGCCTGACTGAACAGTCCTGGCAATTTTCATCAATTCAGGGTCCTCATGCTGTCTCTGAGCTATCTGCTCCAGAAACACAGGTGTCACTCTCATCTGTGCTATCAACGCACCTGTACCAGACAACTCTAGCTGTAATCCCTCGTCAAAGAGCTTATAAAGCTCCATCACAACTGGTCTCCGCTCTGCTGCTATATGGGATAAACTGCCTAGTGACTTCCGGCTTAGGGCGTCTGCGACAACATTCGCCTTACCCGGATGATACTGGATTTTACAATCATAATCACTGAGCAATTCTACCCATCTCCTCTGCCTCAAATTCAGCTCTCTCTGACTTAAGATGTACTGTAAACTCTTGTGATCAGTGAAGATCTCGCATTTAACCCCGTAGAGGTAATGCCGCCACATCTTAAGTGCAAAGATAACTGCTGCCATCTCTAGGTCATGGGTAGGGTAATTCAACTCGTGCTTCTTCCACTGTCTAGAAGCATAAGCGATTACTCTATCACTCTGCATCAATACACAACCCAATCCCACTCGAGATGCATCACAGAACACTGTGAACTCTTCATTACTGACAGGCAGAGCTAACACTGGTGCTGTTGTCAATCTCCTCTTGAGCTCCTCAAAGCTCTCTTCACACTGGTCTGACCAGATAAACTTCTGGTTCTTCTGAGTCAATTTGGTCATAGGAGCTGCTATCTTTGCGAAGTTCTGAACGAACCTCCTATAGTAACCTGCCAGTCCCAGAAAGCTTTTAATCTCAGTCACTGTCGTGGGTCTGGGCCAGTTAGCTACAGCCTCTATCTTCTTGGGGTCTACCTCAATACCCTCTGCTGATACCACATGTCCCAAGAAGGCAATGCTCCGTAACCAAAACTCACACTTCGAGAACTTGGCATATAAACCATGCTCTCTCAGTGTCTGCAGAACGATCCTCAGATGCTGGGCATGCTCCTCTGCATCTCTGGAATACACTAAGATATCATCGATAAACACAATGACAAAGTGATCCAGAAACTCACTGAATACCCTGTTCATGAGATCCATAAATGCTGCAGGGGCGTTAGTCAACCCGAACGGCATCACTAAGAACTCATAATGCCCATATCTGGTCCGGAAAGCTGTTTTAGGCACATCGGCCTCTCTGACTCTCAACTGATGATACCCAGATCTCAGATCTATTTTCGAGAAACAACCTGCTCCAGCTAGCTGGTCAAATAGATCATCAATCCGAGGTAAGGGATACCTATTCTTGATAGTGACCTTGTTCAACTGTCTATAATCGATACAAAGTCTAAGGGATCCATCCTTCTTTCTGACAAAGAGCACTGGAGCACCCCAAGGTGAGGTACTAGGGCGGATGAAACCCTTATCTACCAAGTCCTGCAACTGTTCTTTCAACTCTGTTAACTCAGCTGGCGCCATCCTGTAGGGAGGAATAGAGATAGGTCTGGTACCTGGCAGCAATTCAATTTCAAACCCTATCTCCCTATCAGGTGGTAGTCCTGGTAAATCGTCTGGGAACACATCGAGAAACTCTCGGACTACTGGTACTGTGGCTGGTTCCCTCACCTGACTGTCTAGCTCTCTCACATGAGCTAGAAACCCCTGACAACCCCTCCTAAGCAAACGACGAGCCTGAAGGGCTGAAATCATACCTCTGGGTGTACCTCTCCTGTCTCCTCTGAAGACACACTCTGACCCATCCTGATCTCTGAGACTCACTAGCTTCTCTCGACAGTCCAACGTAGCACTATATGCAGATAGCCAATCCATCCCTAGAATGACATCAAAATCTGTCAAATCTAGAACCACAAGGTCAGCTGGAAGGCATCTACCCTCTATGAACACTGGACTGAAACGACAGACTGACACTGCCACTGATGGGTCACATTTGGGTCCACTGACCCAGAGAGGATACTCTAACTCAGAACTGATCAAACCCAATCTCTCTATGGCTCTCGAAGCAATAAAGGAATGAGAAACACCGGGGTCCATCAAAGCATACACATCTGAACACCCAATGATGAGATTACCTGACACCACTGTGTTCGACGTGTTAGCCTCCTCCTGTGTCACTGTGAAAATCCGTGCTGGGGCTACCGGATTTCCACCTCGGGAACCTGCTGCTGAAGTAGAGGCTACCCCTCTCCCTCTACCTCTGCCACTAGTCTGAGGCATGACTGGAGCTGCTGGCCGTGCAACTGGCTGTACCACACTGCCTGAACTCATCTGCTGGGATGGTGCAAAAGTCATCTGCGGACAATCCCGAGCAATATGCCCTTCCTGTCCACATCGAAAACAAGCTGTAGATCCCAACCGACAAACTCCTCCATGTGGTTTTCCACATCGTCTGCAGACTGGAGCTGTGCCAGAGCTTGAGCCACTACCTATTCCCAGACCTGACTTGACTTTACTCCAGAACTTACTCTTTGTTCCTTTTGCTCTATCCCATCTTTTACTGCTTGGTGTGGGGGCTTTAGAACCCGAAGCCTGTGCCTTTGACTGTTTCTGAATATTGGCACTAGCTTCCATTTTCCTGGCTGCATCTACTATGGTATGGAAACTCTCCTTTTCTGCTGGAAGAATCAAGGAAGCATACCTGGGATGCAGTCTCATAGTATATCTCCTTGCTTTCTGCTGATCAGTATCATAGGCTTGACCCACGTACTGAAGCAGATCCAGGAACTTATCTGTGACTTCATCAACACTCATCTCATCTGTCTGTCGCAACTGTTCAAATTCAATGACTTTCATCTCCCTCGAACTGTCAGGAAAAGCCCACCCTGCAAACTCATTGGCGAACTCTCCCCATGACATGCTGTCCATTTTAGGCTCCACATAATTCTTAAACCATTCTCTGGCTTTCTTGCATTTGAATGTGAAACCTGCCATCTCAATGGCTCTCCTATCATCTGCTCCCAATTCACTGGTGATCATCCTAACTGCTCTGAGGTAATCAAATGGATCATCTCCCGTGTTATATTTAGGAGCATCCAATTTCAAGTACTCCGTCATTTGGACTTTACCTCCAGATGAGCTAGGTTCATGTCTGTCAACAACAGGGGCTACTGGTTCTGGTGGTAGTACTGGTTCATTTGGCTCTAGGTGTGCTGCACTTGGATGGGTAGGGGAAGAGGGATACATAGGATATGGTGGATAGTAAGGATAAGGCATATAAGGCATATAAGGAGGATATGGCACAAAACTCGAGTACTCCGACATACCTTCCATCGGATACTCTGGATAGCCAAAACCTGAGGTCTGAGCACCTCCCTGCGACTCTCCCATACCTTCCTCAAAACTGCCTATACCCATACTGTCATCTCTAGACTGATCAATCTCCATAGCTTCCCTCCTTTCCTCTGATCTTCCTCCCCTAGCTGTTCCTCTTCTGCTCTCGTCGACAGACCTGCTAGGGTCTATTGACGTACCTTCCCTGCTAGATCTCTGAGACCTTGCCCTTGGCATTGCAGGAGGACGAGCAGCTGGTCTCTCACTCTCTGGTGGGACTCCAGTCAATCGAGCTGATCGACGAGTTCCTCGCATCTTTACTCTGGAACCACAACATATAACAGACCACTTTAGCACATAAACATCACATATCAATCATACACATACAACACTCAGGGCATATCATAGCAGATAGGACTCAAGACCCTATCCTAGTGGACATGATTTCCTATTGTGCTTGACCACTTCTAACCTGTCTGAGCCCAACACTGTCTCTATAGGTCCGCTCATGTGAACCTAGGGCTCTGATACCAATCTGTAACGACCCCAAAATGGACCGTCACCGGCGCTAGGATTCAGGTCGGCTTAAGGCCGCCAGAACCCGTAGCAAGCCTGCTATACTCTCTGTGTACCTGTAAACTTCATACATGATCATACATTTTCTGTGAAAATAAAACTCTTTTCTGAACCAAGGCTTAACCTGTGCATGCACTATCTCTGTACTCTGTACTCATGTACTCTGTACTCTGTATTCCTGACTAGAGCTTGCTCTAGATGGGTTAATTCATACCTGTTAAGCCTGGTTTTCACATACAGGAAAACATATATACATATACAGATCATGTACAAAACATACATCACTAGGTCAAGCAACAACTATTACATCTCTTTAATATTACATGTCCACTCTAAGCTATTACAGATCTCTTTTCTTTTCCTGTACTCTGCTGGACTGTCCCTGTACACTGAACACTGAACCTGCAAAACTGGGGTTAAGGGAGTGGGATGAGCTCTATAGCCCAGTGAGTAGAACAGTAAAACATCTCAGTAAAATATGATCTCATGGAATGCGCCATATCACAGACAAGCCACATCAAGAGTAAACCTGTCACCACATAGTCCCAGTAACTCTGTGCCAGGGCGTAGAATCGAGCACCTGGTCTTCCTGTCATATATGTATATGTGTATATAACACCTCTGTACTTACCATTGCCAGGGCGTAGTCAAAGGCTCCTGGACTTTGCTATACCTGCCAGGGCGTAGTCAAAGGCTCCTGGACTTTGCTATACCTGCCAGGGCGTAGTCAAAGGCTCCTGGACTTCCTGTCTGAGACTATTGGATCATTCAGCATTCACTCACATCACCAAATAACAATGCAATGCAACATATTCGTGAATACTAATGCAATCAACCTATGGCATAAACATGATGCATGAGATATGCTAAAAGCAATTTGTGGTTCAATTAAAAGTCATAAGTTTAGTTCCACTCACCTCTGGCTATCTGGACTGACTGACTCTGCAGGCTCTGAATCTCTGGAGCAGTACTCACTGCTGCTCTCTCTGGTTCCTCTGGTCTGTACCAATACAGATGGACTCAAATGAGGGACCAAACAAGCGTAGAAATAACTCTCTTAAACTTCCCCAAGAATCCCCTTAAACTCACTCAACTATCCATGCAAAGCATGCAAAAGAAAGCTGGACAGGACACTTTCGGCGGCAGGTTCGGCGGCCGAATGTCCTCTCCAGAGACGAAACTCAAGCACCTTCGGCGGCACCTTCGGCGGCCGAATCCCCCAAACAGAGCCGAACATGCAAAACTCACGGGGGCAAGCTGTGGCAGCCTAAGCCACCATGCAAGAGGTTCGGCGGCCGAATGATCCTTCGGCTGCCGAACCTGAGTTCATCCAGAACTCAGCTTCAACGGCAAACCATCTCCTCCTTCCCTTCAATCTCTCCAAACATGCCTACCTCCTCTACTCACCTCACATATACTCACGTACATGTGCACAGGGGTCCAAAACTATCTAATAACCCCAAACAACAAAACAAACATAACACATAATCCTGTATACATGCATAACTCATCAAAACTCCCATTTAAAACCTAACCATGCATCTCTCTCTCCACAACTCCCATAAAACCTTCAGAAAACATAGAAACATGGTCCAAGAGCATTACTTACCTCGAAGCTGAACACTTTGAACTAAGGAAAACGGACCAACTTTCCTCACACTCTCACACTCGCACAAACGGAGCTTTTTGCTTCAAAACAGGCAAAACCTTGTGAACTATCAAAACACTCTGCATGAGCTGCTCAAACTCAGCAAATAAACCAGGGGAGACGTGGCCAAGCTTCTGGCAACAAGGTGGACATAACACCTGTCCAAAATGCTGACTAAGGGATCCAAAACTGCTGGCTAAGCAACTCAGCTTCGGCTGCCGAATCGCATGCAAAACCATGCAACATTCGGGGGCCGAACCTGAATTCGGAAGCCGAACATTGGGCACTTTCGGCGGCCGAACTTACCTTCGGCGGCCGCACTTGGCTCCTCTGCCTTGGTTCATTTCAACTCAAACCTTGGTTCCATTTACCTATAACACAATAAACCACACAACATTCGTGAGAAACTCATATCTCCTACCCTCTAGAGGATTCCGACATCCCGGAGTCCACTGGACGACAAAGAAGTCCGGTGCCGGACTCTAGCCGGGTATTACATTATTGGAACAATTGGTACTCACTCTCACCAGACTATTCCCTTAAAGTGGGAGGTCAAGGGTTCGAGCAGTGGGGGAGGCGACCTAATTCCCAGAGGAAGGAATTGGGCCAAATCCACTCGGGCTAGGGCGGGCCGTAATGGCTCCCCCGAGGGACAAATCCTGCCTGGAACCCGTGAGGGTGAAGGGATGTTAAGAGCTGCTCACGACGCCAGTGGAAAGCCCGAGGTGGCAAGAGGCCAGGCGAGGGATAGCCCTGGGCCGTGAGTGGTAACAGGGCCGGTCGTACGGGGCCGGGCTGTTACAATAACATACATTAAGCTTGGTTTACATAATCATCATTAAACATTAAAGATCATGTACTGAAAAGGGATTAACAACATACTATGGTCAAGCACAACTCTAAACTTCCATAAGCATCATTATATTACATTTCTATACTATACTTTTACATTACATCATATTCATGTCCACATCTAGCTATTACATAAAACATGACTCTACTCCTGCTGACCTCCTGGTCTACCCTGTACTTGCAAACCTGGGGGTTAAGGGAGAGGGGTGAGCTATAAAACCCAGTGAGCAGAATAAATAAACATTCAATTTAAATTTAATGCTTTCATGAAATGCAACACATCACAAACAAATCACATCAAGGATGGACTTGTCACCAATAGTCCTCTACATAGTCAAACTGTGCCAGGGGCGTAGAATAGGCCTCACTGGTCTTTCTCTTACATAACATAACATAACATAACATTCTAACTGTGCTAGGGGCGTAGAATGGGCCTCACTGGTCTTTCTCTTAACATAGTGCCAGGGGCGTAGAATGGGCCTCACTGGTCTTCCATACCGTATCATCATCATATCATATCTTACGAGGACTAAAGTGTAATACCCGGCTAGACTCCGGTATCGGAATTCCTACCGTCCGGTGGAATCTCGGATGTCGGAGACCTCTAGAAGGGTAGAATCATGTTTTATAAAAATGTTTTAACATGTTTTATGATTTTAACATGAAAAAAATGAAAAATGAGTTTTTGCATGAAAATAGCATTGGAGGAAAACCCAGGTTCGGCCGCCGAAAGTCAGGTTCGGCCGCCGAACATGCATGCGTTTTGGAGGCACGTTAGGCCCCCGAAAGCATAGGCGAGGGAAGTCCAGGTTCGGCCGCCGAAACTCAAGTTCGGCCGCCGAACATGGCATGCATGCGGAAGCGCTTTCGGCCCCCGAACGTGGCCTGGCCAGCCACTATAAATGGGGCACTTAGCCGAAATGGGCGAGCTTTCTCCCATTTTCGGCCACAGCGAGCTTCCGACCTCCCTCTTGCAAATCTTGTGATCTTCCTCCAAATCCCCACCATTTTTCTTGAGTTTTAACCTCACATTGCAAGTTTTGAACTTTTAAAACAAGTTTTGGAGCTTTGGGAACTCAGGAGCTCATTTTCTTGGATCTCCAAGTTTAGGTCGTCTCTCTCTCGATCTTCAAGAGGTAAGAGCCGATCTTAAGCTCCTTGAATGTTTTAAGCAAGTTTTTATGAGTTCTTTGGGTAGAAATGCATGTTAGGTTATATGTTGAGTTTATGGGTTATATTGATGTTTTGAACAATGTGTGTTGATTATGTTTATTTGAAGTGTTATAGTTGGGGTATTTGATGTTTTGAGGCCCCTAGGAACTTGTATGCATGTGATGGTTGAGATATTTGCATGATTTGAAGTTTGGGAGGCGAAATGTGCATGAGGAACCGAGTTTCTGCCCTTTGGCAGAAACCAGGTTCGGCCGCCGAAGGGATTTTCGGCCGCCGAACCTGCCTGGGAGGCAGGCCTTTCGGCTGCCGAAGTTGCCCCCGAAAAGAGACTTTCGTCTCTGTCTGGGACTTTCGGCCGCTGAAGGTGCCGCCGAACCTGCTTGGGTTTCGGCTCTGGAGGGACTTTCGGCCGCCGAACCTGCCGCTGAAAGTGCCCTGTTCAGCCATTTCATGCATGTTTTTCTATGATTATTTCATGATGTTTTAGGGGGTTTTTGGGGGTATTTTTAGAGTCATGTTACAGTATGTTTGGTCCCTCACTAGAGTCCACCTGTGTAGGTTCGGACCCGAGGAACCGAGGACCCCAGCAGTGCTAGCTGCTTCAGTAACTTGTCAGAGTCTTTAGAGCCAACCAGAGGTGAGTAGAATAGACCCTTAAGTTTTAAATTAACTAAATTATGCATTCTTTTAGCATGCTCATGCATCATGACTACCATGCGATATTATAGGTTGCTTGCATTAGATCTCACGAAGATGTTGCATTGCACTTTATGCTGTTTGGTGCGGATGAATGTTGAATGATCCGTTAGCCCTTATGTACTAGGCATGGAAGTCCAGGCGAGCCTGCTCTACGCCCCTGGCATCATTCTATGGAAGTCCGGGTGTACCTGCTCTACGCCCCCGGCATAATTGGTATGTATGATATGACATGGAAGTCCAGGAGAGCCTGCTCTACGCCCCTGGCATAATTAGACTGTATGGAGGGCTATATGGTGACAAGTTCATCCATGATGTGAATTGTTTGTGATGTGACGCATTTCATGAAAGCATGAAATTTTAAGATATAATGTTTTATTATTCTGCTCACTGGGCTCTTGTAGCTCACCCCATTCCCTTAACCCCCAGGTGTGCAGGTACAGGGTAGACCAAGAGATTAGCAAGGGTAAAGATGCTCTCATGTAATAGCTAGTAGTTGTGGACATGATAAATTGTAATGTAATGAGAATGTAAGGTTCTAAAGTCATGTAATGTAATGAGTATGATGACGAGGATTAGAGTTGTGCTTGACCATATGTGTATGTTATCCCTTGATACATGATCCATAGTTTTCTTATGATGGTTATGTTTGACCAGGCTCAATGTATGTATGAGATACCCCATTGGAGCATTTGATGAGGGCTCCAGTGGAGGTTTATGTTTATGTTTATGATAATGTTTAAGTTGAGCTGGTTGATGTATGAGAATGTTTACAGGTTTATGAGTATTGTTGATCATGTATGGGATTAAACAGGTTTTCAGGCTATGTCAGGCTTGCTACGGTTCCCGGCGGCCTTATGCCGATTTGGATCCTAGCGCCGGTAACGGTCCGGATTTCCGGGGCGTTACAGAGTGGTATCAGAGCTACTGGGTTCATATGGTCGGACCTAGAGTGTCAGGCTCATAGATGTTATAGAAGGTCAAGCACAATAGGAAAGATCATGTCCACTAGGATAGGATGTGGAGTCCTGTCTGGTATGATGATGTGAAATGCCATGATAATATGCATGTGCATTAATGTTATGACTGTTATGTGATGTATGTGATGAGGGTTCATGTGTGCCCACATGAACCATATGATGCTAATGTTTGTGCTGTGTGTACTGTTTTTCAGAAAACAGGATGAGAGGAACTCGTCGATCTGCAAGATTGACTGGAGTGCCACCCGAGGATGAGGGCATGAGCGCCCGTCCTCCAGCATTGCCTAGGGCAATGTCTAGCAGGTCAAGCAGGGAAAGGGCAGTAAGAGACCCTAGAAGGTCTCTGGATCTGGGTAGAAGCGGATCAGTGAGGGGAACGGTTCAAGGGGCAATGTCTGATGATATGGAGGTAGAGCAAAGGAGGGATGGCAGTCTGGGTGTTAATATGTCAGAAGAGGGTATGGGAGAGTCCCAAGGAGGCACTCAGGCCTCGGGATTTGTTCAGCCACCCCAGTACCCACCCTTTCCACATAATCCCGGGTATTCGATGGGAGGTACATCGGATTACCCTAGCTTTAGCCCTTACCCCACACAGATGCCATACCCACCATACTACCCACCATACCCACAGTACCAAATGTATCCACCTCCTCCCTACTATCCAAATCCAGCAAACCCTACCCCAGGGGATGCTGCACCTCCTCCACCACCAGCAGCACCTACTGTCCAAACAAACCAAGACCCTAACCCTAGTTCGTCTGGAGGGAGCAAGGTGAAGATGACTGATTATATGAAGTTGGGTGCTCCCCAGTTTGAAACAGGTGATGACCCGTTTGTGTACCTGGAGAAGGTCAAAACAATAACAGATGAGATAGGAGCAGATGACAGTAGAGCCATTCAGATGGCAGGGTTCACTCTAAAATGCAAGAAGGCCCATGAGTGGTTCAAGAGCTATGTGAAACCGAGGGTGGACCGTATTACATGGGAAGAGTTTGCTAATGAATTTGCAGGATGGGCTTTCCCTGATAGTTCAAGAGAGATGAAGATGATTGAGTTTGAGCAGTTAAGATAGATAGAGGACATGAGTGTAGATGAGTACACCGACAGATTCTTGGAGCTGTTGCCGTTTGCAGGGCAAACTCTTGACACAGACCAGAAGAAGTTAAGGAGGTATATCATGAAGCTTCACTCCAGGTATTCCTCCTTGATTCAGTCAGCAGAGAGGGAGAGTTTCCATGCCATAGTGGATATGGCTAGGAGGATGGAGGCCAGTGCTATCATCGAGGGGAGAGTCAAGTAGTCAGTGGCACAGCCTTCTGGTTCCAAGACCCCAGGAGGGGGAAAGATAGACTCCTCTTCTCTTAATGCAGCAGCTTCAGGTAGTAAGAAATGGGACAGGGGCCACAGGAAGTCAAAGAAGAACAAGTTCTGGAACAAGATTAAGTCAGGTCTGGGATTAGGCAGTGGCTCGAGCTCGGGTGCAGAAAATACAGTATGCATGAAATGTGGGAAGCCGCACAGGGGAGTATGTCGGTTTGGGACGGCAGCCTGCTTCAGATGTGGGCAAGAGGGACACATGGCACGGGAGTGTCCTAGAGCAGCTTTAGTGACACAGTCCCATCAGACAGCTTCTGGTAGTGTGGCACAGCCAGTAGCTCCAGCCATGACACAGGCCAGTGGCAGAGGGAGAGGGAGAGGGACAGCTTCTTCTTCAGCGGGTTTCAGAGGTGAAGGTCCATCTGCACCAGCACGGATCTTCACAATGACACAGCAGGAGGCAGACGCATCTAACACCGTGGTGGCAGGTAATCTCATCATCGGGTGTTCTGATGTGTATGCATTGATGGACCCTGGTGCATCTCATTCTTTTATTGCTCCGAGGGCCATTGAGAGGTTGGGATTGATGGTATCTGGGTTGGAGTGTCCTCTCTGGGTCAGTGGACCCAAGTGTGACCCATCAGTGGCAGAGTCAGTCTGCCAGTGTAGTCCAGTTTTTGTGGAAGGGAGATGCATGTCCGCCGACCTTGTGGTTCTAGAGTTGACAGACTTTGATGTCATTCTAGGGATGGACTGGTTGTCTACCCATGGTGCTACCTTGGACTGCAGGGACAAGGTAGTCAGGTTCAGAGATCAGGATGGGTCAGAGGTCGTCTTCAGAGGAGACAGGAGGGGTACTCCTAGAGGTTTGATCTCAGCTCTCCAGGCTCGTAGGTTGCTTAGGAAGGGATGTCAGGGGTATTTGGCTCATGTGAGAGAGCTTAACAGTCAGGTTCGAGAGCCCGCCTCGGTGCCAGTGGTTAGAGAGTTTCTAGACGTTTTCCCAGACGAGCTGCCAGGTTTACCACCTGCTAGGGAGATAGAGTTTGAAATAGAGGTGATGCCTGGAACTAGGCCTATCTCTATCACTCCCTACAGGATGGCTCCAACCGAGTTGAAAGAGTTGAAAGAGCAGTTGCAAGAACTGGTAGACAAGGGCTTCATCCGACCGAGTACCTCACCTTGGGGTGCTCCAGTTTTGTTTGTGAAAAAGAAGGATGGATCCCTTAGACTTTGTATCGACTACAGGCAGTTGAACAAAGTCACTACCAAGAATAAATACCCATTGCCAAGGATCGACGATCTATTCGACCAGCTAGCAGGAGCGGGTTGTTTCTCCAAAATAGATCTGAGATCTGGGTATCATCAGCTAAGGATAAGGGAAGAAGATGTGCCGAAGACAGCTTTCAGGACCAGATATGGGCATTTTGAGTTCCTTGTGATGCCGTTCGGGTTAACCAACGCCCCTGCAGCATTCATGGATCTCATGAATAGAGTGTTTAGACAGTATCTGGATCACTTCGTTATTGTCTTCATAGATGATATCCTAGTGTATTCCAGAAATGCAGAAGAGCATGCCCATCATCTGAGGATGGTTTTGCAGACCTTGAGGGAACATGGCTTGTATGCCAAGTTCTCTAAGTGTGAGTTCTGGCTGAGGAGCATTTCATTCTTGGGGCATGTAGTGTCAGAGAATGGTATTGAGGTAGACCCCAAGAAGACAGAAACTGTGGCTAACTGGCCTAGACCCACTTCAGTACGGAGATCAGGAGTTTCTTGGGTTTGGCAGGTTACTACAGGAGGTTCGTTCAGGACTTCTCGAAAATAGCAGCTCCTCTGACTAGGCTAACCAGGAAGAATCAGAAGTTTCTGTGGACCGACCAATGTGAAGAGAGTTTTGAAGAGCTTAAGAAGAGGTTGACTTCAGCGCCAGTTTTAGATCTGCCATCTAGTGATGAGGACTTTACAGTCTTTTGTGATGCGTCCCGTGTGGGACTGGGTTGTGTACTGATGCAAAATGAGAGGGTGATTGCTTATGCTTCGAGGCAGCTAAAGAAGCATGAGATGAATTACCCCACACATGACCTTGAGATGGCAGCAGTAATCTTTGCACTCAAGATGTGGAGGCACTACCTCTATGGGGTAAAATGTGATATCTTCACAGATCATAAAAGCCTACAGTACATCCTGAGTCAAAGAGACTTGAACTTGAGACAGAGGAGATGGGTAGAGCTGCTAAGTGACTATGATTGCAAGATTCAGTATCATCCGGGTAAGGCGAATGTCGTGGCAGACGCCCTAAGCCGGAAGTCACTAGGTAGTCTATCCCACATCACGGCAGAGAGGAGACCAGTGGTGAAGGAGTTTTACAAGCTCATTGATGAAGGTCTACAGTTGGAGTTGTCTGGTACAGGTGCCTTAGTTGCTCAGATGAAAGTGACGCCCGTGTTTCTGGAGCAGGTGGCTCAGAAACAGCACGAGGACCCAGAGTTAGTGAAGATTGCCAGGACTGTTCAGTCAGGCAAAGATAGTGAGTTCAGATTCGACAATAAGGGGATCCTCCGCTATGGGAGTCGTTTATGTGTACCAGATGACAAAGGGCTAAAAGGAGACATTATGAGAGAGGCTCATAATGCAAGATACAGCATTCACCCCGGAGCCACCAAGATGTATCAAGATCTGAAAAAGGTTTATTGGTGGCCAGCTATGAAGAGAGAAGGGGCACAGTTTGTGTCAGCCTGCGAAATATGTCAGAGGGTGAAGCTGGAACATCAGAAGCCGGCTGGAATGCTCAACCCGCTACCTATTCCAGAATGGAAATGGGAGAATATAGCTATGGACTTCGTAGTGGGGTTACCGGTGACGTCCAACAGATTGGACTCCATATGGGTGGTTGTGGACAGACTCACCAAATCTGCTCACTTCATCCCTGTCAGGAGTGGCTATTCTGTGGACAAGTTGGCGCAGGTGTATGTAGACGAGATCGTCAGGCTGCATGGGGTTCCTGTTTCTATAGTGTCTGATAGAGGGCCCCAGTTCACCTCCAGGTTTTGGCGGAGTCTGCAGAATGCCATGGGTACCAGGTTGGATTTCAGTACTGCCTTCCATCCCCAGACTGATGGACAGTCAGAGAGGACCATCCAGACAATAGAAGATATGCTCAGAATGTGTGTACTAGATTTTGGCGGTTCTTGGAGGCAACATCTACCCTTGGTGGAGTTCGCCTACAATAACAGCCATCATGCTAGCATCGGGATGGCTCCATATGAAGCTTTGTATGGAAGGAAATGCAGGTCACCCGTTTGCTGGGAAGAGGTAGGAGAGATTTCCTTAGCAGGACCCGAGCTAGTAGAGATCACCAGCAGGGTGGTGCCCATGATCAGAGAAAGAATCAAGACTGCTGCAAGCAGACAGAAGAGTTATGCAGACATCCGCAGAAGACTAGTAGAGTTTCAAGAGGGGGATCTGGTATTGCTCAAGGTGTCTCCAATGAAAGGAGTGGTTCGATTTGGGAAGAAAGGTAAACTGGCTCCACGGTACATCGGACCCTTCGAGGTCTTGCAAAAGGTTGGGAATGTATCGTACAAGCTGGATTTACCTGCTTCAATGGAAAGAATCCATCCGGTTTTCCATGTTTGTATGTTGAGGAAGTTCGTGTCAGATCCGGGCAAGGTTCTTAGTGAGCCTGATGTAGAGATCCAAGAGGATCTCACTTATGTTGAGCAGCCAGTGCGGATCATAGACACCCAGATCAGGAAGCTGAGAAACAAGGAAATCCCGATGGTGAAAGTCCTTTGGAACCACCACAATCTGGAAGAGTGCACTTGGGAGACACGGGAGTCCATGCTCCAGCAGTACCCTCATCTCTTTTAAGGTTAGGTCTCTATATGTTTATGTGCTATGTATGTATGTTATGTTGTTTGTTATGCTATGTACTAGTTGAGGAACATTCGGGGACGAATGTTCTTAAGGGGGGGAGAATGTAATACCCGGCTAGACTCCGGTATCGGAATTCCTACCGTCCGGTGGAATCTCGGATGTCGGAGACCTCTAGAAGGGTAGAATCATGTTTTATAAAAATGTTTTAACATGTTTTATGATTTTAACATGAAAAAAATGAAAAATGAGTTTTTGCATGAAAATAGCATTGGAGGAAAACCCAGGTTCGGCCGCCGAAAGTCAGGTTCGGCTGCCGAACATGCATGCGTTTTGGAGGCACGTTAGGCCCCTGAAAGCATAGGCGAGGGAAGTCCAGGTTCGGCTGCCGAAACTCAAGTTCGGCCGCCGAACATGGCATGCATGGAGAAGCGCTTTCGGCCCCCGAACGTGGCCTGGCCAGCCACTATAAATGGGGCACTTAGCCGAAATGGGTGAGCTTTCTCCCATTTTCGGCCACAGCGAGCTTCCGACCTCCCTCTTGCAAATCTTGTGATCTTCCTCCAAATCCCCACCATTTTTCTTGAGTTTTAACCTCACATTGCAAGTTTTGAACTTTTAAAACAAGTTTTGGAGCTTTGGGAACTCAGGAGCTCATTTTCTTGGATCTCCAAGTTTAGGTCGTCTCTCTCTCGATCTTCAAGAGGTAAGAGCCGATCTTAAGCTCCTTGAATGTTTTAAGCAAGTTTTTATGAGTTCTTTGGGTAGAAATGCATGTTAGGTTATATGTTGAGTTTATGGGTTATATTGATGTTTTGAACAATGTGTGTTGATTATGTTTATTTGAAGTGTTATAGTTGGGGTATTTGATGTTTTGAGGCCCCTAGGAACTTGTATGCATGTGATGGTTGAGATATTTGCATGATTTGAAGTTTGGGAGGCGAAATGTGCATGAGGAACCGAGTTTCTGCCCTTTGGCAGAAACCAGGTTCGGCCGCCGAAGGGATTTTCGGCCGCCGAACCTGCCTGGGAGGCAGGCCTTTCGGCTGCCGAAGTTGCCCTCGAAAAGAGACTTTCGTCTCTGTCTGGGACTTTCGGCCGCCGAAGGTGCCGCCGAACCTGCCTGGGTTTCGGCTCTGGAGGGACTTTCGGCCGCCGAACCTGCCGCCGAAAGTGCCCTGTTCAGCCATTTCATGCATGTTTTTCTATGATTATTTCATGATGTTTTAGGGGGTTTTTGGGGGTATTTTTAGAGTCATGTTACAGTATGTTTGGTCCCTCACTAGAGTCCACCTGTGTAGGTTCGGACCCGAGGAACCGAGGACCCCAGCAGTGCTAGCTGCTTCAGTAACTTGTCAGAGTCTTTAGAGCCAACCAGAGGTGAGTAGAATAAACCCTTAAGTTTTAAATTAACTAAATTATGCATTCTTTTAGCATGCTCATGCATCATGACTACCATGCGATATTATAGGTTGCTTGCATTAGATCTCACGAAGATGTTGCATTGCACTTTATGCTGTTTGGTGCGGATGAATGTTGAATGATCCGTTTGCCCTTATGTACTAGGCATGGAAGTCCAGGCGAGCCTGCTCTACGCCCCTGACATCATTCTATGGAAGTCCGGGTGTGCCTGCTCTACGCCCCCGGCATAATTGGTATGTATGATATGACATGGAAGTCCATGCGAGCCTGCTCTACGCCCCCGGCATAATTAGACTGTATGGAGGGCTATATGGTGACAAGTTCATCCATGATATGAATTGTTTGTGATGTGACGCATTTCATGAAAGCATGAAATTTTAAGATATAATGTTTTATTATTCTGCTCACTGGGCTCTTGTAGCTCACCCCATTCCCTTAACCCCCAGGTGTGCAGGTACAGGGTAGACCAAGAGATTAGCAAGGGTAAAGATGCTCTCATGTAATAGCTAGTAGTTGTGGACATGATAAATTGTAATGTAATGAGAATGTAAGGTTCTAAAGTCATGTAATGTAATGAGTATGATGACGAGGATTAGAGTTGTGCTTGACCATATGTGTATGTTATCCCTTGATACATGATCCATAGTTTTCTTATGATGGTTATGTTTGACCAGGCTCAATGTATGTATGAGATACCCCATTGGAGCATTTGATGAGGGCTCCAGTGGAGGTTTATGTTTATGTTTATGATAATGTTTAAGTTGAGCTGGTTGATGTATGAGAATGTTTACAGGTTTATGAGTATTGTTGATCATGTATGGGATTAAACAGGTTTTCAGGCTATGTCAGGCTTGCT
The DNA here is from genome assembly GCF_001659605.2 of Manihot esculenta. Classification (NCBI taxonomy): domain Eukaryota; kingdom Viridiplantae; phylum Streptophyta; class Magnoliopsida; order Malpighiales; family Euphorbiaceae; genus Manihot; species Manihot esculenta. Next base: position 18,026,608 of record NC_035177.2, on the reverse strand, counting down.
ACGGTTCCCGGCGGCCTTATGCCGATCTGGATCCTAGCGCCGGTAACGGTCCGGATTTCCGGGGCGTTACATAAAGGGTCATTCAACATCCATCCACATCATCATCAAGTTATGCAATGCAACATATTCGTGAATTCTAATGCAAACAACCTAGTATATCTCATGGCATACGTGATGCATGTATCATGCTCAAAATTTATTTAATTGCTTTGAAACATAAAGAGTAATTCCACTCACCTCTGGCTGAAGCTTTAATGACTCTGAAGCAGCTATCTCACTGCTGAGGCCCTCGGTTCCTCGGGTCCGAACCTACACAGGTGGACTCAAATGAGGGACCAAACATCCATGAACATGACTCTAAAATACTCCCCAAAAACCCCCTAAAACACCTTAAAACAATCATAGAAATCACGCAAAGGAAGGCTGGACAGGGCACTTTCGGCGGCAGGTTCGGCGGCCGAAAGGCCCTCCAGAGCCGAAAGTCATGCACCTTCGGCGGCACTTTCGGCAGCCGAAGGTTCCCTCCAGAGACGAAACTCATGCATGTTCGGCGGCACCTTCGGCGGCCGAAACTCCCTTCCAGAGCCGAAAGTTCACTTTCGGGGGTAGGGTTCGGCAGCCAAAAGCTGGCCTCCACAGGCAGGTTCGGCGGCCGAAAGTCTCTTCGGCTGCCAAACCTGAGTTCTTCCAAAGGGCAGAACTCAGCCTCTTTCATGCACAAATGCCTCCCAATCCATTCCATCATGCATTTACCTAGTCTACAACATGCAAACTCAAGCGAACAAGCACATAGGGGTCTCAAACTAACTTAAACCCCAACCAAAACACATCAAACATACACATACTACCCACATTGCTCATAAACATAACATAAACCCATATACTCAACAATAACCTAAACATGCATTTCTGCCCCATGAATCCTCTTAAAACTTGTTTAAAACATAGAATGAGCTCAAGATCGACTCTTACCTCTTGAAGATCGAGAGAGAGTGTGACCTAACTTGGAGATTTGGGGAGGATGGGTTCCTGAGGTCTCCAAGCTTCACAACTTCGATCTAAGCTCGAAATCTTCAAAACCAAGTGAAAACTCATAAGAAAATCATGAAGATTCGAAGGAAGAAGCTCAAAATCGATGAGGGACAGCGGAGAACTCAAAAACGGGGAGAAAAGCTCACCCGTTCGGACATGGGGACCCCTTTATAGGTGGCTGGCCAGGCCACTTTCGGGGGCCTAACGTGCCTCCGCATGCATGCCATGTTCGGCGGCCGAACATAAGGTTCGGCGGCCGAACCTGGACTTCCCTTTCTCATACCTTCGGGGGCCTAAAGCACTCCCGAAATGCATGCATGTTCGACAGCCGAACTTGAGGTTCGGCGGCCGAACCTGGGTCTTCTTCCGAGGTTATTTTCATACAAAACTCATTTCCTTTCTTGCTTAAAACCATAAAATACCTTAAAACATCTTATGAAAACATGACTTTACCCTTCTAGAGGTTTCGACATCCGAGATTCCACCGGACGGTAGGAATTCCGATACCGGAGTCTAGCCGGGTATTACATTCTCCCCCCCTTAAGAACATTCGTCCCCGAATGTTCACCAAACAAACATAGCATGGCATAAAACATAAACATTTACATAAAACACATAACACTTACCTTAAAAGAGATGAGGATATTGCTGGAGCATGGACTCCCGTGTCTCCCAGGTACACTCTTCGATGTTGTGGTGATTCCAAAGGACTTTCACCATCGAGATTTCCTTGTTCCTTAACTTTTTGATCTGAGTGTCAAGAATCCGCACTGGCTGCTCAACATAAGTGAGATCCTTTTGGACCTCCACATCAGGCTCACTAAGAACCTTACCCGGATCTGACACAAACTTTCGTAGCATAGAAACATGGAAAACCGGATGGATTCTCTCCATTGAAGCAGGTAAATCTAGCTTATACGATACATTCCCAATCTTTTGCAAGATCTCAAAGGGTCCGATGTACAGTGGAGGTAGCTACCTTTCTTCCCGAACCGAATCACCCCTTTCATTGGAGACACCTTGAGCAATACCAAATCCCCCTCCTGAAACTCTATTTGCCTTCTGCGGATATCTGCATAACTCTTTTGCCTGCTTGCAGCAGTCCTGATTCTTTCTCTGATTATGGGCACCACTCTGCTGGTGATCTCTACAAGCTCAGGCCCTGTCAAGGCCCTTTCTCCAACTTCTTCCCAGCAAACAGGTGACCTGCACTTCCTTCCATACAAAGCTTCATATGGAACCATCCCTATGCTAGCATGATGGCTGTTATTGTAGGCAAACTCCACCAAGGGTAGATGCGGCCTCCAAGAACCGCCAAAATCCAGCACACACATACTGAGCATATCCTCTATTGTCTGGATGGTCCTCTCTGACTGTCCGTCCGTCTGTGGATGGAAAGCAGTGCTAAAATCCAACCTGGTACCCATAGCATTTTGCAGACTCCGCCAAAACCTGGAGGTGAACTGGGGTCCTCTATCAGACACTATTGAAACATGAACCCCATGCAACCTGACAACCTCATCTACATACACCTGCGCCAACTTGTCCTCAGAATAGCCACTCCTGACAGGGATGAAGTGAGCAGATTTGGTCAGTCTGTCCACAATCACCCATATGGAGTCTAACCTGTTGGATGATGCCGGTAACCCCACCACGAAGTCCATAGCTATATTCTCGCATTTCCACTCTGGAATAGGTAGTGGGTTAAGCATTCCAGCCGGCTTCTGATATTCCAGCTTCACCCTCTGACATATTTCGCAGGCTGACACAAACTGTGCCACTTCTCTCTTCATAGCTGGCCACCAATAAACTCTTCTCAGATATTGATACATTTTGGTGGCTCCCGGGTGAACACTGTATCTGGCATTATGAGCCTCCCTCATAATGTCTCCCTTCAGACTCACGTCATCTGGTACACACAATCTATTCCCATAGCGGAGGATCCCCTTACTGTCAAACCTGAACTCTTCATTCTTGGCTGACTGAATAGTCCTGGCAATCTTCACTAACTCTGGGTCCTCATGCTATTTCTGAGCCACCTGCTCCAGAAACACGGGTGCCACTCTCATTTGGGCAATCAAAGCACCTGTACCAGACAACTCCAACTGTAGACCTTCATTAATGAGCTCGAAGAACTACCTCACCATTGGTCTTCTCTCTGCTGAAATATGGGACAAACTGCCAAGTGATTTCCGGCTTAAGGCGTCTGCCACAACATTTGCCTTACCCGGATGGTACTGAATCTTGCAATCATAGTCACTGAGCAGTTCTACCCATCTTCTCTGCCTCAAATTCAGCTCTATCTGACTCAGGATGTACTGCAGGCTCTTATGATCTGTAAAGATCTCACATTTTACCCCATAAAGGTAGTGCCTCCACATCTTGAGTGCAAAGATTACAGCTGCCATCTCTAGGTCATGTGTAGGGTAATTCAACTCGTGCTTCTTCAGCTGCCTAGAAGCATAAGCAATCACCCTTTCATTCTGCATCAACACACAACCCAGTCCCACACGGGACGCATCATAGAAAACCGTGAAGTCTTCATTACTAGTTGGCAGAGCTAACACTGGTGCTGAAGTCAACCTCTTCTTTAGCTCCTCAAAGCTCTCCTCACACTGGTCGGTCCACACAAACCTTTGGTTCTTCTTAGTCAGTCTGGTCATAGGAGCTGCAATTTTTGAAAAGTCCTGTATGAACCTCCTGTAGTAACCTGCCAAACCTAAAAAGCTCTTGATCTCTGTCACTGTAGTGGGTCTAGGCCAGTTAGCTACAACTTCCACTTTCTTAGGGTCCACCTCTATTCCATTTTCTGACACAACATGCCCCAAGAATGAAATGCTCCTCAACCAGAACTCACACTTAGAGAACTTGGCATACAAGCCGTGTTCCCTCAAGGTTTGCAAAACCAACCTCAGATGATGGGCATGCTCCTCTGCATTCCTGGAATACACTAAGATATCTTCTATGAAGACAATAACAAAGTGATCCAGGTATTGACTGAAAACTCTATTCATGAGATCCATGAATGCTGCAGGGGCATTGGTTAACCCGAACGGCATCACAAGGAACTCATAGTGCCCATATCTGGTCCTGAATGCTGTCTTCAGCACATCCTCTTCTCTTATCCTCAGCTGATGGTACCCAGATCTCAGATCTATTTTGGAGAAACAACCTGCTCCTGCTAACTGGTCGAATAGATCGTCGATCCTCGGCAACAGGTACTTATTCTTGGTAGTGACCTTGTTCAATTGCCTGTAGTCGATACAAAGTCTGAGGGATCCATCCTTCTTCTTCACAAACAACACTGGAGCACCCCAAGGTGAGGTACTCGGTCGGATGAAGCCTCTATCTACCAACTCTTGCAACTGCTCCTTAAGCTCCTTCAATTCTGCTGGTGCCATCCTGTAGGGAGGGATAGAGATCGGTCTGGTTCTAGGCATCAACTCAATTTCAAACTCTATCTCCCTAGCAGGTGGTAAACCTGGCAGCTCGTCTGGGAAAATGTCTAAAAACTCTCTGACCACGGGCATTGAGGCGGGCTCCCTCACATGACTATCCAGCTCTCTCACATGAGCCAGAAAACCTTGACAACCCCTCATGAGCAACCTACGAGCCTGAAGGGCTGATGTCAAACCTCTAGGTGTACTCCCCCTGTCTCCTCTGAAGACAACCTCTGACCCATCCTGACATCTGAACTTGACTACCTTGTCTCTGCAGTCCAAGGTAGCACCATGGGTAGATAGCCAATCCATCCCTAGAATGACGTCAAAATCTGTCAAATCTAGAACCATAAGGTCGGCTGAAAGGCATCTTCCCTCAACAAAAACTGGACTATACTGGCAGACTGACTCTGCCACTGACGGGGCGCACTTGGGTCCACTGACCCATAGGGGACACTCTAACCCAGAGACCATCAATCCCAACCTCTCAATGGCCCTTGGAGCAATAAAAGAATGTGATGCACCAGGGTCCATTAAGGCATAAACATCAGAACAACTAATGATGAGATTACCTGCCACCACGGTGTTTGATGCATTTGCCTCCTGCTGTGTCATTGTGAAGATCCGTGCTGGGGCTGATGGACCTTCACCTCTGAAACCCGCTGAAGAAGAGGCTGCCCCTCTCCCTCTGCCTCTGCCACTGGCCTGAGTCGCGGCTGGAGCTACTGGTTGAGCCACACTACCAGAAGCTATCTGCTGAGACTGTGCCATAATAGCTGCTCTAGGACACTCCCGAGCCATGTGTCCCTTCTGCCCACATTTGAAGCAGGCTGTCGTCCCAACCAGACATACACCCTTGTACGGCTTCCCACACTTCCTACATACTGCATTATCTGCACCTGAGCTCGAGCCACTTCCCAATCCCAGACCTGACTTAATCTTGCTCCAGAACTTGTTCTTCTTTGACTTCTTGGCGGTACTGCTCCACCTCTTACTAGCTGAACTCAGAGAAGAAGGGTCTAACTTGCCCCCACCAAGGGTCTTGGAACCAGAAGGCTGTGCCACTGGCTGTTTAACTTTTCCCTCGATTATTGCACTAGCCTCCATCCTCTGAGCCATATCCACAATGGCATGAAAACTCTCCCTCTCGCTGACTGAATCAAGGAGGAATACCTGGAATGGAGCCTCATGATATACCTCCTTGACTTCTTCTGATCTGTGTCCAGATTCTGCCCAGCAAACGGCAACAGCTCCAAGAATCTGTCTGTATACTCATCCACACTCATCTCATCTGACTGCCTCAACTGCTCAAATTCAATCATCTTCAACTCCCTTGAACTGTTAGGGAAAGCCCATCCTGCAAACTCATTTGCAAACTCCTCCCATTATAGGCTGTCCAATCTCGGGTTCACATAGTTCTTGAACCACTCACGGGCCTTCTTGCATTTTAGTGTGAACCCAACCATCTGAATGGCTTTACTGTCATCAGCTCCTATCTCATCTGTAATCGTTTTGACCCTCTCAAGGTACACAAACGGGTCATCACCGGTTTCATACTGAGGAGCAACCAGCTTCATGTAGTCGGTCATCTTGACCTTGCTCCCTCCAGATGAGCTAGGTTTAGGCATTTGGGTTTCTAGGACAGTAGGTGCTGTTGGTGGTGTAAGAGGTGCAGCATCCCCTGGGGTAGGGTTTGCTGTACCTGGGTAGAAGGATAGGGGTGGGTACATAGGGTACTGTGGGTAGAAAGGTGGGTATGGCATGTGTGAGTGGTAAGGGCTAAAGCTGGGGTAATCCGATGTACCTCCCATCGAATACCCTAGATTCTGAGAAAAGGGTGGGTACTGGGGTGGCTGAACAAATCCTGAGGCCTGAGTGCCTCCTTGGGACTCTCCCATGCCCTCTTCCGACATACTCACTCCAAGACTGCCATCCCTCCTCTGATCCACATCTATATCATCCCCCACATCCTCTGACATTCTTCCTTGAACTGTTCCTCTTACTGATCTGCTTCTGTTCATATCCAAAGACCTTCTAGGGTCTCTCACTGCTCTTTCCCTGCTAGACCTGCTAGACATTGCCCTTGGCAATGCAGGGGGACGGGCACTCATGCCCTCATCCTCCGGTGGTACTCCAGTCAATCGTGTAGATCGACGAGTTCCTCTCATCTTGTTTACTGAAAAACAGCACACATAGCACAACATTAGCATCAAATGGTTCATGTGAAAACACATGAACCCGCATCACATACATAGCATATCATCAATGCACATGCATAATATCATGGCATTTCACATCATCATTCAAGACAGGACTCTACATCCTATCCTAGTGGACATGATCTTCCTATTGTGCTTGACCTTCTAGAACATCTATGAGCCCGACACTCTAGGTCTAACCATATGAACCTAGGGCTCTGATACCAATCTGTAACGAGCCGAAATTCGGACCGCTACCGACGCTAGGATCCAGATCGGCTTAAGGCCGCCGCGACCCGTAGCAAGCCTGTTTAATCCCATACATGATCAACAATTACATAAAAATTTAAAACTTTCTCATTTATTCATTCATTCATTCATTCATTCATTCATTCCTTCACCAAGCTTAACCTGTGCATGCACAAATCATAACATAAAACCTCTCACTGGAGTCCTCATCAAATACTCCAATGGGGTATCATAACATACATTAAGCTTGGTTTACATAATCATCATTAAACATTTAAGATCATGTACTGAAAAGGGATTAACAACATACTATGGTCAAGCATAACTCTAAACTTCCATAAGCATCATTATATTACATTTCTATACTATACTTTTACATTACATCATATTCATGTCCACATCTAACTATTACATAAAACATGACTCTACTCCTGCTGACCTCCTGGTCTACCCTGTACCTGCAAACCTGGGGGTTAAGGGAGAGGGGTGAGCTATAAAGCCCAGTGAGCAGAATAAATAAACATTCAATTTAAATTTCATGCTTTCATGAAATGCAACACATCACAAACAAATCACATCAAGGATGGACTTGTCACCAATAGTCCTCTACATAGTCCAACTGTGCCAGGGGCGTAGAATGTGCCTCACTAGTCTTTCTCTTACATAACATAACATAACATAACATTCCAACTATGCCAGGGGCGTAGAATGGGCCTCACTGGTCTTCCATACCGTATCATCATCATATCATATCCTACGAGGACTAAAGGGTCATTCAACATCCATCCACATCATCATCAAGTTATGCAATGCAACATATTCGTGAATTCTAATGCAAATAACCTAGTATATCTCATGGCATACGTGATGCATGTATCATGCTCAAAATTTATTTAATTGCTTTGAAACATAAAGAGTTATTCCACTCACCTTTGGCTGAAGCTCTAATGACTCTGAAGCAGCTATCTCACTGCTGAGGCCCTCGGTTCCTTGGGTCCGAACCTACACAGGTGGACTCAAATGAGGGACCAAACATCCATGAACATGACTCTAAAATACTCCCCAAAAACCCCCTAAAACACCTTAAAACAATCATAGAAATCATGCAAAGGAAGGCTGGACAGGGCACTTTCGGCGGTAGGTTCGGCGGCCGAAAGGCCCTCCAGAGCCGAAAGTCATGCACCTTCGGCGGCACTTTCGGCGGCCGAAGGTTCCCTCCAGAGATGAAACTCATGCATGTTCGACGGCATCTTCGGCGGCCAAAACTCCCTTCCAGAGCCGAAAGTTCACTTTCGAGGGCAGGGTTCGGCAGCCAAAGGCTGGCCTCCATAGGCAGGTTCGGCGGCCGAAAGTCCCTTCGGCTGCCGAACTTGAGTTCTTCCAAAGGGCAGAACTCAGCCTCTTTCATGCACAAATGCCTCCCAATCCATTCCATCATGCATTTACCTAGTCTACAACATGCAAACTCAAGTCTACAACATGCAAACTCAAGCCAACAAGCACATAGGGGTCTCAAACTAACTTAAACCCCAACCAAAACACATCAAACATACACATATTACCCACATTGCTCATAAAGATAACATAAACCCATAAACTCAACAATAACCTAAACATGCATTTCTGCCCCATGAATCCTCTTAAAACTTGTTTAAAACATAGAATGAGCTCAAGATCAACTCTTACCTCTTGAAGATCGAGAGAGAGTGTGACCTAACTTGGAGATTTGGGGAGGATGGGTTCTTGAGGTCTCCAAGCTTCACAACTTCGATCTAAGCTCAAAATCTTCAAAACCAAGTGAAAACTCATAAGAAAATCATGAAGATTCGAAGGAAGAAGCTCAAAATCGATGAGGGACAGCGGAGAACTCACCTTGGCCTAAAACGGGGAGAAAAGCTCACCCGTTCGGACATGGGGACCCCTTTATAGGTGGCTGGCCAGGCCACTTTCGAGGGCCTAACGTGCCTCCGCATGCATGCCATGTTCGGCGGTCGAACCTGGATTTCCCTCTCTCATACCTTCGGGGGCCTAAAGCACTCCCGAAATGCATGCATGTTCGGCAGCCGAACTTGAGGTTCGGCGGCCGAACTTGAGGTTCAGCGGCCGAACCTGGGTCTTCTTCCAAGATTATTTTCATACAAAACTCATTTCCTTTCTTGCTTAAAACCATAAAATACCTTAAAACATCTTATGAAAACATGACTTTACCTTTCTAGAAGTTTTCGACATTCGAGATTCCACCGGATGGTAGGAATTTCAATACCGGAGCCTAGCCGGGTATTACACTACTCAAACTCTATTACTTTCAATTCCCTCGAACTGTTTGGAAAAGCCCACCCTGTAAACTCATTTGCAAACTGTTCCCAAGATAGGCTATCTAGTTTCGAGTCCACATAACTCTTGAACCATTCCTTTGCTTTCTTGCACTTTAGAGTGAGCCCTGCCATCTGAATGGCTCTGCTGTCACTGGCCCCTAACTTATCGGCTATCATCTTAATTGCTTTGATGTATTCAAATAGGTCATCACCCTATTTGTACTTTGGAGCATCCAACTTCATGTAATCTGTAATTTTGACTTTGCTCCCTACTAATGGGTTAGGTTTGGGTGGTTGAGCTTTAGGAATCACTGGCTCTGCTGGGGGAGGAGGTGGTGTAGCATTCCTTGGATTAGGGTTTGCTGGATTATGGTAATAAAAGGGTGGAGGTGAAAACATGGGATAGGGTGGATATGGTGGGTATTAGGGAGGATAAGGCATGTGTGAGGGGTATAGGTGATAGCTAGAGTAATCCGATGGGCCTCCCATTGGATACCTGGGTCTCTGTGGGTAGGGTTGGTAAGCAAATCCCGAGGCTTGAGCGCCTCCTTCAGATTCTCCCATACCCTCTCTTGAAAAACTCACACCCAGACTTTCGTCTCTTCTTTGATCATCCTCCACTGTTTCCCTAATATCTGTAGACATCCTTCCCGAATCTGTTCTTCTTCTGTTTACATCAAAAGACCTTCTAGGGTCCCTTGATATTTCACCCCTATTAGTCCTACTCGACCGTGCTCTTGACGGAGCAGTAGGAGGAAGGGCATCCATGCCCTCATTTTTAGGTGGAACTCCTGTTAGTGTATTTGTCCTAGGCCATTATCTTGGACCTTTTTGTATGTCCTTTTGGTTATTAATAAAAGAGGTTTTTATTATCATTATTTGTTTGCATGTTACATAATAATGATTATCATCCCTGGTTACTTATTATTATGTTAATAATAATAAAATATAGCTAACATGATCATTGATGGATAATCATGAGATGATTATGTATACGATGATATAATTCAATAATCATAGATACTTGTTAGAGAACAAAGTATTGGATGGACCCGCATTGAGATCACTACATGGGTTATTGTCATAAGTGAATCTCAAAGTAGTTATGTCTAAATCCTTTAACTTGAGATTGTCATGGTTTCCAATATAAGGACTATTATGTTTTGACATAACCAAACATTGTCTTTAATCGGACAATCATAAAGGTTATGATTGAGCATAATAGAAATTATGTAGAGGATATTGAACAATCAAGATAGGATTTATCCCTCTCTCTGAGAGAGATATCTTCTGGGCCCCTCGATAAGTGAGATTGAGAAATGCATGGCCGTGCTCAAATGAATTGATAGTGTGATCAATATCATTTGAATTTATCAGTCTACTTAGAGATTGAGAAATCATAAGTTTGAACATTATAAGTTTGACATTGACCATGACTTATATTCAAACTAGATATTGTGTGACAAATGGATTAATACATGTTCTATTTATTAAGCTTTATCGGACTATTGATCCTCATATTAGTTGGGTAGTCATAATATCTTGCTAGAGGCCACTTATGACTTATGGGCCTTGTGGGACTGGGCCTATTGCCAATTAATGTGAGCCTATTGGGTCACACACAAAAAAACATTGTTGATGTGCTATGACATATTAATGGGCTAAAAGCCCAAAGTCCTTTAATATAATTAATAATAATAAAGTGTTATTATTATTAATCATTAATTAATAATAATAAAGTGTTATTATTATTAGATATTTATTATTATAAGATAAAAATATTTAAAAGATCTGCAGTCTATCTGTAACAATTACAGATAAAGGACTATATCACATAAGATATTTGAGTATCTGTGAGATTGTGATAGTGGGTTCTGAACACAACTCTTTTGGGAAAAGAGTTGTAGGAAAAAAAAAGACTGAAACATATAAATACTGCTACGAATTGTGAAAAGCCAACGATTTTTAGAAAATTCAGTCTAACAGTTGCAGATTGTGAAGCACATAATCTATCCATCCTTGAGAGAGCTAGCACTCTAGAAGGATAGAATACGTTCGTGTGGATAACATTAAAGGTGTTCGTTTGAAAAGTGTTAGTGTATATGCCCTAGGCCATTATCTTGGACCTTTTTTTGTATGTCGTTTGGTTATTAATAAAAGAGGTTTTTATCATTATTATTTGTTTGCATGTTATATAATAATGATTATCATCCCTGGTTACTTATTATTATGTTGATAATAATAAAATATAACTAGTACGATTATTGATTGATAATCATGAAATGATTATGTATATGTTGATATAATTCAATAATCATAGATACTTGTTAGAGAATAAAGTATTGGATGAACCCGCATTGAGATCACTACATGGGTTATTGTCATAAGTGAATCTCAAAGTAGTTATGTCTTAATTTTTTGACTTGAGATTGTCATAGTTTCCAACATAAGGACTATTATGTTTTGACATAACCAAACATTGTCTTTAATCGAACAATCATAAAGGTTATGATTGAGCATAATCGAAATTATGTAGAGGATAATGAACAATCAAGATAGGATTTGTCCCTCTCTGTGAGAGAGATATGTTCTGGACCCCTCGATAAGTGAGACTGAGAAATGCATGGCCGTGCTCAAATGAATTGATAGTATGATCAATATCATTTGAATTTATCAGTCTACTTAGAGATCGGGAAATCATAAGTTTGAACATTATAAGTTTGACATTGACCATGACTTATGTTCAAACTAGATATCGTGTGATAAAGGGATTAATACATGTTCTATTTATTAGACTTTATCAGACTATTGATCCTCATATTAGTTGGGTAGTCATAATGTCTTGCTAGAGGCCACTTATGACTTATGGGCCTTGTGGGACTGGGCTTATTGCCAATTAATGTGAGCCTAATGGGTCACACACAAAAGAACATTGTTGATGTGCTATGACATATTAATGGGCTAAAAGCCCAAAGTCCATTAATATAATTAATAATAATAAAGTGTTATTATTATTAATCATTAATTAATAATAATAAAGTGTTATTATTATTAATTATTTATTATTATAAGATAATAATATTTAAAAGATCTGCAGTCTATCTGTAACAGTTATAGATAAGGGACTCTATCACATAAGATATTTGAGTATCTGTAAGATTGTGATAGTGGGTTCTGAACACAACTCTTTTGGGAAAAGAGTTGTGGGAAAAAAAAAGACTGAAACATATAAATACTCCTACAAATTGTGGAAAGACAACGATTTTTAGAAAATTCAATCTAACAGTTGCAGATTGTGGAGGACATAATCTATCCATCCTTGAGAGAACTAGCACTCTAGAAGGATAGAAGACGTTCGTGTGGATACCATTAAGGGTGTTCGTTTGAAAAGTGTTAGTGTATATGCCCTAGGCCATTATGTTGGACCTTTTTTTGTATGTCGTTTGGTTATTAATAAAAGAGGTTTTTATTATTATTATTTATTTGCATGTAACATAATAATGATTATCATCCCTGATTACTTATTATTATGTTGATAATAATAAAATATAACTAGTACGATTATTTATTGATAATCATGAGATGATTAAATATATGTTAATATAATTCAATAATCATAGATACTTGTTAGAGAATAAAGTATTGGATGGACCCGCATTGAGATCACTACATGGGTTATTGTCATAAGTGAATCTTAAAGTAGTTATGTCTTAATCCTTTGACTTGAGATTGTCATAGTTTCCAACATAAGGACTATTATGTTTTGACATAACCAAATATTGTCTTTAATCGAACAATCATAAAGGTTATGATTGAGCATAATAGAAATTATGTAGAGGATAATGAACAATCAAGATAGGATTTGTGCCTCTATTTGAGAGAGATATCTTTTGGGCCCCTCGATAAGTGAGACTGAGAAATGCATGGCCGTGCTCAAATGAATTGACAGTATGATGAATATCAGTTGAATTTATCAGTCTACTTAGAGATCGAGGAATCATAAGTTTGAACATTATAAGTTTGACATTGACCATGACTTATGTTCAAACTAGATATCGTGTGACAAAGGGATTAATACATGTTCTGTTTGTTAGATTTTATCGGATTATTGATCCTCATATTTGTTGGGTAGTCATAATGTCTTGCTAGAGGCCACTTATGACTTATAGGCCTTGTGGGACTGGGCCTATTGCCAATTAATGTGAGCCTATTGGGTCACACACAAAAGAACATTGTTGATGTGCTATGACATATTAATGGGCTAAAAGCCCAAAGTCCTTTAATATAATTAATAATAATAAAGTGTTATTATTATTCATTATTTATTATTATAAGATAATAATATTTAAAAGATCTGCAGTCTATCTGTAATAGTTACAGATAAAGGACTCTATCACATAAGATATAGGACTCTATCACATAAGGTATTTGAGTATCTGTGAGATTGTGATAGTGGATTCTGAATACAACTCTTTTGGGAAAAGAGTTGTGGGAAAAAAAAGACTGAAACATATAAATACTCCTACGAATTATGGAGAGACAACGATTTTTAGAAAATTCAGTGTAACAGTTGCAGATTGTGGAGCACATAATCTATTCATCCTTGAGAGAGCTAGCACTCTAGAATGATAGAAGACATTCGTGTGGATACCATTAAGGGTGTTCGTTTGAAAAGTGTTAGTGTATATGCCCTAGGCCATTATCTTGGACCTTTTTTTGTATGTCATTTGGTTATTAATAAAAGAGGTTTTTATCATTATTATTTGTTTGCATGTTACATAATAATGATTATCATTCCTGATTACTTATTATTATGTTGATAATAATAAAATATAACTAGTACGATTATTGACTGATAATCATGAGATTATTATGTATATGTTGATATAATTCAATAATCATAGATACTTGTTTGAGAATAAAGTATTGGATGGACCCGCATTGAGATCACTACATGGGTTATTGTCATAAGTGAATATCAAAGTAGTTATGTCTTAGTCCTTTGACTTGAGATTGTCATAGTTTCCAACATAAGGACTATTATGTTTTGACATAACCAAACATTGTCTTTAATCGAACAATCATAAAGGTTATGATTGAGCATAATAGAAATTATGTAGAGGATAATGAACAATCAAGATAGGATTTGTCTCTCTCTCTGAGAGAGATATCTTCTGGGCCCCTCGATAAGTGAGACTGAGAAATGCATGGCCGTGCTCAAATGAATTGATAGTATGATCAATATCATTTCAATTTATCAGTCTACTTAGAGATCGAGAAATCATATGTTTGAAAATTATAAGTTTGACATTGATCATGACTTATGTTCAAACTAGATATCTGTGACAAAGAGATTAATACATGTTCTATTTATTAGATTTTATCGGATTATTGATCCTCATATTAGTTGGGTAGTCATAATGTCTTGCTAGAGGCCACTTATGACTTATGGGCCTTGTGGAACTGGGCCTATTGCCAATTAATGTGAGCCTATTGGGTCACACACAAAAGAACATTGTTGATGTTCTATGACATATTAATGGTCTAAAAGCCCAAAGTCCATTAATATAATTAATACTAATAAAGTGTTATTATTATTGATCATTAATTAATAGTAATAAAGTGTTATTATTATTAATTATTTATTATTATAAGATAATAATATTTAAAAGATCTGTAGTCTATCTGTAACAGTTACAGATAAAGGACTCTATCACATAAGATATTTGAGTATCTGTGAGATTGTGATAGTGGGTTCTGAACACAACTCTTTTGGGAAAAGAGTTGTGGGAAAAAAAAAGACTGAAACATATAAATACTCCTACGAATTGTGGAGAGACAACGATTTTTAGAAAATTCAGTGTAACAGTTGCAGATTGTGGAGCACATAATCTATCCATCCTTGAGAGAGCTAGCACTCTAAAATGATAGAAGACGTTCGTGTGGATACCATTAAGGGTGTTCGTTTGAAAAGTGTTAGTGTATATCCCCTAGGCCATTATCTTGGACCTTTTTTTGTATGTCTTTTGGTTGTTAATAAAAGAGGTTTTTATCATTATTATTTATTTGCATGTTACATAATAATGATTATCATCCCTGGTTACTTATTATTATGTTGATAATAATAAAATATAACTAGTATGATTATTGATTGATAATCATGAGATGATTATGTATATATTGATATAATTCAATAATCATAGATACTTGTTTGAGAATAAAGTATTGGATGGACCCGCATTGAGATCACTACATGGGTTATTGTCATAAGTGAATCTCAAAGTAGTTATGTCTTAATCCTTTGACTTGAGATTGTCATAGTTTCCAACATAAGGACTATTATGTTTTGACATAACCAAACATTGTCTTTAATCGAACAATCATAAAGGCTATGATTGAGCATAATAGAAATCATGTAGAGGATAATGAACAATCAAGATAGGATTTGTCCCTCTCTCTGAGAGAGATATGTTCTGGGCCCCTCGATAAGTGAGACTGAGAAATGCATGGCCGTGCTCAAATGAATTGATAGTATGATCAATATCATTTGAATTTATCAGTCTACTTAGAGATCGAGAAATCATAAGTTTGAACATTATAAGTTTGACATTGACCATGACTTATGTTCAAACTAGATATCGTGTGATAAAGGGATTAATACATGTTCTATGTATTAGACTTTATCGGACTATTGATCCTCATATTAGTTGGGTAGTGATAATGTATTGTTAGGTGCTACTTATGACTTATGGGCCTTGATAGAGCATAAATTAGTCCATTTTATCTTGATATTATTGATGATTATTTACATGATTTCTGCTTAATTTAGTGCTTTTGATATTAGTTTGCAGAAAATGGTGTAAAATGACATTTTGGAGAAAATCCCTCTAAAACTGCCTGAAATGGAGCAAAGGAGCAAGCCTGCCAAGTTGAAATCAAGTGAAGCTAAATAAGGAAAGTTCTAAATAAGGAAAGTGGCAAATATGGAAAGAACATTCAGCCAAGGCAATTTGAAATTCAAATTTCAAAACTCCAAGTAGCCTTTTCATTATTCAAGAAGCCAAGTCTCATGTTTGTCATAAATGAAGAGCCAAATAAGGAAAGCATTTTGAATTTCAAATCTTCAAGATTCATATTTAAATTTTGAATTTCAAAATCCAGCTTATCAAGGAAGCCAAATCCAAAGATCACATGCTTGCCACCTCATGCCTTGCACATTCAAAATTCAAATTGCAAAGGAGGCTCCACCTTCTTTATTAGTGCATGGGCGGCAAGGAGAGAGTGAAGGCAAGTCTTGGGCACCTTGGGCAGCAAGCAAAGACCAAAGGCCCCACTCCTTGCACTTGAATACATGCCCCACGTTTTTCCCTTCTCACATGTGCATGGATGGCACATCTTGGACCAAGGGCATTTTGGGCAGCCTCTTGAAGTCTTTTGGGCAACCTCTTGACACCTTGGGCAACCTCTTCACTAATTAGGAAGCAAGTATCATCTAGGGCAACAATTTTCAAGTATAAAAAGACACATAAGGAGCCTCCCCATGCTCTTTCAAGCCCCCCTTGGAGACACCTACGGGATTCACATCTCTTGTTCTACCTTTCTTCTTTTTCTTTATTTTTTTATTTTTGTTTCAGCCATGAGAGGCTGAAATCTTTAATTCTAGTTGAAGATTAGGTGATGCTTTAGTTGTTTTATGGATTGGGAGACTTGATCAAACATTGTTTATCTTTTGTTATTCAATATTCATACAATCTCATGCTTAATTCCATTGTTGCTTTGTTGTTTTGATCAATATGGCCAATTGATTCTTGATTGCAAGGTAATAATATGTTAGTTTGGGTGATTTAAGTCCGTAATTGCTTGGATTATTCAAACATAAGAATACTTGGTGTAAAAACTAAGGAAATTGTATGATCTAGCATTATCTCATGCGTTTGAGTAGTTAGGATTGGATCTCTCTCTTTCTTTATGCAATTAACAATTGTTTGATGCCTAAGGCCCAAGGACGTTCCTTGGCAATTTGTTAATTAGTAATTAATTAGAGGACATTCCCTAATTGACATTCCCTAATTGGTTTAATCATAAGGAGAGACATGGTGGTGAGAAGCGTCTTCCATCTCCATAACTAATCTATTGAATCAATCAAAAGAAACTAAGTGTCAATGATCAATCCCAACAACTGAAGTGTTAGTGTATATGCCCTAGGCCATTATCTTGGACCTTTTTGTATGTCGTTTTGGTTATTAATAAAAGAGGTTTTTATCATTATTATTTGTTTGCATGTTACATAATAATGATTATCATCCCTGGTTACTTATTATTATGTTGATAATAATAAAATATAACTGGTATGATTATTGATTGATAATCATGAGATGATTATATATATGTTGATATAATTCAATAATCATAAATACTTGTTAGAGAACAAAGTATTGGATGGACCCGCATTGAGATCACTACATGGGTCATTGTCATAAGTGAATCTCAAAGTAGTTATATCTTAATCATTTGACTTGAGATTGTCATAGTTTCCAACATAAGGACTATTATGTTTTGACATAACCAAACGTTGTCTTTAATCGGACAATCATAAAGGTTATGATTGAGCATAATAGAAATTATGTAGAGGATAATGAACAATCAAGATAGGATTTGTCCCTCTCTATGAGAGAGATATCTTCTGGGCCCCTCGATAAGTGAGACTGAGAAATGCATGGCCATGCTCAAATGAATTGATAGTGTGATCAATATCATTTGAATTTATCAGTCTACTTAGAGATCGAGAAATCATAAGTTTGAACATTATAAGTTTGACATTGACCATAACTTATGTTCAAACTAGATATCGTGTGACAAAGGGATTAATTCATGTTCTATCAGGCTTTATCGGACTATTGATCCTCATAATTAGTTGGGTAGTCATAATATCTTGCTAGAGGCCACTTATGACTTATGACTTATGGGCCTTGTGGGACTGGGCCTATTGTCAATTAATGTGAGCCTATTAGGTCACACACAAAAGAACATTGTTGATGTGCTATGTCATATTAATGGGCTAAAAGCCCAAAGCCCATTAATATAATTAATAATAATAAGTGTTATTATTATTAATCATTAATATGTTTAATAATAATAAAGTGTTATTATTATTAATGTTTAATAATAATAAAGTGTTATTATTATTAATATATAATTAATAATAATAAAGTGCTATTATTATTATTATTAATTATTAATATAATTAATAATAATAAGTGTTATTATTATTAATATTAATTATTAATATAATTAATAATAATAAAGTGTTATTATTATTAATCATTTATTATTATGAGATAATAATATTTAAAAGATCTGCAGTCTATCTGTAACTGTTACAGATAAAGGATTCTATCATATAAGATATTTGAGTATCTGCAAGATTGTGATAGTGGGTTATGAACACAACTCCTTTTAGGAAAAGGAGTTGTGGGATAAACACAACTCTTTTTAGGAAAAGGAGTTGTGGGAAAAATACAATTCCTTTTAGGAAAAGGATTTGTGTGAAAATAAAAGACTGAAACATATAAATACCTCTTCTACGAATTGTGGATGTGACGTGTTTTTGAGAAAATTCAGTCTAACCGCTACAGATTGTGGAGCACATAATCTATCCATTCTTGAGAGAGCTAGCACTCTAGAAGGATAGAAGACGTTCGTGTGGATACCATTGAGGGTGTTCGTTTGAAAAGGCAGCACCATCAGTCCGGCATTGTATCCTCTTGACGAGATTAACAGGTTAGTCTCATATCCATCTTTTGAATTAAACGAAGCACTTGGATTCTGGGAAAGGAAATCAACAGAGATTTTATTTTTCCGCTGCGCAACTGGGTTGCAATAATCTCAGGATTTCCCAACATGAAGTGGATCCAATTCTTCAACTAGAGCTTTCTTATTATTTGTTTCTCTTTTATTTTATTATTCGCTTATTTTAATTGCTTTCAGTAGTTTGTTAATCAAATCAATCTCAAACCCCCCATTTTACTTTTACTGCAATTTATTTTTATTCCGCTTTCAGTTTATCTCGTTTCAGTTTATTTAGCTTTCAGTTTATTTTGCTTTCCATTTATTTCGCTTTCAGTTTATCTCGCTTTCAGTTTACTTCGCTTTCAATTTATTCCGCTTTCAGTTTATCTCGTTTCAGTTTACTTTGCTTTCAGTTTATTTTTGTTTTAGTTTATTCTCTTGGTCTTGATAAGGAAAATAGGTAAGTTTTCAATTCCCTGTGGATTCGATCCTTTCACCACTATCTGTAGTTGTAAATTGTTGATAATTAGAAAGGTTATTTTTGACCGGCTTCAACAACCGCGAGTCAGGCCTTGTGGGACTGGGCCTATTACCAATTAATGTGAGTCTATTGGGTCACACACAAAAAAACGTTGTTGATGGGTAGGGGAAGGTGGATACATAGGATATGGTGGGTAATAATGAGGATAAGGCATATATGGCATATAAGTAGGATATGGGACAAAACTAGAGTACTCCGACATACCTCCCATCGGATACTCTGGGTCCTGAGGAAAGGTTGGATAGCCAAAACCTGAGGCCTGAACACCTCCCTGCGACTCTCCCATACCTTCTTCAGATCTACCCATACCCATGCTTTCATCTATAGACTGGTCAATCTCCATAGCCTCCCTCATTTCCTCTGATCTTCCCCCTCTAACTGTACCTCTTCTGCTTTCGTCTACAGACCTTCTAGGGTCTAGTGACGTACCTTCCCTGCTAGATCTCTGAGACCTTGCCCTCGGCAATGCAGGAGGACGAGCAGCTGTTCTCTCACTCTCTGATGGGACTCCAGTCAATCGAGCTGATCGACGAGTTCCTCTCATCTTAACTCTGGAAAACAACACATAACATAGCATATCAGCATATATTTCACTCATATATCTCAATAATGCATACGCATATCATAGCATTTCATAGCATCAAATAGACAGGACACAACATTCTATCCTAGTGGACATGTTTCCATATTGTGCTTGACTTTCTCTAACCTCTATGAGCCCGACACTCTCTCTATAGGTCCGATCATATTGAACCTTGGGCTTTGATACCAATCTGTAACGACCCCAAAACGGACCGTCACCGGCGCTAGGATTCAGGTCCAAAACCCGTAGCAAGCCTGCTATACTCTCTGTGTACCTGTAAATCTCATACATGATCATACATTTTCTGTGAAAATAAAAACTCTTTTCTGAACCAAGGCCTAACCTGTGCATGCACAATCTCTGTACCCTGTACTCTGTACTCTGTACTCTGTACTCCGTACCCCTGACTAGAGCTTGCTCTAGATGGGTTAACTCATACCTGTTAAGCCTGGTTTCTCACATACTCTGTAAACATATACATATATAGATCATGTACATAACAAAAGATTTACAACACAAATAACTAAGTCAAGCACAAGTTCTAACTTTATACACAACTATTACATCTCTTTACATTTACATGTCCACAATATTCTATTACAAGACTCTTCTCTCTTCCTGTATTCTGCTGGCTTTCCCTGTACACTGTACACTGAACCTGCAAGACTAGGGTTAAGGGAGTGGGATGAGCTCTATAGCCCAGTGAGTAGAACAGTAAAACAAGTCATTAAAACATGCTCCTATGGAATGCATCATATCACAGACAATCCACATCAAGGGTAAACCTGTCACCACATAGTCCCAGTAACTCTGTCGTGCCAGGGCGTAGAATCGAGCACCTGGTCTTCCTGTTATATATGTATATGTGTATATAACACCTGTGTACTTACCATTGCCAGGGCGTAGTCAAAGGCTCCTGGACTTCTCTCAGAGACTATTGGATCATTCAGCATTCACCCACACCAACAAATACCGATGCAATGCAACATATTCGTGGATTCTAATGCAAACAATCTACTGCATACTCATGATGCATGAATTATGGTAAAAGCATTTCATTTCTCAATTAAAAGAATTAAGTTTAGTTCCACTCACCTCTGGCTATCTGGACTGACTCTGCAGGCTCTGTAAACTCTGGAGCAGTACTCACTGCTGCTCTCTCTGGTTCCTCTGGTCTGTGTAGGCACAGATAAACTCAAATGAGGGACCAAACTAGCTCAAGAACAACTCTATAAAACTCCCCAAGAATCCCCTTAAACTCACTCAAACATCCATGCAAAGTATGCAAAGGAAGGCTGGACAGGATACTTTCGGCGGCAGGTTCGGCGGCCGAAAGTCCTCTCCAGAGCTGAAACTCATGCACCTTCGGCGGCCGAATCTCAACTTTCGGCAGCCGAACCCTTTCGGGGGCAAGTTTCGGGAGCTGAAAGGCACTCCAGAGACGAAAGTCTCTAACCTTTGGGGGCATCTTCGGCGGCCGAACTCCCCTCCAGAGCCGAAAGTCCAAAGGCTCGGGGGCAAGCTTAGGCAACCGAAGCCACCTCCTCAGCACATTCGGCGGCCGAACCATTCTTCGGCGGCCAAAGCTGGGTTCATCAGCAAGGCAGAACCTTGCTCTGCCTCACGCCAAAATGCACAAATCTTCCTCAAACGCAAACACCTCAACTCCTCAACATGCATACACCCAAGTATATGCTCAAAGGGGACAGAACCTACCTTAAAACCCCAATAACACAAAACATATAACACATATACAAGCTTTTCTCACAAAATCATCAAAAACTCTCTTTTAACCCTATTCATGCAACTCTCTCCCAAAACCTCATAAAACCTTCAGAAAACATCAAAACAAGTTCAGGATCTTCACTTACCTCTTGAAACCAAGAAGATGAACGATCCTAACGTGGAGTTTTGGAGCAACTCTCCTTCAAACTCTCCAAACTTCAAAACTTTGTGTTTTTAACACAAAACCTTCAAAATAACATAACAATCAATCAAATCTTTGCAAGAGTTAATGAACACATGAAGAAATCTTCAGGAAGACATAGTCTCACCTCAGAAAGTGAAAGAAAGCGGCAAAGCTTATCCTTTCAACCGACTGAGGGCCTTTTATAGGTGGCTGGCCAGACCACCTTCGGCAGCCTATCGTGAAACTGAAAGCCATGCATGTTCGGCGGCCGAACCTGGCTTTTCTGTCTTGGTTCTTTTATCTCAAAAACTCGGTTCTTTTAACTTTAAAACATTAAAACATACTACTTTACTTTAGAAAAAACATAAATCTTACCCTTCTAGATAATTCTGACATCCTTGATTCCACCGGACGACAGGAATTCCGATGCCGGACTCTAGCCGGGTATTACACTCTCCCCCCCTTAAGAACATTCGTCCTCGAATGTTCCTAAAACAAACAAATAAACACATAAAAAGGAGGAAACTAACCTCAAAACAGATATGGATACTGCTGGAGCATAGACTCCCGCGTCTCCCAGGTACACTCTTCTAAATTATGGTGGTTCCACAAGACTTTCACCATTGGAATGTCCTTGTTCCTTAGCTGTCTGATCTGTGTGTCAAGAATCCGCACTGGCTGCTCTATATAGGTGAGATCCCCAAGAATCTCCACATCAGGCTCACTAATAACCTGATTCGGATCTGACACAAACTGCCGTAGCATAGAAACATGAAATACCGGGTGAATTGTCTCCATAGAAACAGGTAAAGCTAGCTTATACGACACATTCCCGATCCGCTGTAAGATCTCAAAGGGTCCAATGTATCGTGGAGCTAACTTACCCTTCTTCCCAAAACGAACTACTCCTTTCATTGGAGACACTTTTAGCAATACCCAATTACCCTCCTGGAACTCTAACAGTTTCCTGCGAATGTCTGCATAGCTTTTCTGTCGACTCTGAGCTGTTCTGATCCTCTCTCTGATCATAGGCACTGTTCTACTGGTAATCTCTACTAACTCTGGCCCTGCAAGAGCCTTCTCTCCAACCTCTTCCCAGCAAACAGGTGATCTGCACTTCCTCCCATACAACGCTTCATAAGGAGCCATTACGATGCTAGCATGATGACTGTTATTGTAGGCAAACTCTACCAGAGGTAGATGCTGCCTCCAAGAACCGCCAAAGTCTAACACACACATTCTAAGCATATCCTCTATGGTCTGGATGGTCCTCTCTGACTGTCCATCAGTCTGCGGATGGAAAGCTATGCTAAAATCCAACCTCGTGCCCATCACACTCTGCAGACTCCACCAAAATCTGGAGGTGAACTGAGGTCCTCTGTCTGAAACTATAGACACTGGAACTCCATGTAATCTCACTATCTCATCCAGATATACCTGTGCCAACTTATCCACCGAATAGTTACTCCTAACTGGAATGAAATGAGCAGATTTCGTGAGTCTGTCTACAATCACCCATATGGAGTCTATCCTGTTGGACGCTGCCGGTAAGCCCACTACAAAATCCATAGCTATATTCTCCCATTTCCATTCTGGAATCGGCAGTGGGTTAAGCATTCCAGCCGGCTTCTGATGTTCTAATTTCACCCTTTGACAAACCTCACAGGCTGTAACGAACTGCGCCACTTTTTTTCTTCATGGCTGGCCACCAATAGACCCTTTTCAGATCTTGATACATCTTGGTGGCTCCTGGGTGAACACTATACCTCGCATTATGAGCTTCCCTCATAATGTCTTCTTTCAGACTGCTACTATCTGGTACACAAAGTCGACTCCTATAGCGAAGGATCCCTTTGCTGTCAAATCTGAACTCTGCACTGTTGCCTGACTGGACAGTCCTGGCAATTTTCATCAACTCTGGGTCCTCGTGCTGTTTCTGAGCTATCTGCTCCAGAAACACTAGTGTCACTCTCATCTGTGCTACCAACGCACCTGTACCAGATAACTCTAGTTGTAACCCTTCCTCTATGAGCTTGTAAAGCTCCACCACTACTGGTCTCCGCTCTGCTGCTATATGGGATAAACTGCCTAGTGATTTCCGGCTTAGGGCGTCTGCCACAACATTCGCCTTACCCGGATGATACTGGATCTTACAATCATAATCACTGAGCAATTCTACCCATCTTCTCTGCCTCAAATTCAGCTCTCTCTGACTCAAGATGTACTGTAAACTCTTGTGATCAGTGAAGATCTCGCATTTAACCCCGTAGAGGTAATGCCTCCACATCTTGAGTGCAAAGATAACTGCTGCCATCTCTAGGTCATGGGTGGGGTAATTCAACTCGTGCTTCTTCAACTGTCTAGAAGCATAAGCAATCACCCTATCACTCTGCATCAAAACACAGCCCAATCCCACTCGAGATGCATCACAGAACACTATGAAATCCTCATCACTGACAGGCAGAGCTAGCACTGGTGCTGATGTCAATCTCCTCTTGAGCTCCTCAAAGCTCTCTTCACACTGGTCTGACCAGACAAACTTCTGGTTTTTCTGAGTCAGTTTGGTCATAAAAGCAGCTGTCTTCGAGAAGTCCTGAACGAACCTCCTGTAGTAACCTGCCAGTTCCAAAAAGCTTTTAGTCTCAGTCACTGTAGTGGGTCTGGGCCAGTTAGCTACAGCCTCTATCTTCTTGGGATCTACCTCAATGCCCTCTGCTGATACCACGTGTCCCAAGAAGGAAATGCTCCTCAACCAAAACTCACACTTAGAGAACTTGGCATACAAACCATGCTCTCTCAGTGTCTGCAGAACTATCCTCAGATGCTGGGCATGCTCCTCTGCATCTCTGGAATACACTAAGATGTCGTCAATGAAAACAATAACAAAGTGATCCAGATACTCGCTGAAAACTCTGTTCATGAGATCCATGAATGCTGCAGCGGCGTTAGTCAACCCGAACGGCATCACTAAGAACTCATAATGCCCATATCTGGTCCTGAAAGCTGTCTTTGGCACATCTGCCTCTCTGACTCTCAACTGATGATACCCGGATCTCAGATCTATTTTAGAGAAACAACCCGCTCCAGCTAGCTGGTCGAAAAGATCATCAATCCTAGGTAAAGGATACCTATTCTTGGTAGTGACCTTGTTCAACTGTCTGTAGTCGATACAAAGTCTGAGGGATCCATCCTTCTTTCTAACAAAAAGCACTGGAGCACCCCAAGGTGAGGTACTAGGGCGGATGAAACCCTTATCTACCAAATCCTACAACTGCTCTTTCAACTCTTTTAACTCTGCTGGCGCCATCCTGTAGGGAGGAATAGAGATAGGTCTGGTATCTGGCAGCAATTCAATTTCAAACTCTATCTCCCTACCTGGCGGTAGTCCTGGAAGTTCGTCTGGGAAAACATCTGGAAACTCTCGGACTACTGGTATCGAAGCTGGTTCCCTAACCTGTCTGTCTAGCTCTCTCACATGAGCTAGAAACCCCTGACAACCCCTCCTAAGCAAACGACGAGCCTGAAGGGCTGAAATCAAACCTTTGGGTGTACCTCTCCTGTCTCCCCTGAAGACACACTCTGACCCATCCTGGTCTCTGAGACTAACTACCTTCTCTCTACAGTCCAAGGTAGCACTATATGCAGATAGCCAATCCATCCCTAGAATGACATCAAAATCTGTCAAGTCTAGAACCACAAGGTCAGCTGGAAGGCATCTACCCTCTATGAACACTGGACTGAAACGACAGACTGACGCTACCACTGATGGGTCACACTTGGGTCCACTGACCCAGAGAGGATACTCTAACTCAGAAATCATCAAACCCAACCTCTCTATGGCTCTCGAAGCAATAAAGGAATGAGAAGCACCGGGGTCCATCAAAGCATACACATCTGAACACCCAATTATGAGATTACCTGACACCACTGTGTTCGACGTGTTCGCCTCCTCCTGTGTCACAGTGAAAATCCGTGCTGGGGCTACCGGATTTCCACCTCGGGAACCTGCTGCTGAAGTAGAGGCTGCCCCTCTCCCTCTACCTCTACCACTACTCTGAGGCATGGCTGGAGCTCCTGGCTGTACTACGCTGCCGAACTCATCTGCTGGGATGGTGCCACAAAAGTCACCTGAGGACAATCCCGAGCAATATGCCCTTCCTGTCCACATCTAAAGCAAGCTGTAGATCCCAATCGACAAGCTCCTCCATGTGGTCTTCCGCATCTTCTGCATACTGGATAAGCTGTGCCAGAGCTTGAGCCACTACCTATTCCCAGACCAGACTTGACTTTATTCCAGAACTTACTCTTTGATCCTTTTGCTCTGTCCCATCCCTTGCTGCCTGAAATTCCTGAACTGGAGGCCTTAGAACCCGAAGCCTGAGCCTTTGACTGTCTCTGAATATTGGCACTTGCTTCCATTTTCCTGGCTGCATCCACTATAGAGTGGAAACTCTCCTTTTCTGCTGGAAGAATCAAGGAAGAATACCTGGGATGCAATCTCATAATATATCTCCTTGCCTTCTTCTGATCAGTATCATAGGCCTGACCCACGTACTGAAGCAAATCCAGGAACTTATCTGTAAACTCGTCAACACTCATCTCATCTGTTTGTCTCAACTGTTCAAACTCTATTACCTTCATTTCCCTCGAACTATCAGGAAAAGCCCACCCTGCAAACTCATTGGCGAACTCTCCCCATGACATACTGTCCATCCTGGGCTCCATATAGTTCTTGAACCATTCTCGAGCTTTCTTACACTTAAGTGTAAACCCTGCCATTGCTATGGCTCTACTATCATCTGCTCCCAATTCACTGGTTATCATCCTAACTGATCTGAGGTATTCAAATGGATCATCTCCCGTGTTGTCTTTGGGAGCATCCAATTTCAGGTACTCCGTCATTTGCACCTTACCTCCAGATGAGCTAGGTTGCTGTCTTTGGACAACAGGAACTACTAGTTCTGGTTGTGGTGGTGGAGGTACTGGTTCATTTAGCTCTGGGTGTGCTGCACTTGGATGGGTAGGGGAAGGTGGATACATAGGATATGGCGGGTAATAATGAGGATAAGGCATATATGGCATATAAGTAGGATATGGGACAAAACTAGAGTACTCCGACATACCTCCTATCGGATACTCTGGGTCTTGAGGAAAGGCTGGATAGCCAAAACCTGAGGCCTGAACACCTCCCTGCGACTCTCCCATACCTTCTTCAGATCTACCCATACCTATGCTTTCATCTATAGACTGGTCAATCTCCATAGCCTCCCTCATTTCCTCTGATCTTCCCCCTCTAACTGTACCTCTTCTGCTCTCGTCTACAGACCTTCTAGGGTCTAGTGACGTACCTTCCCTGCTAAATCTCTGAGACCTTGCCCTCGGCAATGCAGGAGGACGAGCAGTTGTTCTCTCACTCTCTGGTGGGACTCCAGTCAATCGAGCTGATCGATGAGTTCCTCTCATCTTAACTCTGGAAAACAACACATAACATAGCATATCAGCATATATTTCACTCATATATCTCAATAATGCATACGCATATGATAGCATTTCATAGCATCAAATAGACAGGACACAACATCCTATCCTAGTGGACATGTTTCCCTATTGTGCTTGACTTCCTCTAACCTCTATGAGCCCGACACTCTCTCTATAGGTCCGATCATATTGAACCTTGGGCTTTGATACCAATCTGTAACGACCCCAAAACGGACCGTCACCGGCGCTAGGATTCAGGTCCAGAACCCGTAGCAAGCCTACTATACTTTCTGTGTACCTGTAAATCTCATACATGATCATACATTTTCTGTGAAAATAAAAACTCTTTTCTGAACCAAGGCCTAACCTGTGCATGCACAATCTCTGTACCCTGTACTCTGTACTCTGTACTCTATACTCTGTACTCCGTACCCCTGACTAGAGCTTGCTCTAGATGGGTTAACTCATACCTGTTAAGCCTGGTTTCTCACATACTCTGTAAACATATACATATACAGATCATGTACATAACAAAAGATTTACAACACAAATAACTAAGTCAAGCACAAGTTCTAACTTTATACACAACTATTACATCTCTTTACATTTACATGTCCACAATATTCTATTACAAGACTCTTCTCTCTTCCTGTATTCTGCTGGCTTTCCCTGTACACTGTACACTGAACCTGCAAGACTGGGGTTAAGGGAGTGGGATGAGCTCTATAGCCCAGTGAGTAGAACAGTAAAACAAGTCATTAAAATATGCTCCTATGGAATGCATCATATCACAGACAATCCACATCAAGGGTAAACCTGTCACCACATAGTCCCGGTAACTCTGTCGTGCCAGGGCGTAGAATCGAGCACCTGGTCTTCCTGTTATATATGTATATGTGTATATAACACCTGTGTACTTACCATTGCCAGGGCGTAGTCAAAGGCTCCTGGACTTCTCTTAGAGACTATTGGATCATTCAGCATTCACCCACACCAACAAATACCGATGCAATGCAACATATTCGTGGATTCTAATGCAAACAATCTACTGCATACTCATGATGCATGAATTATGCTAAAAGCATTTCATTTCTCAATTAAAAGAATTAAGTTTAGTTCCACTCACCTCTGGCTATCTGGACTGACTCTGCAGGCTCTGTAAACTCTGGAGCAGTACTCACTGCTGCTCTCTCTGGTTCCTCTGGTCTGTGTAGGCACAGATAAGCTCAAATGAGGGACCAAAGTAGCTCAAGAACAACTCTATAAAACTCCCCAAGAATCCCCTTAAACTCACTCAAAC
Source organism: Manihot esculenta (assembly GCF_001659605.2). Taxonomy (NCBI): domain Eukaryota; kingdom Viridiplantae; phylum Streptophyta; class Magnoliopsida; order Malpighiales; family Euphorbiaceae; genus Manihot; species Manihot esculenta. The sequence goes on along the minus strand of NC_035177.2, from coordinate 17,997,774 downwards.
ATCCATGCAAAGTATGCAAAGGAAGGCTGGACAGGATACTTTCGGCGGCAGGTTCGGCGGCCGAAAGTCCTCTCCAGAGCCGAAACTCATGCACCTTCGGCGGCCGAATCTCAACTTTCGGCAGCCGAACCCTTTCGGGGGCAAGTTTCGGGAGCTGAAAGGCACTCCAGAGACGAAAGTCTCTAACCTTTGGGGGCATCTTCGGCGGCCGAACTCCCCTCCAGAGCCGAAAGTCCAAAGGCTCGGGGGCAAGTTTAGGCAACCGAAGCCACCTCCTCAGCACATTCGGCGGCCGAACCATTCTTCGGCGGCCGAAGCTGGATTCATCAGCAAGGCAGAACCTTGCTCTGCCTCACGCCAAAATGCACCAATCTTCCTCAAACGCAAACACCTCAACTCCTCAACATGCATACACCCAAGTATATGCTCAAAGGGGACATAACCTACCTTAAAACCCCAATAACACAAAACATATAACACATATACAAGTTTTTCTCACAAAATCATCAAAAACTCCCTTTTAACCCTATTCATGCAACTCTCTCCCAAATCCTCATAAAACCTTCAGAAAACATCAAAACAAGTTCAGGATCTTCACTTACCTCTTGAAACCAAGAAGATGAACGATCCTAACGTGGAGTTTTGGAGCAACTCTCCTTCAAACTCTCCAAACTTCAAAACTTTGTGTTTTTAACTCAAAACCTTCAAAATAACATAACAATCAATCAAATCTTTGCAAAAGTTAATGAACACATGAAGAAATCTTCAGGAAGACAGAGTCTCACCTCAGAAAGTGAAAGAAAGCGGCAAAGCTTATCCTTTCAACCGACTGAGGGCCTTTTATAGGTGGCTGGCCAAACCACCTTCGGCGGCCTATCGTGAAACCGAAAGCCATGCATGTTCGGCGGCCGAATGTCACCTTCGGCGGCCGAACCTGGCTTTTCTGCCTTGGTTCTTTTCTCTCAAAAACTCGGTTCTTTTAACTTTAAAACATTAAAACATACTACTTTACTTTAGAAAAAACATAAATCTTACCCTTCTAGATAATTCCGACATCCTGGATTCCACCGGACGACAGGAATTCCGATGCCGGACTCTAGCCGGGAATTACAAATTCAGTCTAACTATTGCAGATTGTGGAGCACATAATCTATCCATCTTTGAGAGAGCTAGCACTCTAGAAGGATAGAAGACGTTCGTGTGGATACCATAGAGGGTGTTCGTTTGAAAAAGCAGCACCATCAGTCCGGCATTGTATCTTGTTGACGAGATTAACAGGTTAGTCTCATATCCTTCTTATGAAATAAACGAAGCACTCGAATTATGGGAAAAGGAAATCAGAGAAATTTTATTTTTCCACTGCGCCTTTGAGTTACAATAATCTTTGGATTTCCCAACAGTGGTATCAGAGCCAACCTGTGCTTTTCGTTTAAATTAATTATGTCATGATTGATATTATATATGCGATATATGTTTATTAGAATGACATGATAATTATGGATGAATGATTGGATCTTTTAGATAATTTTAATTTTTGTTAGAAAAATTAAATTAATAATAATAAAAAAATTGGACTCCCGATGAACAGTCATCTTGAACCCAGAAAACGCTGAGGACCAGACCATCACATGTGAAAGCCACAGGCGAGCACGCGATGGGAGGTGGTGATCTGTGTTGACATGATCCACAGCTGATGCATGCCCGAAGCAATGATGGAAAGTGGCCACTTCTGTGGCTACTGAGCTCATTGTCGGACATGACGGCGATTGCATGGCTGCTGCTTGGTGAAGAAACGGCAACTAGGGCTTCTTCCTGAGGAAAAAGATAATGCCCTCATTACAAATCTGCCCTTGGAAATAAAAAAAAAAATATATATATATATATTAGTAAGAAAATAAATTTTAAAATTATTTTCTTTTAGCCTTTAATTCAGATTTAAATGACTATGTAAAATAATTTTATTATTTTGTCATATATTAGTATGAGGTACTATGCATGATAGTCTATATATATATTGGTATGCATATGGGATGCTATAATATATATAAGCAAGACAAAATAATTAAAATTAAAAGTTGAACCCTCACTCTAAAATTTTAAGTTTTAATGCCACCCATATATTAAATACCTATCAAGACTAAGATCACCAAAATGCAGGTTTTGCCAAAGCAAAGTGCTTATGTTATCTTAGTAAGATAGGATGAGTAATAGTTACTCATTTATTTAATTTTAGTTGAGCTTAATTAGGCTATCAAAACAGTTTTGGGTCTAAGGCATTAGATAGGGTATAACATGCATTTGACATATGATGTCAACACCTCATAATCTAAGAGTTACATTAGATGTAATTGGTAAGGAGTTACCTACCTAAATAACTTAATTCTAAGCGTCATGCCAAAATTGACTTATAATTAGGTGAAATATGGATCTTAGCCCACTAAAATATTATTATTTTTGAAGGTTATATTTTATTGGGAGATTATTATCACCTCAATATTAATTTACTAAATTAATTATATTTGCATATTTTGTAGATAATTATGGCTGCTAATAACAATTCCACCTTATCACTACGATCCATCCTTGAGAAGGATAAACTGAAAGATAATGGGCCTAAGGTGCTTGATGAAGCTGTTAGTGTATATGCCCTAGGCCATTATCTTGGACCTTTTTGTATGTCGTTTTGGTTATTAATAAAAGAGGTTTTTATCATTATTATTTGTTTGCATGTTACATAATAATGATTATCATCCCTGGTTACTTATTATTATGTTGATAATAATAAAATATAACTGGTATGATTATTTATTGATAATCATGAGATGATTATGTATATGTTGATATAATTCAATAATCATAGATACTTGTTAGAGAACAAAGTATTGGATGGACTCACATTAAGATCACTACATGGGTCATTGTCATAAGTGAATCTCAAAGTAGTTATGTCTTAATACTTTAACTTGAGATTGCCATAGTTTCCAACATAAGGACTATTATGTTTTGACATAACCAAACGTTGTCTTTAATCGGACAATCATAAAGGTTATGATTGAGCATAATAGAAATTATGTAGAGGATAATGAACAATAAAGATAGAATTTGTCCCTCTCTATGAGAGAGATATCTTCTGGGCCCCTCGATAAGTGAGACTGAGAAATGCATGGCCGTGCTCAAATAAATTAATAGTGTGATCAATAATATTTGAATTTATCAGTCTACTTAGAGATCGAGAAATCATAAGTTTGAACATTATGAGTTTGACATTGACTATGACTTATGTTCAAACTAGATATCATGTGACAAAGGGATTAATACATGTTCTATTTAATAGGATTTATCGGACTATTGATCCTCATATTAGTTGGGTAGTCATAATGTCTTGCTAGAGGCCACTTATGACTTATAGGCCTTGTTGGACTAGGCCTATTGCCAATTAATGTGAGCCTATTGGGTCACACACAAGAACGTTGTTGATGTGCTATATTAATGGGCTAAAAGCCCATTAGTATAATTAATAATAATAAAGTGTTATTATTATTAATATTAATTAATAATAATAAAGTGTTATTATTATTAATTATTTATTATTATAAGATAATAATATTCAAAAGATCTGCAGTCTATCTGTAACTGTTACAGATAAAGGACTATATCACATAAGATATTTGAGTATCTGCGAGATTGTGATAATGGGTTCTGAGCACAACTCTTTTAGGAAAAGAGTTGGTGGAAAACAAAAGACTGAAATATATAAATACTCCTACTACGAATTGTGGGGGTGGACGACATTTTTAGAAAATTCAGTCTAACCGCTGCAGATTGTGGAGCACATAATCTATCTATCCTTGAGAGAGCTAGCACTCTAGAAGGATAGAAGACGTTCGTGTGGATACCATTGAGGGTGTTCGTTTGAAAAGGCAGCACCATCAGTCCGACATTGTATCTTCTTGACGAGATTAACAGGTTAGTCTCATATCCATCTTTTGAATTAAACGAAGCACTCAGATTCTGGGAAAGGAAATCAATAGCGATTTTATTTTTTCGCAGCGCAACTGGGTTGCAATAATCTCAGGATTTCCCAACAGAAGCTATCCCAAGACCACCTCCTGCTGATGCTACTAATACTGTTAAGAACAAGCATAAGAAGCATATGGATGATTCTAATGACATTGGATGTCTTATGTTGGCAACTATGTGCCCAGAACTTCAGAAGGATCTGGAGCACCTTGAGGCCTATGAGATGAGTGTCCATCTCAAACAGGCTTTCCAACAGCAAGCTAGGCAAGATAGGTATGAAACCACCATTGCATTAGATGAGTGCAAAATGGCTGAAAGTGAATCTGTTAGTGCTCATGTTTTGAAGATGAAAGGCTACATTGATCACCTTGCTAGGCTTGGCTATCCTCTAAGTTTAGAACTCTCTACGGATCTGATCCTATATTCTTTACCCAGCAGTTTTTCTCAGTTTGTCATGAACTATAACATGAACAATATGGAGAAATCCATTCTTGAGCTGTACGGAATGCTAAAAACAGCTGAGGTGAATGTCAATAAGGGTAAGCCCATGAAAAATAAGGGGAAGCCCAAGTCTAAAGGTGGTAATGGGCCTAAGGGATGAGGTAAACCTAAATGGCAATCTAAGGCAAAAGTTCCTAAGGAAATAGTTCCTAAGGAAGGAATCTGCTTGCATTTCAAGGAACCAGGGCATTGGAAGAGAAATTGCAAACTCTATTTGGATGAGTGCAAGAAGAAGAAGAGTAGTGAGACTACGACTTCGGGTATTTATGTTATAGATATTAATTTATCTATTTCTACTTCATGGGTATTGGATACCGGATATGGTTCTCACATTTGTACAAATGTGCATGGTCTCAAAAAGAGTAGAAAACTGAAAAAGGGCGATGTTGACCTACGTGTAGGGAATGGAGCAAGAGTTGCTGCCTTAGCTGTAGGGACTTATGAACTTGTGTTGCCCAATGGGTTTTTGTTAGTTTTGAACAATTGCTTTTATGTTCCTACTTTGAGTAAGAATATTATTTCAGTTTCTGTTTTTGACGATGAAGGTTTTTCATTTCTTATTAAGAATAAGAGATGCTCCATTTATAATAAAGATTTGCTTTATTGTATTGCAAAGTCATATGATGGGCTTTATATCCTTAATCTAGATGATTCTAGAGACAACAATATATATAATATAACTTCTAAGAAAACTAAGCTAAATGAGTTAAACCCAACATATTTATGGCACTGTCGTCTTAGCCATATAAATGAGAATCGCATATCTAAGCTCCATAAAGATGGTTTATTAGATTCATTTGATTTTGAATCATTTGAAAATTGTGAATCTTGTTTGCTTGGTAAGATGACAAATGACCCTTTTACTGGACAAGGTCAAAGGGCTTCAGACTTATTGGGCTTAATACATACAGATGTTATTAGTGTATTTGCCCTAGGCCATTATCTTGTACCTATTTGTATGTCATTTTGGTTTTTAATAAAAGAGATTTTTATCATTATTATTTGTTTGCATGTTACATAATAATGATTATTATCCCTGGTTAGTTATTATTATGTTGATAATAATAAAATATAGCTAGTATGATTATTGATTGATAATCATGAGATGATTATGTATATGTTGATATAATTCAATAATCATAGATACTTGTTAAAGAACAAAGTATTGGATGGACCCGCGTTGAGATCACTACATGGGTTATTGTCATAAGTGAATCTCAAAATAGTTATGTCTTAATCCTTTGACTTGAGATTGTCATAGTTTCCAACATAAAGACTGTTATATTTTGTCATAACCAAACGTTGTCTTTAATCGGACAATCATAAAGGTTATGATTGAGTATAATAGAAATTATGTAGAGGATAATGAACAATCAAGATAGGATTTGTCCCTCTCTAAGAGCGATATCTTCTGGGCCCCTCAATAAGTGAGACTGAGAAATGCATGGCCATGCTCAAATGAATTGATAGTGTGATCAATATCATTTCAATTTATCAGTCTACTTAGAGATTGAGAAATCATAAGTTTGAACATTATAAGTTTGACATTGACCATGACTTATGTTCAAACTAGATATCGTGTGACAAAGGGATTAATACATGTTCTATTTATTAGGCTTTATCGGAGTATTGATCCTCATATTAGTTGGGTAGTCATAATGTCTTGCTAGAGGCCACTAATGACTTATGGGCCTTGTGGGACTGGGCCTATTGCCAATTAATGTGAGCCTATTGGGTCGCACATAAAAGAACGTTGTTGATGTGCTATGACATATTAATGGACCAAAGCTCATTAATATAATTAATAATAATAAAGTGTTATTATTATTAATTATTTATTATTATAAGATAATAATATTTAAAAGATGTGCAAATCTATCTGTAACTGTTACAGATAAAGGACTCTATCACATAAGATATTTGAGTATCTGTGAGATTGTGATAGTAGGTTCTGAACACAACTCTTTTGGAAAAAGAGTTGTGGTAAAACAAAAGACTGAAACATATAAATACTCCTTCTACGAATTGTGGAAATGATGTTAATTTTTAGAAAAAAATTCGGTCTAACAATTGCATATTGTCGAGCACATAATCTATCCATCTTTGAGAGAGCTAGCACTCTAGAAGGATAGAAGACGTTCGTGTGGATACCATAGAGGGTGTTCGTTTGAAAAAGTAGCACCATCAGTCCGCCATTGTATCTTTTGGACGAGATTAACAGGTTAGTCTCATATCCTTCTTATGAAATAAACGAAGCACTCGGATTCTGGGAAAGGAAATCCGAGATTTTATTTTTCCGCTGTGCAATTTGGGTTGCAATAATTTCGGGATTTCCCAACAGTGGTATTAGAGCCAACCTGTGCTTTTCGTTTAAATTAATTATGCGAATTTATGGATGAATGATCAGATCATTTAGGTAATTTTTGTTAGAAAAATTAAATTAATGAAATTAAATAAAAAAAAGGGATTTGAGATTTGAAATCTGCAAATTCTCATGATCAGAACACGAACAGGACCGCATCATGCCCAAAGATAATCAATGTGGTTGAGTCGGTGGTGGGGCCTTTGCTGGCTTGCCATTCCATGTCAAGGAATCGCATGGCGTGGCTGGGACGTGCTGATCGCGAGGAGGAAGGGAAGGCCAAAACAGCTACATTCAAGAAACGCCCAATGATGGTGTTGAACACCTATCACTGGCATCGCACACTTGCCATGCGTAGTAGCCACTTTTGTGGCTGCTGAGCTCATCGTCGGACGTGGCGGCGATTGCATGGCTGCTGTGGGTGGGAGCTGGTTTCGCTCGTTGGCACCGAAGGGGAGGGAGTGCTGTACGAATTGGTTTGGTCACCTCCCTCGCAATTCCGTCAATGTCGCGCACGTGTGGCGGATGGGACATCGGTGGGGCGCAAATGTTGCGTGTGCTTCTGGGGGTTGATCTGCCAACGCATGTGCAGAGATCTTCATGGGGCGGCTAGGGTTTCTTCCTAAGGAAGAAGATGATGCTCCAAATTACGATTCTGCCCCTGAAAATAAAAAAAAATTAATAAGAAAATAAATTTTAAAATTATTATTTTCTTTTAGTCTTTAAATCAGATTTAAATGACTATATTTTATTATTTTGTCATATATTAGTATGAGATACTATGCATTATAATCTATATATATATGTATGCATATAGGATGCTATAATATATATATATATATATGCAAGACAAAATAATTAAAATTAAAAGTTGAACCCTCACTCTAAAATTTTAAGTTTTAATGCCACCCATATATTAAATACCTATCAAGACTAAGATCACCAAAATGCAGGTTTTGCCAAAGCAAAGTGCTTAGGTTATCCTAGTAAGATAGGATGAGTAATAGTTACTCATTTATTTAATTTTGGTTGAGCTTAATTAGGCTATCAAAACGGTTTTGGGCCTAAGGCATTAAATGGGGTATAACATGCATTTGACATATGATGTCAAACACCTCATAATCTAAGAGTTACATTAGATGTAATTGGTAAGGAGTTACCTACCTAAATAACTTAATTCTAAGCGTCATGCCAAAGCTGACTTAGAATTAGGTGAAATATGGATCTTAGCCCACTAAAATATTATTATTTTTGAGAGTTATATTTTAGTGGGAGATTATTATTTCCTCAATATTAATTTACTAAATTAATTATATTTGCATATTTTGTAGATAATTATGGCTGCTAATAACAATTCCACCTTATCACTGCGATCCATCCTTGAGAAGGATAAACTGAAAGAAAATGGGACTAATTTTGTTGACTGGTTTAGAAACTTGAGAATTGTTCTCAAGCAAGAGAAAAAGTCCTACGTACTTGATGAAGCTATCCCAGAACCACCTCCTGCTGATGCTACTAATGCTGTTAAGAACAATCATAAGAAGCATATGGATGATTCTAATGACATTGGATGTCTTATGTTGGCAACTATATGCCTAGAACTTCAGAAGGATCTGGAGCACCTTGAGGCCTATGAGATGAGTGTCCATCTCAAACAAGCTTTCCAACAGCAAGCTAGGCAGGATAGGTATGAAACCACCATTGCATTGCATGATTGCAAAATGGCTGAAGGTGAATCAGTTAGTGCTTATGTTTTGAGGATGAAAGGCTACATTGATCAACTTGCTAGTCTTGGCTATCCTTTGAGTTTAAAACTCTCTAACGGATCTGATCCTACATTCTTTACCCAGCAGTTTTTGTCAGTTTGTCATGAACTATAACATGAACAATATGGAGAAATCCATTCCTGAGCTGCATGGGATGCTAAAAACAGCTGAGGTAAATGTCAAGAAAAGGCCTACCCGAATTTTGAATGTCAATAAGGGTAAGTCCATGAAAAATAAGGGGAAGCCCAAGTCTAAAGGTGGTAATGGGCCTAAGGGACGAGGCAAGCCTAAATGGCAAACCAAGGCAAAAGTTCCTAAGGAAATAGTTCCTAAGGAAGGAATCTGCTTCCATTGCAAGGAACCAGGGCATTGGAAGAGAAATTTCAAACTCTATTTGGATGAGTGTAAGAAGAAGAAGAGTAGTGAGACTACAACTTCGGGTATTTATGTTATAGATATTAATTTATCTATTTCTACTTCATAGGTATTAGATACCGGATGTGTTTCTCACATTTGTACAAATGTGCAGGGTCTCAAAAAGAGTAGAAAACTGAAAAAGGGCGATGTGGACCTACGTGTAGGCAATGGAGCAAGAGTTGCTGCCTTAGCTGTAGGGACTTATGAACCTGTTTTGCCCAATGGTCTTTTGTTAGTTTTGAACAATTGCTTTTATATTCCTACTTTGAGTAGGAATATTATTTCAGTTTCTGTTTTGGATGATGAAGGTTTTTCATTTCTTATTAAGAATAAGAAATGCTCCATTAATAAAGATGATTTGCTTTATTGTATTGCAAATTCTTATGATGGCCTTTATGTCCTTAATCTAGATGATTCTAGAGATAACAATATCTATAACATAATTTCTAAGAAAACTAAGCCAAATGAGTTAAACCCAACATATTTATAGCACTGTCGTCTTAGTCATATAAATGAAAATTGCATATCTAAGCTCCATAAAGATGGTTTATTAGATTCATTTGATTTTGAATCATTTGAAAATTGTGAATCTTGTTTGCTTGGTAAGATGACAAAGGACCCTTTTACTGGACAAGGTCAAAGGGCTTCAGACTTATTGGGCTTAATACATACAGATGTATGTGGCCCACTAAGCATTAGTGCCAGGGGAGGTTATCAGTACTTCATTACATTCACTGATGATTTCAGTAGGTATGGCTATGTCTACCTAATGAAACATAAGCATGAATCTTTTGAAATGTTTAGAACTTTTAAAAATGAAGTACAAAATCAACTTGGTAGAACTATTAAAATGCTTCAATCTGATCGAGGTGGTGAAATTGTGGAATTGTTTTACAATTGACTCCTTCAGGAACTCCACAATAGAATGGTATTTTTGAAAGGAGAAATCGAACTTTATTAAATATGGTTCGATCTATGATGAATCAAACAAATCTCCCTTTATCATTTTGGGGTTATGCCTTGGAAACAGTTGCATTTATTCTAAACCGAGTACCATCAAAAGCGGTTGAAAAGACACCATATGAGTTATGGACTGGCAAAATGCCCAGTTTGTCTTTCCTTAAGATTTTGGGTTGTGAGGCTTATGTGAAACGCCCAATTTCAAATAAGCTAGCTCCAAAATCTATCAAGTGCAATTTTGTGGGGTATCCTAAGGAAACCAAAGGATATTATTTCTATATTCCCTCAGAGAACAAAGTGTTTGTTGCTCGAAATGGTACCTTTTGGAAAAGAAATTTATCTCTCAGAGATTTAGTGGGAGTACAATGCAACTTGAGGAAACTCAAGCACCACAAAAGAGCATTGAACCGCCGATAGAACCACAGAACCACAAACAGTTGTGGAAACTGAAAGGGTGACACAAGTCCCTCGCAGATCTGATAGGACACTGATAGAGCATATTTTAGTCCATATTATCGTGATCTTATTGATGTTTATTTACACCTTTTCTACCTAATTTTGTGGTTTTAATCATGTTTTGCAGATATTAGGTGTAAAGAGACAATCTGGAGAAAATGCTCTTAAAACTGCCAAAAAGTGCCAAATATGGAAAGTGCTAAAAAAGAAAAGTTTTCAAATATGGAAAGTGCTAAATAAGGAAAGTTTTCTGATAAGGAAAGTGCCAGAAAAGGAAAGCGCAATCAACAGATTCTTCGAAATTCAAATTGCAAATTCTTCTTTCCTTATTCAGAAGGTGAAGCCAATTATGGAAAGTGTCAAATAAGGAAAGTTTTCAGAAAAGGAAAGTCCTCAAATAAGGGAAGTGCAGAAGCAAAAGCAAATAAGGAAAGCTCAGTCAGAAGATTATTTGAAATTCAAATCGTAGATCTTTCTTTCCTCATTCAAAGATATGCACACACTGCAGCAGTCAAATCTTCCTATTTAGGCAGCAAGATTTCAAGGAGATGCACCTGCCTCTTCTTCATTCAGCATTCAAAATTCAAATGAAGGCTCCACCTAAAAAGGAAAGATTGGACAGATTTCTTTCCACTTCTGCACATTAATTACTGCACGCTCTCCTTCCTCTTCTGCAATCCGCGCGCATCCTTTCTCTTTTGAAGCTTGATCCGCGCGCCTCCTTCCTTCTGGAGAATTTGCAATGCGATTCTTTCCTTTTCAGCACTTTGGACAGCCTCTTCACTAATTAGGAAGCAAGTATGACCTAGGGCAGCACTTCCAACTATAAAAAGACACATAAGGGGCCTCCATACAGCTTTTACACACCACCTTAGAGATACCTACGGGATTCACATCTCTTCTTCTATCTTTCTTCTTTTCTTTTATTTTTGGTTTTGTTTCAGCCATGAGAGGCTGAAACCTTTTATTCTAATTGAAGATTAGGTGATGCTTTAGTTGTTTTATGGATTGAGAGACTTAATCAAACATTGTTTATCTTTTGTTATTCAATATTCATACAATCTCATGCTTAATTCCATTGTTGCTTTGTTGTTTTGATCAATATAGCCAATTGATTCTTGATTGCAAGGTAATAATATGTTATTTTGGGTGATTTAAGTCCGTAATTGCTTGGATTATTCAAACATAAGAACACTTGGTGTAAAAACCAAGGAAATTGTATGATCTAGCAACATCTCATGTGTTTGAGTAGTTAGGATTGGATCTCTCTATCTCTTCATGCAATTAATAATTGTTTTGATGCCTAAGGCCCAAGGACGTTCCTTGGCAATTTGTTAATTAGTACTTAATTAGAGGACGTTCCCTAATTAGTTTAATCATAAGGAGAGACATGGTGGTGAGAAGCGTCTTCCATCTCCATAACTAATCTATTGAATCAATCAAAAGAAACTAAGTGTCAATGATCAATCCCAACAACTGAAGTGGATCCAATTCTTCAACTAGAGCTTTCTTATTATTTATTTCTCTTTTATTTTATTATTCGCTTATTTTAATTGCTTTCAGTACTTTATTAATCGAATCAATCTCAAACCTCTCATTTTACTTTTACTGCAATTTATTTTTATTCCGCTTTCAGTTTATCTCGTTTTCAGTTTATCTCGTTTTCAATTTTATCTCGTTTCAGTTTATTTTATTGGTCTTGATAAGGAAAATAGGTAAGTTCTCAATTCCCTGTGGATTCGATCCTTTTACCACTATCTGCAGTTGTAAATTGTTGATAACCAGAAAGGTTATTTTTGACCAGCTTCGACAACCGCGAGTCAAAAATTGGCGTCGTTACCGGGGAATTGATTTAACTTGTTTGTTTTTCTTTCAGGACAAAAAAAAATTTTTTTTTTTGAAGACCACCTTTGCGCAGGAGCACCTTCTGCAACACATTCGGCCGCCGAACCTCATCCTCATTCGGCCGCCGAACATCTCGCTAAAGGCACAGTCACCATCGCAGATCTGAATCATGGATGAGGTAAGTACACCTGCCACTCTTTTTCAGTTTTCTGAACTGACAACTGTTATGAAAGATTTTGCCATAGGACTGGTTTAACAGATTCAAGCAACCCAGCCGCCTAGGCCATGTGGGATCTGTTCATATGCAGGACACCCAACTGATCAATGTCCTACACGTTATGAGTATGACCAACAAGTACATACATATGGAGGATTCTATGAACAGCCAAGACATGATCCCTACTATGACACATACAATCCAGGTTGGAGAGACTGTCTAGACTTCAGTTATGCATGGGATAATAACTACCATAATTATCAAGGATATCAAGCCCAAACAGAACCTCCAAGTTCCAACCAACACCTTGAAGAAAAGATGAGGACATTGGCAATTTCTGTGCAAAGCCTCCAACAGCAGATGGAACAAATAACCACCAGAGTGAAAGCACACATGTTAAGAGAAGAGCAAGAACTTCAAGATGTATGGGATGATGATGAAAGCTCGCAAGTGCAAGAACAAAGTGCTGAAGAAAAATAACCAAAAAATTGTTTGCCTAAACAAACTGATCAAACAGAACTTGCTAAAAGTTTAGACATCATTGATTGTATGAGCCAAGAAAATTTTTATGATCAAGATGATATGCTAAACAATGATTTTTGCAGGGAAGAGAACCAGAAAGAGCCAGAATTGAAAGAAATTGACTGTTGCATCCAATAGGTAAACTGCAGCCAAGCACAGACTGAAGAGGGCACTGTCGCACCTCTTCAGGAGAATTCGTAGATGAGCTTTGCGCAACCTGAAGCCACCTCCATCGCATCCTTTCAGCTTCAATCGCAGATCAGTCCTCTTCAGCTCCCCTTTCAGTCAGATCTTGCGCAGAAGGAGCATTCTGAAACCGATTCAGCCATAGATCCAATGCAAACAGCCTATGCTCACAAGGAACAAATGGTATTCCAAGCACCTAAACCAAAGGACCATGCAGATCAATGCCTTCCCAAACCTCCGGATAAGGTAGAGTTTGTTTTGCCTGAACTTAATGCTAAATTGCAGCTAGCCATGGAGAAACATGAATTGGAGTTCAAAGTTCTACCCAACTGATCTCAAAAATGCAAACATAAGGGCTAGAGGCACACCTCATCTGAAAGAGGAGAAGCTAATCATGTTGCTTCATGAGTACATGGAGAAAATAGGATGGGCTATGACAAAATCAAATGGACTGCTACACTTTTTACTCAATGCAGTTGGGACTCTTTTCCCTTCTCCAATTACTTGAGCCTTGATCAAGTGGATCGCACCATGCACACCACACCCAGGGGAGTACTCAGTTTCTTTTGCATTTTAATAATTCCTATACATTGAGGACAATGCATGATTTAGGTGTGGGGGTGCATATTTCTGAATTTTTAATTTTTGCTTTAATTTTCAGTTTGAATTTTTATTTTCATTTTCAGTGTGATTTTTTTTCAATTTTTCATTTTGCTTTCAATAACACACACAACCACAGTTTTCTTCCTTTTTGTGTTCCAATTTGCTTCACTCAAATTGATAGACTATGTTGATGAGCTTTTCTTTCCATGACCCTATTGATGTGATAACTCTTTCAACTTATGTTGAATCAATTGCAGTGAGTTATATTCATGTTTGAAAATTACCTTTTGAATTGAATCTTTGAGTTTGCCATGGTGAAAAATATATTGATGACACTCATTAGAGAGAATGAATTGAAAATTGTGTGAATGAACTTAACATGACTTGATTTAGCAATTGTTGTTGATTTGCCCAAATCATTGAGAGAAAGAAATTCATAAAGGCTTAGACTTCAAAAGCACAAATTGAAAACAATTCCAATGGTCAAAAGACTATGAACAGAGCTAGTAGCCACTTGGACAGGTGACCAACTGAGTAACTGGGATGGGTATCACAAATATGTACCTTCACGTCAAAAGGTTGGTGACTTGTTCAAGCAAAATTAAAAGTGCAAAAAGCTGAATAAACTATTTCAAGGTAAGGGCAAGTCACTCTGAAAGCTAGAAAAAGTCTTATCTGAACCAATAATATGTGCATGTATGATCTCTCTTGAGTAAAACAAACCCTAGCCATGGTAAGCAAAAGGAAACAAGGAAAGAAGGTGAGTAATCTTCATGCATATATTCTTCACTGCAATGATTCAAAATAGGGGTTTAGAGTAAGAGCTTAAGTGGAAATAAGGATCTAGAGTAAGAAAGCTTGTTTAACTATGTTTATTTGCTTGAGGACAAGAAAAAGGTAAGGTGTGAGGGTACTTAATAGAGTATATTTTAGTCCATATTATCGTGATCTTATTGATGTTTATTTACACCTTTTCTACCTAATTTTGTGGTTTTAATCATGTTTTGCAGATATTAGGTGTAAAGAGACAATCTGGAGAAAATGCTCTTAAAAATGCCAAAAAGTGCCAAATATGAAAAGTGCCAAAAAAAGGAAAGTTTTCAAATATGGAAAGTGCTAAATAAGGAAAGTTTTCTGATAAGGAAAGTGCCAGAACAGGAAAGCGCAATCAACGGATTCTTTGAAATTCAAATTGTAGATTCTTCTTTCCTTATTCAGAAGGTGAAGCCAATTATGGAAAGTGTCAAATAAGGAAAGTTTTCAGAAAAGGAAAGTCCTCAAATAAGGGAAGTGCAGAAGCAAAAGCAAATAAGGAAAGCTCAGTCAGAAGATTATTTGAAATTCAAATCGCAGATCTTTCTTTCCTCATTCAAAGATATGCACACACTGCAGCAGTCAAATCTTCCTATTTAGGCAGCAAGATTTCAAGGAGATGCATCTGCCTCTTCTTCATTCAGCATTCAAAATTCAAACGAAGGCTCCACCTAAAAAGGAAAGACTGGACAGATTTCTTTCCACTTCTGCACATTAATTACTGCATGCTCTCCTTCCTCTTCTGCAATCTGCGCGCATCCTTCCTCTTTTGAAACTTGATCTGCGCGCCTCCTTCCTTCTAGAGAATTTGCAACGCGATTCTTTCCTTTTCAGCACTTTGGGCAGCCTCTTCACTAATTAGGAAGCAAGTATGACCTAGGGCAGCACTTCCAACTATAAAAAGACACATAAGGAGCCTCCACATAGCTTTTACACACCACCTTGGAGACACCTACGGGATTCACATCTCTTCTTCTACCTTTCTTCTTTTTTTTTATTTTTGGTTTTGTTTCAGCCATGAGAGGCTGAAACCTTTTATTCTAGTTCAAGATTAGGTGATGCTTTAGTTGTTTTATGGATTGGGAGACTTGATCAAACATTGTTTATCTTTTGTTATTCAATATTCATACAATGTCATGCTTAATTCCATTGTTGCTTTGTTTTTTTGATCAATATGGCCAATTGATTCTTGATTGCAAGGTTATAATATGTTAGTTTGGGTAATTTAAGTCCGTAATTGCTTGGATTATTCAAACATAAGAACACTTGGTGTAAAAACCAAGGAAATTGTATGATCTAGCAACATCTCATGCGTTTGAGTAGTTAGGATTGGATTTCTCTATCACTACAAAAAAAAGACTATCAGCGACGGATTTTTCCGTCGCTGATAGTCAAAAATCTGTCGCTAAAACTTTTAGCGACGGATTTCCGACGGACTCAAACCCGTCGCTTAAAGTCATGTCGCTAATTTTTTCCGACGGATCAGGCTTCCGTCGGAAATATTAGTGACGGATTTCTGACGGATCTTACCTCCGTCGGAAAAATTTGTTTTCCGACGGATAATTCTGTCGAAAAATTTTAGCGACGAGTTTTTTCGTCGCTAAATCCGTCGGAATATCTAAATTCATCCTATAACAATCCATCGCTAATCTGTCAGAAATAATTAGCGACGGAAAGTTTCCGTCGGAAATCCGTCGGAAATATTAAGACATTTTAATAAATATTCTCATAAATCTGTCGCTAGTATGTTAAAATTCGATCACAAAAAAAAATTCCTGCTTTTATTTAGATATTCCCTGTATAATCAAATAATTTATAATTAAGAATCATATTGAATATAAATCAAATATCATTCATAAAAATTATAATTAATGTTCATAATACTTAACAATATTCATAAAATTTAAAATAAATCAATAATACTTAACAATATTCATAAAATTTAAAATAAATTCATAATACTTTACAATCTTCATAAAATTTAAAATAAATCCATAATACTTAACAATATTCATAAAATTTAAAACTAATCTATGAATTTGTTGAACCATCTGAATCTGCAGTTGTGTTATGCGGTGAAGATCTATTTTTGTTCTTCAATGATTTCATCTGATCTTTTATTTGTTTTTCTATCTGCACTCGCATTTGCTCTTGCATTTGCTCTTGCATTTGCTCTTGCATTTGCTCCATGTCTTGTTTCATTTTGATCCGATTTTGCTCTAATATTTGTTCAACCTCCTCTAAAGAAAACATAGTTTGAGAAGGTCCTCCAGGATGAGCTGATGTGCATGAGAAAGATGTAGTTGGAGTTTCTGATTTTGCAATATCAGAGGATCCAAAACCATAAACTCTTCCTTTGCTACTTCCAGAAATTTCAATCCACTTATTCAAATCAAAAGCAGACTGACTCTCACAATTGTTATTCACATTTTCAGCAATTGCACTCAAATAAGCTCCCTAAGTAAAAAAAGAAAACATAATAAACATTTCATGAACCATACACAACTAATGATAACATAACAATTAGAAAAATAATGTGATAACATTAAATAAGCCAAAAGTAACTTACATCAACTCGTCGTGATTTTTCATCAATGTAAACACCTTGACTCCCCTTTTTTGTGTGAGTTGCACGAAATAGTTCAAGTTGAGTTGGTTGTCTACCCAACTTCTTTGCCTATAAAAAAGAAATAATCACACAACACAAGATGCACAAATAATTTCTAGCCATCTATATAAAAATAGAATTGTATAAATAAAAGTAAGAAATAAAAGAGTTATATCAATCTATTCTCATGAACCTCCAATTTTATTGAACCACCAGAGTGTTTCGTAATAGTCCCATCTTTTTCTACATTTCTATTTATTTTACCAACTTCTGATTTCTTTCTCCACTCTGGTGTACTCCAATATGCAACAAGTTCATTCCATATCTCTGCCTCCATCCAATCTGGTCCTAAATTGTATAGATAAGCAACATCTGTCTTCTTGTGCTTGCGCAACAATTCGCTCCTAACTCTATTAAGAATGTCTCGCAGTCTTTCTTTACCTACCTTTTCTCAAGCAATTCAAACCATACCTTCTTCACTCTCATCCCATGCATATCGACTCTACAAATAACAATCAGTGTTATGTAAATTTAAAAAACTTAAAATGCATATTATAAATTTTAGAATATAAGTTGTATTTACCCGAAAAAGTCCGAAGAGCTCGTCTTTTGTCTTTAAAGGTATTTCTGACCAAGTTTTCCATGGAGCAGTATAGCGCATCTTAATGTCATTAGTGATTGATCTAGTAACTGTGGAATCTAAAAAACTGCAATATTTTTATATATAATGAGTAGTTGTAAGTAATAATACATATTAAATCAATAGCAAAAAGTTGTATATGACTTACACAGTTCCTTTCAATCTAATCAATTGTCGATCAGACGGGTTTGATGGGATAGGATGTCCCAAATTCAGACCTCTAATTCGAACTGATGATGATGAGGATGCGTTTGCTTGGCCCCCTAATACTTGTGGAGTGTGCTCCAGTATTTCCTCCTGCACCTGTACTGCCTCATCTATTTCATTCATAGACAGATGCTGGCTATGTCCTCTATCTCTGGATGATACTGCTCTTCGAGGCATCTAAAAAAATAATTGTCCATAAGTAACATATCAAAGTAGAGTTGAAAGGAAGGCATGTAGAGCAAACCCACAAATACTATTTTAATTCATGTCTTTAATTAACTAACTACTTTTAAATATTATTATTTTTTAAAAAAAGTTAAATTAATAGATTAGTTTGTTAATCCATTCATTAATATACTAATCAAATCAAATTAATTTCTGAAATTTATTTTTTTATTCTTTTTTCTCTAATTCCTTAATCACAAGAGTCTTTGCTAAATCCAATATTGCTTTATTAGACAAAAAGGAAAAGAAATGCAGTTTAAATGATGACAAATCGACCATGGAAGGTCGAAATCTCACCTATGCCCGAAAATAAAGAGAGAAAACTGGCCCATTTTCGGACAAGGGGCCTTTTATAGGTGACTGGCCAGACCACCTTCGGGGGCCAAAGGTGCTTCCGCAAACTCCCCATGTTCGGAGGCCGAACTTAAGGTTCGGTGGCCGAACCTGGGTTTTCTTCCTTGGTCTTTTTCTTTCAAAACTCAATTTCTTTCTTTATTAAAACCATAAAAACACATGAAAACACTTTAGAAAACCATATTATACCCTTCTAGAGGGTTCCGACATCCGAGATTCCGCCGGAAAGTGGGAATTCCGATGCCAGGGTCTAGCCGGGTATTACAAGCATAGTGATCCAGTTAGCCGACCGATCTGTTGTTTACCCTAAAGGAGTCCTAGAAGATGTGTTAGTGCAAGTGGACTAGCTAGTCTTCCCAGCAGACTTTTATGTAATTGATATGGAGGAGGACAAAAGCAAGAAACTTTTGGTTTTGATCAAGATAATTTACTTAATGCTGGTTTATGCAGGCAAGAAGACATGGACGACAAGACCAGCAATACTAAGACAGATGCAGAGGAGACAGCATGCTGCACCTCACTGACCACATATGATTTGCCCAAATCATTAGACCCTAACTTGCCCAAATCACTGAAGCAACCAGACATAACCAGGAGCGACTTAACCAAATCACCAGAGCAAGTATTAGATAATCTACCCAAATCGATGAGCAAATAGCAAACACCAGATCAGACAGCAACTGCACGAGCTTTGAAACCTCTACCAGGGCACCTCAAATACGCCTACTTAGGGGCTGAAAGAATACTACCAGTCATAGTGCCCAATCAACTAATCCAACAAGAAGAAGAAAGCCTCCTACAAGTGTTGAGAAAACACAAGAAAGCAATAGGGTGGACCTTGGAAGACATAAAGGGCATCTCACCATCAACATGCATGCATCGAATACTCATGGAAGAGGAGAGAAAACATGTTCGTGAAGCTCAAAGAAGACTGAATCCACCAATGATGGAGGTTGTGAAGAAAGAAATAGTGAAGCTCTTAGACACTGGGGTGATCTACCCAATCTCTGACAGCAAATGGGTAAGTCCTATCCACGTAGTTCCAAAAAAGACTGGAATCACCATTGTCCCCAAAGGAGAGCTAGTACCTACTCGTGTGCAAAAAGGGTGGAGAGTGTGCATGGATTATAGGAAGCTTAATGCAGCCACAAGGAAGGACCACTTTTCCTTGCCCTTTATGGACCAAATGCTTGAGAGACTTGTAGGAAAAAGCCACTACTGCTGCCTAGATGGATATTCAGGATTCTATCAAATCCCTGTTACACCTAAAGATCAAGAAAAAACAACTTTCACCTGTCCATTTGGTACCTTTGCATTTAGGAGGATGCCCTTCGGCCTTTGCAACGCACTAGCTACATTCCAACGGTGCATGATGAGTATTTTTTCTGACTATGTGGAGAAGATTATTGAAGTCTTCATGGACAATTTCACGGTGTATGGAAACTTTTTTAATGAATGCCTTGCTAACTTGGAGAAGATACTTCAAAGGTGCTTAGAGACAAATCTGGTTCTAAACTACGAGAAGTGTCACTTCATGGTTAACCACGGTTTGATCTTAGAGGACATCGTTTCAGCAAAAGGGATAGAGGTGGACAAAGCTAAAGTAGACACCATCAAGAGCCTGTCCTATCCAAACAGCATCCGGGAGATTCGCTCTTTCTTAGGAAATGCTGGGTTCTACCGGAGGTTCATTAAGGACTTTTCCAAGATCACTCAGCCATTATGCAGATTGCTTCAACAGGACGTGCCATTTGACTTTGATGAAAGCTGCAGAACAGCCTTCGATTTGATCAAATCACTGCTGGTCACTGCCCCAATCATCCAGCCTCCTGACTGGAACCTTCCCTTTGAGATTATGTGTGACGCCAGCAACTTCGCTGTAGGAGCAGTATTGGGGCAGCGTATAGGTAACTCTCCTTATGTCATTCACTACGCCTGACGCACCTTAGATACAACACAATGTAATTAGTCCACGACAGAAAAGGAGTTGCTAGCCGTGGTATTTGCATTGGAGAAGTTTCGGTCCTATTTACTTGGGACGAAGGTGATTGTTTATTCAGACCATGCTGCATTGAGATACTTATTCAAGAAGAAAGAGGCAAGACCAAGGCTGGTACATTGGATATTACTGTTAGAAGAATTTGATCTAGAAATTCGAGACAAGAAGGGGAAGGAGAACCTTGTAGCTGATCACCTCAGCCGAATACCTTCAGAAATAGAGACATGCCCCATCAATGAAAACTTCCCAGATGAATACCTATTTGCTGCCCAAGACGAACCATGGTATGCTGACATAGTGAATTACCTCGCTACAGGTGATTTACCTTCTGATTTGCCTAAACACATGAGAGACAAGATAAAGAAAGATACAAGGTACTATGTATGGGATGAACCTTACCTGTGGAAGCATTATTCAAACCAAGTGATAAGAAGATGCATCCCAGATCAAGAAATTTCTTCAGTCCTAGCCTTCTGTCACTCATACGGTTGTGGAGGACACTTCGGTCCACGCAAGACAACACAAAAGATCCTTGAATGTGGGTTATATTTGTTGAAAAATCCAAAGATTATTGCAACCCAAATTGCGCAGCAGAAAAAATAAAATCTCAGATTTCCTTTCCCAGAATCCGAGTGCTTCGTTTATTTCATAAGAAAGATATGAGACTAACCTGTTAAACTTGTCCAAAAGATACAATGCCGGACTGATGGTACTGCTTTTTCAAACGAACACCCTCAATGGTATCTACATGAACGTCTTCTATCCTTCTAGAGTGCTAGCTCTCTCAAGGATGGATAGATTATGTGCTCTACAATCTGCAACTGTTAGAATGAATTTTTCTCCAAAAATTAACATCATCTCCACAATTCGTAGAAGGAGTATTTATATGTTTCAGTCTTTTGTTTTTCCACAACTCTTTTCCCAAAAGAGTTGTGTTCAGAACCCACTATCACAATCTCGCAGATACTCAAATATCTTATGTGATAGAGTCCTTTATCTGTAACAGTTACAGATAGATTTGCAGATATTTTAAATATTATTATCTCATAATAATAAATAATTAATAATTAATATTAATAATAATAACACTTTATTATTATTAATTATATTAATGATTAATAATAATAACACTTTATTATTATTAATTATATTAATGGGCTTTGGGCTTTTAGCCCATTAATATGTCATAGCACATCAACAATGTTCTTTTGTGTGTGACCCAATAGGCTCATATTAATTGGCAACAGGCCCAGTCCCACAAGGCCCATAAGTCATAAGTGGCCTCTAGCAAGACATTATGACTACCCAAATAATATGAGGATCAATAGTCCGATAAAGCCTAATAAATAGAACATGTATTAATCCCTTTATCACATGATATCTAGTTTGAACATAAGTCATGGTCAATGTCAAACTTATAATGTTCAAACTTATGATTTCTCGATCTCTAAGTAGACTGATAAATTCAAATAATATTGATCACACTATCAATTCATTTGAGCATGGCCATGCATTTCTCAGTCTCACTTATCGAGGGGCCCAGAAGATATCTCTCTCAGAGAGAGGGATAAATCCTATCTTGATCGTTCAATATCCTCTACATAATTTCTATTATGCTTAATCATAACCTTTATGATTGTCCGATTAAAGACAATGTTTGGTTATGTCAAAACATAATAGTCATGTTGGAAACTATGACAATCTCAAATCAAAGGATTAAGACATAACTACTTTGAGATTCACTTATGACAATAACTCGTGTAGTGATATCAATGCGGGTCCATCCAATACTTTGTTCTCTAACAAGTATGTAATACCTGGCTAGACTCCGGTATCGGAATTCCTACCGTCCGGTGGAATCTCGGATGTCGGAAGCCTCTAGTAGGGTAGAGCCATGTTTTTATGAAGTGTTTTAATGTGTTTTATGTTTTAAGCATGAAAGAAAATGAGTTTTTGCATGAAAATAGCATTGGAGGAAAACTCAGGTTCGGCCGCCGAACCTCAAGTTCGGCCGCCGAACATGCATGCGTTGCGGGTGTGCTTTAGGCCCCCGAAAGCATAAGTGAGGGAAGTCCAGGTTCGGCCGCCGAACCTCAAGTTCGGCCGCCGAACATGGCATGCATGCGGAGGCACATTCGGCCCCCGAACGTGGTCTGGCCAGCCACTATAAAAGGGTCCCTTAGCCGAAAACGGGCGAGTTTTTTTCCCATTTTCGGCCAAGGTGAGTCTCCGCCGTCCCTCACCCATCTTTGACGTCTTTCCTCTAAATCTCTCAAGATTTTCATTTGTTTTAACTTTGTTTTGAAGATTTAAAGCTTTTGAGCAAAGTTTTGGAGCTTGGAGGTTCAAGAACCCAAACTCTCCCAACTTCGAGTTTAGGTCGTCTCTCTCTCGATCTTCAAGAGGTAAGAGCCGATCTTAAGCTCATTGCATGTTTTAAGTAAGTTTTAAGTAGATCTATGGGATAGAATGCATGTTTAGGTTATGGTTATGCTTTTGGAGTTTATGGGTATAAATGTATGTTCATGAGCAATGTGAGTTCTTGATGTGTTGTAGATGGGGTTTATGTTGGTTTGAGGCCCCTAGGAACATGTATGCTTATGTTTGTGTGTTGTAGAATAGGTTTAATGCATGTTTGATAAGTTTGGAGGCGAAATGTGCAAAGGGAGCCAAGTTTCTGCCCTTTGGCAGAAACCAGGTTCGGCAGCCGAAGGATTTTCGGCCGCCGAACATGGCTGGGGAGGCAGCCTTTCGGCTGCCGAAGCTTGCCCCTGAAAGGGAGACTTTCGTCTCTGTCTTGCAGTTTCGGCCGCCGAACATGCATGAGTTTCGTCTCTGTCTGGGAGTTTCGGCCGCCGAAGGTGCCGCCGAACCTGCCTGACTTTCGGCTCTGGAGGGATTTTCGGCCGCCGAACCTGCCGCCGAAAGTGCCCTGTCCAGGCCTTCCTTGCATGTTTTCCTATGATTGTTTCGTGATGTTTCTAGGGGGTTTTGGGGAGTAGTTTATAGTTATGTTCAGGTATGTTTGGTCCCTCATTTGAGTCCACCTGTGTAGGTTCGGACCCGAGGAACCGAGGACCCCAGCAGTGAGTTCAGCTGCTTCGGTGTTGTCAGAGTCAGCCAGAGGTGAGTGGAACTAAACTTAATCTTTTAAATTAAATGTTTTATCATGTTTCATGCATCATGATTATGCAATAGGATGATTGCATTAGTTTCCACGAATATGCCGCATTGCATCGATTGTTGTTGATGTGGGTGAATATTGGATGACCCAATTAGTCCATGACAGGAAGACCAGGACCCCATTCTATGGCCTGGCACTATGTAAGGAAAGACCAGGACCCCATTCTATGGCCTGGCACGGTTATGGGACTCGAAGACCAGGAGCCCAGAGGAGGCCCTGGGGCAAATGGTAAGTAATGTATGTTATGACAGGAAGACCAGGACCCCATGCTACGGCCTGGCATAGAGTTAGCTTGGACTAATTGGTGACAAGTTCACCCAACCCTTATGTGAATTGTCTGTGTTATGATGCATTTCATTGGAGCATAGTGTTAATATGTTTTATAGTGCTACTCACTGGGCTTTTAGCTCACCCCTCTCCCTTTCACCCCCAGGCTTGCAGGTACAGGATAGAAGAAGAGGTCGGTTAGAGTAAAGCTTGTTGTGTAATAGCTAGAATGTGGACATGACAAATCGTAGTATGATGTAATGTAATAGTACAGTATAGTTATGTAATGATGTTTATGAATGTTAGAGGTGTGCTTGACCATAGACTATTGTTATCCCTTTTTAATTACATGATCGTAGAGATTTTTATGATGTTTATGTAAACCAACTCAGCATATGTTATGTCACCCATTGGGGGCATTGATGAGATCCCACTGAGGGATCAATATTATGATTATGTTATGTATGATGTATATGCGCAGGTTGAGTTTGGTTGATGTATATGGAAAGAGAAGTTTTAATTTTTATGTATGTTGTTGATCATGTATGGGATTATACAGGTTTTCAGGTTACATGTCAGGCTTGCTACGGGTCCCGGCGGCCTTAAGCCGATCTGGATCCTAGCGCCGGTAGCGGTCCGATTCTCGGGTCGTTACAGAATGGTATCAGAGCCCTAGGTTCATATGGTCGGACCTAGAGTGTCGGGCTCATAGATGTTATAGAAGGTCAAGCACAATAGGAAGGTCATGTCCACTAGGATAGGATGTGGAGTCCTGTCTTGATTAATGATGTGAAATGCCATGATAACATGCATGTGCATTGATGATATGCTATGATATGTGATGTATGTGCTGAGGGTTCATGTGTGCCCACGTGAACCATATGATGCTAATGTTGTGCTATGTGTGCTGTTTTTCAGAAACAGGATGAGAGGAACTCGTCGATCAGCAAGATTGACTGGAGTACCACCTGAGGATGAGGGCATGAGCGCCCGTCCTCCAGCATCGCCTAGGGCAATGTCTAGTAGGTCTAGCAGAGAAAGAGCAGTAAGAGACCCTAGAAGGTCTCTGGATCTGGGTAGGAGCAGATCAGTCAGAGGAACAGTTCAGGGAGGAGCGTCAGAAGGTATGGGGGATGATATGGATGTAGAGCAGAGGAGGGATGGCAGTCTGGGAGTTAGCATGTCAGAAGAGGGAATGGGAGAATCCCAAGGAGGCACTCAGGCCTCGGGATTTGTTCAGCCACCCCACTACCCACACTTCTCACAAAACCCTGGGTATTCGATGGGAGGCACATCGGATTACCCTAGCTTCACCCCTTATCCCACACAGATGCCATACCCACCATACTACCCACCATATTCACAATACCCAATGTATCCACCCCCACCTTACTATCCAAATCCAGCAAACCCTACCTCAGAAAATGTTGCACCACCTCCACCACCTACAGAACCAGCAGCCCCAGTTGCTCAACCTTCTAGACCTAGCTCAGCCAGTGGGAGCAAGGTCAAGATGACTGAATACATGAAGTTGGGTGCTCCCCAGTTTGAGTCAGGTGATGACCCGTTTGTGTATCTTGAGAGGGTCAAGACTATTACAGAGGAGTTAGGGGCGGATAACAGTAGAGCCATTCAAATGGCTGGGTTCACACTTAAGTGCAAGAAGGCACGAGAGTGGTTCAAAAATTATGTGAACCCGAGGGTGGACAGCATGTCTTGGGAAGAATTTGCAAACGAGTTTGCAGGATGGGCTTTTCCCGATAGTTCAAGGGAGCTGAAAATGATAGAATTTGAACAGTTAAGGCAGACAGAGGATATGAGTGTAGAGGAGTACACCGACAAATTCTTGGAGCTGTTGCCTTTTTCTGGGCAGAGTCTGGATACAGATTCGAAGAAGTCAAGGAGGTATGTCATGAAACTTCATTCCAGGTATTCCTCCTTGATTCAGTCCGTGGACAGGGAGAGCTTCCATACCATAGTAGATATGGCTAGGAAAATGGAGGCCAGTGCCATCATTCAGGGGACAGTTAAGCAGACAGTGGCACAGCCTTCTGGTTCTAAAACTCCGGGTGGGGGAAGATTAGATCCTTCTACCCTGAGTGCAGCAGCTTCAGGCAGTAAGAGATGGGGTAAACCCAAGGGTAAGAAGAATAAGTTCTGGAGTAAAGTCAAGTCCAGTCTGGGATTTGGGAGTGGCTCAAGCTCTGGTGCGGATAATGCAGTTTGTG
This sequence comes from Manihot esculenta, assembly GCF_001659605.2. Classification (NCBI taxonomy): domain Eukaryota; kingdom Viridiplantae; phylum Streptophyta; class Magnoliopsida; order Malpighiales; family Euphorbiaceae; genus Manihot; species Manihot esculenta. Next base: position 17,971,394 of record NC_035177.2, on the reverse strand, counting down.
CGAGGTGTGGTAGGCTACACAGGGGAGTATGTCGGTTTGGGACGAACACCTGTTTCAGATGTGGTCAGGAGGGGCATATGGCTCGAGAATGTCCAAGAGCAGTCCCGATGGCTCAGTCCCAGCAGATAGCTTCAGGCAGTGTAGCGCAGCCAGCAGCTCCAGCCATGACTCAGGCTAGTGGCAGAGGCAGAGGGAGAGGGGCAGCCTCTTCTTCAGCGGGTTTCAGAGGTGAAGGTCCATCGGCTCCAGCACGGATCTTCACAATGACACAGCAGGAGGCAGATGCATCTAACACCGTGGTGGCAGGTAACTTAATCATTGGTTGTTCAGATGTGTATGCCTTGATGGACCCTGGTGCATCTCATTCTTTTATTGCACCGAGAGCCGTTGAGAGGTTAGGGTTGATGACTTCTGGGTTAGAGTGTCCTCTCTGGGTCAGTGGACCCAAGTGTGACCCATCAGTGGCAGAGTCAGTCTGCCAGTGTAGTCCTGTGTTTGTTGAGGGAAGATGCTTGTCCGCCGACCTGGTGGTTCTAGATTTGACAGACTTTGACGTCATTCTAGGGATGGACTGGTTATCTACCCATGGTGCTACCTTGGACTGCAGGGACAAGGTAGTCAGGTTCAGAGGTCAGGATGGGTATGAGGTTGTCATCAGAGGAGACAGGAGGGGTACACCTAGAGGTCTGATATCAGCTCTTCAGGCTCATAGGTTGCTCAGGAGGGGATGTCAGGGGTATTTGGCTCATGTGAGAGAGCTTAACAGTCAGGTTAGAGAGCCCGCCTCGGTGCCAGTGGTTAGAGAGTTCTTAGATGTGTTCCCAGACGAGCTGCCAGGTTTACCACCTACTAGGGAGATAGAGTTCGAGATAGAACTGATGCCTGGAACCCGACCGATCTCTATCCCTCCCTTCAGGATGGCGCCAGCAGAACAATTGGTACTCACTCTCACCAGACTATTCCCTTAAAGTGGGAGGTCAAGGGTTCGAGTAGTGAGGGAGGCGACCTAATTTCCAAAGGGAAATTTGAGCCAAATCCACTTGGGGAAGGATGCGATGCGAGAACCCAAGGGGACAAATCCTGCCAGGAACCCGTGAGGGTGAATGGATGTTAAGAGCTGTTCACGACGCCAGTGGAAAGCCCGAGGTGGCAAGAGGCCAGGCGAGGGATAGCCCTGGGCCGTGAACGGTAACAGTGCCGGTGAGAGGGCCGAGCTGTTACAAAGTATCTATGATTATTGAATTATATCAATATATACATAATCATCTCATGATTATCAATCAATAATCATACTAGCTATATTTTATTATTATCAACATAATAATAAGTAACCAGGGATGATAATCATTATTATGTAACATGCAAACAAATAATAATGATGATAAAAACCTCTAATATTAATAACCAAAACGACATACAAAAAATGTAATACCCGGCTAGACCCCGGCATCGAAATTCCTACCTTCCGGCGGAATCTCTGTTGGAATCCAGAATTCACGGATGTCAGAGCCTTCTAGAAGGGTAAAATAAAGGTTTTCTAAAATGTTTTTTATATGTTTTTATGGTTTTAATGAAGAAAGAAATTGAGTTTTGAAAGAAAAGACCAAGGAGGGAAAAGCCAGGTTCGGCCGTCGAACCTCATGTTCAGCTGCCGAACATTGGGCTCTTGCGGAAGCACCTTTGGTCCCCGAAGGTGGTCTGGCCAGCCACCTATAAAAGGCCCCTTGTCCGAAAATGGACGAGTTTTCTCTCTTTATTTTCGGGCATAGGTGCGATTTCGCCCTCCTTTGGTTGATTTTGTGTTTTCCTTCATTTCCTTCAAGTTTTGATGATTTTTTACCTTTGTTTTAAAGATTTTAAGGTAAGATCAAAGTTTTGAAGCTTGGAGACTCTCGGAGCTCGATTTCTCCCAATCTCCAAGTTTGGATCACCTCTCCTCTCGATCTTCAAGAGGTAAGCGTAGATCCTCACCTTCTTTTATGTTTTAAGTAAGTTTTGAGGGGTTTTAAGGGTGTTTAATGCATGTTTAGAGTAGATGTAAAATGTTAGGGTTATGTTAGTTTAATGAGAAATGTGATGTTAAATGTGATGTTTGTTGGGGTATAGGCTAGTTTTATGCCCCTATATGCTTGATGATGTGTTTATGCATGCTTTTGAGTGTTGAGTATGAGTTTGGATGGTTTTGGGAGGCTAGATGAGAGAGGCAAATTGAGTTCTGCCATTCTGGAGTTTGGCCGCCGAAGCCAAGTTTGGTCGCCGACCCTGCCTGTGGAGGCAGCTTTAGGCCGCCTAAACTCGCCCCCGAAAGTTTGGACTTTCGGCTCTGGAGGGGAGTTTCAGCCGCCGAACCTGCCCCCAAAAGTGCCTGACTTTCAGATCTGTGAAGGCCTTCGGCCGCCGAACCTGCCCCCGAAAGTGCCTGACTTTCGAATCTGTAGGGACCTTCGGCCGCCGAACCTGTCGCCGAAAGTCCCCTGCCCAACCTTCCTTTGGTCGTTTTCTATGCACTTTTTGTGATGTTTTAGGGGTTTTTGGGGAGTTGTTTAGAGTCATGTTAGAGTTTGTTTGGTCCCTCATTTGAGTCCACCTGTGTAGGATTGGACCCGAGGAATCGAGGAAGCCAGCAGTGTTAGTTGTTTCAGAGTCAGCCAGAGGTGAGTAGAACTGAACTATGTTTTAAAGTAATGAAATCTTTTTAGCATGTTCATGCATCACGAATGTCATGATATGTATTAGGTTGTTTTGCATTAGAATTCACGAATATGATGCATTGCATAATATGATGTTGATGTGGATGGATATTGGATGACCCACTAACCCTCGGTATGATATGATATGGTATGATAATCAAGTCTAGGGCTGCCCATGCCACGCGTCCTGGTACAATGTAAGCAAGCCTAGGGCTGCCCATGCCACGCGTCTTGGCACCATGTAAGAAAGTCCAGGGCTGCCCATTCCACGCGTCCTGGCATTTTGTTATGTTTAAGAGGAAGTCCTGGGGAGCTCCGTCGAGGGCCGGGCCCATTGGATTATGTAGAGGGTTACTGGTGACAAGTCCATCCTTGTTGTGAATTGTTTGTGTTGTGACGCATTTCATGAAAGCATGTGTTTTATTAAATTGTTTTTACTGTTCTGCTCACTGGGCTTTAGTAGCTCACCCCTTTCCCCTAATCCCCAGGTTTGCAGGATCAAAGATAGTACGGGAAGTTGCCAAGGTTGATGGTATAGTCTATGTAATAGATTAGTAGTGGACATGTAATGTATTGAGGATAGTATTGTGGTTGACCCTATTGATAGATTGTAATCCCTTTTGTACATGATCTTTATGTTAATGTTTTAATGATGAGATGTGTTGAACCAAGCTTGATGTATGAGATGTTGGCCCTACTAGAGCATTTGATGAGGGCTCTAGTATGGGGTTTTTATGTATACAGTTTTGGTGCATGCACAGGTCAAGCTTGGTGTATGAAAAGTTAGTTTTTATGAAAATGTTGATCATGTGTGGGATTTTAGCAGGTATACAGGATGTATGTTAGGCTTGCTACGAGTTCCGGCGACCTTAAGTCGATCTGAATCCTAGCGCCGATAGCGGTCCGGTTTCCAGGTCGTTACAGAGTGGTATCAGAGCCCTAGGTTCATATGGTCGGACCTAGAGAGTGTCGGGCTCATAGATGTTCTAGAAGGGCAAGCACAATAGGAAAAATCATGTCCAATAGGATAGGATATAGAGTCCTGTCTTGAGGATGATGTGAAATGCCATGATGATATGCATGTGCATTAATGATATGCTATGTATGATGTGGGTTCATGTGTTTCCACATGAACCATATGATGCTAATGTTTATGTGTTTCATGTCATTTTTCAGAAGTAGGATGAGAGGCTCACGTCGATCCGCTAGATTGATAGGAGCTCTACCGGAAAATGAGGGTATGGATGCCCGTTCCCCTGCTTTGCCAAGGGCAATGTCTTGTAGATCAAGTAGAGAGGGAACGTCAAGGGACCCTAGAAGGTCTTTTGATGTAAGCAGGAGGGGAACAGTTCAGGGTGGAATGTCAGCTGATGTGAGGGGATCAGAGGAGGATGAACAGAGAAGAGATGGTAGCTTGGGCATGAGTATGTCAGAAGAGGGCATGGGAGAGTCGCAAGGAGGCGCTCAGGCCTCGGGGTTTGGTTACCCACCCTAATATCAACCCTTTCCACAGGGCCCAGGGTATGCAATGGGGGGTACATCGGATTACTCCAGCTTTAATCCATATCCCTCCTTCATGCCTTATTGTCCTTTTTACCCACCATACCCACAGTACCCTATGCATCCACCCTTACCCTTCTACCCAAATACAGCAAACCCTAACCCAGGGAATGTTGCACCTCCTCCACCATCCACAGAACCTGTAGCCCCTGAAATCCAAACACCCGAACCTAGCTCATCTGTGGGGAGCAAAGTGAAGATGACAGATTACCTGAAGCTGGATGCTCCCAAGTTCAAGACAGGTGATGATCCGTTTGGGTACCTCAAAACGGTCAAAATGATAACAGATGAGCTGGGAGCTAATGACAGTAGAGCCATTCAGATGGCGGGGTTCACATTGAAATGCAAGAAAGCACGAGAGTGGTTTAAAAATTATGTGGACCCAAGGTTGGACAGCCTATCCTGGGAGGAGTTTGCCAATGAGTTTGCTGGATGGGCTTTTTTGGATAGTTCAAGGGAGCTAAAGGTTGTTGAGTTTGAGCAGCTGAGACAGACGGAGGATATGAGTGTTGATGAGTACACCGATAAGTTCCTAGAGTTGCTGCAGTATGTGGGTCAGGCATATGACACAAATCAGAAGAAGGCCAGGAGGTATACCATGAGGCTCCACCCTAGGTATTCCTCCCTGATCCTACCAGCAGAAAGGGAGAGCTTTCACTCTATTGTGGATGCAGCGAGAAAGATGGAGGCTAGTGCCATTATTCAGGGAATAGTGAAACAGCGCGTGGCATAGCCCTCGGGTTCTAAGACCCCATAGAGCATATTTTAGTCCATTTTATCTTGATATTATTGATGATTATTTACATGATTTCTGCTTAATTTAGTGCTCTTGGCATTGTTTTGCAAAAAATAGTGAAAAAGGACATTTTGGAGAAAATACCCTTAAAACTGCCTTAAATGGAGCAAAGGAGAGCAAGCCTGCCAAGCTGAAATCAAGTGAAGCCAAATAAGGAAAGTTCTAAATAAGGAAAGTGGCAAAGAAGGAAAGAACATTCAACCAAAGTAATTTGAAATTCAAATTTCAAATCTCCAAGTAGCCTCTTCCTTATTCAAGAAGCTAAGTCTCAAGTTGCCATATATGAAGAGCCAAATAAGGAAAGTATTTTGAATTTCAAATCTTCAAGATTCATATTCAAATTTTGAATTTCAAAATCCAGCTTGCTAAGGAAGCCAAATCTTGAAGATCACATGCTTGCCAACTCATACTTTGCACATTCAAAATTCACATGTACCAAGAAAGGCTCCACCTTCCTTATTTGTGCATGGGCAGCAACTTGACACTTGGGCAGCCTTTTGGATGCACTTGGGCAGCCTCTTGAAGATGTATGGGCAGCAAAGACATTTGCACCAGCAATTAAATAATGGGCAGCCCCATTCCTTGCAATTGAGGACCAAACGCACTCACCCATTCACGTGTGCATAAGCGTGCATGGGACACGCACATGGACAGCAAATCAAGGCACACATGGACAGCAATTAAAGACCTAGGCAACTCCTCAAATCCTATATAAGAAGTCCTTAAGTGGCCGGCAAGAACAATCTCCAATTCTTCCAAGATTCGGCGCAAGGCAGATTGCAATTTCTCTCCATCTTCGGTTCATCCGTCCCTTTTCTTTCCCTTTTAATTTCTGTTTTAATTCAGCCATGAGTGGCTGGATTCCCTTATTATAGTTGAAGATTGGTTGAAACTAAGGTTGTTTTATGGATTGTAAGATCTGAACATAAAGTATTTGTCTTTGATTTGTTCAATATTCATGCAATTTGGTACTTGAATCTATGATTACTTTGTTGTTTTGATCAAATTGGCCACTTGATTCTTTATTGCAAGGTAATTGATTGTTAGTTTGGATAATTTTTAGTCCGTAATTGCTGGAATTATTCAGACCTAAGAACACTTGGTGTAACAACTAAAGAATTGTATGATCTAGCAACATCTCCATGCGATTGGGTAGCTAGGATTGGATCTCTCTATTTCTTCATGCAATTGACAATTGTTTTGATGCCTAAGGCCCAAGGACGTTCCTTGGCAATTTGTTAATTAGTAATTGATTAGAGGATGTTCCCTAATTGATTTAATCATAAGGAGAGACATGGTGGTGAGAAGCGTTTTCCACCTCCATAACTAATCTATTGAATCAATCAAGAGAACATAAGTTTCAATGATCAATCCAAACAACCAAAGTGGATCCATCTCTTCAACTAGATCTTTCCATATTGAATTTCTCTTTTATTTTAATTACTTGCTGATTTAATTGCTTTCAGTAGTTTGCTAATCAAATCAATCTCAAAACCCCCCTTTTTACTTTTATTGCACTTTACTTTTGTTCCGCTTTCAGTTACTTACTTTCAGTTTCTCATTCAGTTTAATCTATTGGTCTTGTTGAGAAAAATAGATAAGTTTTAAATTCTCTATGGATTCGATCCTTTACCACTATCTGCAATTGTAAAATTGTTGATAACTGGAAATGTTATTTTTGACCGGCTTCGACAACCACGAGTCAAAAATTGACGCCGTTGCCGGAGAATTGTTCTAACTTGTTTATTTTTCTTTCATGACTAGATCTGAATGTAGGGACACTCTGCCTTATGATCCAGAGATTGAACGCACAATCAGAAGACTCGGAAAGTAAGCCACTGCGCCTGAACATTTTGCCACACATTCGGCCGCCGAACTTCATCAACATTCGGCCGCCGAACCTTCCCTTCTCCAGCCACCGAACTTCGCACCAATGGTTGAACCTAATGCACAACATGCTGCCCAAAATGGACAGGCTGTCCATGACCAAATAATTCAAGAAAATCCAGCCATTAGAGCTCCAATGTCAAGAGAAAGAACCATGAGAGAATTGGCAACACCTGTAGGCGATCAAGCACCACTTTGCATTACCTATCCACCTCTGACAGTTCCCTTTGAACTAAAAACAGGTTTGATCCGAAAACAGGTTTGATCCATCTTCTCCCTAAATTTAGAGGTTTGCAAAATGAAAATCCACACAAAGAGTTCAATATTGTTTGTTCATCCATGAGACCTCAAGGTATTTCTAAAGATCATGTTAAGTTAAGAGCTTTTCCTTTTTCATTAGATGACTATGCTAAAGATTGGTTATTTTATTTGCCACCTGGATCTATAACTTCGTGGGATGATATGGTCCAAACCTTTTTGAACAAATACTTTCCAACATCTAAGTCAATTGGCATAATAAGAGAAATCACTAGCATAAGACAGAAACCAACTGAGGATTTATATGATTATTGGGAAAGGTTTGAAAGACTGTGTACAGGTTGTCCACAACATGATATGTCAGACAGGTCCCTCATATAGTTCTTCTATGGGGGATTGCTCTCATCAGAAAGGTGATTCATAGATGTAGCTTGTGGTGGATCCATTGCAGACAAGACACCTAGGGAGATGAGAGAGTTGATCTCCACACTTGCAGCCTCATCTAGGCAATATGGAGAAGAAAAGCAACTGCAAAGAGGAGTCAATGAGGTAAGTTCACCTACTATTTCTGAATTGACATCTGTTATGAAAGATTTTACCATAGGACTGGTTCAACAGATTCAAGCAACCCAGCCACCTAGGCCATGTGGTATTTGTGCATATGTAGGACATCCAACTGATCAATGTCCTACTCTTCAAGAAGACAACCAGCAAGTTAATGCCATTGGAGGATATAACAACCAGCCTAGACATGATCCATATTCCAACACCTACAACCCAGGTTGGAGGGACCACCCAAATCTCAGCTATGGAAGGGCCAACAGCAATCAGAACTATCAGAACTATCAAAGGAATCAAGCCCAACCAGAACCTCCAAATTCCATCCATCACCTTGAAAAGATGATGGAAACAATGGTAAATGCCATGCAGGGCATGCGACAGAACATAGGACAACTGACTGCGTCCATGAGCAGATCTGAAATGCAAGGTAAGCTCCCTTCTCAAACTGAAACTAATCCTAGACAAAATGTTAGTGCCATTACTCTGAGAAGTGGAAAGGAGCTTCAAAATGCAAGATATGAGGAAGAAAAGCAAGTTGCACAAGAGCCTGCACAACCTGAAACCTCTCCTGCGCAAACTGAAACATCTGTGCAACCCCATCTCCATGAGCCGGCCAGCCGAGCTCCACCTGAAGCACCTCATGCGTAAAAGACTAATTAAAAGGTAAGCTTTCACATTCCACCTCCTTTTCCAAAGAGATTTGAAAGAACACAAAAAGAAAAGGAAGAAAAAGAGATTCTTGACACCTTCAGAAAGGTCCAGATCAACACACCTCTGCTAGATGCTGTTAAGCTGATTCCAAGGTACGTAAAATTTCTAAAAGAACTTTGCACCAATAGAAGAAAGCTTGCTGAGAGAGAAAAAGTAAGTGTAGGTGAAGTTGTTACTGCTGTGATTAAAAGAGAACTCCCTACTAAATGCAAAGACAAAGGTATGTTTGCTTTTTCTTACAAAATTGGGAACGTTGGTATTAAGAAAGCTATATGTGATCTTGGTGCATCCATCAATGTTATGCCTCTTTCCATCTATAATTCTCTGAATGCATGTGCACTGAAAGACACAAGAGTTGTGATTCAATTAGCTGATAGATCTATGGTATATCCCATAGGTGTCCTAGAAGATGTGTTAGTTCAAGTAGATTAACTTGTCTTTCCTACAGATTTTTATGTGATTGATACTAAGAAAGATAGTTGCAATACTAGTTCTGATATCCTTCTTGGATGTCTTTTCTTGAGTACTGCTAGGACTAAGATTGATGTGCATGATGGTACTTTGACTATGGAGTTTAAGGGGAAGTCATTAAATTCAATGTCTATGATGCTATGAAATATCCACATGATATGTCCCATGTTTATGGTCTTGATATTATTGACTGTTTAAGCCAGGAAATATTTAATGAGAATTAAGATTGTATTCTGAATGATGATCTTTGCAGGAATGAGAGCCAGAAGGAACCAAAACTGAAAGAGACTGTCTGTAGCATCCAACAGGTACATTGCAGTCAAGCGCAGATTAAAGAAAACTCTGTTGCACCACTTCAGCAAGGACCTGCGCAAACTGAAGCCATGATCTTTCGGCCGCCAGACTCTACCACCTTTCGGCCGCCGAACTCTACCATCTTTCGGCCGCCGAACCTTTCACCTCAGCTCCCATTGCAGACTGAAACCGTCTTCAGCGCAACTCTTCAGCCTCCAGCCTAGGCAAGCTCTTCCAGTCCGCCTCTGCAGTCAGATCTTGCGCAGAAGGAGACTTTTGAAACCATCTCTGCGTAGACATCTTTGCAACACCTTTCAGAATCTGAAGAATGTAAGAATGACCTCATTGAACAAATCTTCCTTGCCCAATCTGATGAGCCATGGTACGCAGATATGGTGAACTACTTAGCCACAGGTAACTTACCTTCTGACATGCCAAAGCACAACAAGGATAAGATAAAGAAAGATGCCAAATACTATGTGTGGGATGAGCCCTATTTGTGGAAATATTGTGCTGACCAAATGATAAGGAGATGTATTCCAGACTAAGAAATAGCTTCTGTGCTTACTTTTTGTCATTCATATAGTTGTGGTGGACACTTTGGTCCAAGAAAGACTGCTCATAAAATACTTGAAAGTGGCCTGTTTTGGCCCACTATTTTTCAAGATGCTTTTCTGTTTTGCAGATCATGCGCTAGGTGTCAACAGACTGGAAATCTGAGCAAAAGAAATCAAATGCCACAGAACCCCATCATGGTCTGTGAAGTATTTGACGTTTGGGGCATAGACTTCATGGGCCCATTTCCCCCATCCTTTGGATACACCTACATCATCCTTGCAGTGGATTATGTGTTCAAGTGGGTGGAAGCTATAGCAACAAAGACTGATGATGCCAAGGCAGTAGTAGACTTTGTGAAGACCAACATCTTTGCCCGACATGGAGTACCAAAGGCAATCATCAGTGAAAAAGGGACCCATTTTTGCAATAAGGTAGTGGAAAGCCTTCTCATAAAGCACAATGTGATCCATAGAACATCCACAGCATACCACCCTCAGACAAATGGGCAAACTAAAGTGTCCAATAGAGAAATCAAGGCCATCCTTGAAAAGACAGTGTCTCCTAACCGAAAGGACTGGAGTACAAGATTAGAAGATGCTTTATGGGCCTACAGAACAGCCTACAAAACCCCCATAGGTATGTCCCCTTACAGATTGGTCTATGGGAAAACTTGTCACCTTCCAGTTGAACTTGAACACAAGGCCTATTGGGCAGTAAAGAATTGCAACATAGACCTCAAAGAAGTTGGACAACATCGCAAGTTGCAACTGCAAGAGCTAGAGAAAATAAGACGAGATGCTTATGAGACTTCTTGGAACTACAAAGCAAAAATCAAAGCCTCCCATGACAGTCAGCTTTCAAGAAAACAATTTGAGGTTGGTGATAAAGTCTTACTCTTTGACTCTCATTTGAAATTGTTTTCAGGAAAGCTATGGTCTAGGTGGATTGGACCATTCATTGTAGAACATGCTTACCCACATAGAGCTGTAGACATTCGCAATATAGAGACAGGAAAAATCTTCAAGGTGAATGGCCATCGTCTAAAACCTTTCTATGAAGGATTTGCAGTGCAAGTAGTGGAAGAAATTCCACTACATCAACCATCTCATTCAGCCTAAGTGATCATGCCATGCACACCACACCCCAGGGGAGTACTCAGTTTCCTTTGTTCTTTTATGTTTCTTATACATTGAGGACAATGCATGATTTAGGTGTGGGGGTGCATATTTCTTCTCTTCTTCTTCTCTTCTTCCTCTTCTTTTCTTCTTCTCCTTCCTTTCAGTTCTGCGAATTTACATAGCTTTCAGTCTGCGAAATTTTTTTCATTTTTTCCTTTCAGAATTTGCGATTTCTGCTTATTCAGTTTTGCTTTCAGTTTTGCTTTCAGTTTTCCTTTAGTTTGTTTTCATTTATGCTTTCAATAACACACACACAACCACAACCTTCTTCTTCTTCTTTTTGTTTTGCTATACTCAAACTGATGAACTATGTTGGATGAGTTTTTCTTTCCATGACCCCATTGATGTGATGACTCTTTAAACTTATGTTGAATCAATTGCAGTGAGTTGTATTCATGTTTGAGAATTGCCTTTTGAATTGAATCTTTGAGCTTGCCATGGTGAAAAATGTATTGATGACACTCATTAGAGAGAATGAATTGAAATTTGTGTGAATGAACTTAACATGACTTGATTTAGCAATTGGTGTTGATTTGCCCAATGCATTGATTAAAGAAATTCAGCAAAGGCTTAGACCTCATAAACACAAATTCAAAACTTTTTCAATGGTCAAAAGACTATGAACAAAGCTAGTAGCCACTTAGACAGGTGACCAACTGAGTAACTGGGGGTGGGTATCACAAATATGTACCTTCACGTCAAAAGGTTGGTGACTTTTTCAAGCAAGATTAAAAAGTGCAAAAAGCTGAATAAAGAACTTCAAGGTAAGGGCAAGTCACTCTGAAAGCTAGAAAAAGTCTTATCTGAACAATTAATATGTGCATGTATGATCTCTCTCTTAAGGAAAACAAATCCTAGCCATGGTAAGCAAAGAGAAACAAGGAAAGAAGGTGAGTAATCTTCATGCATTTATTCTTCACTGCAATGATTCAAAATAGGTGTCTTGAGTAAGAGCTTAAGTGGAAATAAGGATCAAGTAGCAAAGAAAGCTTGTTTGACTATGTTTATTTGCTTGAGGACAAGCAAAAGGCTAAGTGTGGGGGTATTTGATAGAACATATTTTAGTCCATTTTATCTTGATATTATTGATGATTATTTACATGATTTCTGCTTAATTTAGTGCTCTTGGCATTGTTTTGCAAAAAATGGTGAAAAAGGACATTTTGGAGAAAATACCCTTAAAACTGCCTTAAATGGAGCAAAGGAGAGCAAGCCTGCCAAGTTGAAATCAAGTGAAGCCAAATAAGAAAAGTTCTAAATAAGGAAAGTGGCAAAGAAGGAAAGAACATTCAGCCAAAGCAATTTGAAATTCAAATTTCAAATCTCCAAGTAGCCTCTTCCTTATTCAAGAAGCCAAGTCTCAAGTTGCCATATATGAAGAGCCAAATAAGAAAAGTATTTTGAATTTCAAATCTTTAAGATTCATATTCAAATTTTGAACTTCAAAATCCAGCTTGCTAAGAAAGCCAAATCTTGAAGATCACATGCTTGCCAACTCATACTTTGCACATTCAAAATTCACATGTGCAAGGAAAGGCTCCACCTTCCTTATTTGTGCATGGACAGCAACTTGACACTTGGGCAGCCTTTTGGATGCACTTGGGCAGCCTCTTGAAGATATATGGGCAGCAAAGACATCTGCACCAGCAATTAAATAATGGGCAGCCCCATTCCTTGCAATTGAGGACCAAACGCACTCACCCATTCACGTGTGCATAAGCGTGCATGGGACACGCACATGGACAGCAAATCAAGGCGCACATGGACAGCAATTGAAGACCTAGGCAACTCCTCAAATCCTATATAAGAAGTCCTTAAGTGGCCGGCAAGAACAATCTCCAATTCTTTCAAGATTCGGCGCAAGGCAAATTGCACTTTCTCTCCATCTTTGGTTCATCCATCCCTTTTCTTTCCCTTTTAATTTCTGTTTTAATTCAGCCATGAGTGGCTGAATTCCCTTATTATAGTTGAAGATTGGTTGAAACTAAGGTTGTTTTATGGATTGTGAGATCTGAACATAAACTATTTGTCTTTGATTTATTTAATATTCATGCAATTTGGTACTTGAATCTATGATTACTTTGTTGTTTTGATTAAATTGGCCACTTGATTCTTGATTGCAAGGTAATTGATTGTTAGTTTGGATAATTTTTAGTCCGTAATTGCTGGAATTATTCAGACCTAAGAAGACTTGGTGTAACAACTAAGGAATTGTATGATTTAGCAACATCTCCATGCGATTGGGTAGCTAGGATTGGATCTCTCTATTTCTTCATGCAATTGACAATTGTTTTGATGTCTAAGGCCCAAGGACGTTCCTTGGCAATTTTTTAATTAGTAATTGATTAGAGGACGTTCCCTAATTGATTTAATCATAAGGAGAGACATGATGGTGAGGAGCGTTTTCCACCTCCATAACTAATCTATTGAATCAATCAAGAGAACATAAGTTTCAATGATCAATCCAAACAACCAAAGTAGATCCATCACTTCAACTAGATCTTTCTCATATTGAATTTCTCTTTTATTTTAATTACTTGCTGATTTAATTGCTTTCAGTAGTTTGCTAATCAAATCAATCTCAAAACCCCCCTTTTTACTTTTATTGCACTTTACTTTTGTTCCGCTTTCAGTTACTTACTTTCAGTTTCTCATTCAGTTTAATCTCTTGGTCTTGTTGAGAAAAATAGATAAGTTTTCAATTCTCTGTGGATTCGATCCTTTACCACTATCTGCAGTTGTAAAATTGTTGATAACCGGAAAGGTTATTTTTTACCGACTTCGACAACCGCGAGTCACCCAAGGTACAGGGAATATTGATCTCCCCTCTTTGAGTGCAGCCGCCCCGAAGGGTAAAAAGTGGGACAGATCCAAGTCCAAGAAGAGCAAGTTCTGGAACAGGTTAAAGTCTGGTTTGGGAATGGGAGGTGGCTCAAGCTCTGGCTCTGACAGTTCAGGATGCATGAGGTATGGAAAGCCGCACAAGGAGGTTTGTCGGTTGGGGTCTACAGTCTGCTTCAGATGTGGGCATGACTCGCGGTTGTCGAAGTCGGTCAAAAATAACCTTTCTGGTTATCAACAATTTACAACTGCAGATAGTGGTGAAAGGATCGAATCCACAGGGAATTGAAAACTTACCTATTTTCCTTATCAAGACCAAGAAAATAAACTGAAATAAAAATAAACTGAAAGCAAAGTAAACTGAAACGAGATAAACTGAAAGCGAGATAAACTGAAAGTGAAATAAACGGAAAGCAAAATAAATTGAAAGCGAAATAAACTGAAACGAGATAAAACTGAAAACGAGATAAAAATAAATTGCAGTAAAAGTAAAATGGGGGGTTTGAGATTGATTTGATTAACAAACTACTGAAAGCAATTAAAATAAGCGAATAATAAAATAAAAGAGAAATAAATAATAAGAAAGCTCTAGTTGAAGAATTGGATCCACTTCAGTTGTTGGGATTGATCATTGACACTTAGTTTCGTTTGATTGATTCAATAGATTAGTTATAGAGATGGAAGACGCTTCTCACCACCATGTCTCTCCTTATGATTAAACTAATTAGAGAACGTCCTCTAATTAATTACTAATTCATAAATTGCCAAGGAACGTCCTTGGGTCTTAAGCATCAAACAATTGTTAATTGCATGAAGAAAGAGAGAGATCCAATCCTAACTATCCAAACGCATGAGATGTTGCTAGATCATACAATTTTCTTGGTTTTTACACCAAGTGTTCTTATGTTTGAATAATCCAAGCAATTACGGACTTAAATCACCCAAACTAATATATTATTACCTTGCAATCAAGAATCAATTGGCCATATTGATCAAAATAATAAAGCAACAATGGAATTTAGCATGAGATTTTATGAATATTGAATAACAAAAGATAAACAATGTTTGATCAAGTCTCCCAATCCATAAAACAACTACAGCATCACCTAATCTTCAACTAGAATAAAAGATTTCAGCCTCTCATGGCTGAAACAAAAACCAAAAATAAAAGAAAAGAAGAAAGGTAGAAGAAGAGATGTGAATCCCGTAGGTGTCTCCCAAGGGGAGTGTGTAAAGAGCTGTTGGGAGGCTCCTTATATGTCTTTTTATAGTTGAAAGTGTTGTCCTAGGTCGTTACATACTGTCCTTGCTGCCCAAGAGGTGCTTGCTATCCAAGTTGTGTCTGAAAAGGAAAGAATCGTGTTGCAAGCTCTTCAGAAGCCAAGAGGCATGCACATACTCTTCATAGGGAAAGTGGCGCGTGGATTGGACTGCAGAAGGAAGGTGGCGTGCGGTCATTGAATGCAGAAGGGAAAGTGAATCTGTCCAGTCTTTCCTTTTTAGGTGGAGCCTTCGTTTGAATTTTGAATGCTGAACGCAGAAGAGGCAAGTGCGTCTCCATGAAATCTTGCTGCCTAAATAGGAAGATATGACTGCTACAGTGTGTGCACATCTTTGAACAAGGAAAGAAAGATCTGCGATTTGAATTTTAAATAATCTTCTGACTGAGCTTTCCTTATTTGCTTTTGCTTCTGCACTTTCCTTATTTGAAAACTTTCCTTTTCTGAAAACTTTCCTTATTTGAAAACTTGTCTTTTTTGGCACTTTCCATATTTGGCACTTTTTGGCAGTTTTAAGAGCATTTTCTCCAGATTGTCTCTTTACACCTAATATCTGCAAAACATGATTAAAACCACAAAATTAAGCAGAAAAAATGCAAATAAACATCAAGAACATAATGATAAAGTGGACTAAAATATGCTCTATCAAATACCCCCACACCTAGCCTTTTGCTTGTCCTCAAGCAAATAAACATAGTCAAATAAGCTTTCTTTGCTACTAGATCCTTATTTCCACTTAAGCTCTTACTCTAGACACCTATTTTGAATCATTGCAGTGAAGAATATATGCATCAAGGTTACTCACCTTCTTTCCTTGTTTCAACTTACCATGGCTAGGATTTGTTTTCCTCAAGAGAGAGATTACACATGCACATATTATTTATTCAATTAAGACTTTTTCTAGCTTTCAGAGTGACTTGCCCTTACCTTGAAGTACTATGTTCAGCCTTTTGCACTTAAGTTTTGCTTTAAAAAGTCACCAACCTTTTGACGTGAAGGTACATATTGGTGATACCCACCCCTAATTACTCAGTTGGTCACCTGTCCAAGTGGCTACTAGCTCTGTTCATAGTCTTTCAACCATTGGAACAGTTTTGAATTTGTGCTCATGAGGTCTCTGCCTTTGCTAAATTTCTTTAGTCAATGCATTAGGCAAATCAACACCAATTGCTAAAACAAGTCATGTTAAGTTCATTCACACAATTTTCAATTCATTCTCTCTAATGAGTGTAATCAATATATTTTTCACCATGGCAAGCTCAAAGATTCAATTCAAAAGGAAATTTTCAAACATGAATATAACTCACTGCAATCGATTCAATATAAGTTTAAAGAGTCATCACATCAATGGGGTCATGGAAACAAAAGCTCATCAACATAGTCTATCAGTTTGAGTGAAGCAAAACGGATCACAAAAAGGAAGAAGACTGTGGTTGTGTGTGTTATTGAAAGCAAAAATGAAAAATTGGAAAAAAAATCACACTAAAAATGAAAACAAAAATTCAAACTAAAAATCAAAGCAAAAATAAACAAAAATAAAGATTCAGAAATATGCACCCCCACACCTAAATCATGCATTGTCCTCAATGTATTGGAAAAATTAAAATGCAAAAGAAAACTGAGTACTCCCCTAGGTGTGGTGTGCATGGTGCAATCCACTTGATCAAGACTCAAGTAATTGGGGAAGGGAAAAGAGTCTCAATTGAATTGAGTAGAAAGTGTAACACTCCTTTTGATTTGGTCATAACCCATCCTATTTTTTCCATGTACTCATGAAGTAACATGATTAGCTTCTCTTCTTTCAGATGAGGTGGGTCTCTAGCTCTCACGTTTGCATTTTTTAGCACTTCCAACTTCAATTGATATTTTTCCATAGGTAGCTGCAATTTAGTACTGAATTCAAGCAAAAAAAACTCTACCTTATCCGGAGGTTTGGGAAGGCATTGATCTGCATGGTCCTTTGGTTTAGGCACTTGGAATACCAATTGTTCCTTATGAGCAAGGGCTGTTTGCGTTGGATCTATTGCTAAATTGGTTTCAGTTTGCTCCTTCTGTGCAAGATCTGTCTGCAATGGAAGGCTGGAAGGAGTTTCATGCGATGGAAGCTGAAGAGGTGCGACTAGAAGAGTTGCAGGACTATCCTGCGATCCAAGCTGAGGTGGTTCGGTTGGAGTTCCTTCTGACTGTGCAAGATTGATCTGAAGATGTGCGATTGGCTCTCCTTTGTTCTGCGCATGTGTGCAGTCCACCTGTTGGATGCAACAGTCAGTTTCTTTCAGTTCTGGCTCTTTCTGGCTCTCTTCCCTGCAAGGATCATTGTTTAGTATATCATCTTGATTTGTATAAAAAACATCTTTGCTCAAATAATCAATGATATCTAAGTCAACAACAGGTTCTGTTTGACCAATTTGTTTGGACAAACAGTTTTCTGGTTGTTTCTCTTTAGTAGCTTGTTCTTGAACTTGCGAACTTTCATCATCTGTCTCATCATCTTGAAACTCTTGCTCCCTTCTCAACATGTTTGCATTTATTGAGGTGGCAAATTGTTCCACCCGCTGTTGGAGGTTTTGTATAAAACTTGCCAATGTCTCCATCATCTTCTCAAGGTGCTGGTTGGAACTTGGAGGTTCTGGTTGGGTTTGATATCCTTGATAATCCTGGTAGTTGTTAGCCTCTGCATAACTGAAGTCTAGATAGTCTCCCCAACCTAGATTATATGTATTATAGTAGGGGTCATGTCTTGGTTGTTCGTAGAATCCTCCATATGCATGAACTGGTTGGTCATTGAATCCTCCAAATGTATGTCTAGGCTGACTATTCCCATAAAGCATAGGACATTGATCAGTTGGGTGTCCTACATATGCATAGGTCCCATATGGCCTTGGTGGCTGAAATGCTTGAACCTGTTGAACTAGTCCTATGGCAAAATCTTTCATAAAAGATGTCAGTTCAGAAAGCTGAGAAGAAGTGGCAGGTGTACTTACCTCATCCATGATTCAGATCTGCGATGGTGACTGTGCCTTTGGCAAGATGTTTGGCGGCCAAATGAGGATGAGGTTCGGCGGCCGAATGTGTTGCAGAAGGTGCTCCTGCGCAAAAGTGGTCTTCACTTTTTTTTTTATGTTCAGATCTGCGATGAGGTGTTCTTTGGGTGGCAAATCTAGTCCTGAAAGAAAAACAAATAAGTTAAATCAACTCCCCGGCAACAGCGCCAATTTTTGACTCGCGGTTGTCGAAACCTATAAAAAATAACCTTTCTGGTTATCAACAATTTACAACTACAGATAGTGGTGAAAGGATCGAATCCACAGGGAATTGAAAACTTACCTATTTTCCTTATCAAGACTAAGAGAATAAACTGAAACAAAAATAAACTGAAAGCAAAGTAAACTGAAACGAGATAAACTGAAAGCGAGATAAACTGAGAGCGAAATAAACGGAAAGCAAAATAAACTGAAAGCGAAATAAACTGAAACGAGATAAAACTGAAAACGAGATAAAAATAAATTGCAGTAAAAGTAAAATGGGGGGTTTGAGATTTGATTTGATTAACAAACTACTGAAAGCAATTAAAATAAGCGAATAATAAAATAAAAGAGAAATAAATAATAAGAAAGCTCTAGTTGAAGAATTGGATCCACTTCAGTTGTTGGGATTGATCATTGACACTTAATTTCTTTTGATTGATTCAATAGATTAGTTATGGAGATGGAAGGCGCTTCTCACCACCATGTCTCTCCTTATGATTAAACCAATTAGGGAACGTCCTCTAATTAATTGCTAATTAATAAATTGCCAAGGAATGTCCTTGGGTCTTAGACATCAAACAATTGTTAATTGCATGAAGAAAGAGAGAGATCCAATCCTAACTACCCAAACGCATGAGATGTTGCTAGATCATACAATTTCCTTGGTTTTTACACCAAGTGTTCTTATGTTTGAATAATCCAAGCAATTACAGACTTAAATCACCCAAACTAACATATTATTACCTTGCAATCAAGAATCAATTGGCCATATTGTTCAAAACAACAAAGCAACAATGGAATTAAGCATGAGATTGTATGAATATTGAATAACAAAAGATAAACAATGTTTGATCAAGTCTCCCAATCCATAAAACAACTAAAGCATCACCTAATCTTCAACTAGAATAAAAGATTTCAGCCTCTCATGGCTGAAACAAAAACCAAAAATAAAATAAAAGAAAAAAGGTAGAAGAAGAGATGTGAATCCCGTAGGTGTCTCCCAAGGGGAGTGTATAAAGAGCTGTTGGGAGGCTCCTTATGTGTCTTTTTATAGTTGAAAGTGTTGCCGTAGGTCCTTACATGCTGCCCTTGCTGCCCAAGAGGTGCTTGCTGCCCAAGTTGTGTCTGAAAAGGAAAGAATCACATTGCAAGCTCTTCAGAAGGCAAGAGGCATGCACATGCTCTTCAGAGGGAAAGTGGCGCGCGGATTGGACTATAGAAAGAAGGTGGTGCGCGGTCATTGAATGCAGAAGGGAAAGTGAATCTGTCCATAGGTGGAGCCTTCGTTTGAATTTTGAATGTTGAACACAGAAGAGGCAAGTGCGTCTCCATGAAATATTGCTACCTAAATAGGAAGATATGACTGCTGTAGTGTGTGCACATCTTTGAACAAGGAAAGAAAGGTCTGCGATTTGAATTTTAAATAATCTTCTGACTGAGCTTTCCTTATTTGCTTTTGCTTCTGCACTTTCCTTATTTGAAAACTTTCCTTTTTTGAAAACTTTCCTTATTTGAAAACTTTTCTTTTTTGGCACTTTCCATATTTGGCACTTTTTGGCAGTTTTAAGAGCATTTTCTCCAGATTGTCTCTTTACACCTAATCTCTGCAAAACATGATTAAAACCATAAAATTAAGCAGAAAAGATGCAAATAAACATCAAGAACATAATGATAAAGTGGACTAAAATATGCTCTATCAGGGCAGGAGGGGCACATGGCACGGGAGTGTCCCAATGCGACTTTGTTGGCTCGGTCTCTGCAGACGGCTTCAGGTAGTGTGGCTCAGCCAGTAGCTCCAGCCATGACTCAGAGCAGTAGTAGAGGCAGAGGGAGAGGGGCAGCCTCTTCTTCAGCAGGTTCCCAGGTTGAAGGTCCATCAGCTCCAGCTCGGATCTTCACTATGACACAGCAGGAGGCTAACACGTCAAACACCGTGGTGTCAGGTAATCTCATCATTGGTTGTTCAGATGTGTATGCTTTAATGGACCCTAGTGCTTCTCATTCTTTTGTTGCTCCGAGAGCTATAGAGAGGTTGGGTTTGATAGTCTCTGGGTTAGAGTGTCCCCTTTGGGTCAGTGGACCTAAAGTGTGATCCATCAGTGATAGAGTCAGTCTGCCGATATAGTCCAGTGTTTGTTGAGGGTAGATGCCTTCCAGCCGACCTTGTGGTTCTAGACTTGACAGATTTTGATGTCATTCTAGGGATGGATTGGCTATCTACTCATGGTGCTACCTTGGACTGCAGAGACAAGGTAGTCAGGTTTAGAGGACAGGATGGGTCAGAGGTTGTCTTCAGGGGAGACAAGAGGGGTACACGTAGAGGTTTGATATCAGCCCTACAGGCTCGTAGGTTGCTCAGGAGGGGTTGTCAGGGGTTTCTAGCTCATGTGAGAGAGCTTGATAGTCAAGTCAGGGAGCCCACCTCAGTACACGTAGTCATAGAGTTTCCAGATGTCTTCCCAGACGAGCTTCCGGTACTACCACCTGCTAGGGAGATAGAGTTCGAAATAGAAGTGATGCCTAGAACCAGACCAATCTCTATCCCTCCCTGCAGGATGGCACCTGTAGAGTTGAAGGAGCTAAAGGAGCAGTTGCAAGAGTTGGTAGATAAGGGTTTCATTTGACCGAGTACCTCACCTTAGGGTGCTCCAGTACTGTTTGTAAAGAAGAAGGATGGATCCTTCAGACTTTGTATCGACTACAGGCAGTTGAACAAAGTCACTACCAAGAACAAGTATCCATTACCTAGGATTGACGATCTATTTGACCAGCTAGCAGGAGCAGGTTGTTTCTCCAAGATAGATCTGAGATCTGGGTATCACCAGCTAAAAATCAAGGAAGAAGATGTGCCGAAGACGGCGTTCAGGACCAGATATGGGCATTATGAGTTCCTAGTGATGCCATTTGGGCTGACCAATGCCCCTACAACATTTATGGACCTCATGAACAGAGTTTTTAGCCAGTATCTGGATCACTTTGTTATCGTTTTCATTGACAATATCTTAGTGTATTATAGAAACGCAGAGGAGCATGCCCATCATCTGAGGATAGTTTTGTAGACCCTAAGGGAGCACGGCCTGTATGCCAAGTTCTCCAAGTGTGAATTCTGGTTGAGGATCATCTCATTCTTGGGGCATGTTGTATCAGAAAAAGGAATTGAAGTGGACTCCAAGAAGGTAGAAGCTGTAGCTAACTGGCCTAGACCCACTACAGTTACAGAGATTAAAACTTTTTTGGGTTTGGCAGGTTACTACAGGAGGTTCGTCCAAGACTTCTCCAAAATTGCCGCTCCTATAACCAGATTGACCAAGAAGAACCAGAGGTTTGTGTGGTCTGATCAGTGTTAAGAGAGTTTTGAAGAGCTGAAGAAAAGGTTAACGTCAGCACCGGTGTTAACTCTGCCTACGAGTAATGAAGACTTCACAGTGTTTTGTGATGCATCCTGTGTGGGACTAGGTTGTGTGTTAATGCAAAATGAGAGGGTAATTGCTTATGCTTCTAGGCAGCTGAAGAGGCATGAGTTGAATTATCCTACTCATGATCTAGAGATGGCAGCTGTAATATTTGCACTTAAGATGTGGAGGCATTACCTGTATGGGGTAAGATGTGAGATCTTTATAGATCATAAGAGCTTGCAGTACATCTTGAGTTAGAGAGAGTTGAATCTGAGGCAAAGAAGATGGGTAGAACTGCTTAGTGACTATGATTGCAAAATTCAGTACCATCCGGGTAAGGCAAATGTTATGGCAAATGCCCTTAGTCGAAAATCACTTGGCAGTCTATCCCATATTACGGCAGAGAGGAGACCGATGGTGAGGGAATTCTACAAGCTCATTAATGAAGGGCTGCAGTTGGAGTTGTCTGGTACAGGTGCTTTGATAGCCTAGATGAGAGTGACACCCGTGTTTCTGGAGCAGGTGGCTCAGAAACAGCATGAGGACCCCGAGTTGGTAAAGATAGCCAGAGCAGTTCAAGCAGGCAAGAATGATGAGTTCAAATTTGACAGTAAAGGGATCCTCCGCTATGGGAATAGGTTATGTGTACCATATGACATGAGTCTGAAAGGAGACATTATGAGAGAAGCTCATAATGCTAGATACAGCATTCACCCTGGAGCCACCAAGATGTATCAAGATATGAAGAGAGTTTATTGGTGGCCAGCTATGAAAAGAGAAGTGGCACAGTTTGTGTCCGCCTATGAGGTTTGTCAGAGGGTGAAGCTGGAACATCAGAAGCCGGCTGGAATGCTTAACCCACTGCTGATTCCAGAGTGGAAATGGTAGAATATAGCTATGGATTTCGTGGTGGGGTTACCGGCAACGTCCAACAAACTAGACTTCATATGGGTGATTGTGGACAGACTGACCAAATCTGCTCACTTCATCCCTATCAGGAGTGGTTATTCTGTGGACAAATTGGCACAAGTGTATGTGGAAGAGGTTGTCAGGCTGCATGGGGCTCCCATTTCAATAGTCTCAGATAGGGGACCCCAGTTCACCTCCAGGTTTTGGCGGAGTCTGCAGAATGCTATGGGTACCAGGCTAGACTTTAGCACTGCTTTCCATCCACAGACGGACGGACAGTCAGAGAGGACCATCCAGACTATTGAAGATATGCTCAGGATGTGTGTGCTAGATTTTGGCGGTTCTTGGAGGCAGCATCTACCCTTGGTGGAGTTTGTCTACAATAATAGCTATGATGCTAGCATAGGGATAGCTCTATATGAAGCTTTGTATGGAAGGAAGTGTAGGTCACCTGTCTGCTGGGAGGAAGTGGGAGAACGGGCCTTAGCAGGGCCTGAGCTAGTAGAGATCACCAGCAAAGTAGTGCCCATTATCAGAGAAAGAATCAGAACTGTTATGAGTCGCCAAAAGAGTTATGTAGATGTCTGCAGGAAGCATGTAGAGTTTCAGGAGGGAGATATTGTAACGACCCGGAAACCGGTACCCCTCAGTAACGGTCTGAACCATCACTGGCACTAGGATCCAGATCGGCTTAAGGCCGCCGGGACCCGTAGCAAGCCAACTATACTCTCTGTGTACCTGATAAATCCCAGACATGATACAAATAGACTCAACAATCCTGTAAAACTCTGTAGGCTTAACTGCTGCTACTCAGAGATGTCAATCTGAAATGGCCCTCAGGGCCTATACCAGGGACTACTATCTACTGTGGGTCATGGGAATGAAACCCTTTTAATCTGTAACACATTCCACTGGTATCTCATCGAAGCCATACATTAAGCCTAACTCACACATTTCTCATCAAGAAACGTAAAACAGGATTCATGTACAGGGGATTAAGCATACATCACACAACAGCAAAACCACTAGGGAAAGCACAAATCTATCCGTATATGACAGTGCAGATCTATACATTACATGACAGTTAATCTTTTAATTACATCATGTCCACTACACTATTACAGCATACATTCAAGCACAACTTTCCTCTGTACTCTTGCTGACTTTGATTTCCCATAGCTATCTCAGGACCTGCAAAACTGGGGTTAAGGGAGTGGGATGAGATCTAGAGCCCAGTGAGGAGGAACAGTAAAATAGTTCATTAATTACATGCTTTCATGAAATGCATCACATCACAAACATATCATCTCAAGGATGAACTTGTCACCACTAGCCCTCAACTACATGTGATAATCTGACCAACTGTGCCAGGGAGACGATGTCATCACCTGGTCTACTCTTATCTCTGCTCTGATATCATAACATGACCAACTGTGCCAGGGAGACGATGTCATCACCTGGTCTTCTCTTAACTCTGCTCTGTGCTCTGACTATAGTACCAGGAGCGACCTGGCCTATCCAGGGGCGACCTGGTATGGCTATCTCATGCCATAACTCTGTATCTGCTCTCTGTCAGGGGCTAAGGATCATCCAACATTCATCCACAGGAACAACATCTTATGCAATGCATCATATTCGTGAATTCTAATGCAACACAACCTAAGATATAACATGGCAGTGTATGATGCATGGAGCATGCTAGAATCGTGTCATTTCTCAAATACAATAGGAAGTTTAGTTCCACTCACCTCTGCTCCTCTGGCAGATACTGTACTGACTCTGATATCTCTAACTCTGATGACCTCCTCGAACTCTCGGGTCCAATCCTACACAAATGGACTCGAATGAGGTGTCACACATACTTTGAATAACTCTTAAACAATTCCCCATAATCCCCTCTAAACCTCTGAAAATAATCACATAACTCATGCAAAAGAAGGCTGGACAGAACACATTCGGCAGCAGGTTCGACGGCCGAATGTCCTCTCCAGAGCCGAAACTCATGCATGTTCGGCGGCACCTTCGGCGGCCGAATGTGCATGACAGATCCGAAAGTCCATTCTTTCGGAGGCAACCTTAGGCAGCCGAAACTACCTCCACAAGGGGTTCGGCGGCCGAATCTTCACTTCGGTGGCCGAAGCTGGGTTCTCCAGAAGGCAGAACCTTGCTTCCTTTCATGCACACCGTCTCCAACACACTCTAACATGCATAACTCAGCGTCTCAACTCACATATACTCTGGTATATGCACAAAGGGGTCCCAAACTACCTATTAACCCCAACAAAACAACTAACACAACACATAATCATGCTTTCACCATTAAAACATCAAAACTAAACTCTAAAACCTAAACATGCAACTCTACCCTTAACCTCTTTAAAAGCTGTTAAAACCATAAAACAAATAGAAAGACCTCTCTTACCTCCTGAAACTAAAAGAGGACCAACTTGAACTCAGCAAATCCCCTTCACAAGCTTCAAACCACCAAAACCTCTCTTTTCTCTCAAAACCTTCAAAACCTCTTGCAAACGAGCAACCCTCTGCATGAGCTGATTAAAAGCTTGCAAATGAGTCAAGGGAGACGTGGCCTAACCTCTGGTCATGATCTGGAGGTGAACACCTGGCCAAACCACGGACTGAGGAGCATGCACAACTAACCGACCACCTCAGCTTCGGCTGCCGAAACTGCATGCAAAACCATGCAACTTTCGGGGGCCGAACTTACCTTCGGCGGCCGAACCTGGCCTTTGTCCCCTAAGCCTTTTCTTTTCAAAACTCAATCCTATTCTATTCCAAACCTTAACCTTACAAAGTCTTAAAAACATTTTGCAAAACTTTCAATACCCTCCTACGAGAAGTCTCTGACATCCCCGAATTCCACCGGACGGTAGGAATTCCGATGCCTGACTTAGCCGGGTATTACATTCTTCCCTCCTTTAAAAACATTCGTCCTCGAATGTGAATAAAACAACAACAATAAACATACAGGGAAACAAGCAAGTACGGAAAGCCTAACACTTTTTTCTACGAAGAGACACAGATACCCCTGGAGTAAAACTCCCGGGTTGGCTATACGTTCTGACTCTGCTGACCCTTAACTGCTTAATCTGTGTCCACACTCTACCTGGATTACTGATCCCTCCTGTCTGTACATAGTCCACTTGACTCTAGCTACCTACTGACTTCCCTTTCTCTTTACCTTTTCTCAGATCTATGCACACTACTCTGGTTACACTCACCTTTGCTTCTCTGTACTCACCCGATCAGAGGAGCAACAACTCTCAGGAAAGGCTAGATGACGTGATTATAGCTTTCTCTATGGTGACACATCACGAGTCACACAGACATGCCCCGAAACTGAACTCAGATTACAGAACTTGGCTTCTATGTTGTGTTCTCTTATCTACATCTACACCACGTAGTAGATAAGGGGCATGCTTCTCTATTCTAGTCTACACTTTTGCTGCGCCACTCTAATCCTTGCCCGCCTTTCTTCTTCTTTTCTATCCTGCCTTTTTCTCTTTTGATCCGTCTAACTACACTGGACTATCGCTAGCTCTTTCGCTCTTTAGCTCGTCTCTCTAGGATACACTGATAAGCGACTTTTAACTGAGGGCAGCTAACATCTCATCTGCCTTTCCCAGTAAATACTATCTTGTAGACGCAGAGTCGCTGAGCAGTGTTACCCCTTACCTCTGGTTTACTCATCTATTACACTGACTTTTCTCTCTTATTCGCAACATCTAGTTCCCACCCACCTCTTAGATCTATCGTGGAGGCTAGCGGTCTCCACCGCTCTGCGTGGGAACACCTGTCTTTGGTAGTGACCTTGTGTCCTACTCTATGACAAGTTCCAAAGTTTCATCCGTCGTTTCTTACACCGACATTGGAACAGTCCAGGGTGTAGTACTAAGTCGGATAGAATCCTTATCTACCAAGTTCACACTGTTCTACTATCTTCCTTACTTATGCAACTGCTTTTCTAACTCTTACATGCTACAGGTACCACGTCAAAGGAAGAGGTGAAAATGAGTCTAGTCTCCATCCTCACTTAACTTTCAGACTCTATATTGTTTTACCAATGGTAACCCTGTTAGCCTGTCTGGGAAAACACATATAACTCTCTTTCTCTCTTTCTGATTATGGTTATTGCGACTGGTTCCCTGACCTGACTCCTATGCTCTCACCCAAGAGCAAGAAAACCCCTGATGACCTTTCCTTCACGAGCCTGTAGGGCTGCTATCAAACTTCTGGGTATGCTATACTGTCCCCTCAAAGGACTAACTCTGACCCATCCGAGCCTCTGAACTCTGAACTTTCCTACCTTATCTTTGCAGACTTAGGTAGGTCCTCGAGTAGCTAGCCAATCCGCTCTAGGTTGACATCACCAGTCACCCCTAGAACCATAAGGTCAGCTGGAAGGCATCTACTACTCTCAACACCTATAATCGATACTGACTCACTGACTCTACCTCAGATGGATCACACTCGGGTTCACTAACCCAGAGAAAACACTCTAAGCCCAGAAGTTATCAAACCCCCCTCTATCTACGGCTCTCAAAACAACAGGGAAAGAAACATCAGGGTCCACTAGAACCTACACATCTGAACACCCTCAAGTGAACGTATCTGACGTCACCGTGTTTGATATGGTAGTCTCCTACGAAGTCAGGATGAAGATCCAAGCTAAAGCTCATGCATCTTTCCTCGGGAACCGACCAAAGAAAAGGAGAACTCTCTCCTCCTGCCTCAACCCCTGTCCTGACACATGGCTAGAGCTATAGGCTGAGTTACACTACTAGAAGTCATCTGCTGGGACTGTGCCAACCAGGGCCGCAGTAGGACACTCACAGAACATGAGTCCTTCCTGCTCGCATCTATACATGCCGTAGTCCCATACCAACAGACTACTTTTGTGTACACTCCACGCCTTCCGCATCCAGAACTATCTGAATTAGAGCTCAAGCGCTACCTAATTCCAGACTAACCTGAAATCTCTTTCTACACTTTCTTACTTTACATTATTCTACTCTGTTCTTTCTCTGCTTTGTTCTACCTCATTTACTCTTCTCTTTGCTTACTTGTCTCTTTCTTCCTTTTCTTCTTTTTCTTACTCTTCTAGGTTTTACTCTTTCTTTCTTACACGTAAGGTCTCTACTCAGAGATGAGAGATCACTCTCTCTCTACCTGGATTTCAAATCCACGGCTATAGCTCTCGAGCTTTTCCTGGCTGACTAACCTTTCACGACTCACTGAACTTTTGTCTCTGACCATCTAACTCTATTCCACTTTGCGATTTGCACATCAACTGATATTCTATACACATCAGAACACTAAAAAGTGAGCTTACCTGGCACCACTGAGTTCCGTGTGTCTATCTCTGGCTGATCCTGGGTGAAAATCCGAGCCGGCACTAACGGACTTCCACTTAAGGAACCTTCCGACGAAGGGACTACCCCTCTTTCTCTCCCTCTGCCCTGTACTGAGGTTGGAGCTTCTGGTGGACTTCTATTATCTGAGGGTGTCTGCGGGAACTGTGCGGATACGGTCATAATGGGACACTCTCGTGCCATGTGCCCCTCTTGTCCGCACCTGAAACATGCTGTTGTCCCAGCTCGACAGACTCCTTTGTGCCTCCTACCGCACTTCGCACATCTAGAGCTATCCCAACCAGAACTCGAACCCTCGCAAAAACCCATGCCAAACTTTACCCTATTCTAGAACTCTATTTTCTTTGACCCTTTCAGGCCTCTCACTTTCTTTTTATTCTTTGCAGCAGCCTCACCCAAAGGAAAACAGTCACTAGTCTCTGGGTCATTTTCTACACTCATGTTTTCTGTCTGCCCTGGCTACTCACATTCACTCTCTTTACGCTCCCTTAAGCTATCTGGACAAGCCCATCCTGCAAACTCTGTAGTAAACTGCTCCCAGGATAAGCTTTCTACCCTCGGGTCCACATACTGGGTGAACCAGTCCCTTGCCTTCGCACAAGTCAATGTGCTCCCTGCCATCTGAATGGCTCTACTCTCACTAGCTCCCAACTCATCAGTTATCATCTTGACCAGTCTAAGATACTCAACAGGGTCATCACCAGTCTCAAATTTGGGAACATCCAACCTCAAATAAGCTGTCATCTGCCCCATACTTTCCCCAGGTGAACTCGGCTTGGGTGTTTGGACAATTGGGGCTACTGATTCTACTGGTGGTGGAGGAGGTGTAACAGGCCCCGGGTTAGGGGTTACTGACCCTGGGTAACCAAAGACGGGTGGGAACATGGGATACTGTAGATATGACGGGTAAAAGGAAGGATAGGGCATAAAGGTGGGATATGGGTTATACCTAGGAAACTCTGATGTACCTCGCATCGGGTACTCTGCCCCCCACTGGTAGGGTGGATACTGAGGTGGAACAAATCTCGAGGTCTGAGTGCCTCCTTGGGACTCACCCATATCTCCTCCCAACCTACTCCTGCCCAAGCTACCATCTCTACTCTGCTCATCCTCCTCTATTCCTCTCATACACCCTGACATACCACTCTGAACGACTCCCCTTCTACTCTCATCAACAGACCTTCTAGGGTCCCTTGATGTACCTTCTCTGCTTATACTATCTGATGTTGCCCTTTGCAGAACGGGGAGATGAGCATCCATGTCCTCATCCTCCGGCGGAGCTCCATTCAATCTAATAGATCGACGAGTTCCTCTCATCCTGCCTCTGAGAAGCACAACATCACACAAACATATCAGCAAATGATCCATGTGAGAATACATGAATCCATAACACATATAAAGAACATATCAATAAACATGCAACTCATCATGGCATTTCACATCAGCATGCAAGACAGGACTCCGCATCCTATCCTAGTGGACATGATTTGAACTTATTGTGCTTCCCTTCCTATACAAGACAACACCTCTTTCCGATGTGGAATATCTCAACACACCGTACTCTTGAGGCCCTATGCTCTGATACCAATCTGTAACGACCCGGAAACCGGTACCCCTCAGTAACGGTCCGAACCATCACTGGCACTAGGATCCAGATCGGCTTAAGGCCGCCGGGACCCGTAGCAAGCCAACTATACTCTCTGTGTACCTGATAAATCCCATACATGATACAAATAGACTCAACAATCCTGTAAAACTCTGTAGGCTTAACTGCTGCTACTCAGATATGTCAATCTGAAATGGCCCTCAGGGTCTATACCAGGGACTACTATCTACTGTGGGTCATGGGAATGAAACCCTTTTAATCTGTAACACATTCCACTGGTATCTCATCGAAGCCATACATTAAGCCTAACTCACACATTTCTCATCAAGAAACGTAAAACAGGATTCATGTACAGGGGATTAAGCATACATCACACAACAGCAAAACCACTAGGGAAAGCACAAATCTATCCGTATATGACAGTGCAGATCTATACATTACATGACAGTTAATCTTTTAATTACATCATGTCCACTACACTATTACAGCATACATTCAAGCACAACTTTCCTCTGTACTCTTGCTGACTTTGATTTCCCATAGCTATCTCAGGACCTGCAAAACTGGGGTTAAGGGAGTGGGATGAGATCTAGAGCCCAGTGAGGAGGAACAGTAAAATAGTTCATTAATTACATGCTTTCATGAAATGCATCACATCACAAATATATCATCTCAAGGATGAACTTGTCACCACTAGCCCTCAACTACATGTGATAATCTGACCAACTGTGCCAGGGAGACGATGTCATCACCTGGTCTACTCTTATCTCTGCTCTGATATCATAACATGACCAACTGTGCCAGGGAGACGATGTCATCACCTGGTCTTCTCTTAACTCTGCTCTGTGCTCTGACTATAGTACCAGGAGCGACCTGGCCTATCCAGGGGCGACCTGGCCTATCCAGGGGCGACCTGGTATGGCTATCTCATGCCATAACTCTGTATCTGCTCTCTGTCAGGGGCTAAGGATCATCCAACATTCATCCACAGGAACAACATCTTATGCAATGCATCATATTCGTGAATTCTAATGCAACACAACCTAAGATATAACATGGCAGTGTATGATGCATGGAGCATGCTAGAATCGTGTCATTTCTCAAATACAATAGGAAGTTTAGTTCCACTCACCTCTGCTCCTCTGGCAGATACTGTACTGACTCTGATATCTCTAACTCTGATGACCTCCTCGAACTCTCGGGTCCAATCCTACACAAATGGACTCGAATGAGGTGTCACACATACTTTGAATAACTCTTAAACAATTCCCCATAATCCCCTCTAAACCTCTGAAAATAATCACATAACTCATGCAAAAGAAGGCTGGACAGAACACATTCGGCAGCAGGTTCGACGGCCGAATGTCCTCTCCAGAGCCGAAACTCATGCATGTTCGGCGGCACCTTCGGCGGCCGAATGTGCATGACAGATCCGAAAGTCCATTCTTTCGGAGGCAACCTTAGGCAGCCGAAACTACCTCCACAAGGGGTTCGGCGGCCGAATCTTCACTTCGGTGGCCGAAGCTGGGTTCTCCAGAAGGCAGAACCTTGCTTCCTTTCATGCACACCGTCTCCAACACACTCTAACATGCATAACTCAGCGTCTCAACTCACATATACTCTGGTATATGCACAAAGGGGTCCCAAACTACCTATTAACCCCAACAAAACAACTAACACAACACATAATCATGCTTTCACCATTAAAACATCAAAACTAAACTCTAAAACCTAAACATGCAACTCTACCCTTAACCTCTTTAAAAGCTGTTAAAACCATAAAACAAATAGAAAGACCTCTCTTACCTCCTGAAACTAAAAGAGGACCAACTTGAACTCAGCAAATCCCCTTCATAAGCTTCAAACCACCAAAACCTCTCTTTTCTCTCAAAACCTTCAAAACCTCTTGCAAACGAGCAACCCTCTGCATGAGCTGATTAAAAGCTTGCAGATGAGTCAAGGGAGATGTGGCCTAACCTCTGGTCATGATCTGGAGGTGAACACCTGGCCAAACCACGGACTGAGGAGCATGCACAACTAACCGACCACCTCAGCTTCGGCTGCTGAAACTGCATGCAAAACCATGCAACTTTCGGGGGCCGAACTTACCTTCGGCGGCCGAACTTGGCCTTTGTCCCCTAAGCCTTTTCTTTTCAAAACTCAATCCTATTCTATTCCAAACCTTAACCTTACAAAGTCTTAAAAACATTTTGCAAAACTTTCAATACCCTCCTACGAGAAGTCTCTGACATCCCCGAATTCCACCGGACGGTAGGAATTCCGATGCCTGACTTAGCCGGGTATTACAGATATGGTGTTGCTCAAGGTGTCTCCTATGAAAGGGGTGATTCGTTTTGGGAAGAAAGGTAAGCTAGCTCCACGGTACATCAGACCCTTTGAAATCTTGCAGAAGATTGGGAATGTATCGTACAAGCTGGATCTACCTGCTTCAATGGAGAGAATCTGTCCAGTTTTCCATGTTTCCATGTTACGGAAGTTCGTGTCAGATCCGGGCAAGGTTCTTAATGAGCCTGATGTGGAGATCCTAGGAGATCTCACCTATGTTGAGCAGCCAGTGCGGATCCTAGAAACGCAGATCAGAAAGCTGAGGAACAAGGAAATCCCGATGGTGAAAGTCCTTTGGAATCACCACAACATAGAAGAATGTACCTGGGAGACACGGGAGTCTATGCTCCAGCAATACCCCTATCTCTTTTAAGGTTAGTGTTTTTGTTGTTATGTGCTTCCTTGTTGATATGTGTGTTATGCCATGCTATGCTTGTGTATTGAACATTTGGAGACGAATGTTCTTAAGGGGGGAAGAATGTAATACCCGGCTAGACCCCGGCATCGGAATTCCTACCTTCCGGCGGAATCTCCGTTAGAATCCGGAATTCTCGGATGTCGGAGCCTTCTAGAAGGGTAAAATAAAGGTTTTCTAAAATGTTTTTTATATGTTTTTATGGTTTTAATGAAGAAATAAATTGAGTTTTGAAAGAAAAGACCAAGAAGGGAAAAGCTAGGTTCGGCCGCCGAACCTCATGTTCGGCCGCCGAACATTGGGCTCTTGCGGAAGCACCTTTGGCCTCCGAAGGTGGTCTGGCCAGCCACCTATAAAAGGCCCCTTGTCCGAAAATGGGCGAGTTTTCTCTCTCTATTTTCGGGCATAGGTGCGATTTCGCCCTCCTTTAGTTGATTTTGTGTTTTCCTTCATTTCCTTCAAGTTTTGATGAGTTTTTACCTTTGTTTTGAAGATTTTAAGCTAAGATCAAAGTTTTGAAGCTTGGAGACCCCCGGAGCTCGATTTCTCTCAATCTCCAAGTTTGGATCACCTCTCCTCTCGATCTTCAAGAGGTAAGCGTAGATCCTCACCTTCTTTTATGTTTTAAGTAAGTTTTGAGGGGTTTTAAGGGTGTTTAATGCATGTTTAGAGTAGATGTAAAATATTAGGGTTATGTTAGTTTAATGAGAAATGTGATGTTAAATGTGATGTTTGTTGGGGTATAGGCTAGTTTTAT
Organism: Manihot esculenta; assembly: GCF_001659605.2. Lineage (NCBI taxonomy): Eukaryota > Viridiplantae > Streptophyta > Magnoliopsida > Malpighiales > Euphorbiaceae > Manihot > Manihot esculenta. The sequence goes on along the minus strand of NC_035177.2, from coordinate 17,938,243 downwards.
GCCCCTATATGCTTGATGACGTGTTTATGCATGCTTTTGAGTGTTGAGTATGAGTTTGGAGGGTTTTGGGAGGCTAGATGAGAGAGGCGAATTGAGTTCTGCCATTCTGGAGAACCCAGGTTCGGCTGCCGAAGCCATGTTCGGCCGCTGAACCTGCCTGTGGAGGCAGCTTTAGGCCGCCTAAACTCGCCCCCGAAAGTTTGGACTTTCGGCTCTAGAGGGAAGTTTCGGCCGCCAAACCTGCCCCCGAAAGTGCCTGACTTTTTGATTTGTAGGGACCTTCGGCTGCCGAACCTGCCACCGAAAGTCCCCTGCCCAGCCTTCCTTTGCTCGTTTTCTATGCATGTTTTGTGATGTTTTAGGGGGTTTTTGGGGAGTTGTTTAGAGTCATGTTAGAGTTTGTTTGGTCCCTCATTTGAGTCCACCTGTATAAGATCAGACCCGAGGAACCGAGGAGGCCAGCAGTGTTAGTTGTTTCAGAGTCAGCAGAGGTGAGTAGAACTGAACTATATTTTAAAGTAATGAAATCTTTTTAGCATGTTCATGCATCACGAATGCCATGATATGTATTAGGTTGTTTTGCATTAGAATTCACGAATATGATACATTGCATAATATGATGTTGATGTGGATGGATATTGGATGACCCACTAGCCCTCGATATGATATGATATGGTATGATAAGCAAGTCCAGGGCTGGCCATGCCACGCGTCCTGGCACAATGTAAGCAAGTCCAGGGCTGCCCATGCCTCGCATCCTGGCACCATGTAAGAAAGTCCAGGGCTGCCCATTCCACGCATCCTGGCATTTTGTTATGTTTAAGAGGAAGTCCTGGGGAGCTCCGTCGAGGGCCGGGCACATTGTATTATGTAGAGGGTTACTGGTGACAAGTCCATCCTTGTTGTGAATTGTTTGTGTTGTGACGCATTTCATGAAAGCATGTGTTTTATTAAATTGTTTTTACTATTCTGCTCACTGGACTTTAGTAACTCACCCCTTTCCCCTAACCCCCAGGTTTGTAGGATCAAAGATAGTACGAGAAGTCACCAAGGTTGATGGTATAGTCTATGTAATAGATTAGTAGTGGACATGTAATGTATTGAGGATATTGTGCTTGACCCTATTAATAGATTGTAATCCCTTTTGTACATGATCTTTATGTTAATGTTTTAATGATGAGATGTGTTGAACCAAGCTTGATGTATGAGATGTTGACCTTACTAGAGCATTTGATGAGAGCTCTAGTATGGGGTTTTTATGTATACAGTTTTGGTGCATGCACAGGTCAAGCTTGGTGTATGAAAAGTTTAAAGTTTTTATGAAAATGTTGATCATGTATGGGATTTTAGCAGGTATACAAGATGTATATTAGGCTTGCTACGGGTTCCGGCGACCTTAAGTCGATCTGAATCCTAGCGCCGGTAGCGGTCCGGTTTTCGGGTCGTTACAAAAAAGGTCCAAGATAATGGCCTAGGGCAAACACACTAACAATCTCCCACTTGCACTAGGCCTAATCATACAAGTATCTAATACCCATAGACCTAGTGTGTTGATCATGCTTGACCTGTGAAAGAGGCTTGGTCAGTGGATCTACAATGTTGTCATTTGTGTCTACTTTGCATATTTTGATATCTCCTCTATCATTGATTTCTCGAATAAGGTGATATCGCCTGAGTATGTGTTTAGATCTCTGATGAGATCTGGGCTCCTTTGCCTATGATATGGCACCGTTGTTATCACAATAAAGGTCCATAGGATTTGTAATGCTGGGAACCACTCCCAACTCTGAGATGAATTTATTCAACCAGACTGCCTCTTTAGCTGCATCTGATGCTGCTATATACTCAGCTTCTATTATAGAATCTGCCACAGTGCTCTGCTTAGAACTTTTCCAGCTAACAGCTCCACTATTTAAAATGAATACGAATCCTGACTACGATCTGAAGTCATCTATGTCGGTTTGGAAACTAGCATCTGTGTAACCATTTACAACTAGCTCGACTTCCAAACCTCCATAAACTAGGAATGCATCCTTAGTCCTTCTAAGGTATTTTAAGATATTCTTAACAGCTGTCCAGTGACTTTCACCGGGATCTGCCTCATATCTGCTCGTTGTGCTCAAGGCATATGAGACGTCTGGTCTGGTACATAACATGGCATACATGATAGATCCAATAGCAGAAGCATAAGGGATCTTATTCATCCGTTCTCGCTTATCAGATGTCATAGGACATTGATTCTTGCTAAGATGAATACCATGAGACATGGGCAAGAATCCTCTTTTGGAATCTTGCATGCTAAACCTTTTCAGCACCTTGTCAATATAAGTACTTTGACTCAGACTGATTATCCTCTTAGATCTATCCCTATAGATCTTAACACTAAGGATATACGTAGCCTCACCTAAGTCCTTCATTGAAAAAGAATTCCCTAACCAAGTCTTAACCTTTTGCAAGGTAGGGATATCATTTCCAATGAGTAATATGTCATCCACATATAGGACTAGAAACACAACTGCACTCCCACTAACCATCTTGTAAACACAAGATTCATCTTCATTTTTGATGAATCCAAAGTCCCTGACTGTCTCATCAAAACGAAGATTCCAGCTCTGAGAAGCTTGCTTCAATCCATAAATGGATCTCTGAAGCTTGCGAATCTTTTTAGAATTCTTAGGGATTACAAAACCCTCAGGTTGTGTCTTGTACACATCCTCGAGAAAGTTTCCATTAAGGAAAGTTGTTTTGACATCCATTTGCCATATCTCGTAATCATAGTACGCAGCAATGGCAATGAGAATTCTAATCGACTTAAGCATTGCAACTGGCGAAAATGTCTCATCATAGTCTATACCATGAGTTTGTTTGAAACCTTTTGTGACAAGCCTTGCTTTGTAGGTATGCACATTTCCATCCATGTCAGTTTTTTTCTTGAAAACCCATTTGCAACCAATGGTCTTAACACCCTCAGGGGGATCAATTAATGACCAAACTCGATTGTCATACATGGATTACATTTCAGATTTCATGGCAGAAAGCCATTTCTCGGAATCTGGACCTGACACAGCCTCTTGACAGGTAGTAGGCTCATTTTGATCAATGAGCAAAAGTTCATGACTATCAGTCATGAGAAATTCGTATCTCTCAGGCTGATGACGTGTCCTATCAGATTTGCGTGGGACTTGTATCACCCTTTCAGTTTCCATAACTGTTTGTGGTTCTGGAAGTAGTTCTACCAGCGGTTCAATTCTCTCTTGTGGTGCTTGAGTTTCCTCAAGTCGCACTGTACTCCCACTGAATCTCTGAGAGATAAATTCCTTTTCTAAAAGGGTACCATTTCGAGCAACAAACACTTTATTCTCTGAGGGAATATAGAAATAGTATCCTTTGGTTTCCTTAGGATACCCTACAAAATTGCACTTTATAGACTTTGGAGCTAGCTTATCTGAAATTGGGCGTTTTACATAAGCCTCACAACCCCAAATCTTAAGAAAAGACAAATTGGGCATTTTGCCAATCCATAACTCATATGGTGTCTTTTCAACCGCTTTCGATGGTACTCGGTTTAAAATGAATGCAGCTGTTTCCAAGGCATAACCCCAAAATGATAAAGGGAGATTTGTTTGACTCATCATAGATCGAACCATATCTAATAAAGTTCGATTTCTCCTTTCAGAAACACTATTCCATTGTGGAGTTCCTGGAGGAGTTAATTGTGAAATGATTCCACAATTTCTAAGATGTTCATCAAACTCTTGGCTCAAATATTCACCACCTCGATCAGATCGAAGCATTTTAATAGTTCTACCAAGTTGATTTTGTACTTCATTTTGAAAAGTTCTAAACATTTCAAAAGATTCATGCTTATGTTTCATTAGGTAGACATAGCCATACCTACTGAAATCATCAGTGAATGTAATGAAGTACTGATAACCTCCCCTGGCACTAATGCTTAGTGGGCCACATACATCTGTATTTATTAAGCCCAATAAGTCTAAAGCCCTTTGACCTTGTCCAGTAAAAGGGTCCTTTGTCATCTTACCAAGCAAATAAGATTCACAATTTTCAAATGATTCAAAATCAAATGAATCTAATAAACCATCTTTATGGAGCTTAGATATGCGATTCTCATTTATATAGCTAAGATAACAGTGCCATAAATATGTTGGGTTTAACTCATTTGGCTTAGTTTTCTTAGAAGTTATGTTATAGATATTGTTGTCTCTGGTATCATCTAGATTAAGGACATAAAGGCCATCATATGAATTTGCAATACAATAAAGCAAACCATCTTTATTAATGGAGCATTTCTTATTCTTAATAAGAAATGAAAAACCTTCATCGTCTAAAACAGAAACTAAAATAATATTCCTACTCAAAGTAGGAACATAAAAGCAATTGATCAAAATTAACAAAAGCCCATTGGACAAAACAAGTTCACAAGTCCCTACAGCTAATGCAGCAACTCTTGCTCCTACACGTAGGCCCACATCGCCCTTTTTCAGTTTTCTACTCCTTTTGAGACCCTGCACATTTATACAAATGTGAAAACCACATCCGGTATCCAATATCCATGAAGTAGAAATAGATAAATTAATATCTATAACATAAATACCCAAAGTCGTAGTCTCACTACTCTTCTTCTTCTTACACTCATCCAAATAGAGTTTGAAATTTCTCTTACAATGCCCTGGTTCCTTGTAATGGAAGTAGATTCCTTCCTTAGGAACTATTTCTGTAATACCCGGCTAGAGTCAGACATCGGAATTCCTATCGTCCGGTAGAATTCGAGGATGTCAGAGGTCTCTGGAAGGGTAAGAGCAAGTTTTCTAAAATGTGTTTAAGTGTTTTAACGATGTAGAGGGAAAAAGGATTGAGTGGTAAAGAGAGAAGGCCAAGGAGGCATTTTGCCATGTTCGGCCGCCGAAGGTAACGTTCGGCCGCCGAAAGTGCCCAATGTTCGGCCCCCGAAGTTCAAGTTCGGCCCCCGAAGTTCAAGTTCGGCCCCCGAATGTTGCATGGTTTTGCATGCGATTCGGCAGCCGAAATTGAGGTGGCCAGCCAGCTATTGTGCACTCCTCCGTCGGTGAAATGGCCAGGTGTTGCTTCCAAATTACAGACAGAGGATTTGGCCACGTCTCTCATGACTCATCTGCAGGGTTTTATCACCCCATGCATAGGTTTGGTGTCTTTCTAGTGATTTTGACGGTTTTGGGTCAAAAGGAGAGGTTTGGTGGTTTGGAGCTTTTGAAGAGGTGTTGGTCCATAGATCAGCTTTCAGGTTGTTCCTCTTCTGGTTTCAGAAGGTAAGGGAAGGTTTTGAACTTCTTTTACTGATTTATTAAAGAGGCTAAGGGTAGAGTGGCATATATAGGTTTTCAAGCTTAGTTTTTGGTGTTTTAATGGTGTAAGCATGATTATGTGTATGTTTGTTGTTTGTGATGGGGTTGTTAGGTAGTTTTAGACCCCTTTGAACATATACTTAAGTGTATGTGAGTTGAGGGAGGAGTTATGCATGTTTTGAGAGTTAGAAGTGGGTGAAGGAGGGAGGTTGCCGTCGGGGCTGAGTTCTGGATGAACTCAGGTTCGGCAGCCGAAGGAGGATTCGGCCGCCGAACATGCCAGACTTTCGTCTCTGGAGGAGACATTCGGCCGCCGAAGGTGCTGCCGAAGGTGCCCTGTCCAGCCTTCCTTTGCTTGTTTTGCATGCATGTTTTGAGGTGTTCTAGAGGGATTTTGGGAAGTTGTTTATCAGTTGTCTAGAGTTTGTTTGGTGCCTCATTTGCGTCCTCCATTGTAGGATTGGACTCGAGGAACCGAAGAGTTTAGCAGTAGTAGCTGCGTCAGAGTTAGAGGTAGCCCAGAGTTAGCCAAACAGAGGCTACAGGTGAGTGGAACTAAACTAAATATGTTATCTTGAGAAATGACACGATTCTAGCATGATCCATGCATCATAAACTGCCATGTTATGTATTAGGTTGTGTTGCATTAGATTTCACGAATATGATGCATTGCATATGTTGTTGTTCCTGTGGATGAATGTTGGATGATTCTTAGCCCTTGACAAAGAGTAGATACAGAGTTATGGCATGAGATAGCCATACCAGGTCGCCCCTGGATAGTCCAGGTCGCTCCTGGTACTATGAGTGAGACAGCTGGGCTGTCAAATCAGAGTTAAGTGTAGACCAGGTGAGACTTCGTCTCCTTGGCACAGTTTGTCATGTTATGATATCAGAGAGATAAGTGTAGACCAGGTGATGACATAGTCTCCTTGGCACAGTTGGCATTATTTTAACATGTAGTTAAGGGTTATTGGTGACAAATTCATCCTTGAGATGCTATGTTTGTGATGTGATGCATTTCATGAGAGCATGTAATGAATGAACTGTTTTTCTTGTTCCTCCTCACTGGGCTCTAGAGCTCATCCCACTCCCTTAAACCCCAGTTTTGCAGGTTCTGAGATAGCTATGGGAAGTCAAAGTCAGCAAGAGTACAGAGGAAAGTTATGCATGACTGTATGTGTGTAATAGCATAGTGGACATGATGTAATTAAAAGATTAGTTGTAATGTAATGTATAGATATGTACTGTCATATACTAGATAGACTTATGCTTTCCCTAGTGTCATTGCTATAGTGTGATGTATGAGTAATCCCTTGTACATGAATCCTGTTTTACGTTTCTTGATGAGAAATGTGTGTAGTAGGCTTAATGTATGGCTTTGATGAGATACCAGTGGAATGTATTACAGATTAAAAGGGTTTCAATCCCTTGACCCACAGCAGATAGAAGTCCCTGGTACAGGCCCTGAGGGCCATTTCAGATTTACATATCTGAGTCGCAGTAGTTAAGCCTACAGAGTTTTACAGGATTGTTGAGTATTTTTGTCTCATGTATGGGATTTATCAGGTACACAGAGAGTATAGTTGGCTTGCTACGGGTCTCGACGGCCTTACGCCGATCTGGATCCTAGTGCCAGTGATGGTTCGGACCGTTACTGAGGGGTACCAGTTTTCGGGTCGTTACAGATTGGTATCAGAGCATAGGGCCTCAAGAGTACGGTGTGTTGAGATATCCCACATCGGAAAGAGGTGTTGTCTTGTATAGGAAGGGAAGCACAATAGGTAAAATCATGTCCACTAGGCTAGGATGTGGAGTCCTGTCTTGCATGCTGATGTGAAATGCCATGATGAGTTGCATGTGCATTATTGATATGTTTGATATGTGCTAAGGATTCATGTGTTCTCACATGGATCATTTGATGATATTTTTGTGTGATGTTGTGCTTTTCAGAGGCAGGATGAGAGGAACTCATCGATCTGCTAGATTAACAGGAGCTCCGCCGGAGGATGAGGACATGGATGCTCATCTCCCCGTTCTGCAAAGGGCAACATCAGATAGCTTAAGCAGAGAAGGTACATCAAGGGACCCTAGAAGGTCTGTTGATGAGAGTAGAAGGGGAGTCGTTCAGAGTGGTGTGTCAGGGTTTATAAGAGAAATAGAGGAGGATGAGCAGAGCAGAGATGGTAGCTTTAGCAGAAGTAGGTTGGGAGGAGCTATGGGTGAGTCCCAAGGAGGCACTCAGGCCTCGAGATTTGTTCCACCTCAGTATCCACCCTACCCGTGGGGGGCAGAGTACCCGATGAGAGGTACATCAGAGTTTCCTAGGTATAACCCATATCCCACCTTTATGCCCTATCCTTCCTTTTACCCGCCATATCCACCGTCAGATCCACAGTATACCATGTTTCCACCCTTCTTTTGTTACCCAGGGTCAGTAAACCCTAACCCAGGGCATGTTGCATCTCCTCCACCACTAGGAGAACCAGTAGCCCCAATTGTCCAAACACCCAAGCCTAGTTCACCTGGGGAAAGTATGGTGCAGATGACAGACTATTTGAGGTTGGATGTTCCCAAATTTGAGACTGGTGATGACCCTTTGGAGTATCTTAGAATGGTCAAGATGATAACTGATGAGTTAGGCGTCAGTGAGAGTAGAGCCATTCAGATGGCAGGGGTCACAGTGAAATGTGAGAAGGCAAGAAAATGGTTCACCCAGTATGTGGACCCGAGGGTAGAAAGCTTATCCTGGGAGCAGTTTGCGACAGAGTTTGCAGGATGGGCTTGTCCAGATAGTTCAAGGGAGTGTAAAGAGAGTGATTTTGAGCAGCTAGGACAGACAGAAAATATGAGGATAGAACGTGACCCAGAGAAGAGTGATCGTTTCCCTTTGGGTGAGGCTGCTTTGCAGCATAAAAAGAAAGTGAGAGGCTTAAAAGGGTCAAAGAAAAGAGAGTTCTGGAATAGGGTAAAGTTTGGCATGGGTTTTCGCGAGGGTTTGAGTTTTGGTTGGGATAGTTCTAGCTGTGCGAGGTGCGGTAGGAGGCACAAAAGAGTCTGTCGGGCTGGGACAACAGCATGTTTCAGGTGCGGACAGGAGGGGTACATGGCACGAGAGTGTCCCACTATAATCGTGTCAGCACAATTCCCACAGACATCCTCAGACCATATCATTCCACCAGAAGCTCCAACCAGAGATAGCGAAAGGGGAGTAGTCCCTTCTTCAGGAGGTTCCTTAAGTGGAAGTCCGTTAGTTCCGGCTCGGATTTTCACCCAGGTTCAGCCAAAGACAGACACACCGAACACAGTGGTGCCAGGTAAGCTCACTTTTGAGTGTTCTGATGTGTATGGTTTTCTGGACACTAGTAGAAGCTCAGTTGATGTGAAAATAGTAAAGTGTAATAAAGTTAGATGGTCAGAGACAGAGAGTCAGAGACGAGTGAGTCGTTAAAGGTTAGTGAGCCAGAAAAGAGCTCGAGAGCTATAGCCGTGGATTTGAAATCCAGGTAGAGAGAGAGTGATCTCTCATCTCTAAGTGTAGACCTTAAGTCAAGATATAAGGCAGAGAATAGTGTAAGGAAGGGAAAAGTAAGAAAAAAAAAAGAAGAAAAGTAAATAAGAGAAGAGTAAATAAAATAGAACAGAATAGGATAAACATAAAGGAAGACAGTTTAGACAGAGATTTCAGGTTAGTCTGGGATTAGGTGGCGATGGAGCTCTGGTTCAGAGAGTTCTGGATCTGTGAGGCGTGGAGTGTACACAAAAGTAGTCTGTTGGTATGGGACTACGGCATGTATAGATGCGAGCAGGAAGGACTCATGTTTTGTGAGTGTCCTACTGCGGCCCTGATTGGCACAGTCCCAGCAGCTGACTTCTAGTAGTGTAACTCAGCCTGTAGCTCTAGCCATGTTTCAGGACAGTGGTAGAGGCAGGGGGAGAGAGTTCTCTTTTTCTTTGGTCGGTTCCCGAGGGAAGATTCGTTAGCTTTAGCTTGGATCTTCATCCTGACTCAGTAGGAGGCTAACACATCGAACACGGTAACGTCAGATACATTCACTTGAGGGTGTTCAGATGTGTAGGTTATCGTGGACCCTGATGTTTCTTTCCCTGTTATCGTGAGAGTCGTAGCGAGAGGGGGGTTTGATAACTTCTGGGCTTAGAGAGTTTTCTTTGGGTTGGTAGACCCGAGTGTGATCCATCTGTGGCAGAGTCAGTCTGTCGGTTCAGTTTAGAGTATGTTGAGAGTAGTGGATGCAATCCAACTGACCTTATGGTTCTAGAGTTGACTAGTGATGTCAATCTAGGGCGGATTGGCTAGCTACTCAAGGTACTACCTAAGTCTGCAAAGACAAGGTAGGAGAGTTCAGAGTGCAGAGGCTCGGATGGATCAGAGTTAGTCCTTTGAGGGGACAGCATAGCATACCCAGAAAGTTTGATATCAGCCCTACAGGCTCGTGAATTCTTTAGGAAAGGTAGTCAGGGATAGCCAGGTCAGGGAACCAGCCTTAGTACTCATAGATAAAAAAAAAAGATAAAAAAAAGAGAAAGAGTTTGATATGTTATCCCAGACAAGACAAACTAATAGGGTTACCTATAGAGTCCAGAAGTTAAGTGAGGATGGAGACTAGACTCATCTTCACCTCTTCCTACGAAAAGTTGAAAAAGTTGTAAGAACGAGAAAAACAGTTGCATAAGTGAGAAGATAGTAGAGCAGTGTGAACTTGGTAGCGAAGGATTCTATCCGACTTAGTACTACACCCTGGAATGTTCCAGTGTCGTTGTGAGAAACGAAGGATGAAACCTTGAGACTTTGTCACAACTGTGAACAGTTGCACAAGGTCACTACCAAGGACAGGTATTCCCACGCAGGCCTACTGATTTGTGGAGACAGCTAGTAGGAGCTGAGTATCCTCCACGATAGGTCTAAGAGGTGGGAATTAGATGGTGAAAGTTAGAGAGAGGTATAGAGAAAAAGTCAGGAGAATAAAGAAGAAAAAAGGCGGATAAGGAGCAGAGTGCGCAGCAAAAGCGTAGAATAGTTCAGAAACCTAGAGAAGCATGCCCCTTATCTACTAAGTGTTGTAGATAAGAGAACACGGCATAGAGGCCAAGTTCTGTAATCTGAGTTCGGTTTCGGGGCATGTCTGTGTGACTCGTGATGTGTCACCATAGAGAAAGCTATAGTCACGTCATCTAGCATTTCCTTCGAGTTATTGCTCCTCTGACCAGGTTGAGTAAAGAGATAGTATAACCAGAGTAGTGTGAATAACCAGAGTAGTGTGAATAAAGCTAAGAAGAGCCAACGAGAAAGAAAAGTTAGCAATCAGTGTAGACTGCGGACACAGATTAAGCAGTTAAGAGTCAGGAAGTATAGATAACCCGGGAGTTTTTACTCCAGTAATATCTGTGTCTCTTCCCAGAGGAAGGTGTTAGGCTTTCCTTCATTGCTTCTTTGCATGTGTGTTTGTTGTGTGAACATTCGAGGACGAATGTTCTTAAAGGGGGGAAGAATGTAATACCCTGCTAGAGTCAGACATCAGAATTCCTATCGTCCGATAGAATTCGAGGATGTCAGAGGTCTCTAGAAGGGTAAGAGCAAGTTTTCTAAAATGTGTTTAAGTGTTTTAACGATGTAGAGGGAAAAAGGATTGAGTGGTGAAGAGAAAAGGCCAAGGAGGTATTTTGCCATGTTCGGCCGCCGAAGGTAACGTTCGGCCACCGAAAGTGCCCAATGTTCGGCCCCCGAAGTTCAAGTTCGGCCCCCGAATGTTGCATGGTTTTGCATGCGATTCGGCAGCCGAAGTTGAGGTGGCCAGCCAGCTATTGTGCACTCCTCCGTCGGTGAAATGGCCAGGTGTTGCTTCCAAATTACAGACAGAGGATTTGGCCACGTCTCTCATGACTCATCTGCAGGGTTTTATCACCCCATGCATAGGTTTGGTGTCTTTCTAGTGATTTTGAAGGTTTTGGGTCAAAAGGAGAGGTTTGGTGGTTTGGAGCTTTTGAAGAGGTGTTGGTCCATAGATCAGCTTTCAGGTTGTTCCTCTTCTGGTTTCAGAAGGTAAGGGAAGGTTTTGAACTTCTTTTACTGATTTATTAAATAGGCTAAGGGTAGAGTGGCATATATAGGTTTTCAAGCTTAGTTTTTGGTGTTTTAATGGTGTAAGCATGATTATGTGTATGTTTGTTGTTTGTGATGGGGTTGTTAGGTAGTTTTGGACCCCTTTGAACATATACTTAAGTGTATGTGAGTTGAGGGAGGAGTTATGCATGTTTTGAGAGTTAGAAGTGGGTGAAGGAGGGAGGTTGCCGTCGGGGCTGAGTTCTGGATGAACTCAGGTTCGGCAGCCGAAGGAGGATTCGGCCGCCGAACATGCCAGACTTTCATCTCTGGAGGAGACATTCAGCCGCCGAAGGTGCTGCCGAAGGTGCCCTGTCCAGCCTTCCTTTGCTTGTTTTGCATGCATGTTTTGAGGTGTTGTAGAGGGATTTTGGGAAGTTGTTTATCAGTTGTCTAGAGTTTGTTTGGTGCCTCATTTGCGTCCTCCATTGTAGGATTGGACTCGAGGAACCGAAGAGTTTAGCAGTAGTAGCTGCGTCAGAGTTAAAGGTAGCCCAGATTTAGCCAAGCAGAGGCTACAGGTGAGTGGAACTAAACTAAATATGTTATCTTGAGAAATGACACGATTCTAGCATGATCCATGCATCATAAACTGCCATGTTATATATTAGGTTGTGTTGCATTAGATTTCACGAATATGATGCATTGCATATGTTGTTGTTCCTGTGGATGAATGTTGGATGATCCTTAGCCCTTGACAGAGAGCAGATACAGAGTTATGGCATGAGATAGCCATACCAGGTCGCCCCTGGATAGTCCAGGTCGCTCCTGGTACTATGAGTGAGACAGCTGGGCTGTCAAATCAGAGTTAAGTGTAGACCAGGTGAGACCTCGTCTCCTTGGCACAGTTGGTCATGTTATGATATCAGAGGGATAAGTGTAGACCAGGTGATGACATAGTCTCCTTGGCACAGTTGGCATTATTATAACATGTAGTTAAGGGTTATTGGTGACAAATTCATCCTTGAGATGCTATGTTTGTGATGTGATGCATTTCATGAGAGCATGTAATGAATGAACTGTTTTTCTTGTTCCTCCTCACTGGGCTCTAGAGCTCATCCCACTCCCTTAAACCCCAGTTTTGCAGGTTCTGAGATAGCTATGGGAAGTCAAAGTCAGCAAGAGTACAGAGGAAAGTTATGCATGACTGTATGTGTGTAATAGCATAGTGGACATGATGTAATTAAAAGATTAGTTGTAATGTAATGTATAGATATGTACTGTCATATACTGGATAGACTTATGCTTTCCCTAGTGTCATTGCTATAGTGTGATGTATGAGTAATCCCTTGCACATGAATCCTGTTTTACGTTTCTTGATGAGAAATGTGTGTAGTAGGCTTAATGTATGGCTTTGATGAGATACCAGTGGAATGTATTACAGATTAAAAGGGTTTCAATCCCTTGACCCACAGCAGATAGAAGTCCCTGGTATAGGCCCTGAGGGCCATTTCAGATTGACATATCTGAGTCGCAGTAGTTAAGCCTACAGAGTTTTACAGGATTGTTGAGTATTTTTGTCTCATGTATGGGATTTATCAGGTACACAGAGAGTATAGTCGGCTTGCTACGGGTCCCGGCGGCCTTACGCCGATCTGGATCCTAGTGCTAGTGATGGTTCGGACCGTTACTGAGGGGTACCGGTTTCCGGGTCGTTACAATTTCCTTAGGAACTTTTGCCTTGGATTGCCATTTAGGCTTGCCTCGTCCCTTAGGTCCATCACCACATTTAGACTTGGGCTTCCCCTTATTTTTCATGGGTTTACCCTTATTGACATTCAAATTTTGGGTAGGCCTTTTCTTGATATTTACCTCAGCTGTCTTTAGCATCCCATGCAGCTTAGGAATGGATTTCTCCATATTGTTCATGTTATAGTTCATGACAAACTGAGAAAAACTACTAGGTAAAGAATATAGGATCAAATCCGTAGAGAGTTCTAAACTCAGAGGATAGCTAAGCCTAGCAATGTGATCAATGTAGCCTTTCATCTTCAAAACATGAGCACTAACTGATTCACCTTCAGCCATTTTGCAATCATGCAATGCAATGGTAGTTTCATACCTATCCTGCCTAGCTTGCTGTTGGAAAGGTTGTTTGAGAGGGACACTCATCTCATAGGCCTCAAGGTGCTCCAGATCCTTCTAAAGTTCTGGGCACATAGTTGCCAACATAAGACATCCAATGTCATTAGAATCATCCATATGCTTCTTATGCTTGTTCTTAACAGCATTAGTAGCATCAGCAGGAGGTGGTTCTGGGATAGCTTCATCAAGCACATAAGACTTTTTCTCTTGCTTGATAACAATTCTCAAGTTTCTAAACCAATCAACAAAATTAGTCCCATTTTCTTTCAGTTTATCCTTCTCAAGGATGGATCGCAGTGATAAGATGGAATTGTTATTAGCAGCCATAATTATCTACAAAAATATGCAAACATAAGTAATTTAGTAAATTCATATTGAGGTGATAATAATCTTCCACTAAAATATAATCCATAAAAATAATAATAATATTTTAGTGGGATAAGATCCATATTTCACCTAATTCTAAGTCAGCTTTGGTATGACGCTTAGAATTAAGTTATTTAGGTAGGTAACTCTTTACCAATTACATCTAATGTAACTCTTAGATTATGAGGTGTTGACATCATATATCAAATGCATGTTATACCCCATCTAATGCCTTAAGCCCAAAACTGTTTTGATAGCCTAATTAAGCTCAACCAAAATTAAATAAATGAGTAACTATTACTCATCCTATCTTACTAGGATAACCTAAGCACTTTGCTTTGGCAAAACCTGCATTTTAGTGATCTTAGTCTTGATAGGTATTTAATATATGGGTGGCATTAAAACTTAAAATTTTAGAGTGAGGGTTCAACTTTTAATTTTAATTATTTTGTCTTGCATATATATATTATAGCATCCTATATGCATACATATATATATAGACAATAATGCATAGTATCTCATACTAATATTTTACAAAATAATAAAATATAGTCATTTAAATCTTATTTAAAGACTATAAGAAAATAATAACTTTAAAATTTATTTTCTTATTTAAAAATATACTTATTTCTTTTATTTTAAGGGCAAAATTATAATTTAGAGCTTTTTCTTCCTCATGAAGAAACCCTAGCCACCGCCACCTCGAGATGCCAGCAACTGTGCAACGCTTGCGCTTCCCCAGCCAACCCGTTCTGTCAGAGGCGGTCCACAATATGAAAATTGGGACTCTCATTTTCTTCGTTTCCGATAGCGGAGAGGACAAGTAGGCAATGCTCAGCCACCAACATTCCTCAGTCGCATCATCACCAGGCGTCACCAGCGACCATCACATGGCAATTGTTCATGGTGACGCGTGTTGCGTCGTGGCCATCACATGTGATGGTTGGCAGTAGCTGGTCCTTAGCAATTTATGGGTTCATGATGATTGTTCATTGTGAATCCATTTTTCCTTTTTTTTTTAATTTTTATTAATTTAATTTTTCTAATAAAAATACCTAAATGATCTGATCATTTATCCATAATTATCATGTCATTTTAATAAACATATATCGCATATATAATATCAATCATGGTATAATTAACTTAAACGAAAAGCACAAGTTGGCTCTAATACCACTGTTGGGAATCTAGAGATTATTGCAATCCAAATTGCGCAGCGGAAAAAATAAAATCTCGGATTTCCATTCCCAGAATTCGAGTGCCTCTTTTATTTCATAAGAAGGATAGGAGACTAATGTAATACCCGGCTCGAGTCCGGCATCGCAATTCTACTTTCCGATGGAGTGTTGGATGTCGGAAGTCTCTAGAAGGGTGAGAGTGATGTTTTCTAACATGTTTTGGTATGTTTTATAGTTTTTTAAGCCTAAGGAAATGAGTTTTTGTATGAAATGAACCAAGGTAGAAAAGCCAGGTTCGGCCGCCGAAGTTGAGGTTCGACCGCCGAACATGCATGGCTTTCGGTTTCACGATAGGCCGCCGAAGGTGGTCTGGCCAGCCACCTATAAAACGGCCCTCAGTCGGTTGAAGCGGTAAGATCACCGTTTCTTTTGTCTTCTGAGGTGAGACCCTGTCCTTTGTGAGTATTCTTTCATGTTTTCATTCAATCTTGCAAAGATTTGATTAGTTTTTATGGGATTTTGAAGGTTTTAAGCTAAAAACTCAAAGTTGTGAAGTTTGGAGAGTTTGAAGAAGAGTTGCTCCAAAACTCCACGTTAGGATCATTCATCTTCTTGGTTTCAAGAGGTAAGTGAAGATCCTGAGCTTGTTTTTATGTTTTCTGAAGGTTTTATGGGGATTATGGAGAGAGTTGCATGAATAGGGTTCTTTGTGAGGTTTTGATGATTTTGTGAGCAAAGCTTGTATATGTGTTGTATGTTATGTGTTGTTGGGGTTTTTAGGTAGTTTTTGACCCCTTTGAGAATATACATGAGTGTATGCAAGTTGAGGACTTGAGGTGGTTGAGATTGAGAGGGTTTTGGTGCTTTTGGCGAGAGGCAGGGCAAGTTTCTGCCCTGCTGATGAACTCAGGTTCGGCCGCCGAAGGTACATTCGGCCGCCGAACCCATGAGGAGGTGGCTTCGGTTGCCCAAGCTTGCCCCCGAGCTTTTGGACTTTCGGCTCTGGAGGGAAGTTTGGCCGCCGAAGGTTAGAGACTTTCGTCTCTGGAGTGCCTTTTGGCCTCCGAAACTTGCCCCCGAAAGGGTTCGGCTACCGAAAGTAGAGCTACGGCCGTCGAAGGTGCTTGAGTTTCGTCTCTGGAGAGGACTTTCGGCAGCCGAACCTGCCGCCGAAAGTGTCCTGTCCAGCTTTCCTTTGCATGCTTTGCATAGGTGTTAGAGTGAGTTTAAGGGGATTCTTGGGGAGTTTAATAGAGTGGTTCATAAGCTAGTTTGGTCCCTCATGTAAATCTATCTGTCTAGGTACAGACCAGAGGAACCAGAGAGAGCAGCAGTGAGTCCTGCTCAGAGTTTTTCAGAGCCTGCAGAGTCAGTCCAGTTAGCCAGAGGTGAGTGGAACTAAACTTAATCTTTTAATTGTGAAATGAAATGCTTTTAGCATCGTTCATGCATCATGAGTATATAGTAGGTTATATGCATTAGACTCCAAGAATATGTTGCATTGCATTACCTCGTTATGTGTTGATGTGGGTAAATGCTGAATGATCCAATAGTCTCAGACAGGAAGTCCAGGAGCCTTTGACTACGCCCTGGCAATGGTAAGTACAGAGGTGTTATATACACATATACATATATGACAGGAAGACCAGGTGCTCGATTCTACGCCCTGGCACGGCAGAGTTACCGGGACTATGTGGTGACAGGTTTACCTTGATGTGGATTGTCTGTGATATGGTGCATTCCATGAGATCATATTTTACTGAGATGTTTTACTGTTCTACTCACTGGGCTATAGAGCTCATCCCACTCCCTTAACCCCAGTTTTGTAGGTTCAGTGTCCAGTATACAGAGGAGATCCACAGAGTATAGAAAGAGTAAAGAGATATGTAATAGCTTAGAGTGGACATGTAATCTGAAAGAGATGTAATAGTTGTGTAGCAAGTTAGCAATGTGCTTGACTTAGTGATGTTTGTTATGTACATGATTTATATATGTATATATGTTTCACAACCAGGCTTAATAGGTATGAGTTAACCCATCTAGAGCAAGCTCTAGTCAGGGGTACAGAGTACAGAGTACAAAGATAGTGCATGCACAGGTTAAGCCTTGGTTCAGAAAAGAACAGAAAATGTATGATCATGTATGAGTTTTACAGGTACACAGAGAGTATAGCAGGCTTGCTACGGGTTCTGGCGGCCTTAAGCCGACCTGAATCCTAGCACCGGTGACGGTCCATTTTGGGGTCGTTATAGATTGGTATCAAAGCCCTAGGTTCACATGATCGGACCTATAGAGAGAGTGTTGGGCTCATAGAGGTTAGAAGTGGTCAAGCACAATAGGAAATCATGTCCACTAGGATAGGGTGTTGAGTCCTATCTGTTTACTGCCATGAGTTATGCATGTGCATTATTGTTATGTGATGTTAATATGTTAAAGTGCTATATTATGTTTCCAGAGTAAAGATGAGAGGAACTCGTCGATCAGCTCGATTGACTGGAGTCCCACCAGATAGTGAAAGAACAGCTGTTCGTCCTCCTGCATTGCCGAGGGCAAGGTCTCAGAGATCTAGTAGGGAAGGTACGTCAATAGACCCGAGACGGTCTGTAGACGAGAGCAGAAGAGGTACAGCTAGGGGAGAAAGATCAGAGGAAAGGAGGGAGGCTATGGAGAGTGACCAGTCTAGAGATGACAGCATGGGTATAGGCAGATTTGAGGAAGGTATGGGAGAGTCGCAGGGAGGCGTTCAGGCCTCAGGTTTTGGCTATCCAGCCTTTCCGCAGGACCCCGAGTATCCGATGGGAGGTATGTCGGAGTACTCTAGTTTTGTCCCATATCCTCCTTACATGCCATATATGCCTTATCCTCCTTATTATCCACCATATCCGATGTATCCACTTTCCCCTACCCATCCAAGTGCAGCACACCCAGAGCCAAATGACCCAGTACCACCACCAAAACCAGTAGCCCCTGTTGCCCACATACCTCAACCTAGCTCATCTGGAGGTAAAGTGCAAATGACGGAGTACTTGAAATTGGATGCTCCTAAATATAACACGGGAGATGATCCATTTGAATACCTCAGATCAGTTAGGATGATAACCAGTGAGTTGGGAGCTGATGATAGTAGGGCCATTGAGATGGCAGGGTTTACACTTAAATGTAAGAAGGCGAGAGAATGGTTCAAGAATTATGTGGAACCCAGGATGGACAGTATGTTTTGGGGAGAGTTCGCCAATGAATTTGTAGGGTGGGCTTTTTCGGATAGCTCCAGGGAGATGAAAGTAATAGAGTTCGAACAATTGAGACAGACAGATGAAATGAGTGTTGATGAGTTTACAGATAAGTTCCTGGATTTGCTTCAGTATGTGGGTCAAGCCTATGATACTGATCAGAAGAAGGCAAGGAGATATACTATGAGATTGCATCCCAGGTATTCTTCCTTGATTCTTCCAGCAGAAAAGGAGAGTTTCCACACGATAGTAGACGCAGCCAGGAAAATGGAAGCTAGTGCCAAGATTCAAAATCAGTCAAAGGCACAGGCTTCGAGTTCTAAGGCCCCCAGTTCAGGCACTTCAGGCAGCAAGAGATGGGATAGAGCAAAAGGAACAAAGAGTAAGTTCTGGAGTAAAGTCAAGTCAGGTCTGGGAATAGGTAGTGGCTCAAGCTCTGGCACAGTTCCAGTATGCAGAAGATGTGGAAGACCACATGGAGGAGCTTGTCGGTTGGGATCTACAGCTTGTTTTAGATGTGGACAGGAAGGGCATATTGCTCGGGATTGTCCTCAGGTGACTTTTGCACCATCCCAGCAGATGAGTTCAGGCAGTGTGGTACAGCTAGCAGCTCCAGTCATGCCTCAGAGTAGTGGCAGAGGTAGAGGGAGAGGGGCAGCCTCTACTTCAGCAGCAGGTTCCCGAGGTGGAAATCCGGTAGCCCCAGCACGGATTTTCACTGTGACACAGGAGGAGGCTAACACGTCGAACACAGTGGTGTCAGGTAATCTCATCATTGGGTGTTCAGATGTGTATGCTTTGATGGACCCCGGTGCTTCTCATTCCTTTATTGCTTCGAGAGCCATAGAGAGATTGGGTTTGATCAGTTCTGAGTTAGAGTATCCTCTCTGGGTCAGTGGACCTAAATATGACCCATCAGTGGCAGTGTCAGTCTGTCATTTCAGTCCAGTGTTCATAGAGGGTAGATGCCTTCCAGCTGACCTTATGGTTCTAGACTTGACAGATTTTGATGTCATTCTAGGGATGGATTGGCTATCTGCATATAGTGCTACTTTGGACTGTAGAGAGAAGATAGTTAGTCTTAGAGACCAGGATGGGTCAGAGTGTGTCTTTAGAGGAGACAGGAGAGGTACACCCAGAGGTTTGATTTCAGCCCTTCAGGCTCGTCGTTTGCTTAGGAGGGGTTGTCAGGGGTTCCTAGCTCATGTGAGAGAGCTAGATCGTCAGGTGAGGGAACCAGCCGCAGTACCAGTAGTCCGAGAGTTTCTTGATGTTTTTCCAGACGAACTTCCAGGACTACCACCTGGTAGGGAGATAGAGTTTGAAATAGAAGTGCTGCCTGAGACCAGACCTATCTCTATTCCTCCCTACAGGATGGCGCCAGCAGAGTTAAAGGAATTGAAAGAACAGTTGCAGGATTTGGTAGAGAAGGGTTTCATCCGCCCTTGTACCTCACCTTGGGGTGCTCCAGTGCTCTTTGTCAGAAAGAAGGATGGATCCCTCAGACTTTGTATCGACTACAGACAGTTGAACAAGGTCACTACCAAGAATAGGTATCCCCTACCTCGGATTGATGATCTATTTGACCAGCTAGCTGGAGCGGGTTGTTTTTCTAAAATAGATTTGAGATCCGGGTATCATCAGTTGAGAGTCAGAGAAGCAGATGTGCCAAAGACAGCTTTCAGGACCAGATATAGGCATTATGAGTTCTTAGTGATGCCGTTCGGGTTGACTAACGCCCCTGCAGCATTCATGGATCTCATGAACAGAGTTTTCAGTGAGTTTCTGGATCACTTTGTGATTGTCTTTATCGATGATATCTTAGTGTATTCCAGAGATGCAGAGGAGCATGCCCAGCATCTGCGGATAGTTCTGCAGACACTGAGAGAGCATGGTTTATATGCCAAGTTCTCTAAGTGTGAGTTTTGGTTAAGGAACATTTCCTTCTTGGGACATGTAGTATCAGCAGAGGGTATTGAAGTAGATCCCAAGAAGATAGAGGTTGTAGCTAACTGGCCCAGACCCACTACAGTGACTGAGATTAAAAGCTTTTTGGGACTGGCAGGTTACTACAAGAGGTTCGTTCAGGACTTCTCAAAGATAGCAGCTCCTATGACCAAACTGACTCAGAAGAACCAGAAGTTTGTCTGGTCAGACCAGTGTGAAGAGAGCTTTGAGGAGCTCAAGAGGAGATTGACATCAGCACCAGTGCTAGCTCTGCCTGTCAGTAATGAGGATTTCACAGTGTTCTGTGATGCATCTCGAGTGGGATTGGGCTGTGTTTTGATGCAGAGTGATAGGGTGATAGCTTATGCTTCTAGACAGTTGAAGAAGCACGAGTTGAATTACCCTACCCATGACCTAGAGATGGCAGCAGTTATCTTTGCACTTAAGATGTGGCGGCATTACCTCTATGGGGTTAAATGCGAGATCTTCACTGATCATAAGAGTTTACAGTACATCTTGAGTCAGAGAGAGCTGAATTTGAGGCAGAGAAGATGGGTAGAATTGCTCAGTGATTATGATTGTAAGATCCAATATCATCCGGGTAAGGCGAATGTTGTGGCAGACGCCCTAAGCCGGAAGTCACTAAGCAGTTTATCCCATATCGCAACAGAGCGAAGACCAGTCGTGATGGAGCTTTACAAGCTCTTAGAAGAGGGGTTACAGCTAGAGTTGTCTAGTACAGGTGCGTTGATAGCACAGATGAGAGTGACACCTGTGTTTCTGGAGCAGATAGCTCAGAGACAGCACGAGGACCCAGCGTTGATGAAAATTGCCAGGACTGTTCAGTCAGGCAATAGTGCAGAGTTCAGATTTGACAATAAAGGGATCCTCCGTTATAGGAGTCGACTTTGTGTACCAGATAGGCACAGTGTGAAAGAAGACATTATGAGGGAAGCTCATAATGCGAGGTATAGTGTTCACCCAGGAGCCACCAAGATGTACCAGGATCTGAAAAGAGTCTATTGGTGGCCAGCTATGAAGAAAGAAGTGGCGCAGTTTGTGACAGCCTGTGAGGTGTGTCAGAGGGTGAAACTAGAGCATCAGAAACCAGCAGGAATGCTTAACCCATTGCCGATTCCAGAATGGAAATGGGAGAACATAGCCATGGATTTTGTAGTGGGTTTACCAGCAGCGTCCAACAGGATAGACTCTATATGGGTGATTGTGGACAGACTCACGAAATCTGCTCATTTTCTTCCAGTTCGGAGTAACTATTCTGTGGATAAGTTGGCACAGGTCTATCTGGATGAGATAGTGAGATTACATGGAGTTCCAGTGTCTATAGTTTCAGACAGAGGACCTCAGGTTACCTCTAGATTTTGGCGGAGTCTGCAGAGTGCGATGGGCACGAGACTAGAGTTTAGCACTGCTTTCCACCCACAGACTGATGGACAGTCAGAGAGGACCATCCAGACCATAGAGGATATGCTTCGACTGTGTGTGTTAGACTTTGGCGGTTCTTGGAGGCAGCATCTACCTCTGGTGGAGTTTGCCTACAATAACAGCCATCATGCTAGCATAGGGATGGCTCCTTATGAAGCTTTGTATGGGAGGAAGTGCAGATCCCCTGTTTGCTGGGAAGAGATAGGAGAGAAGGCTCTTGCAGGGCCAGAGTTAGTAGAGATTACTAGTAGAGTGGTGCCTATAATCAAAGAGAGAATTAGAACAGCTCAAAGTAGACAGAAAAGTTATGCAGACGTTCGCAGAAAACAGTTAGAGTTCCAGGAAGGTAATTGGGTATTGCTAAAAGTGTCTCCAATGAAAGGAGTGGTTCGTTTTGGAAAGAAGGGTAAGTTAGCTCCACGGTACATTGGACCCTTTGAGATTTTACAGAGGATCGAAAATGTGTCGTATAAGCTAGATTTACCTGCTTCTATGGAGAGAATTCACCCGGTATTTCATGTTTCTATGCTACGGCAGTTTGTGTCAGATCCGAATCAGGTTCTGAGTGAGCCTGAGGTGGAGATTCTTACAGATCTCACCTATATAGAGCAGCCAGTGCGGATTTTGGACACACAGATCAGACAGCTAAGAAACAAAGAGATCCCAATGGTGAAAGTTCTGTGGAACCACCATAATCTAGAAGAATGCACCTGGGAGACGCGGGAGTCTATGCTCCAGCAGTATCCATATTTGTTTTGAGGTTAGTTTCCTCCTTTTTATGTGTTACTTGTTTGTTTTAGGAACATTCGGGGACGAATGTTCTTAAGGGGGAGAGAATGTAATACCCGGCTCGAGTCCGGCATCGGAATTCTACTTTCCGATGGAGTGTCGGATGTCGGAAGTCTCTAGAAGGGTGAGAGTGATGTTTTCTAACATGTTTTGGTATGTTTTATAGTTTTTTAAGCCTAAGAAAATGAGTTTTTGTATGAAATGAACCAAGGCAGAAAAGCCAGGTTCGGCCGCCGAACATGCATGGCTTTCGGTTTCACGATAGGCCGCCGAAGGTGGTCTGGCCAGCCACCTATAAAACGGCCCTCAGTCTGTTGAAGCGGTAAGATCACCGTTTCTTTTGTCTTCTGAGGTGAGACCCTGTCCTTTATGAGTATTCTTTCATGTTTTCATTCAATCTTGCAAAGATTTGATTAGTTTTTATGGGATTTTGAAGGTTTTAAGCTAAAAACTCAAAGTTGTGAAGTTTGGAGAGTTTGAAGAAGAGTTGCTCCAAAACTCCACGTTAGGATCATTCATCTTCTTGGTTTCAAGAGGTAAGTGAAGATCCTGAGCTTGTTTTTATGTTTTCTGAAGGTTTTATGGGGATTATGGAGAGAGTTGCATGAATAGGGTTCTTTGTGAGGTTTTGATGATTTTGTGAGCAAAGCTTGTATATGTGTTGTATGTTATGTGTTGTTGGGGTTTTTAGGTAGTTTTTGACCCCTTTGAGCATATACATGAGTGTATGCAAGTTGAGGACTTGAGGTGGTTGAGATTGAGAGGGTTTTGGTGCTTTTGGCGAGAGGCAGGGCAAGTTTCTGCCCTGCTGATGAACTCAAGTTCGGCTGCCGAAGGTACATTCGGCCGCCGAACCCATGAGGAGGTGGCTTCGGCTGCCCAAGCTTGCCCCCGAGCTTTTGGACTTTCGGCTCTGGAGGGAAGTTCGGCCGCCGAAGGTGCCACCGAAGGTTAGAGACTTTCGTCTCTGGAATGCCTTTTGGCCTCCGAAACTTGCCCCCGAAAGGGTTCGGCTGCCGAAAGTAGAGCTTCGGCCGCCGAAGGTGCTTGAGTTTCGTCTCTGGAGAGGACTTTCGGCCGCCGAACCTGCCGCCGAAAGTTTCCTGTCCAGCTTTCCTTTGCATGCTTTGCATAGGTGTTAGAGTGAGTTTAAGGGGATTCTTGGGGAGTTTAATAAAGTGGTTCATAAGCTAGTTTGGTCCCTCATGTAAATCTATCTGTCTACATACAAACCAGAGGAACCAGAGAGAGCAGCAGTGAGTCCTGCTCAGAGTTTTTCAGAGCCTGCAGAGTCAGTCCAGTTAGCCAGAGGTGAGTGGAACTAAACTTAATCTTTTAATTGTGAAATGAAATGCTTTTAGCATCGTTCATGCATCATGAGTATATAGTAGGTTATATGCATTAGACTCCATGAATATGTTGCATTGCATTACCTCATTATGTGTTGATGTGGGTAAATGCTGAATGATCCAATAGTCTCAGACAGGAAGTCCAGGAGCCTTTGACTACGCCCTGGCAGGTACAGAGAAGTCCAGGAGCCTTTGACTACGCCCTGGCAGGTATATAGTAAAGTCCAGGAGCCTTTGACTACGCCCTGGCAATGGTAAGTACAGAGGTGTTATATACACATATACATATATGACAGGAAGACCAGGTGCTCGATTCTACGCCCTGGCACGGCAGAGTTACCGGGACTATGTGGTGATAGGTTTACCTTGATGTGGATTGTCTGTGATATGGTGCATTCCATGAGATCATATTTTACTGAGATGTTTTACTGTTCTACTCACTGGGCTATAGAGCTCATCCCACTCCCTTAACCCCAGTTTTGCAGGTTCAGTGTCCAGTATATAGAGGAGATCCACAGAGTACAGAAAGAGTAAAGAGATATGTAATAGCTTAGAGTGGACATGTAATCTGAAAGAGATGTAATAGTTGTGTAGCAAGTTAGCAATGTGCTTGACTTAGTGATGTTTGTTATGTACATGATCTATATATGTATATATGTTTCACTACCAGGCTTAACAGGTATGAGTTAACCCATCTAGAGCAAGCTCTAGTCAGGGGTACAGAGTACAGAGTACAGAGATAGTGCATGCACAGGTTAAGCCTTGGTTCAGAAAAGAACAGAAAATGTATGATCATGTATGAGTTTTACAGGTACACAGAGAGTATAGCAGGCTTGCTATGGGTTCTGACGGCCTTAAGCCGACCTGAATCCTAGCGCCGGTGACGGTCCATTTTGGGGTCGTTACAACTAACCTGCTAATTTCGTCCAAAAGATACAATGCCGGACTGATGGTGCTGCTTTTTCAAACGAACACCCTCAATGGTATCCACACGAACGTCTTCTATCCTTTTAGAGTGCTAGCTCTCTCAAGGATGGATAGATTATGTGCTCCACAATCTGCAACTGTTAGACTGAATTTTTCTCCAAAAATTAACATCATCTCCACAATTCGTAGAAGGAGTATTTATATGTTTCAGTCTTTTGTTTTCCTACAACTCTTTTTCCAAAAGAATTGTGTTCAGAACCCACTATCACAATCTCGCAGATACTCAAATATCTTATGTGATAGAGTCCTTTATCTGTAACAGTTACAGATAGATTTGCAGATCTTTTAAATATTATTATCTCATAATAATAAATAATTAATAATTAATATTAATAATAATAACACTTTATTATTATTAATTATATTAATGATTATAATAATAACATTTTATTATTATTAATTATATTAATGGGCTTTGAGCTTTTAGCCCATGAATATGTCATAGCACATCAACAATGTTCTTTTGTGTGTGACCCAATAGGCTCACATTAATTGGCAATAGGTCTAGTCCCACAAGGCCCCTAAGTCATAAGTGGCCTCTAGCAAGACGTTATGACTACCCAACTAATATGAGGATCAATAGTCCGATAAAGCCTAATAAATAGAACATGTATTAATCCCTTTGTCACACGATATCTAGTTTGAACATAAGTCATGGTCAATGTCAAACTTATAATGTTCAAACTTATGATTTCTCGATCTCTAAGTAGACTGATAAATTCAAATGATATTGATCATACTATCAATTCATTTGAACACAGCCATGCATTTCTCAGTCTCACTTATCGAGGGGCCTAGAAGATATCTCTCTTAAAGAGAGGGACAAATCCTATCTTGATTGTTCATTATCCTCTACATAATTTCTATTATGCTCAATCATAACCTTTATGATTGTTCGATTAAAGACAATGTTTGGTTATGTCAAAACATAATAGTCCTTATGTTGGAAACTATGACAATCTCAAGTCAAAGGATTAAGACATAACTACTTTGAGATTCACTTATGACAATAACCCATGTAGTGATCTCAATGCGGGTCCATCCAATACTTTGTTCTCTAACAAGTATCTATGATTATTGAATTATATCAACATATACATAATCATCTCATGATTATCAATCAATAATCATACTAGCTATATTTTATTATTATCAACATAATAATAAGTAACCAGGGATGATAATCATTATTATGTAACATGCAAACAAATAATAATGATGATAAAAACCTCTAATATTAATTACTAAAATGACATACAAAAAAGGTCCAAGATAATGGCCTAGGGCAAATACACTAACAATATTGGCCTAACATATTTCAAGATACTTATTTATTTTGCAGATCATGTGCAAGGTGCCAGCAAATAAGAAACCTCAGCAACCGAAGTGAAATGCCCCAAACACCCATTATGGTTTGCAAAATCTTTGACATATGGGGCATAGACTTCATGGGACCATTCCTACCATCCTTTGGCAACACCTACATACTGCTAGCAGTAGACTATGCGTCCAAGTGGATAGAAGCCAAAGCAATAAGGGCTGATGATGCAAGGGTAGTAGTTGACTTTGTGAAAACCCATATATTCTCCAGATTCAGTTTTCCCAAAGCCATAATCAGTGATCGAGGGACTCATTTCTGCAACAAGATAGTGGAAACCCTTCTAAAAAAATACCATGTTATCCATAGAACCTCTACTACCTATCATCCTCAAACAAATGGGCTGGCTGAAGTATCAAATAGAGAAATCAAGTCCATCCTTAAGAAGATAGTTTGCCCAAATCTCAAGGATTGGAGTGTGTGCCTTAACGATGTCTTGTGGGCCTACAGAACAGCTTACAAAATGCCCATAGTTATGTCCCCATATAGGCTGATCTATGGAAAAGCTTGCCATCTGCCCGTAGAACTTGAACACAAAGCCTATTGGGCTGTTAAAAACTGTAATCTTGAAGAGAAAGAAGCCGGATCCCGCAGAAAATTGCAACTTCAAGAGCTAGAGGAAATCCGACGTGATGCATATGAAGCCGCGTGGGATTATAAAGCAAAGACCAAAGCCTTCCATGACAAACATATTTCGAGAAAACAATTTCAGATTGGTGACAAGGTCTTGCTTTTTGACTCACGGTTTAAATTATTTCCAGAAAAGCTTCAGTCTAGGTGGATTGGGCCATTCTTGGTAGAGCACATCTATCCACACGGGGCTGTAGACATACGCAGTCCAGAAACAGGCAAGATTTTTAAGGTCAATGGGTACTGTTTGAAGCAATTCCATGAAAGATTTATTGTGCACCTTGTGGAGGAGGTACCATTGGACCACCTTTTCCCATCCTGATGATCAAGGCAAGACAGTCCAGCCCACGACAGAAAACCAGGGCGCTACTGGGAGGCAGCCCAGATGAAGTGATTTGCCCAAATCACTAGGGCAAATCGATTGACTGTAGTCGCAAGTGATTAGGGCAAGTTATTTGCCCAAATCGATGGCCAAACCGATAGGACTCGACCATCAACAGAAAAGGTGTGACCAATGCTAATCGAGCAATTACATCAAGGATATGATTTGGCCAAGTGATTTATCCAAATCACTTATCAAATCACCCTGCTGAGAAGTCAGAAACTCAATATTTAATGATCAGGGAAGTTCAACTTTCCCAAATCACTTTAAATAGTTTTCTTTCTTTTTCTTTTTCCTCACGCTGTTTCTTTCTGCTTCATCTCTTCCTTCTTCCTCAAGTTTCCATCGCCGACGACATCAACCACCATGGCCAGAACCAAGAAGGTAGCCACCACCGGCACCGACATGTGGTGAAAGCAAGGAATGCCCAAGCCCATACGCATTCCCACTGACAGTAACGAGGAGGCCATAAACAACCCTCCCCCCATCGCCGACGACACCGACACAGGGACGGCCGAGGAAGCAGAGACCAAAAATATCGAATGACCAGACGTCTAGACCTATCGTCGATGAACTAGGGCATCGATGATTGCCCCACCACCTGCCACACAGACAGTCGCGATGGATGCCCTTGGAGATGAAACACTTCCAAAAGCCACCCCTTCCACTAGCCATGGACACAAAAGGCCGATGACGCCTTCATCCTCACCACTGCCGAACCTAAAGCGCTGGACAGAAGCCCCCATCGATAAGCCGGACACATCTCCAGTGAGCCACTACGAAGGCAATTTGCCCAGCGACTTGCCCAAACCAGCAAACCCAGACCATGTAACAAAGGCACTGACCTTCAATAAGCAATCCGAATGCTCCAGGTTGGACAAAGTCTCTTCTCTACCATACCACCTAGGTAAGTTCATCCACCATAGCACCCTTGAAGCATTAGGACTTCGAGAACAGGTACGATCTCTTGTTGATGAAATTGGATGGGGCACCTTCTTCTACTTACACATGCCTGCCTTCACTGAGCTCACCCATGAGTTCTTCTGCACGTTTTATTTTGACAAGGCAGCCCTAACCACCCTGCACACACCAGATATTGTGGGTTTTAGGCTGTTAGGACAGCGATTTCGCTTGTCCTTGCATGAATTCAGTGCTGCTCTGGGTTGTGAATGCCCTGATTCCATCTGGGATTTCCCTAATGGGTTCAATCCCAGCACTGCTTATGTAGAACTGTGTGACAACCCATTCAACACATACTCACCCACCAAATCTAAGGACCTGTACCTAAAAGACCCCTGCATGAAGTACTTACACAAATTCTTAGCCTATACCTTTTCTGGGAGGAAGGATGCACTAAACATCCTGACCAAAAGTAACTATACATCCTGTGGAGTATGTCCACAAAACAGAAAATACACTTGGGCTACTAGGTTGCCACGCAGCTCTCTAGCACAATCACATACCTCCTCCCTTTGATCCTTGGGCATTTGATCACTTCTATTGCAGTTAATCTGAAATTACTGCATCCTGTTTACACTGACCTTACCGCCATCGATGAACCAACCCCCCGGACCTTCGCACTTCGGATGATATGGGGTTGCTTCACAAAATGGGGGGAGTTTTCTCTTTTGCACCTACAGGGCCTATAATACCACTCCATGAGCGTGTGTTCAGGAAGAAGTCAGCCAATTAGCAAACAACTTCTCAGCCGCCTGCTCCACCAATGGCACCACAGCAGGCAACAGACGAGGTACCTGCAGAGGCACCTCAAGACCATTTGGTGGAGGCTCGTCTGACCTGGATTGAAGACAGGATGCAACACATGAAACACCTACTACAACTGCTGGTGGACAATTTTCTACCCACAGACCATCACAGCCAGTAATTTGGCCAAATGATTTGCTCAAATCACTGACCAAATCACCCATTGGCCAGGAAGTCCCTTTCTCTCTTATTTTTCTCTTTATATGTTTTGCATTGAGGGCAATGCTTAGACTAGGTGTGAGGGTACTGGGGAAACATTTTTGCACTATCCTTTACTATCTTTTTGCCCCTTTTTGCATCTTTATACTCTATTACACACACCAAAATTTTTTTCTCACACACATTTCTTTTTTGCACACATTTTCACTTCTGCACACATGCACATAGATTTTGTTTTAGCTTTTGCTCAACTCAGCACAGATGACAAAGTTGAAAGAGCTCTCTATCTCATGACCCCATTAATTTTCTAACCCTTTAAGTCTAAATTGAATCATTTGCAGTGGGTTACCTTCACTTAGGGAGTTTTTCTCTTGAATTGAATCTTTAAATTTGCTGTGGTCAAGAAAAATAAAATCTAAAAATGCATGTAAAAGGAAATAAAGCTAGTGCAGCACTCTGTGAGCTGATTGCCCAAACTATCATGAAAAAGAAAAAAAAAAAGAGAAACTCAGCAAAATCAAAAAAGAACACAACATAAACCTGTTCCAATGGTCAAGGACTATGAACAGAGCTAGTAGCCACTTGAACAAGTGACCAACTGAGTAACCGGGGTGGGTATCACCAATATGCACCTTCGCGTAAAAAGGTTGGTGACTTTTTCAGGCAAGAATAAAAAGTGTTGCTGAATAAAAATGCTTAAAAAGAAGGGCAAGTCACTCTTGGGGTTGCTGATAGAGCATAATTTAGCCCATTTTATCATGATATTATTGATGTTAATTTACATATTTTCTGCCTAATTTAGTGTTTTTGATATTATTTTGCAGAAAATGGTGTAAAGAGACATTTTGGAGAAAATACCCTTAAAACTGCCTTAAATGGAGCAAAGGAGAGCAAGCCTGCCAAGTTGAAATCAAGTGAAGCTAAATAAGGAAAGTGGCAAATAAGGAAAGAACATTCAGCCAAAGCAATTTGAAATTCAAATTTCAAACATTCAAGAAGCCTTTTCTTTATTCACAAAGCCAAATCTCAAGTTGCCATGAATGAAGAGCCAAATAAGGAAAGTATTTTGAATTTTAAATCTTCAAGATTCATATTCAAATTTTGAATTTCAAAATCCAGCTTATTAAGGAAGCTAAATCCAAAGATCACATGCTTGCCACCTCATGCTTTGCACATTCAAAATTCAAATTGCAAAGAGAGGCTCCACTTCCTTAATTAAGCATGGGCAGCAAGGAAAGTGTGAAAGGCAAGACTTGGGCAGCATGGGCAGCATCATGGAGACACATGGGCAACAAGTAAGAGCAAAGGCCCCGCTCCTTGCATTTGAAGACCAAGCACATGCCTCCCTCACTTCACATGTGCATGGACGGCACAACTTATGCAAGCCATCCTTGGGCAGCCTTTTGGGCAGCACCTTGACAACTTGGGCAGCAAGCATCACCTAGGGCAACATGAGAATATTATATAATGTTCTCTAAGGCTGCCGCACAAGGGAGATTGGACTCCACTCCCATTCGGCCAAGGAAGGGCCAGCCGCATTCCTCTGCTTCTCTCCTTCAATTCGGTTCATCTTCTCCTCTACTTTTCTTGTTTTTGTTTCAGTCATGAGTGGCTGAAACCTTTTATTCTAGTTGAAGATTGGTTGAAACTTTGGTTGTTTTATGGATTGTGAGGTCTGAACATAAGTTATTTATCTTTTGGTTATTCAATATTTATACAATTTCATGCTTGAATCTATTATTACTTTGTTATTATGATCAATGTGGCCACTTGATTCTTGATTGCAAGGTAATATATTGTTAGTTTGAATAATTTTGAGTCCGTAATTGCTTGGATTGTTCAAACACAAAAATATTTGGTGTAAAAACTAAGGAAATTGTATGATCTAGTAACATCTCCATGCATTTGGATAGCTAGGATTGGATCTCTCTATCTCTTCTTGCAATTAACAGTTGTTTTGATGTCTTAGGCCCAAGGACGTTCCTTGGCAACTTGTTGATTAGTAATTAATTAGAGGACGTTCCCTAATTGGTTTATGATTAAGGAGAGACATGGTGGTGAGAAGCGTCTTCCATCTCCATAACAATCTATTAAATCTATCAAGGGAAACTAAGAGTCAATGATCAATCTCAACAACTGAAGTGGATCCAACTCTTCAACTAGATCTTTCTCATATTTGATTTCTCTTTATTTTTTTTACTATTTGCTTCTTTTATTACTTTCAGAATTAGATCAATTAAATCAATCTCCAACCCCCCATTTTACTTTTAGTTTATTTGCTTTCAGTTTATCTCGTTTCAGTTTATCTCGTTTCAGTTTATTTCTCTTTCAGTTTATTTTTCTTTCAGTTAATTCTCTTAGTCTTGATAAGGAAAATAGGTAAGTTCTCAATTCCCTATGGATTCGATCCTTTCACCACTATCTACAGTTGTAAAATTGTTGATAACCAGAAAGGTTATTTTTGACCGGATTTGACAACCACGAGTCAATTGCATAAAGCCAAAAACTAAAGAAAGAGCATGATCAAATCACTCTCTTGGCCACGGTAGGTGAGGAGAAATAAGAAAAGGAGAGGACAACCTTAGTGGATGTACTCTACACTGCGGTGCTTCAATTTGGGAGTCTAGGAGAGGCTGATTAAGTGGTATTTAGGCTCAAAAGAAAAGGGGGCTTGATTGACTAAGTTATTTATTGCTTGAGGACAAGCAAAAGGCTAGGTTAGGGGGTATTTGATCAAGCATAATTTAGCTACATTTTTATTATCATTATTAATGTTTAAATATGCATTTTTCTAGTTTAGTTTATGTTTTTATGATGTTTTTGCATAAAAAGAGAAAAATGGAAACTTGGAGAAAAATTTGCAGAAAAGCTGGAAAATCGATTTGGCCGAAGTGATTTGGCCAAATCAAGCCCGATGGATGACTGACGCAGCTGCAGGAGAAGGAAGCTTAACACTCAAGATTTGATATGCTCAAAATAATTTGCCTAGATCGACTAACCAAATCACCTGAAGAAAGTTGAAGACCGGAAGTAACTCGTAGAAATGATTTGGGCAAGTGATTTGCCCAAATCAACTGCCCAAATCAAACTGACTCCAGCAAATTACCGCAACACGGGAAAGCAGAAAAATCAAAATTCCAAAAGTGTTAGAGTCCTATCCTATTTCAAACACTATAAGACCAATCCTATGACAACTCCAAGAGCCACACCAAAGAAAATCCTTCACCAAAGGAGTTTTATTCATGATAAAATACAAAGGCAAATGAGGAATTAAAAGACCATCAAAAGACCAAGTCAAATAGGATTCCAATTCCAAGAAGGATTAGGACTTCTCACCTATAAAGAGGGACAACAACCAAATAGCAAGGACATTTCGAATTTTCGGCAGCAACACCAATAGTTCTCTCTCTCCTTTTCTTCTTTTCTCTTTTATGTATTCTTTGTCCACCATGAGTAGCTAAAAACCTTTATCTCTAGTTGAAGTTGAAGAAATTTCAATTTGTGATGAATTGGGAGATTTAAAACTCCATTGTTAAAGTTCTATTTTTCAATATTTATGCAACTTGTTCTTTATGCCTATTATTGCCTTGCTATTAGAATCAATTAAGGCCTATTGCTTTTAATTGCATGAGTAATATATTGTTAATTTGAATGATTTGGGTCTATAATTGCTTAGATTATTTGAACACAAGTATAATTGGTTGCATGATCTAAACATGACCACGCGGTTGGTAAGGTTAAAATTAGGTTTCTCTATGTCTTAATGCAGTTAATAGTTGAAAAGTAAAAAAACCCCAAGGACGTTCCTTGATAACTTGTTAACTAGTGTTTTGATACGGATCCAATATGACAAATTTCTAACAATGGTGTGGAGCAAACTTATATCATTCCAATGGATCCAAGAGTAGTTCAAAATCATATTCATATAATCCATATATATTTGGGGCGTGCTTTAATTCATATGGGACAGATTTGGTGCAACACTTGCAATCATAGGCTGAGGGAGCCTAATCAAACCTATGGACTAAAACTACATAAAGGAAAGCCTAAAGTGAAGATCAAGTAAGGCTTTTGTGAAGATTCAACTTTGTTATGATGGGCTTGCTAGTTTTATTATTTAAACACTTGTTTTATTTTAGTTTTGTTTGGGCTTGTATTCTGGCCATATTTTATCTTTTAAGTTTTAGAGTGTTGGGCCATGTTGTGGGCTTATATTTTAATACTTATATGTTATTTTAGTGTGTGATTGGGCTTAGGTCTTATGTGTTTAAGTCAGGCCCAAGAAGAGTGTCTTAGGGTTTTATTTCTTTTTCTCCTTACTATATAAGGATAAGAAACAATTGTAAGAGGGAGCTTTTAATCAAAATTTTCAGAATTTCTTTCATGCCTTTGGCGTGTATTGCTTTGAGTGAGAGTGAGGATTTGCTTTCATCAATTGCACCAGGAATCTTGGCTAACTTATCAACTATTCGTTGTGGCGTTTGTCGGATTCTCATCTAAATCCTTCGATCATTGGTGTTTCAGCTTCTCTAAGTTTGGGGTGCCATAGGAGGTGGGTTTATTAGATCTTTGGATTCCGTATCTACTTGTGCATGTGAGTTTGAGGCTTGTGCCATAGGGTTCCGCGTCAGTTGGTATCAGAGCCAAAGTGAGGTAAATTCTGATTTATCTTAGGATCTAGGGTTTTTGAGTTTTCATTTTCTTCCTTGTTATTTTCGGTGAAAGCTTGTGTGTCCATGGCTGCACCTTCTTGATTATTAGTTATAAATAAAAAAAAATCGAAATCCAAAAAAAAAAAAAAATCAAAAATCAAAAATCGCCTTTACCTTATTTATCTTGATCTGACCGAAATTGTGGTATGTTTCCTTTTTCGTCCATATTGCCTTACCTATCTCAATTGATTGCTGTAATTTATGGGAATCAATTTTGAATTTTGAATTTGGTTGAATCCAGATTAGGAGATAAAAGAATTTCTGCCTATTTCCTAAAGTGCACATTTAAGGAAATTGCATCTAAATTGATTTGATGTCAAATCCTTCTTTTAACACCAGAATTTTCGTCCATGTTTCTGATCTGAGAGAAATTTATATTTTTTTTTCTGATTCTATTTGTGGTGTTTTGATACTTGCCTTTTTGGGTAGATTTAAGCAGATCCATATTTAATTTGCGTTGAAGTGAATTAAATTCAAACTTTTGTCCAGATTCGTCTTTATTTCAATTCAAAGTTTCTTTTTGGTTTAAGCTTGCTTTTACTTCCTTGACATTGCTGGAGTATTGTTTGCTTATATCTATACTCTAGGTAATATTTTTCAAGTAGCACAAAACCTAGTTCATGTGTTACTTTCCAAATTGTCAGTCTCTTCTTTCTAGTTTTTGCGCGCTTCGTTCTTTCTTTAGGTTTTTTTTTTTTTTTCATTAAACGCACCTTGTGGTTAGTTGGTTGACCTTAGTTTCTGAAGTGCAATTGAAGAATCAGCAAAAGAGTGGTAAGTGTGCAAACACTTGAGTTCTTTCTTTTCTAACACAATATTTGCTAGTTCTCTTTGTTCTTTGTTGATTTAAGGTAGGATGAGTAAAGATCAGAATGTCTCACCAGCGTCCACTTCTACAAGAATACCTCAAAGAACTCATAATTGCAATAATGACTGTGATGATTCGGATGTGTTTGTTAATAATGTGTTGCTTGCTGCACATTGTGAGATGCTTGTTGCTAGGCGTGCTCTGAATATGCAGATTAAGGAAGAAAGCCTGGAACAACGGGAAAACATATTTCACACTAGGTGTTTGGTTAATGGAAAAGTGTGTACTGTCATTATTGATGGAGGTAGTTGTGCAAATGTGGCTAGTGTGTATATGGTGGAGAAATTGGGCTTGGCTTCTATTAAACACCCTAAGCCATACAGATTGCAATGGTTGAACGATTGTGGTGAGGTCAGAGTTACACGCCAGGTGGTTATACCATTTTCTATTGGTAGGTATAAGGATGAGATCTTGTGCGATGTGGTACCTATGCAGGCAAGCCATATATTGTTGGGTAGGCCGTGGCAATATGATAGAAAGGTGCAACATGATGGGCTCAATAACAAGTACTCCTTCACTCATGAAGGACAGAAGCTTATACTCGCTCCTTTATCACCTCAAGAGGTATATGCCGATCACATAAAAATGCTGGAGAGGGAGAGGGAGGCTTCGGCCTTGGCTACAAAGGTGAGTGAGAGCTTGAGTTCTGTGGAAAAAATGAGAGAAAAGAGTGAGTTTGAGGGTAACGAGGCTGGAAAAGAATCAAGACTAGTTCAAGGAGGGAAGATGGAGAAAGAAAAGGAGAAAGAAGAGGCTAAAGTTCCAATGTCAACTTCCATAGAGATTCAAATTGAAGAGGAAGTTGTAATGCAATCATCTAATGTAGTTGTTCTTGAAAAATCCATTAATGAGCTTATAGAAGAGGTTGTGAATGATGGTGGACATGGGGAGCACATGATTGATGAGGTGGAGGAGGTGAATAAGACTGTTTTGGAAGTTGTAGAGGAGAATGGGTCACATCCACATGATATTTCTATGACTAATATTTTTATGTCTAGTTCATTTGTTCTTGATGTGCAGGTTGTTGATGAAAACATCCATGATGAAAGTTTTATACTATTTCCACCTATTCAAAAGGAGGTCTTTGAAGATACATGGGTGCCTAAAACTTTCCTTCTTGACATAACTATCAGCAAGATTCGAGGACGAATCTTTTCTAAAGAAAGAGGGAATGATACGGATCCAATAGGACAAATTTCTAACAATGGTTTGGAGCAAACTTATATCATTCCAATGGATCCAAGAGTAGTTCAAAATCATATTCATATAATCCATATATATTTGGGGCGTGCTTTAATTCATATGGGACAGATTTGGTGCAACACTTGCAATCATAGGCTGAGGGAGCCTAATCAAACCTATGGACTAAAACTACATAAAGGAAAGCCTAAAGTGAAGATCAAGTAAGGCTTTTGTGAAGATTCAACTTTGTTATGATGGGCTTGCTAGTTTTATTATTTAAACACTTGTTTTATTTTAGTTTTGTTTGGGCTTGTATTCTGGCCATATTTTATCTTTTAAGTTTTAGAGTGTTGGGCCATGTTGTGGGCTTATATTTTAATACTTATATGTTATTTTAGTGTGTGATTGGGTTTAGGTCTTATGTGTTTAAGTCAGGCCCAAGAAGAGTGTCTTAGGGTTTTATTTCTTTTTCTCCTTACTATATAAGGATAAGAAACAATTGTAAGAGGGAGCTTTTAATCAAAATTTTCAGAATTTCTTTCATGCCTTTCGCGTGTATTGCTTTGAGTGAGAGTGAGGATTTGCTTTCATCAATTGCACCAGGAATCTTGGCTAACTTATCAACTATTCGTTGTGGCGTTTGTCGGATTCTCATCTAAATCCTTCGATCATTGGTGTTTCAGCTTCTCTAAGTTTGGGGTGCCATAGGAGGTGGGTTTATCAGATCTTTGGATTCCGTATCTACTTGTGCGTGTGAGTTTGAGGCTTGTGCCATAGGGTTCCGCGTCATGTTTGATTAGTGAACGTTTCCTAATCAAACTAAAACTAAGGAGAAATTTGGTTGTGAGAAGCGTTTTCCACAACCTAAATTAATTTTTTGAAATAAATAGAAGATTCAAATAATTAATGATCAATTCTAAAACTGAAATAGATC
Source organism: Manihot esculenta (assembly GCF_001659605.2). NCBI lineage: Eukaryota > Viridiplantae > Streptophyta > Magnoliopsida > Malpighiales > Euphorbiaceae > Manihot > Manihot esculenta. The sequence continues at coordinate 17,901,400 of NC_035177.2, read as the reverse complement.
CTACGCTTCAGCTAGAGTCCTTTTACTATTGATTTACTCATCTTTTTAATTATTGTTTTCTTTTACTTAGTTTTAATTTTAGTCTACTATCATCTAAAATAAACCCTCCTTTTTTATTTTACTTTTATTTGCCCAAGTCATAGTTAGGAAAGTTCTTAGTGTCAAATCTCTGTGGTTCGACCCTATTGCCACTGTCTAGAAGTTATTTTTATTGATTGATAATAGGTTTATTTTTTATGACTTCGACAACCGCTATCACTTCTATATATGGACGTTTGGGGGCCTTACAAGGTGAAGTCGTTAACTGGAGCTAGTTTCTTTTTTTTTTTTAATAATAGTTTATGATTACAGCAAAGTTGTTTGGGTGCATATGTTATAATACAAAAGCGACCATTAAACATTTTGTTTAGTCCATTGAAGTCCAATATCAAGCACATATTCAGGCTATACATACTGACAATGGTGGAAAGTTTCTGAATGCACAATGCACAGAGTTTCTATTATCCAAAGGCATTGCTCATCTGCTCACTTGTCCATATACTCCACAGCAAAATAGAGTAGCTAAGCGCAAACATCGCCATCTCTTAGATACTGCTCATGCATTAAAATTTCAGGCTTCACTTCCTAACCTCCTATAGTCTGAATGTGTATTAATAGCAGCTTATATCATCAACAGATTACCTATGAAGATGTTGAGTTGGAAAAGTCCATATGAAGGAAAAGTCCATATGAAGTGCTACATAAAAGGAAGCCTAATCATGATCATTTACAAATTTTTGGTTGCCTTTGTTTTGGTGTCAATCTTAGGCCAAGCAAAGACAGATTTGTTGCAAGAGCAACTCAGTCTACAATTTGTGGGGTATTCGCTCAATCGCAAGACTTATAAACTCTATGATCCTCATTCTCACACCATCTTTGTCAGCCGAGATGTTATATTTCATAAAAGTATATTTCTATTTCAGTCAATGACCACAGATTGTGTCCAAAATGTCCTTCCTTGCTCTTCTGAAGATTTTACTGAAATCATTCACTCATTCATGTGATCCAAACGTTCCTATGTCACTAACAGAACCCGCCACCCACACTTCATCTCCTCCTATTCGACAATCTACAAGGCACAATACCATACCAATCTGGCTAAATGACTTTTTTTCAGTCAGCCATCTATACCCATATAAATATCTCTTCCTTATCACGTCCACCATCTAGATGCTCAAGACCCGTGGTTTTTCATCCAGACTACCATCCTTTGTAAACAATGTGGCTCCTATACTTGAGCTTGTACCTTTTTCTCAAGCCTCTAAAAATGCCCAATGGGTTACAATAATGCAACAAGAGTTACAAGTCCTTGAACAAAATGGGACATAGATTTTAACTACCTTGCCTAAAGGGAAGAAACTTATTTGCTCAAAGTGGATGTATAAAGTGAAGTTTAAGCCAAGTGGAGTGATTGACAGATTTAAGGCCCAACTGGTTGCAAAGGGTTGTAATCAAATTGAGGGAATTGATTACAAGAATAGGTCTCACCGGTGGCAAAAATGGGCATAGTTGGAATGTTTATTGATATTGCCACTGTAAAGGCATGGCCCATCTACCAACTTGCTGTAAATAACGCGTTCCTCCATGGCTTCTTTAATGAAGAAGTGTACATGACACCACCTCCAGGTTATCAAAAAGCATTACCAAGATAAGTGTGTCTCCTGAAACAATCCGTCTATGGCTTAAAGAAAGCCTATTGACAGTAGAATATTGAGTTTACTATTTTGTTCTAGTCTATAGGCTTTCCTCAGTCTCCAAATGATAACTTTTTGTTTACTAAACAAGAAAATGGTGAATTTATAGCCTTGTTGGTTTATGTCGATCATGTAATCATCACTGGGACATCTCTTAGCTATATAGCCACTACGAAGAAGAAATTGCATAGCAAATTCATGATAAAGGATTTAGGCCCTTTGAAGTATTTCCTTGGACTGGAGATAGCTCGTTCTAGTGATGGCACCATAATTAATCAACAAAACTTCATCTTGGACCTTCTTGAAGAAACTAGCATGAAGGAAGCTAAGCCCGTTGTTGTTCCTTTATTAAAATCTCCTCATTTATCACCTAACAAAGGAAATATATTGACTGATCCCAGCAAATACAGATGATTTATTGGTTGACTATTGTATGTCAATCTCACTAGGCCAGATATAAGTTACACCGTGCAACAACTAAGTCAGTTCATCGCTTCCCCTCGTGACCCACATTGGCAAGCTGCTTTTCATGTATTACACTACCTCAAGTCCTGTCCTTCACAAAGATTATATTTTCCAGCTCACAACACTTTTGAACTTATATTGCGATGTAGATTGGGCATCATGTTCTTACTCTCGAAAATCCTTAACAGGGTAATGTGTTTTTCTGGGTGGTGTATTGATCTCTTGAAAAACTAAGAAGCAAGCTACTGTGTCTAAATCATCCGTGGAAGCTAAATATCGTGCTATGGCTGCTATTGTACGCGAGTTGCTATTGATTTCATATGTGTTAAAAGATTTTCAAGTTCCTGTCAAACTACCTATTCTTTTCTTTTGTGATAGCCAAGCCACCGTACACATCTCAGCAAATCCAGTGTTTCATGAAAGAACAAACCATCTGGACATTGATTGTCATATTGTATGTGACTATTTTCAAAAGGGTTTTGTGTTAGTAGCTCACGTTTCCTCTTCCTTTCAGTTAGCAAATCCAGTGTCTCTGGTGCAGATTCCTTTCCCAGCTCCAACTTGCGGGGGTGTAGAGAATACTGGTCTTATTAGTTAGATTAGGTACTGCTTAATGAGCTGGGAAATAGCTATTGGTTGCATTGTTGTATATAAAACATATATCAGCATAACTATCAAAATGCGATTCTCATTTCTCAATTTTGTTTTTCTCCTTTTCATAAGTCTCACACTCTGAGCTGGACTCTAATTCTTCATGGGAAAAATCAAAACTGTTGTCCTTTGAGATTCCAAGATTGTAGGAGAGTTTTTTGTTCGAAGACGAAGACTCCGATGGTGTTCTACATTTAACTTGATAATTGTGGCATTTGATATTATTACAAGGGTCTTCAAAGCAAGGATGTGGACTCAACAGCTATGGTTTTATTGATATGTCCAGAGAAGTCTGCCAAAATAAGTACCTTTGCATAATCTAAACAAGACTTGCTGCTGTGTAATTATCCATCTGAATAAACTGACCCAGCTTGAGACCAATCCAGTTGAAAAAGTGTGGTGACCAAAGGTGTAAAGGAACACGATAGAGTTTCACCCAGAAAAACCTGAGGGACGATGTTTGCATGGCGTTCTAAGCGTTGATCTCCGAGTACCATTTATTTAGCCAATCCTCTTCTAAAAAATTGTTCATGCTTTCAGTGTCACCAAAGGAGAGGAGAACCTTGTCATCGCCCAAAGATGAAACTTTAATGGAAAAAAACTCCATTTGACAAAAGATGCTCTTGAAGAACAGGGATAGACTGCAAGTTCAAGGGAGTTGCCACCGCAGACCTATTGAGCCAGCTTTGATTTGCCATTTTAATATCTTCAGGAATGGAGTAGGTTCTTGCCATAACATAGCTATGATTATTTTGCTCGTCTCTGGTCTTACTAGGGCAGATATAAAAAGGTTCATCAGGTTCGTTAGAGTGCTTTTCCGCTTTATCGGTAGTTGGTGGACACTTTGTGATCTTCCTTAATCTGTATACGCACCCCATGATGTTGCTTGGACTTTGAATCCTCTTTTGGGCAATTTTTGCTGTAGTGGGAAATGAAAGCTTTTAATTTGAAAGATTTCTTGGTAATGCAGCACTACGGATTGGTTCTTTTTGAAAGCTTTCATTTCAAATGAAAGCTTTCAAAAAGAGGTAGGTGCTATGCTGTAGTGGGATAATGCAGCACTACGCATTGAATAAATATTTTTATTTATTTTGATAATAACTACAGGTTTAGTATTTAAATATAATGGTTGATTTATTTCATTAACGTATTATTTACTTGGAAGCATTTAAAATTTATATAGGTTAAACATGCTCACATAAGTAGGAGAATATTCTGTTTGCATAATAATCAATCAATTAAATTAGTTTTAAGATATCATGTCCTATTTATTAGAGTATACGGTGAGATAATTTAGATTAAACAATAATTTTTTTCTTGAAAAAAAATACCGACGAGTTGTTTCTCCAAAATCAGGTACACATAATGGGCGTCATCAAAGAGGTTAATGCACGCGAGTGTCCAGGAACTTTCATCTTTCCAAATCAAAACAAAAAATTTCATAGCTAAAACATATTGAATTTTGATGCGCTCACATGATAATTGTATTTTTAAATCAATAAAGGACTGTTTTATTAGATCTCTTATAATAAATTATAGGAAAAAAAAATTATTTAGCCTATTTAATTTAGTAAACTTTAAGTTTATCTATCTATTTTTAAAAGTGATCACTGCAATAAAATAAAAATATATCAATGATATTTTCATCAATAAAAAATAAAAGTTTTTCGATAAATAAAATTATTGATAAATTAATGATGATAAATAAGTCGTTGGTATTGAACTCGTCTCTAAATTTTACCGATAAAAAACCTAGCGTCAGTAATATAATAATGTAGTTCATCTTTAATTTCTTTTTCTGTCCTTGGTAATATTATTAGAATAAATTTTACATGTGACGAAATAACGATGTTTTACGGACAATAATTTATTGCGGATAAATTTACTAATAATTCATTTTATTATTAATTATTTATTAATTTGTGAGTAATTTTTTACAGTAATATATTTAATTTAATTACCGATGAATATTTCATTGATAATAATTTATATTACCTTTAATAAATATAATATTAATGACAATGATTTAGTGTCGGTAAAATATTAATTATTAAAAAATTATTGCGATCAAAATATTTTTTTATGACTTGTTTCGTCGGTAAAATTAGTATAATCTAAAAAAATAAATTATTAAATTTTTTTACATATTCAATATCAACAAATATTCAACCAGTATTAATAAATATTCAATAAAAATTCTAAAAAAATAATTATAAAATTTAATTTTATTACAATTCTAAATATTTAATAAAATAATTCATTTAAAATCCAACATAATTTTGATGTGCTAAAATCTATTAGACAAATTATAAAATGAAGTATAATCAACTATGCGGTGGAGGATGTAGAATGCAAACCATTTGTTAATCTGGCCATTTGTTCTATCACGGAGGCCTGCATTTGCTCCATCAAAGAGAATTTTAATTCATCTAACTCATTCTTCATCTCATTCCTTACCTCATTCCTCATTTTATTCCTTTCTTGTTTACTATTTTCAATTTTATTCTTGAGTTCCTTCCTTTTTTGTTTAGTATTTTCAATTTCATTTCTGATTTCTTCCCTTTCTTTTTTACCATTCTCAATTTCTTGCTATAAATCATTAATTTGTTGCGTTAAAACAACATTTTTTGTTTCAACCGACTCTAAAGATGCAACAGATGTAGAAGATAAAACGAGATGAGGATAAATCATTAAAGACTGAGAACCAAGACCATATACCCTTCGCTTTTTGCTACCTCCTACTACATCTATATATATATAGTTATCATCAATATCTTCTGATAATTACGTCATCTCCTATCTTCTACAGAGAACAGTATCCTATATATATATATACTAAAAAGAACGTTAACTAAAATACCACTAATTTAGAACATATATTTCAAAATATTTTGCAATTACTTATATAATAAATCAACTGTTATCTTAAGATAAGTGATTAAGAGAGGGTGAATATGTCACTTTATCAATTTTTCAACTCTTGCTCAATGCTTTAATGAAAAATTGTGGCTACTAGTTCTGAGTATAAAAAGGTGATAAATTCAAATAAGTTTTCCAAATGTTTTCTTGAAAGATTTTGAAAAGTACTTAACAATAGATACACTAGTAAATAATAGAAGCAATTAAAGAAAAGAAGAGATAAAATAGCAGACTAATTTTATCGAACTCTTATCAATAGTAATTCAAACTTGTAAACATATATCTCAGATTAACAAGGAAAGCTTAAAAGTAAAGAGATAAGGAAGAGGAAGATTAAACACAGAGATTTTATAGTGGTTCGGCAAACTTAGCCTATGTCCACTCTCTCAAGGTTCTCCCTCGAGTCTTCACTCCATTAAACCTCTTTTAGCAGGCAAGAGAACAACCTTTCATATAGTAAGCTTCCCAGGTGCTTGACCTTTACACATTTGATTCACACTCAAACTCTAACTTAAGTTTCAACAAATGCTTAAAACCTCTATCAAATGACCACACACTTGATCAACCTTATATAGGTTTTGATTCAGAAGAAAAAGCACTCTCAACAACTCTTATCAGATATAGCAGAAATGCTATTAAGATGAGAGAGAGAGAAGATTTGCCAATGAAGATTATATATGAGAATAAAAACCTTTTAATACAAGGGTTAGAAATACTCTCAGAGATTCAGTGCTTTCATTGCTTATTTATGAATGGATTTAATCTCTTAAATAAATGTCTGAAAAACTTTTCTTTTTTAGCTGTAGAGATAGTTCAACGGTAATAATCTTGAAAAAACTAATCGTTAAACCATTTGAAAATGGCGTAGACTAAAATCAGTTACACTCGCAGTCTGAAAGTAGTTAACTAAAAGAAGTACAGGCAGAAATTAGATATCTAAATTTAAACTGTATATAAAATTAGATGTCTAATTTTAGTCTTTCAGGACAGTTTGAAAATAACTTAAAATATTTTCTTTGCTTTTCAAGAATTTAAATGAGATGGATAATTTTATCATTGGCATATCATCTCACTCACTCTTTTACAATAAATCCTAAAGATATCTTTCTATACTTCTTTTTTTTATTCATCTTGTATTACCATAGAGACTTCATTTTTTCGTTGTAGAGAATTTTCTTGTTTCTTGAATACTTTCCAGATATTCTACTTTTAACACTAAAGATGGTTAGATAAAGATGATTTATTAAGTTTTGGTATCATCAAAATCAAGCTATTCAAAAACTTATGAGGTCAACAATCTCCCCTTTTTGATGATGACAAAACTTAATGACAGAAAATATAAAACAAGTCTATACTATGACGAATCAAAAAATTAACAAGGCAATTACCAAGGCACCCCTCAATATATGCACAAAATATATACAATTACTATTAGATCAACAAAATAATTATTATATAAGAATATCAAAGTAGATGACTGTACCAAAAATAAATATTAAAATATCAAAGCACATCAAAGTACATTATCAGAACAGTTATGACCATGACCAGATTTCTCCCCCTTTTTGTCATCAACAAAGAGGAAATAGAAGTCCAAAAGAGATTTGTTCAAAAAGATTATTCAGAAAATTAAAAAGAGATTGTTCCAAAAACAACATTAAAAATAGGTAAGAGTTTTAGAGATTCATTGGTTTGTCCTTGCTTTCTGGTTCACCAAGTTTGGCAATCTTCATTTTCAATCCATGGTGATCACTTCTTCTCAGTTGAATTTTTGAGGATTCACCCTCGGAACTGGAAGAAGAGCTGTCAGTCGAATTAGATGAAGCCTCATCTTTGGTTTGGTTTTTGAAAACATGAATAGGCTTCATATCAGATTGGCATTGTAATACCCGGCTAGACTCCGGTATCGGAATTCCTACCGTCCGGTGGAATCTCGGATGTCGGAGACCTCTAGAAGGGTAGAATCATGTTTTATAAAATGTTTTCATGTATTTTAATGTTTTAAAGTATGAAACTAAATGAGTTTTTGCATGAAAAATAGCATTGGAGGAAAACCCAGGTTCGGCCGCCGAAAGTCAAGTTCGGCCGCCGAACATGCATGCGTTTTGGAGGCACGTTAGGCCCCCGAAAGCATGAGTGAGGGCAGTCCAGGTTCGGCCGCCGAAAGTCAAGTTCGGCCGCCGAACATTGCATGGATGCGGAGGCAAGTTCGGCCCCCGAACGTGGCCTGGCCAGCCACCTATAAAAGGGGCACTTAGCCGAAATGGGCGAGCTTTCTCCCATTTTCGGCCACAGCAAGCTTCCGACCTTCCCTTTGCAACTCTTGTGTTCTTCTTCCAAATCTCTTCCATTTTTCTTGAGTTTTAAGCTTTCATTGAAAGTTTTGAGCATTTAAACCAAGTTTTGGAGCTTTGGGAACTCAGGAGCTCATTTTCGTGGATCTCCAAGTTTAGGTCGTCTCCCTCTCGATCTTCAAGAGGTAAGAGCCGATCTTAAGCTCCTCATGTGTTTTAAGTAAGTTTTAAGTGATTTTATGGGGTAGAATGGCATGTATAGGGTTGTATGAGTTTTTAAGCAAATGTTAGGTTTTATGTGATTCTTGAACAATGTGGCATGTTTGAGTATGCTTGAAGTGTTGTAGTTGGGGTATTTGATGTTTTGAGGCCCCTAGGAACTTGTATGCATGTTTTGGTTGAGATATATGCTTGATTTGAGGTTTTGGGAGGCAAGGGGTTCATGTGAACCAAGTTTCTGCCCTTCTGGCAGAAACCAGGTTCGGCCGCCGAAGGGAGTTTCGGCCGCCGAACCCCCTTTGTGGAGGCAGCATTCGGCTGCCGAAGTTGCCCCCGAAAAGAGACTTTTGTCTCTGTCTGGGACTTTCGGCCGCCGAAGGTGCCGCCGAACCTACCTGAGTTTCGTCTCTGTCCAGGACTTTCGGCCGCCGAAGGTGCCGCCGAAAGTGCCCTGTTCAGCCACTCCATGCATATCTCTATGTGATATTTTCAGGATGTTTTAGGGGGTTTTTGGGGGATATTTTAGAGATATGTTTATGCATGTTTGGTCCCTCATTGGAGTCCACCTGTGTAGGTTCGGACCCGAGGAACCGAGGACCCCAGCAGTGAGATAGCTGCTACAGAGTTTGTCAGAGTCTGCCAGAGGTGAGTGGAACTAAACTTAACCTTTTTAAATTAAGAAATGAGATGCTTTATCATGCTTCATGCATCATGATCATATTTTAGGTTGTTTGCATTAGAATTCACGACTATGCCGCATTTTATTGTTGTGATAGATGATAGTGGATGGACATTAGGGTGATTCATTAGCCTTCTGTATACGAAGTCCTGTGGTGCCCATAATAGGGCCGGGCAATACGAAGTCCTGTGGTGCCCATAATAGGGCCGGGCAATAACTCCGAGTACGAAGTCCTGTGGTGCCCATAATAGGGCCGGGCAATACGAAGTCCTGTGGTGCCCATAATAGGGCCGGGCATGGAGTTGAGGGATTTTTGAATCAGTCCATCCGTGGTGTGATTTGTTTGTGCAGTGACGCATTTCATGATAGCATGTTTTAAACATTCTTTTATAGTTCTACTCACTGGGCATCTAGCTCACCCCTCTCCCCTAACCCCCAGGCTTGCAGGTACGGGATAGATAGAGAAGACAAGAAGAGAAAAAGTCATATGTATGTAATAGTTAGTTTGTGGACATGACATTTGTATCAAGATGATATGTAAAAGATTACAGTATGTATGTAATGAGGTTATTGAGGATAGAGTTGTGCTTGACCATAATATATTGTTAATCCCTTTTGTATATACATGATCTTATGTTATGATGTTTATGTAAACTAACTCAACACAGGTTGTTTTGCCTTTAAGGCTTGATGAGATCCCACAGAGGGACTATGTTATGTATATGTTCAGAGTATGCACAGGTTGAGTTAGTTGATGACAGTATGTATGAAGAAAAGTTTTGATTTTTATGCATGTTGTTGATCATGTATGGGATTATACAGGTTTACAGGTTATATGTCAGGCTTGCTACGGGTCCCGGCGGCCTTAAGTCGACCCGGATCCTAGCGCCGGTAGCGGTCCGGTTTTCCGGGGCGTTACAGAATGGTATCAGAGCCCTAGGTTCACATGGTCGGACCTAGAGTGTCGGGCTCATAGATGTTTTAGAAGGTCAAGCACAATAGGAAAGTCATGTCCACTAGGATAGGATGTAGAGTCCTGTCTTGATGATGATGTGTAATGCCATGATTATATACATGTGCATTGATGCTATTATATGTTTATGTGATGAGGGTTCATGTGTGCCCACATGAACCATATTGTAACAGCCCAGAAACCGGTACACCTCTTGTAACGGCCCCAAACTGCTCGGCACTAGGATCCAGATCGGCTTAAGGCCGCCGGGACCCGTAGTAAGCCTCTAAACATCCTGAACTCTAGGTATAATCCCATACATGATCAGCACTTTCATAAAAACTTAAGCTTTTTCAGAAAGCCTTTAAAACCTTTTCTTTATTTCAGCTTGATCTATGTATAGAAACATAGAACTTCATACTAGAGGAGTTATCAAGCTAGCTGTAAAAACATCTCCGCTTTGGGTCAAGGGATTGAGACCCTTTCTTCCCTCACGGCCATACATACTTCAAACCATTAAAACATTTCATATAACTTGAAAACATTCTTAAAACATTTCTTTAACTTTCATATTGATCATGCAAAACCAAGGGATTTACCAACACTAGGCAAAGCACAACTCTATACTATACATCTCACATACTTTTCTTAACTTGGCTCTATCTCTTGTAACATACTCATTACTCTTTTCATTCATCATATTCTTTATATACATAAGGACCATACATCAAGTCCATCTATCATGTCCATTACTAAACTAAACAAGCATACAAAACATACACAGCATTACATAACATATCATTTCTTTAACAACTTCCTTACATAACGTCCTCTATAATCATAAACATACTCATCAAACCTTACTCAAACATAAACAAAACATAGCTAAGCTATTACAATCAAACATGGCAACCCATGCTTGAACCTCTTCTTTCCCATAGCTCTATCTGACTTACTCTGGCTCACTTACTCTGTCCCTGCAAAACTGGGGTTAAGGGAAAGGGGTGAGCTAAAAAGCCCAGTGAGTAGAAACAGAGAAAACAATTTGCTTTAATTCCACCATTTTTAGGTATATTATTATTCATTTTATTAATATTATTTTTATTTCTTATTTCATTTTTTTCTTTTATTTCATGCTTTCATGAAATGCGTCAAATCACAACGAATACACATCAAACCTTTCATCCCCGCTTGAGTTCACGCTAGCAATCTCTTCCTCTTGCGGGTGATTTTAGAGGGTTCTCGAAACGTCCTTCCCCTCAGGGTTAGACATGACCCCAACATTCCCTCTGTCATAACTCGGCCCCGAAGGAGCTCTCATTGGGCTTTCCTACATGTACTCGCCCGACTAATAAGGACTCAATGACAGACTTACGGGCTATTGAGGTCGCCTTGGTCCACCCATCTCATCACAACATCAACAATTTATGCAATGCGTCACATTCGTGAAACTAGTGCAATCATCCTATTACATATAAACATGATGCATGCATATGCTTTAGGCATTAGATTTCATTAAAAAAAAAAAAAGATGCATTAGACATTTAATTTCTTAAAATAAAAGATTAGGTTTAGTTCTACTCACCTCCTGGCAGACGCTGACAGACTCTGCAACCGCTAGCACTACTGGCCCCCTTGGTCCCTCGGGTCCGATCCTACACAGGTGGACTCGAATGAGGTGCCAAACATACTCTAAACAACTCATAAACATACCCCCAAAAACCCCTCTAAACATCGCTAAAACATGCATAGGAAACACCCAAGAAACGGCTGGACAGGGCACTTTCGGCGGCACCTTCGGCGGCCGAAAGTCCCTTCCAGAGACGAAACTCGGGTAAGTTCGGCGGCAGGTTCGGCGGCCGAAACCCCTGGACAGAAACGAAAATCCCTCCTTCGGGGGCACGTTCGGCAGCCTAAAGACTGCCTCCCATGCAGGTTCGGCGGCCGAAACTCCTTTCGGCGGCCGAACCTGGTCCCCTCTGAACGACAGGTCCGATTCTGCCAAGCCAAAAACCAAACTCAAATATACCCAAATCCTCACATACTCTCTCCCAATCATGCATACTCACTCCCTCAAGCATCAACTAGCTTAAACCTTCAACAATACATCCTAAAAGCATACATATAACATACATTGGGTATAAAACCCACATAAATCCTAACATGCATATCCACCCATTTCTACCATTAAAACTCTATAAAACTTACTTAAAACTTCATTAAACATAAGGAAAAGCAAAGATCTACACTAACCTCTTGGAGATCGAGGGCTGGTGCGACCCAAAGCTTGAGGTGTGGAGAATCCAAGCTCCAAAAGCTCCAAGCTCTCCAAACCTTGATCCAAGCTTTAAAACTCTTCAACATAACCATAAAACTCATGAAAACATGAAGGAGATGAGGAAAAGCATGAAAACGGCCAAGGGAGGACAAAAACTCACCTGAGCTCGAGAATGGGGAGAAAACTCGCCCATTTCCGATCTGAGGGCCTTTTATAGGCGGCCAGCTAAACCTCCTTCGGCGGCCTAACGTGCCCCCTAAACTCATGCATGTTCGGCGGCCGAACTTGACTTTCGGCGGCCGAACCTTGGCTCGTTCAAACAAGACTTTCGGAGGCCAAAGGCGCTCCCGAAGCCTTTCCATGTTCGGCGGCCGAACTTCACTTTCGGCGGCCGAACCTGGCAAACGCCTCCTTGGTCTTTTTCTCTTCAAAACTAAATTTTCTTTTTCATTTAAAACCATGAAATCAGTAAAAACCTTTTAGAAAATACATTCTACCCTTCTAGAGAGATCCAACACCCTAGTTTCCGCCGGAAGGCAGAAATCCCGATGCCGGATTCTAGCCGGGTATTACATTCTTCCCCCCTTCAAGAACATTCGTCCCCGAATGTTCCACAAACAAACAGGCATAGCATAACATAGCATCAACATACATAACATGCAAGCAAACAAGCAAGCAAAACTAAAAACCTCTCTCCTAAAAGAGAGACACACGGCACTGCCGGAGTCAAAACTCCCGGTTCTCCTGAGAACATTCTTGATACCTCTAGCAATACCCAACTTCCTCTGAAACTCAACGCTTCCACTGCGTTACTCTGATCCTTACTCTTCTCTCCTCTTCTCATCTTTACTAACTGGCTTCTTCTCACTGCTAACCCAACTAACTCAAACTCTCACAGGTAGTACCCGGATTTCAGATCTATCTTGGAAAACAACCAGCTCTTACTAGCTGTCCCAATAGATCATCCATCCTGCATGGGAATACCTGCTCTAGGTAGTGACCTTGTTTAACTGCTTACAGTCGTTACAAAGTTTCAAGGATCCATCGTCCGTTTCCCACCACAACACTGGAACACTCCAGAGTGAGGTACTAGGTCGGATAAAACCCTTATCTACCAAGCCTCACCTCTATTCTGACAACTCTCAACTACAGGTGCCATCCTATAGGAAAGGACAGAAATGGCTCTGCGTCCAGACACCACTCCGATACTCAACTCCATTTTCCTAACAGATGGTAAACCTAACAACTCGCCTGGGAAGACATCTAAGAACTCTCTCTAACAACTAACACTGAGGCTGGTTCCCTGACCTGACTGCTAAACTCTCAAACAAGAGCTAGAACCCTCTGACAACCCTTCCTACGCACCCTACGAACCTGATAGGCTGACATCAAACCTCTAGGCATCCCTACTGTGTCCCCTCAGAAGAAAATCTTTGACCCATCCTGCCCTCTGAACCTGACTACCTTGTCTCTGCAGACCAAGATAGCACCACGGGTAGAAAACCCAGTCCAACCCTAAACTGACGTCCAAACAGTCAAGTCTAGGACCTCAATGTCGGGTGGAAGGCATCTACCCTCAACTGACACTGAACTGGACCGGCAGACTGACTCTGCCACAGATGGATCACACGTGAGTCCACTGACCCAAAGAGAACACTCTATCTCAGAAGCTATCAACTCAACCTCTCGACGGCTCCTAGAGAACTAAAGAAAGAGAAAAACACTAGGGTTCACAAAAACACACACATCAGAACATTCAAAAGTGAGCGTACCTGACACCACCATGTTCGATGTGTCTGCTCCCCTTCCTTGCCCACTGGTCTGAGCCACATTACTTGGAGTTAACCGCTGGGACCGTACCATCCTGGGTGCAGTAGGACACTCACGTACTATGTGTCCCTCCTGTCCGCACCTAAAACAAGCTGTTGACCCATAACGGCAGACTCCCTTGTGCGACCTTTCGCACCTCATACATCTTGTAGTGTCTCGACCAGAACTCGAACCATCTTCAGCATCTAGCCTAAACCTCTTCCACAACCTACCCTTCCTAGTTCTGCCCCATTGCTTAGGGGTTCTTCTCCCCCTTCTACCTCTCTTGGCGGCTGTACTCAGCATGGAGGGATCAACTTCCCTTGAACTTGAACCCTCAGAATCCTTAGACTCTCCCATGCAGTCCTCATCCATATTCACTTGCACACCTATGTCCCTCCTCTGCACTACTCCTTCTCTGCTGACATCAACAGACCTTCCAGGGTCTCTTGACGTTTCCCCACTACCAACCATACCTGACTGTACTCCTGGCAGAACGGGAGGAAAGGTCTCCGTACCTTCCCACTCAGACGGATCTGACTCCACAGATCGACTAGCACCTTGCATCTTCAGTTCTTCTGAAAACACAACAAGCGCACCGGTACACATAAGCATCACATCACATAACATGGCATCATAACACATAGTATGCATCATATCATATGGTCCATGCGACAAACACATGACCCCTCATGCAATATATATCATGGATGAACCTGTCACCTATAGCCTACAACATAGCAGAACATGCCTCGACCAACTGTGCCAAAGGCCATACCTGGTCTCTCAGCTCATCTCATATCAGTACATATTATGCCATTTCGCAGCTAAGGGACTATCAACATCCATAATACAAACATAAATGCACATGCACCACACATGGCATTACACATCATCAAACAAGACGGGACTCCCCATCCGATCCTAGTGGACATGATCTTACTCTGAATCTTTCTTATTGTGCTTGCCCTTCTATGACCTCTAAGCCAACCTCTTTCCGATGTGCAACACACCGTACTCTTGAGGCCCAAGGCTCTGATACCAACTGTAACAGCCCGGAAACCGGTACACCTCTTGTAACGGCCCCAAACTGCTCGGCACTAGGATCCAGATCGGCTTAAGGCCGCCGGGACCCGTAGTAAGCCTCTAAACATCCTGAACTCTAGGTATAATCCCATACATGATCAGCACTTTCATAAAAACTTAAGCTTTTTCAGAAAGCCTTTAAAACCTTTTCTTTATTTCAGCTTGATCTATGTATAGAAACATAGAACTTCATACTAGAGGAGTTATCAAGCTAGCTGTAAAAACATCTCCGCTTTGGGTCAAGGGATTGAGACCCTTTCTTCCCTCACGGCCATACATACTTCAAACCATTAAAACATTTCATATAACTTGAAAACATTCTTAAAACATTTCTTTAACTTTCATATTGATCATGCAAAACCAAGGGATTTACCAACACTAGGCAAAGCACAACTCTATACTATACATCTCACATACTTTTCTTAACTTGGCTCTATCTCTTGTAACATACTCATTACTCTTTTCATTCATCATATTCTTTATATACATAAGGACCATACATCAAGTCCATCTATCATGTCCATTACTAAACTAAACAAGCATACAAAACATACACAGCATTACATAACATATCATTTCTTTAACAACTTCCTTACATAACGTCCTCTATAATCATA
Source organism: Manihot esculenta (assembly GCF_001659605.2). Taxonomy (NCBI): domain Eukaryota; kingdom Viridiplantae; phylum Streptophyta; class Magnoliopsida; order Malpighiales; family Euphorbiaceae; genus Manihot; species Manihot esculenta. The sequence continues at coordinate 17,885,698 of NC_035177.2, read as the reverse complement.
AACATACTCATCAAACCTTACTCAAACATAAACAAAACATAGCTAAGCTATTACAATCAAACATGGCAACCCATGCTTGAACCTCTTCTTTCCCATAGCTCTATCTGACTTACTCTGGCTCACTTACTCTGTCCCTGCAAAACTGGGGTTAAGGGAAAGGGGTGAGCTAAAAAGCCCAGTGAGTAGAAACAGAGAAAACAATTTGCTTTAATTCCACCATTTTTAGGTATATTATTATTCATTTTATTAATATTATTTTTATTTCTTATTTCATTTTTTTCTTTTATTTCATGCTTTCATGAAATGCGTCAAATCACAACGAATACACATCAAACCTTTCATCCCCGCTTGAGTTCACGCTAGCAATCTCTTCCTCTTGCGGGTGATTTTAGAGGGTTCTCGAAACGTCCTTCCCCTCAGGGTTAGACATGACCCCAACATTCCCTCTGTCATAACTCGGCCCCGAAGGAGCTCTCATTGGGCTTTCCTACATGTACTCGCCCGACTAATAAGGACTCAATGACAGACTTACGGGCTATTGAGGTCGCCTTGGTCCACCCATCTCATCACAACATCAACAATTTATGCAATGCGTCACATTCGTGAAACTAGTGCAATCATCCTATTACATATAAACATGATGCATGCATATGCTTTAGGCATTAGATTTCATTAAAAAAAAAAAGATGCATTAGACATTTAATTTCTTAAAATAAAAGATTAGGTTTAGTTCTACTCACCTCCTGGCAGACGCTGACAGACTCTGCAACCGCTAGCACTACTGGCCCCCTCGGTACCTCGGGTCCGATCCTACACAGGTGGACTCGAATGAGGTGCCAAACATACTCTAAACAACTCATAAACATACCCCCAAAAACCCCTCTAAACATCGCTAAAACATGCATAGGAAACACCCAAGAAACGGCTGGACAGGGCACTTTCGGCGGCACCTTCGGCGGCCGAAAGTCCCTTCCAGAGACGAAACTCGGGTAAGTTCGGCGGCAGGTTCGGCGGCCGAAACCCCTGGACAGAAACAAAAATCCCTCCTTCGGGGGCACGTTCGGCAGCCTAAAGACTGCCTCCCATGCAGGTTCGGCGGCCGAAACTCCTTTCGGCGGCCGAACCTGGTCCCCTCTGAACGACAGGTCCGATTCTGCCAAGCCAAAAACCAAACTCAAATATACCCAAATCCTCACATACTCTCTCCCAATCATGCATACTCACTCCCTCAAGCATCAACTAGCTTAAACCTTCAACAATACATCCTAAAAGCATACATATAACATACATTGGGTATAAAACCCACATAAATCCTAACATGCATATCCACCCATTTCTACCATTAAAACTCTATAAAACTTACTTAAAACTTCATTAAACATAAGGAAAAGCAAAGATCTACACTAACCTCTTGGAGATCGAGGGCTGGTGCGACCCAAAGCTTGAGGTGTGGAGAATCCAAGCTCCAAAAGCTCCAAGCTCTCCAAACCTTGATCCAAGCTTTAAAACTCTTCAACATAACCATAAAACTCATGAAAACATGAAGGAGATGAGGAAAAGCATGAAAACGGCCAAGGGAGGACAAAAACTCACCTGAGCTCGAGAATGGGGAGAAAACTCGCCCATTTCCGATCTGAGGGCCTTTTATAGGCGGCCAGCTAAACCTCCTTCGGCGGCCTAACGTGCCCCCTAAACTCATGCATGTTCGGCGGCCGAACTTGACTTTCGGCGGCCGAACCTTGGCTCGTTCAAACAAGACTTTCGGAGGCCAAAGGCGCTCCCGAAGCCTTTCCATGTTCGGCGGCCGAACTTCACTTTCGGCGGCCGAACCTGGCAAACGCCTCCTTGGTCTTTTTCTCTTCAAAACTAAATTTTCTTTTTCATTTAAAACCATGAAATCAGTAAAAACCTTTTAGAAAATACATTCTACCCTTCTAGAGAGATCCAACACCCTAGTTTCCGCCGGAAGGCAGAAATCCCGATGCCGGATTCTAGCCGGGTATTACACATATGATGCTAATGTTTGCTTGTTATGAACTGTTTTTCAGAGAATAGGATGAGAGGAACTCGTCGATCTGTGTGATTGACTGGAGTGCCACCTGAGGATGAGGGCACGAGCGCCCGTCCTCCTACATTGCCTAGGGCAATGTCTTGTAGAGCCAACAGAGAAAGAGTGTTAAGGGACCCTAGAAGGTCTTTTGATGCTAGCAGAAGGGGGACAGATAGAGGTGGAAGTTCTTCAGATGTGAGGGAGGTTATGGAAGAGGATCAGAGGAGGGATGGGAACCTGGATGTGAGCATGCAGGAAGAAGGGACAGGGGAGTCACAGGGAGGCGTTCAGGCCTCGGGGTATGGTTTTCCACCCCATTATCCACCCTTCCCACAGGGTTCAGGGTATCCGATGGGAGGTACATCGGACTACTCCAGCTTTAACCCCTACCCTACCTACATGCCTTATCCACCTTTCTATCCACCCTATACACAGTACCCAGCTTATCCACCCTCACCCTTCTATCCAAACCCGGCAAACCCCACCTCGGGGAATGCTGCGCCTCCACCTCCACCACCTACAGAACCAGCAGCCCCAGTTACTCAACCTCCTAGACCTAGCTCAATCGATGGGAGCAAGGTAAAGATGACAGATTACCTCAAGCTAGATGCTCCCAAATACAAGTCAGGGGATGACCCCTTTGAATATCTGAGAGTAGTGAAGACAATAACTGATGAGCTAGGGGCAAGTGACAGCAGGGCCATTCAGATGGCAGGGTTCACTTTAAAGTGCAAGAAGGCACGGGAATGGTTCAAGTGTTATGTGGACCCAAGACTAGACGGTATGACATGGGAAGAATTTGCGAATGAGTTCACTGGATGGGCTTTTCCAGAAAGTTCTAGAGAACTGAAAATGATTGAGTTTGAGCAACTGAGGCAGTCAGAGCACATGAGTGTAGAGGAGTTCACGGATAAATTCTTGGAGCTATTGCCTTTTTCAGGGCAAGCTCTAGATTCAGATGCGAAGAAAGCCAAGAAATATGTCATGAAGCTGCATTCCAGGTACTCCTCGTTGGTTCAATCAGCTGAGAGAGAAAGTTTCCACACTGTGGTGGATATGGCTCGAAGAATGGAGGCAAGTGCTATAGTTGAGGGGTCAGTGAGGCAGTCAGTGACCCAGTCTTCAGGGGTTAAGACCCCAAGCAGAGGAGGACCAGGTTTCTCTTCTCAGAGCTCAGGTAAGAAGAGGTGGGATAGCACCACCAAGAAGCCGAAGAAGAATAAGTTCTGGAACAAGTTGAAATCCGGTCTGGGATTTGGCGGTGGCTCGAGCTCAGGCTCAGATGGTACAGAATGCCAGAGGTGTGGAAGACCGCACAGGGGAGTGTGTCGAGCTGGGACTAATGCATGTTTCAGATGTGGACAGGAGGGACACATAGCTCGGGATTGTCCTAGAGCGCCTTTTATGGGCCAGCCCCAGCAGACAGCTTCTGGTAGTGTGGCACAGCCAGCAGTTCCAGCCACAACTCAGGGCAGTGGTAGAGGTAGAGGGAGAGGGGCAGCCTCTTCTTCTGGTTCCCGAGGTGAAGGTCCATCAGCTCCAGCCAGGATCTTCACCATGACACAGCAGGAGGCTAACACATCCAACACCGTGGTGTCAGGTAATCTCGTCATTGGGTGTTCTGATGTGTATGCATTAATGGACCCGGGTGCATCTCATTCATTTATTGCTCCGAGAGCCGTTGGGAGGTTAGGTCTGATAGTCTCTGGGTTAGAGTGTCCCCTATGGGTCAGTGGACCCAAGTGTGACCCGTCGGTGGCAGTGTCAGTCTGCCAGTACAGTCCAGTTTTTATTGAGGGAAGATGCCTCTCCGCCGACCTTGTGGTTCTAGATTTGACAGACTTTGACGTCATTCTAGGGATGGATTGGCTATCTACCCATGGTGCTACCTTGGACTGCAGGGACAAGGTAGTCAGGTTCAGAGGTCAGAACGGGTCAGAGGTAGTCTTCAGGGGAGACAAGAGGGGCACACCTAGAGGTCTGATATCAGCTCTTCAAGCTCGTAGGTTGCTTAGGAAGGGATGTCAGGGGTACTTAGCTCATGTGAGAGAGCTAGACAGTCAGGTCAGGGAGCCGGCCTCGGTGCCAGTTGTCAGAGAGTTTCAAGATGTCTTTCCTGATGAGCTTCCAGGTTTACCACCTGCTAGGGAGATAGAGTTCGAGATAGAGTTGATGCCTGGAACTAGACCGATCTCTATCCCTCCCTACAGGATGGCTGCAGCCGAGTTAAAGGAGTTGAAAGAGCAATTGCAAGAGCTGGTAGAAAAGGGTTTCATCCGACAGAGTACCTCGCCTTGGGGTGCTCCAGTCTTGTTCGTGAGAAAGAAGGATGGATCCCTTAGACTTTGTATCGACTACAGGCAGTTGAACAAAGTCACTACCAAGAATAGGTACCCATTGCCAAGGATCGATGATCTATTCGACCAGCTAGCAGGAGCGGGTTGTTTCTCCAAAATAGATCTGAGGTCCGGGTATCATCAGTTGAGGATCAGGGAAGAGGATGTGCCAAAGACGGCTTTCAGGACCAGATATGGGCATTTTGAGTTCCTTGTAATGCCGTTCGGGTTAACTAACGCCCCTGCCGCATTCATGGATCTCATGAACCGAGTGTTTAGCCAGTACCTGGATCACTTCGTTATTGTCTTCATAGATGATATCTTAGTGTATTCCAGGAATGCAGAGGAGCATGCCCATCATCTGCGGTTGGTCTTGCAGACTTTGAGGGAACATGGCTTGTATGCCAAGTTCTCTAAATGTGAGTTCTGGCTGAGGAGCATTTCGTTCTTGGGGCATGTAGTGTCAGAGAATGGTATTGAGGTAGATCCCAAGAAGACAGAGACTGTGGCTAACTGGCCCAGACCCACTTCAGTGACAGAGATCAGGAGTTTCTTGGGTTTGGCAGGTTACTACAGGAGGTTCGTTCAGGACTTCTCAAAGATAGCAGCTCCTCTGACCAGACTAACCAGGAAGAATCAGAAGTTTCTGTGGACCAACCAGTGCGAAGAGAGTTTTGAAGAGCTTAAGAAGAGGTTGACTTCAGCACCAGTGTTAGCTCTGCCATCTGGTGATGAGGACTTTACAGTCTTTTGTGATGCGTCCCGTGTGGGACTGGGTTGTGTACTAATGCAGAATGAGAGGGTGATCGCTTATGCTTCTAGGCAGCTGAAGAAGCATGAGTTGAATTACCCCACACATGACCTTGAGATGGCAGCGGTAATCTTTGCACTCAAGATGTGGAGGCACTACCTCTATGGGGTAAAATGTGAGATCTTCACAGATCATAAGAGCCTGCAGTACATCCTGAGTCAAAGAGATTTGAACTTGAGACAGAGGAGATGGGTGGAGCTGCTGAGTGACTATGATTGCAAGATTCAGTACCATCCGGGTAAGGCGAATGTCGTGGCAGACGCCCTAAGCCGGAAGTCACTAGGCAGTTTATCCCACATATCGGCAGAAAGGAGACCAGTGGTGAAGGAGTTCTACAAGCTTATTGAGGAAGGTCTACAGATGAAGTTGTCTGGTACAGGTGCCTTGGTAGCCCAGATGAGAGTGGCACCCGTGTTTCTGGAGCAGGTGGCTCAGAAACAGCATGAGGACCCGGAGTTAGTGAAAATTGCCAGGACTGTTCAGTCAGGCAATGATAGCGAGTACAGATTCGACAGTAAGGGGATCCTCCGCTATGGGAGCAGACTATGTGTACCAGATGACATTGGGCTAAAAGGAGACATTATGAGAGAGGCTCATAATGCAAGATACAGCATTCACCCCGGAGCCACCAAGATGTATCAAGATTTGAAGAAAGTTTATTGGTGGCCAGCGATGAAGAAAGAAGTGGCACAGTTTGTGTCCGCCTGCGAAGTATGTCAGAGGGTGAAGCTGGAACATCAGAAGCCGGCTGGAATGCTTAACCCGCTACCTATTCCAGAGTGGAAATGGGAGAATATAGCTATGGATTTCGTAGTGGGGTTACCGGCGACGTCCAACAGATTGGACTCCATATGGGTGATTGTGGACAGACTCACCAAATCTGCTCACTTCATCCCTGTCAGGAGTGGCTATTCTGTGGACAAGTTGGCGCAGGTGTACGTTGATGAGATAGTCAGACTGCATGGGGTTCCTGTTTCTATAGTGTCAGATAGAGGGCCCCAGTTCACCTCCAGGTTTTGGCGGAGTCTGCAGAATGCCATGGGTACTAGGTTGGACTTCAGTACTGCCTTCCACCCCCAGACTGATGGACAGTCAGAAAGGACCATCCAGACCATCGAAGATATGCTCAGAATGTGTGTGCTGGACTTTGGCGGTTCTTGGAGGCAGCATCTACCTTTGGTGGAGTTTGCCTACAATAACAGCCATCATGCTAGCATCGGGATGGCTCCATATGAAGCTTTGTACGGAAGGAAGTACAGATCACCCGTTTGCTGGGAGGAAGTTGGGGAAAAGGCCTTGGCAGGGCCTGAGTTAGTAGAGATCACCAGCAGGGTGGTACCCATAATCAGAGAAAGAATCAAGACTGCCGCAAGCAGACAGAAGAGCTATGCAGACGTCCGCAGAAGACAGTTAGAGTTTCAGGAGGGGGATCTGGTATTGCTCAAGGTGTCTCCAATGAAGGGAGTGGTTCGCTTTGGGAAGAAAGGTAAACTAGCCCCACGATACATCGGACCCTTTGAAATCTTGCAAAAGATTGGGAATGTGTCGTACAAGCTGGATTTACCTGCTTCGATGGAAAGAATCCATCCGGTTTTCCATGTTTCAATGTTGAGGAAGTTTGTGTCAGATCCGAGTAAGGTTCTTAGTGAGCCTGATGTGGAGGTCCAAGAGGATCTCACCTATGTTGAACAGCCAGTGCGGATCATAGACACCCAGATCAGAAAGTTAAGAAACAAGGAAATCCCGATGGTGAAAGTCCTGTGGAACCACCACAATCTAGAGGAATGCACTTGGGAGACACGGGAGTCTATGCTCCAGCAGTACCCTCATCTCTTTTAAGGTTAGATCCCTATGTGTGTTATGTTCTTTGCCATGCTATGTGTGCTAGTGAGGAACATTCGGGGACGAATGTTCTTAAGGGGGGGAGAATGTAATACCCGGCTAGACTCCGGTATCGGAATTCCTACCGTCCGGTGGAATCTCGGATGTCGGAGACCTCTAGAAGGGTAGAATCATGTTTTATAAAATGTTTTCATGTATTTTAATGTTTTAAAGTATGAAACTAAATGAGTTTTTGCATGAAAAATAGCATTGGAGGAAAACCCAGGTTCGGCTGCCGAAAGTCAAGTTCGGCCGCCGAACATGCATGCGTTTTGGAGGCACGTTAGGCCCCCGAAAGCATGAGTGAGGGCAGTCCAGGTTCGGCCGCCGAAAGTCAAGTTCGGCCGCCGAACATTGCATGGATGCGGAGGCAAGTTCGGCCCCCGAACGTGGCCTGGCCAGCCACCTATAAAAGGGGCACTTAGCCGAAATGGGCGAGCTTTCTCCCATTTTCGGCCACAGCAAGCTTCCGACCTTCCCTTTGCAACTCTTGTGTTCTTCTTCCAAATCTCTTCCATTTTTCTTGAGTTTTAAGCTTTCATTGAAAGTTTTGAGCATTTAAACCAAGTTTTGGAGCTTTGGGAACTCAGGAGCTCATTTTCGTGGATCTCCAAGTTTAGGTCGTCTCCCTCTCGATCTTCAAGAGGTAAGAGCCGATCTTAAGCTCCTCATGTGTTTTAAGTAAGTTTTAAGTGATTTTATGGGGTAGAATGGCATGTATAGGGTTGTATGAGTTTTTAAGCAAATGTTAGGTTTTATGTGATTCTTGAACAATGTGGCATGTTTGAGTATGCTTGAAGTGTTGTAGTTGGGGTATTTGATGTTTTGAGGCCCCTAGGAACTTGTATGCATGTTTTGGTTGAGATATATGCTTGATTTGAGGTTTTGGGAGGCAAGGGGTTCATGTGAACCAAGTTTCTGCCCTTCGGCTGCCGAAGTTGCCCCCGAAAAGAGACTTTTGTCTCTGTCTGGGACTTTCGGCCGCCGAAGGTGCCGCCGAACCTACCTGAGTTTCGTCTCTGTCCAGGACTTTCGGCCGCCGAAGGTGCCGCCGAAAGTGCCCTGTTCAGCCACTCCATGCATATCTCTATGTGATATTTTCAGGATGTTTTAGGGGGTTTTTGGGGGATATTTTAGAGATATGTTTATGCATGTTTGGTCCCTCATTGGAGTCCACCTGTGTAGGTTCGGACCCGAGGAACCGAGGACCCCAGCAATGAGATAGCTGCTACAGAGTTTGTCAGAGTCTGCCAGAGGTGAGTGGAACTAAACTTAACCTTTTTAAATTAAGAAATGAGATGCTTTATCATGCTTCATGCATCATGATCATATTTTAGGTTGTTTGCATTAGAATTCACGACTATGCCGCATTTTATTGTTGTGATAGATGATAGTGGATGGACATTAGGGTGATTCATTAGCCTTCTGTATACGAAGTCCTGTGGTGCCCATAATAGGGCCGGGCAATACGAAGTCCTGTGGTGCCCATAATAGGGCCGGGCAATAACTCCGAGTACGAAGTCCTGTGGTGCCCATAATAGGGCCGGGCAATACGAAGTCCTGTGGTGCCCATAATAGGGCCGGGCATGGAGTTGAGGGATTTTTGAATCAGTCCATCCGTGGTGTGATTTGTTTGTGCAGTGACGCATTTCATGATAGCATGTTTTAAACATTCTTTTATAGTTCTACTCACTGGGCATCTAGCTCACCCCTCTCCCCTAACCCCCAGGCTTGCAGGTACGGGATAGATAGAGAAGACAAGAAGAGAAAAAGTCATATGTATGTAATAGTTAGTTTGTGGACATGACATTTGTATCAAGATGATATGTAAAAGATTACAGTATGTATGTAATGAGGTTATTGAGGATAGAGTTGTGCTTGACCATAATATATTGTTAATCCCTTTTGTATATACATGATCTTATGTTATGATGTTTATGTAAACTAACTCAACACAGGTTGTTTTGCCTTTAAGGCTTGATGAGATCCCACAGAGGGTGTAATACCCGGCTAGAGTCCGGCACCGGAATTCCTGTTGTCTGGTGGAATCCGGGGTGTTGGGATTCTATATAAGGGTAGGAATTATGTTTTCTAAAGTATTATGATGTGTTTTCTGTGTTTACAGTGTGATAGTTTGAGTTGAAATGAACCAAGGCAGAGGAGCCAAGTTCGGCCGCCGAAGGTAAGTTCGGCCGCCGAAAGTGCCCAATGTTTGGCTTCCGAAGTTCAGGTTCGGCCCCCGAATATTGCATGGTTGTGCATGCGATTCGGCAGCCGAAGCTGTGTTGGTCAGGGTCAGCCAGCTTTTGAGCCATCCTTAGTCAGCATTGTGGACAGGTGTTATGTCCAACTTGTTGCCAGAAGTTGGCCACGTCTCCCTTGGTTTATTTGCTGAGTTTGAGCAGCTCATGCAAAAGTTTGCTCGTTTACCAAGTTGTGAGGGTTTGAAGCAAAAAGTGAGTTTGAGAGAGTTTGAGAGTGTGAGAGGAGGTGATCCGTTTTCCCTTGTTCAGAGTGTGTAGCTTCTTACTTCAGGAGGTAAGTGATGTTCTTGAATATGTTTTCTGAAGGGGTTAAAGGAAGGAGAAGCATGCTTAGGTTAGTCATGATAGTTTTGATGAGTTATGCATGGATACATGTTTATGTGTTATGTTTGATTTGTTGTTTGGGGTTATTAGATAGTTTTGGACCCCTGTGATCATATACTTATGTATATGTGCGTTGAGGAGTTGGTATATGCATGTTTGGAGTTGTTAAAGGGAAGGAGGAGATGTTTGCCGTTAAAGCTGAGTTCTGGATGAACTCAGGTTCGGCAGCCGAAGGTGTATTCGGCCGCCGAACCTCCTGCATGGTGACTTGGTTGCCACAGTTTGCCCCCGAGTGTTTTTGCATGTTCGGCTCTGTTTGGGGGATTCGGCCGCCGAAGGTGCCGCCGAAGGTGCTTGAGTTTCGTCTCTGGAGAGGACATTCGGCCGCCGAACCTGCCGCCGAAAGTGTTCTGTCCAGCTTTTCTTTTGCATGTTTGCATGAGTTTTAGAGTGAGATGAAGGGGTTTCTTGGGTAGTTTAATAGAGGTATTGATACAGTAGTTTGGTCCCTCATTTGAGTCTATCTGTATAGGTACAGACCAGAGGAACCAGAGAGAGCAGCAGTGAGTACTGCTCCAGAGTTTCAGAGCCTGCAGAGTCAGTCAGTCCAGATAGCCGGAGGTGAGTGGAACTAAACTTATGACTTTTAATTGAACCACAAATTGCTTTTAGCATATCTCATGCATCATGTTTATGCCATAGGGTGATTGCATTAGTCCACGAATATGTTGCATTGCATTGTTATTTGATGATGTGAGTAAATGCTGAATGATCCAATAGTCTCAGACAGGAAGTCCAGGAGCCTTTGACTACGCCCTGGCACGTATAGCAAAGACCAGGAGCCTTTGACTATGCCCTGGCAGGTATATAGCAAAGTCCAGGAGCCTTTGACTACGCCCTGGCAATGGTAAGTTCACAGGTGTTATATACACATATACATATATGACAGGAAGACCAGGTGCTCGATTCTACGCCCTGGCACAGAGTTACTGGGACTATGTGGTGACAGGTTTACTCGTGATGTGGCTTGTCTGTGTTATGACGCATTTCATGAGATCATATTTTATTGAGATGTTTTACTGTTCTACTCACTGGGCTATAGAGCTCATCCCACTCCCTTAACCCCAGTTTTGCAGGTTCAGTGTACAGTGTACAGGGACAGTCCAGCAGAGTACAGGAAAAGTAAAGAGATCTGTAATAGCGTAGAGTGGACATGTAATCTTAAAGAGATGTAATAGTTGTTGCTTGACCTAGTGACCTAGTGATGTATGCATGATCTGTGTATGTATATATGTTTTTCTGTATATGTGAAAACCAGGCTTAACAGGTATGAGATAGCCCATCTAGAGCAAGCTCTAGTCAGGGATACAGAGTACAGAGTACATGAGTACAGAGTACAGAGATAGTGCATGCACAGGTTAAGCCTTGGTTCAGAAAAGAGTTTTATTTTCACATAATATGTATGATCATGTATGAGGTTTACAGGTACACAGAGAGTATAGCAGGCTTGCTACGGGTTCTGGCGGCCTTAAGCCGACCTGAATCCTAGCGCCGGTGACGGTCCATTTTGGGGTCGTTACAGATTGGTATCAGAGCCCTAGGTTCACATGATCGGACCTATAGAGACAGTGTTGGGCTCAGATAGGTTAGAAGTGGTCAAGCACAATAGGAAATCATGTCCACTAGGATAGGGTCTTGAGTCCTATCTGCTATGATATGCCATGAATGTTGTATGTGTATGCTTAATATGTGATGTTTATGTGCTAAAGTGGTCTGTTATATGTTGTGTTTCCAGAGAGGAAAGATGCGAGGAACTCGTCGATCAGCTCGATTGACTGGAGTCCCACCAGAGAGTGAAAGACCAGCTGCTCGTCCTCCTGCATTGCCAAGGGCAAGGTCTCAGAGATCTAGCAGGGAAGGTACGTCAATAGACCCTAGAAGGTCTGTCGACGAGAGCAGAAGAGGAACAGCTAGGGGAGGAAGATCAGAGGAAGAGAGGGAGGCTATGGAGACTGATCCGTCTATGGATGAAGGTATGGGAGAATCTTTAGGAGGTGTTCAGGCCTCAGGATTTGAGTATCCAGCTGTGTTTCAGGAGCCAGAGTATCCGATGGAGGGTATGTCGGAGTACTCTCGCTTTGACCCATATCCTACATACATGCCATATATGCCATATCCTCATTATTACCCATCATATCCACCATATCCTATGTATCCACCGTCCCCTATACATCCAAGTGCAGCACACCCAGAAATAAATGAACCAGCACCTCCACCACCACAAACAGAACCAGGAGCCCCTGTTGTTGACAGACATGAACCTAGCTCATCTGGAGGGAAAGTCCAAATGACGGAATACTTGAAATTGGATGCTCCTAAATACAATACGGGAGATGATCCATTTGATTACCTCAGAGCAGTTCGGATGATAACCAGTGAATTGGGAGCAGATGATAGGAGAGCCATTGAGATGGCAGGTTTCACAATAAAATGCAAGAAGGCCAGAGACTGGTTTAAGCATTATGTGGAGCCTAGAATGGACAGTATGTCATGGGAAGAGTTTGCCAATGAGTTTGCAGGGTGGGCTTTTCCTGATAGTTCGAGAGAGATGAAAGTAATTGAATTTGAACAGTTGCGACAGACAGATGAGATGACTGTTGATGAATTCACAGATAAGTTCCTGGATTTGCTTCAGTACGTGGGTCAAGCCTATGATACTGATCAGAAGAAAGCAAGGAGATATACCATGAGACTTCATCCTAGGTATTCTTCTTTGATCCTTCCAGCTGAGAAGGAGAGTTTTCACTCGATAGTGGACGCAGCCAGGAAAATGGAAGCTAGTGCCAATATTCAGAAACAGGCACAGGCTTCGGGCTCTAAAGTCCCCACACCAAGCAGTAAAAGATGGGATAGAGCAAAAGGAACAAAGAGTAAGTTCTGGAGTAAAGTCAAGTCAGGTTTGGGAATAGGTAGTGGCTCAAGCTCTGGCACAGCTCCAGTCTGCAGACGCTGCGGTAAACCACATGGAGGAGTTTGTCGGTTGGGATCTACAGCTTGTTTTCGATGTGGACAGGAAGGGCATATTGCTCGAGATTGTCCGCAGATGACTTTTGCACCATCCCAGCAGATGAGTTCAGGCAGTGTGGTACAACCAGTTGTACGGCCAGCAGCTCCAGTCATGCCTCAGACTAGTGGCAGAGGTAGAGGGAGAGGGGTAGCCTCTACTTCAGCAGCAGGTTCCCGAGGTAGAAATCCGATAGCCCCAGCACGGATTTTCACAGTGACACAGGAGGAGGCTAACACGTCGAACACAGTGGTGTCAGGTAATCTCATCATTGGGTGTTCAGATGTGTATGCTTTGATGGACCCCGGTGCTTCTCATTCCTTTATTGCTTCGAGAGCCATAGGGAGATTGGGTTTGATCAGTTCTGAGTTAGAGTATCCTCTCTGGGTCAGTGGACCTAGATGTGACCCATCAGTGGCAGTGTCAGTCTGTCGTTTCAGTCCAGTGTTTATTGAGGGTAGGTGCCTTCCAGCTGACCTTGTGGTTCTAGATTTGACAGATTTTGATGTCATTCTAGGGATGGATTGGCTATCTGCATATAGTGCTACGTTGGACTGTAGAGAGAAGTTAGTGAGTCTCAGAGACCAGGATGGGTCAGAGTGTGTCTTCAGAGGAGACAGGAGAGGTACACCCAGAGGTATGATTTCAGCCCTTCAGGCTCGTCGTTTGCTTAGGAGGGGTTGTCAGGGGTTTCTAGCTCATGTGAGAGAGCTAGACAGGCAGGTGCGGGAACCAGCCACAGTACCAGTAGTCCGAGAGTTTCTCGATGTGTTTCCAGACAATTTGCCAGGACTGTTCAGTCAGACAATAATGTAGAGTTCAGATTTGACAGCAAAGGGATCCTTCGCTATGGGAGTCGACTTTGTGTACCAGATAGGGGTAGTGTGAAGGAAGACATTATGAGGGAAGCTCATAATGCGAGGTATAGTGTTCACCCAGGAGCCACCAAGATGTATCAGGATCTGAAAAGGGTCTATTGGTGGCCAGCCATGAAGAAAGAAGTGGCGCAGTTCGTGACAGCCTGTGAGGTTTGTCAGAGGGTGAAATTAGAGCATCAGAAACCAGCCGGAATGCTTAACCCATTACCGATTCCCGAGTGGAAATGGGAGAACATAGCCATGGATTTTGTAGTGGGTTTACCAGTAGTGTCCAACAGGATAGACTCGATATGGGTGATTGTGGACAAACTCACGAAATCTGCTCATTTTCTTCCAGTACGGAGTAACTATTCTGTGGATAAGTTGGCTCAGGTCTATCTGGATGAGATAGTGAGATTACATGGAGTTCCAGTGTCCATAGTTTCAGATAGAGGACCTCAGTTTACCTCTCGCTTTTGGCAGAGTCTGCAAAGTGCGATGGGCACGAGATTAGAATTTAGTACTGCTTTCCACCCACAGACTGATGGACAGTCAGAAAGGACCATCCAGACCATAGAGGATATGCTTCGACTATGTGTGTTAGACTTTGGTGGTTCTTGGAGGCAGCATCTACCTTTGGTGGAGTTTGCCTACAATAACAGTCATCATGCTAGCATCGGGATGGCTCCTTATGAAGCATTGTATGGGAGGAAGTGCAGATCCCTTGTTTGCTGGGAAGAGGTAGGAGAGAAGGCTCTTGCAGGGCCAGAGTTAGTAGACATTACCAGTAGAATGGTGCCCATGATCAGAGAGAGAATTAGAACAGCTCAGAGTAGACAGAAAAGTTATGCAGACGTTCGCAGAAAACAGTTAGAGTTTCAAGAGGGTAATTGGGTATTGCTGAAAGTGTCTCCAATGAAAGGAGTGGTTCGTTTTGGGAAGAAAGGTAAATTGGCTCCACGGTACATTGGACCCTTTGAGGTGTTGCAGAGGATCGGAAATGTGTCGTATAAGCTGGATTTACCTGCTTCTATGGAGAGAATTCACCCGGTATTTCATGTTTCTATGCTACGACAGTTTGTGTCAGATCCGAATCAGGTTCTGAGTGAGCCTGAGGTGGAGATTCATACAGATCTCACCTATATAGAGCAGCCAGTGCGGATTCTGGACACGCAGATCAGACAGCTAAGGAACAAGGAGATTCCGATGGTAAAAGTTTTATGGAACCACCATAATCTAGAAGAGTGCACATGGGAGACGCGGGAGTCTATGCTCCAGCAATATCCATCTTTGTTTTGAGGTTAGTTTCCTCCTTGTGTTTTTATTTTGTTGTTGTTAGGAACATCCGAGGACGAATGTTCTTAAGGAGGGGAGAATGTAATACCCGGCTAGAGTCCGGCACCGGAATTCCTGTTGTCTGGTGGAATCCGGGGTGTTGGGATTCTATATAAGGGTAGGAATTATGTTTTCTAAAGTATTATGATGTGTTTTCTGTGTTTACAGTGTGATAGTTTGAGTTGAAATGAACCAAGGCAGAGGAGCCAAGTTCGGCCGCCGAAGGTAAGTTCGGCCGCCGAAAGTGCCCAATGTTTGGCTTCCGAAGTTCAGGTTCGGCCCCCGAATATTGCATGGTTGTGCATGCGATTCGGCAGCCGAAGCTGTGTTGGTCAGGGTCAGCCAGCTTTTGAGCCATCCTTAGTCAGCATTGTGGACAGGTGTTATGTCCAACTTGTTGCCAGAAGTTGGCCACGTCTCCCTTGGTTTATTTGCTGAGTTTGAGCAGCTCATGCAAAAGTTTGCTCGTTTACCAAGTTGTGAGGGTTTGAAGCAAAAAGTGAGTTTGAGAGAGTTTGAGAGTGTGAGAGGAGGTGATCCGTTTTCCCTTGTTCAGAGTGTGTAGCTTCTTACTTCAGGAGGTAAGTGATGTTCTTGAATATGTTTTCTGAAGGGGTTAAAGGAAGGAGAAGCATGCTTAGGTTAGTCATGATAGTTTTGATGAGTTATGCATGGATACATGTTTATGTGTTATGTTTGATTTGTTGTTTGGGGTTATTAGATAGTTTTGGACCCCTGTGATCATATACTTATGTATATGTGCGTTGAGGAGTTGGTATATGCATGTTTGGAGTTGTTAAAGGGAAGGAGGAGATGTTTGCCGTTAAAGCTGAGTTCTGGATGAACTCAGGTTCGGCAGCCGAAGGTGTATTCGGCCGCCGAACCTCCTGCATGGTGACTTGGTTGCCACAGTTTGCCCCCGAGTGTTTTTGCATGTTCGGCTCTGTTTGGGGGATTCGGCCGCCGAAGGTGCCGCCGAAGGTGCTTGAGTTTCGTCTCTGGAGAGGACATTCGGCCGCCGAACCTGCCGCCGAAAGTGTTCTGTCCAGCTTTTCTTTTGCATGTTTGCATGAGTTTTAGAGTGAGATGAAGGGGTTTCTTGGGTAGTTTAATAGAGGTATTGATACAGTAGTTTGGTCCCTCATTTGAGTCTATCTGTATAGGTACAGACCAGAGGAACCAGAGAGAGCAGCAGTGAGTACTGCTCCAGAGTTTCAGAGCCTGCAGAGTCAGTCAGTCCAGATAGCCGGAGGTGAGTGGAACTAAACTTATGACTTTTAATTGAACCACAAATTGCTTTTAGCATATCTCATGCATCATGTTTATGCCATAGGGTGATTGCATTAGTCCACGAATATGTTGCATTGCATTGTTATTTGATGATGTGAGTAAATGCTGAATGATCCAATAGTCTCAGACAGGAAGTCCAGGAGCCTTTGACTACGCCCTGGCACGTATAGCAAAGACCAGGAGCCTTTGACTACGCCCTGGCAGGTATATAGCAAAGTCCAGGAGCCTTTGACTACGCCCTGGCAATGGTAAGTTCACAGGTGTTATATACACATATACATATATGACAGGAAGACCAGGTGCTCGATTCTACGCCCTGGCACAGAGTTACTGGGACTATGTGGTGACAGGTTTACTCGTGATGTGGCTTGTCTGTGTTATGACGCATTTCATGAGATCATATTTTATTGAGATGTTTTACTGTTCTACTCACTGGGCTATAGAGCTCATCCCACTCCCTTAACCCCAGTTTTGCAGGTTCAGTGTACAGTGTACAGGGACAGTCCAGCAGAGTACAGGAAAAGTAAAGAGATCTGTAATAGCGTAGAGTGGACATGTAATCTTAAAGAGATGTAATAGTTGTTGCTTGACCTAGTGACCTAGTGATGTATGCATGATCTGTGTATGTATATATGTTTTTCTGTATATGTGAAAACCAGGCTTAACAGGTATGAGATAGCCCATCTAGAGCAAGCTCTAGTCAGGGATACAGAGTACAGAGTACATGAGTACAGAGTACAGAGATAGTGCATGCACAGGTTAAGCCTTGGTTCAGAAAAGAGTTTTATTTTCACATAATATGTATGATCATGTATGAGGTTTACAGGTACACAGAGAGTATAGCAGGCTTGCTACGGGTTCTGGCGGCCTTAAGCCGACCTGAATCCTAGCGCCGGTGACGGTCCATTTTGGGGTCGTTACAGAGGGACTATGTTATGTATATGTTCAGAGTATGCACAGGTTGAGTTAGTTGATGACAGTATGTATGAAGAAAAGTTTTGATTTTTATGCATGTTGTTGATCATGTATGGGATTATACAGGTTTACAGGTTATATGTCAGGCTTGCTACGGGTCCCGGCGGCCTTAAGTCGACCCGGATCCTAGCGCCGGTAGCGGTCCAGTTTTCCGGGGCGTTACAGGCATGAAGGATTGTTGGTTTAAGGCTTTGGAAGAATTGGGTGCATTGACTTCCAAGAAGTTAATTTTGAGAATCTCCTTGCAGGGATATGTGGAACAGGAGCATCAAAAGGCTTTTGTGCAAAGGATGTAGGTGTTTGATCACCTGATATGTTTGTGTTTAGAGGCTCTTTTGGTGAAATGGGTTGGCTTTTAGATGACTTTTCTTTTGGTGAGGCTATAGATGATGGTTGGATTGTTTGAAGTTGAGATGGTTGGGATAAAGGTTCATTATCCATCGGTTGCTGGGGTTGTGTAGATGGCCCTGCAGAAAAGTCCACTCCAAATGATCCTGAGAACCCAAAGTTCAATTCGGAACCTCCAACTCCATCAGAAAACAACTTCTCTAGAATTATGTCTATTTTCTTTTCAACTATTTCAATTTTGTGAGACAAAAGAATCACAAAACTATACCTGTCTTGAGCTATAGACTATTGCAGCTTGGAGGTATTACTCAAGACGTCACCCACTATCTTCAATGTCTTCTAAATGTTTCTCATCATCTTGAAAGTTTCCTTAGGGACTTCAATATTTTCACCAAGATTTGTTCTCGTATCCTCTGAATTTCCAGAACTGAAACTGGATAAAGAGTCTTCTACTTCTTCTTTTTCCCTTCCTTTACTTGTTTTCTCTTTCTTTTCTTTCTTTTCTTCTTTTCCACTATATTTCTCTTTTATTACCAAAGTCTGAGAACCTTTTTTCTCCTTTGTGAGATTCACTTTTAACTTTTTGAAAAGTAGAGTTAAGAACATTCCACAAAGTAGACTTCTCATTGAGATATTTTTAAGGATTCCCTTGCAGATCAAATAAGCTAGATTCAACTTCTATTTGGTCAAGAGATGCCACAAAATGTACCAATCAAGCTTATTGAAGTATGTATGACTTCCTATTCTAGGACACGGGTAGTAGATGATAAAACTGTGCAGAATACGAATTTGTTGGGGCATGGATGAGGTATTTGTTTTTTCTTTTGAAATGTTGCTATTGGGTACAAGGGTAACTATAAAAATCGATTTATCATATTCCCTCAATCTATTCACTTCCTTGAATGACCAATCTTGTTTCCCTCATTCTTTACGCCAAAAGAAGAGGCAAGCAAATCAACAGAAATTTCATAATTCTAACTTCTAATTCTCACTCTAAAAGCATTATCTTTCTCAGTTTCTTCTAGAGATTTATAAAACTCTTTAATCATATCAGGGTAATATTATTCATTGGTTTTCATAAAACTTTCCCAACCTTGGAATACAAACAACTCTAATAACTCGAAAACTAGATTTAAAAAGAAAAACCATTGGATGTACCTTGGTATGAAGATGTTTCTCTTGACATACAATGGCTTTTCCTTTGTCTTCATCTTCTTTGCAACTGGTTCTGAGATGGTGATCTCGCTACTTCTTTTCCTAAACTTTGAGATCAGAATCTCCTCTTTCGTTGATTCTGAGTTACTGAATATTTCTTCAACAACTTTTTCTTTCATTTTTTGATTGGCAGCATGTTTAATTCTTACCATTTTATGAAAAGAGGATGAAAGAGAGATGAACTTGAGATTTTTGAAGAGAATGAAGAGAGAATATCTAAAACAGAGAGGATAAAAACAAGTCTGAAAATTTTCTTGTTTTTAAAGAGGTAAAAACAGAGAGGGAAAAACTCCTGTCATTTTCACTTCTCCATGTTCAAAAAGCATTTTGATAAGTGTGCTTCCAAAAATTTAGCTCGTGGAGTTAATAAAGTAACCGGCAAGAAGGGAGGTTTTAGGTCTGCTTAAGGATTTGATTGAAAGGAGGTTTCAAAAGATTATGTAATTAGATAGCTGATTTAGAAAATATTTCAGAAAAGTTTTTCCTTTTACCGCTTAAAAAATGAGACGAGAAGAAGTCCATTATTTCAGAAGATTTGATTTTAAAGACTTAGAGGTTAAAATCGTCTTTTAGAGAGTCACCAAAAACATTGCATTTTATTCTAGCTCAGAACGCACCATTTCATTAAATTAATTGAACATATAGCTTTAAAGATCAAATTTTGTCGTTTTGAATATATATAGTGAAAACAGTACTTAAAAAATAGAAAGAGTTTTGGCAATTTGATTTTAAATAAACATTTGCTAGAAATAGGTAGATTTAAAAACATATATCTAAAAATAAACTGAATGAAAAAATTAAAGTAGAGATTATGGTCATGCTCTATTCAGAACAGCCAACAAATTTCATACATTTAATTTATTCAAGATCTATCATTCCTAGCTCCCTTCTAATTCTACAAAAGGCTTCCTCACTTAAAGTTTTAGTAAAGATATCAGCAAGTTATTTTTCTGTTGGAACAAATTCTAGTTCAATATCACTACTTTGCACATTATCTATTATGAAGTGATGTTTGATTTCTATGTGTTTAGTCCTTGAATGCTGAATTGGATTTTTAGTTAGGTTGATAGCATTGGTATTATCACATTTTATGGGTACATGATCACCCTTTATACTATAGTCATTAAGTTGATGCTTCATCCAAAGGATTTAAGCAAAACAGTTTCCTGCTACTCTATACTCAACATCAACTGTGGATAAAGCTACAAAATTTATTTTTTACTGAACCAAGAGACTAAGGCATGACCAATGAATTGACAAGTTCAAGCGGTACTTTTTCTATCCATCGTACTTTCAGCAAAATCAGAATCACTATATCCAACAAGATAAAAATTTTCACACTTAGGATACCAGAGACCAATAGATGGTGTGTTTATCAGATATCTCAAAATTATTTTAATAGCAATCAGATGAGATTCTTTAGGACTATACTGAAATCTAGTACATAAGCACATACTAAAATGAATATCAGGTCTGGATGCTGTAAGATAGAGAAAAGAACCAATCATACCTCTATATAATTTCCGATCTAATTCTTTACTTTTTTCATCTCTGTCCAATTTGATATTTGAATTTATCAGAGTCTCAATTCCTTTTAGCTCATTCATCTTGAATTTTTTCAGCAATCTTTGATATATTTTGCATTGATGAAGATTCCGTCAGCCGCTTGTTTGATTTATAATCCAACGAAGAATGTGAGTTTTCCCATTAGACTAATATCAAATTTACTCTGCATTAGCTTAGAGAAATTCTTGCATAAAGAATCATTAATAGCACTAAAAATTATATCATCAAAATAAATTTCGACAAACAAAATATCATTCTTTTGAATTTTTATTTTGTAAACAAGTTCGTATCTACTTTTTCTCTAGTAAAATCATTTTCTAACAAAAACTTAATCTTTCATATCAAGCTCTAGAAGCTTGTTGCAAACCATAAAGAGCTTTTGAAAGTTTAAAATATTATTCAGATAAATTAGATCTTCAAAATCTGAGATTTGTGCTACATAAGTTTTTTCATCTATGTAACCATTTAAAAATGCACTTTTAACATCCATTTGAAATAGCATAAAGCTTTTAAAATATGTAAAAGCACAAAGCATTCTAATAGCTTCAATTCTAGCAACCGGAGCAAAGGTTTCATCAAAATCTATTAATTCCTCTTTGTTGTATCCTTCAGCTACTAATCTAGCATTCTTTCTAACAACATTTCCACTTTAATCCATTTTGTTTCGAAAGACCTATTAAATGCCAATGATAGATTGATTTTTAAGCTTTGGAACAAATTTTTAAATCTTATTTCTTTCAAACTAATTCAGTTTTTCTTGCATTGCAGGAATCCAACTTTCATCATTTTGAGCTTCTTCAAAAGTTTTAGGTTCTAATTTTGAAATAAAAGCAATATTACTGAAATATCTTCTCAATTGACTTCTTGTCATCATTCTTTGATTTGGACTGCCAATGATTTTTTCTTTTGGATGATATTTATGATATCTCCAATCTTGTAGAAAGTCCTCATGAACTTGATCAATAATTTGTAAATCTTCCACATTTAGTTGTTGTTCTTCACTTCTTTCTTCAGTTGGAATTTCTCCATGATCAGCTTGAGTTTCGGCAATTTGTTCATCCACTGTGTTCTTATCTATTTTCTCTTTGCTAAAAATCTGCTTCATAGGAATTTTTCTATTGCATAATAGGATTAGATTCATCGAATACCATATTGATAGATTCTTCAATAATCAATATTTTTCTATTAAAGACTATAAACTTTACTTGTAGAAGAATGTCCAAGAAAAATACCTTAAAAAACATTTCCATTGTAATACCCGGCTAGAGTCCGGCACCGGAATTCCTGTCGTCCGGTGGAATCCAGGATGTCGGAATCTTTAGAGGGTAAGTTTTATGGTTTTCTAAAGGTTCTAAAGTATGTTTTCCTGTTTTAAAGCCAAATAAACTAAGTGTTTGAAAGAAATGAACCAAGGCAGAAAAGCCAGGTTCGGCCGCCGAAGTTGAGGTTCGGCCGCCGAACATGCATGGCTTTCGGTTTCACGATAGGCCGCCGAAGGTGGTCTGGCCAGCCACCTATAAAACGGCCCTCAGTCGGATGAAGCGGTAAGAGCACCGTTTCTTTTGTCTTCTGAGGTGAGACCCTGTCCTTAGTAGAGTTTTCTTCATGTTTTCATTCACTCATGCACAGATTTGATTAGTTTTGATGATGTTTTGAAGGTTTTAAGCTAAAAACTCAAAGTTGTGAAGTTTGGAGAGTTTGAAGAAGAGTTGCTCCAAAACTCCACGTTAGGATCGTTCATCTACTTGATTTCAAGAGGTAAGTGAAGATCCTGAGCTTTTTTTTATGTTTTCTGAAGGTTTTATGGGGTTTATGGAGAGAGTTGCATGAATCGGGTAAAAAGAGAGTTTTGATGATTTTTGAGAGCAAAGCTTGTTTCTGTGTTATATGTGTTGTGTTGTTGGGGTTTTTAGGGAGTTTTTGACCCCTTTGAGCATATACAGGAGTGTATGCAAGTTGAGGAGTTGAGGTGGTTGAGTTGAGAGGGTTTTGGTGCTTTTGGCGAGAGGCAAGGCAAGTTTCTGCCCTGCTGATGAACTCAGGTTCGGCCGCCGAAGGTACATTCGGCCGCCGAACCCATGAGGAGGTGGCTTCGGCTGCCCAAGCTTGCCCCCGAGCTTTTGGACTTTCGGCTCTTGAGGGGAGTTCGGCCGCCGAAGGTGCCACCGACGATTAGAGACTTTCGTCTCTGGAGTGCCTTTTGGCCTCCGAAAGTAGCCCCCGAAAGGGTTCGGCTGCCGAAAGAAAAGCTTCGTCCGCCGAAGGTGCTTGAGTTTCGTCTCTGGAGAGGACTTTCGGCCGCCGAACCTGCCACCGAAAGTGTTCTGTCCAGCTTTCCTTTGCATGCTTTGCATGAGTTTTAGAATGTGTTTAAGAGGATTCTTGGGGAGTTTAATAGAGTGGTTCATAAGCTAGTTTGGTCCCTCATTTGAGTTTATCTGTACCTATACAGACCAGAGGAACCAGAGAGAGCAGCAGTGAGTCCTGCTCAGAGTTTTTAGAGCCTGCACAGTCAGTCAGTCCAGTTAGCCAGAGGTGAGTGGAACTAAACTTATGACTCGTTTTAATTAAGACATTAACTGCTTTTAGCATCTTTCATGCATCATGTTTATGCAATAGGTTGATTGCATTAGAACTCACAAAGATGTTGCATTGCATAGCTATATTGTTGATGTGGGTAAATGCTGAATGATCCAATAGTTCCAGACAGGAAGTCCAGGAGCCTTTGACTACGCCCTGGCAGGTATAGAGAAGTCCAGGAGCCTTTGACTACACCCTGGCAGGTATATAGTAAAGTCCAGGAGCCTTTGACTACGCCCTGGCAATGGTAAGTACAGAGGTGTTATATACACATATACATATATCACAGGAAGACCAGGTGCTCGATTCTACGCCCTGGCACAGAGTTACTGGGACTATGTGGTGACAGGTTTACCTTTGATGTGGATTGTCTGTGATATGGTGCATTCCATGAGATCATATTTTACTGAGATGTTTTACTGTTCTACTCACTGGGCTATAGAGCTCATCCCACTCCCTTAACCCCAGTTTTGCAGGTTCAGTGTTCAGTGTACAGGGACAGTCTAGCAAAGTACAGAAAGAGTAAAGAGACTTGTAATAGTTTAGAGTGGACATGTAAATGTTAAAGAGATGTAATAGTTGTGTATAAAGTTAGAGTTGTGCTTGACTTAGTTGTGTTATGTTGTAAAGCTTTTGTTATGTACATGATCTGTGTATGTATATATGTTTTAGAACCAGGCTTAACAGGTATGAATGAACCCATCTAGAGCAAGCTCTAGTCAGGGAGTACAGAGTACATAGTACAGAGCACAGAGTACATAGTACAGAGATAGTGCATGCACAGGTTAAGCCGTGGTTCAGCAAAGAGTTTTTATTTTTCACAGAAAATGTATGATCATGTATGAGTTTTACAGGTACACAGAGAGTATAGCAGGCTTGCTACGGGTTCTAGCGGCCTTAAGCCGACCTGAATCCTAGCGCTGGTGACGATCCATTTTGGGGTCGTTACAGATTGGTATCAGAGCCCTAGGTTCACATGATCGGACCTAGAGAGATAGTGTCGGGCTCATAGAGGTGAGTGGTCAAGCACAATAGGAAATCATGTCCACTAGGATAGGAAGTGCGTCCTATCTGTTTCATGCTATGAGTTGTGCATGTGCATGTGCTCTATTGATATGTGTTGTTTATGTGCTAAAGTGCTATAATATGTGTTGTTTTCCAGAGTAAAGATGAGAGGAACTCGTCGATCAGGTTGATTGACTGGAGTCCCACCAGATAGTGAGAGAACAGCTGCTCGTCCTCCTACATTGCTGAGGGCAAGGTCTCAGAGATCTAGCAGGGAAGGTACGTCAATAGACCCTAGAAGGTCTGTAGACGAGAGCAGAAGGGGTACAGTGAGAGGAGGAAGATCAGAGGAAGTGAGGGAGGCTATGGAGACTGATCCGTCTATGGATGAAGGTATGGGAGAATCTCAGGGAGGCGTTCAGGCCTCAGGATTTGATTATCCAGCTGTTTTCCAGGATCCAGAGTATCCGATGGAAGGTATGTCGGAGTACTCTCGATTTGACCCATATCCTACATACATGCCATATATGCCTTATCCTTACTATTATCCACCATATCCTATGTATCCATCTTCCCTTACTCATCCTAGTGCAGCACACCCAGAGCTAAATGACCCAGTACCACCACCACCAGAACCAGTAGCCCCTGTTGCCCAAATACCTCAACCTAGCTCATCTGGAGGTAAAGTGCAAATGACCGAGTACTTGAAATTGGATGCTCCTAAATATAATACGGGAGATGATCCATTTGAATACCTCAGATCAGTTAGGATGATAACCAGTGAATTGGGAGCTGATGATAGTAGAGCCATTGAGATGGCGGGGTTTACACTGAAATGTAAGAAAGCCAGAGAATGGTTCAAGAACTATATGGAGCCCAGGACTGATAACATGTCGTGGGGAGAGTTCGCCAATGAATTTGCAGGGTGGGCTTTTCCTGATAGCTCCAGGGAGATGAAAGTAATAGAGTTTGAACAGTTGAGACAGACAGATGAGATGAGTGTTGATGAATTCACAGATAAGTTCCTGGATTTGCTTCAGTATGTGGGTCAAGCCTATGATACTGATCAGAAGAAGGCAAGGAGATATACTATGAGACTGCATCCCAGGTATTCTTCCTTGATTCTTCCAGCAGAAAAGGAGAGGTTCCACACTATCGTAGACGCAGCCAGGAAAATGGAAGCTAGTGCCAATATTCAGAAACAGTCAAAGGCACAGGCTTCGGGTTCTAAAGCCCCCAGTGCAGCAGCGTCAGGTAGTAAGAGATGGGATAGAGCAACAGGCACAAAGAGTAAGTTCTGGAGTAAAGTCAAGTCAGGTCTGGGAATAGGTAGTGGCTCAAGCTCTGGCACAGCTCCAGTGTGCAGAAGATGTGGAAGACCACATGTAGGGACTTGTCGGATGGGATCTACCGCTTGTTTTAGATGTGGACAGGAAGGGCATATTGCTCGGGATTGTCCTCAGATGACTTTTGCACCATCCCAGCAGATGAGTTCAGGCAGTGTGGTACAGCCAGGAGTACAGCCAGTAGCTCCAGCCGTACCTCAGAGTAGTGGCAGAGGTAGAGGGAGAGGGGTAGCCTCTACTTCAGCAGCAGGTTCCCGAGGTGGAAATCCGGTAGCCCCAGCACGGATTTTCACTGTGACACAGGAGGAGGCTAACACGTCGAACACAGTTGTGTCAGGTAATCTCATCATTGGGTGTTCAGATGTGTATGCTTTGATGGACCCCGGTGCTTCTCATTCCTTTATTGCTTCGAGAGCCATAGAGAGTTTGGGTTTGATCCGTTCTGAGTTAGAGTATCCTCTCTGGGTCAGTGGACCTAAGTGCGACCCATCAGTGGCAATGTCAGTCTGTCGTTTCAGTCCAGTGTTCATAGAGGGTAGATACCTTCCAGCTGACCTTGTGGTTCTAGACTTGACAGATTTTGATGTCATTCTAGGGATGGATTGGTTATCTGCATATAGTGCTACTTTGGACTGTAGAAAGAAGATAGTTAGTCTCAGAGACCAGGATGGGTCAGAGTGTGTCTTCAGAGGAGACAGGAGAGGTACACTCAGAGGTATGATTTCAGCCCTTCAGGCTCGTCGATTGCTTAGGAGGGGTTGTCAGGGGTTTTTAGCTCATGTGAGAGAGCTAGATAGTCAGGTTAGGGAACCAGCCACAGTACCAGTAGTCCGAGAGTTTCTTGATGTGTTCCCAGACGACTTACCAGGACTACCACCTGATAGGGAGATAGGGTTTGAGATAGAATTGCTACCTGGTACCAGACCTATCTCTATTCCTCCCTACAGGATGGCACCAGCAGAGTTAAAAGAGTTGAAAGCACAGTTGCAGGACTTGGTAGATAAGGGTTTCATCCGCCCTAGTACCTCACCTTAGGGTGCTCCAGTGCTCTTTGTCAGAAAGGAGGGATCCCTCAGACTTTGTATTGACTATAGACAGTTGAACAAGGTCACTACCAAGAATAGATATCCTTTGCCTAGGATTGATGATCTATTTGACCAGCTAGCTGGAGCAGGTTGTTTCTCTAAAATAGATCTGCGATCCGGGTATCATCAGTTGAGAGTCAGAGAGGCAGATGTGCCTAAGATAGCTTTCAGAACCAGATATGGGCATTATGAGTTCTTAGTGATGCCGTTCGGGTTGACTAACGCCCCTGCAGCATTCATGGATCTCATGAACAGAGTTTTCAGTGAGTTTCTGGATCACTTTGTCATTGTTTTTATCGATGATCTCTTAGTGTATTCCAGAGATGCAGAGGAGCATGCCCAGCATCTGAGGATAGTTCTGCAGACACTGAGAGAGCATGGTTTGTATGCCAAGTTCTCGAAGTGTGAGTTTTGGTTGAGGAGCATTTCCTTCTTGGGACACGTAGTATCTGTAATACCCGGCTAGACCCCGGTATCGGAATTCCTACTTTCCGGCGGATTTTCCGTTGGAAGTCGGGATTCGAGGATGTCGGAGCTTGCCCTAAGGGTATTTTAGTGTTGTTATCATGTTTACATGTTTTGAGTTAAGAAAATTGAGTTTTGAAATGAAAAGGCCAAGGGGACAAAAGCCAGGTTCGGCCGCCGAAGGTGAAGTTCGGCCGCCGAAAGTTGCATGGTTTCGCATGCACGTTAGGCCGCCGAAGGAAGGGTCGGTTGGCCACTACAAAAGCCCCTTTTGCCCGCGACTTGAGTGTTAAACACTCTGTTTTTGGGTCAAAGGTAGGTTCAAGCTCTCCTTGGTGTGATTTCTCATGTTTTCCTCAAATCTTGCATGTTTTAACTTGATTTGAGCTTTGTTTTAGAGATTTGAGCAAAAGGAAGCAAAGTTGAGCACTTGGAGAGTTTGAGTGAGTTTTTCCCCATCTCCAAGCTTGGATCATCAATCCTCTAGTTCTGCAAGAGGTAAGCATGGATCCTCACCTCCCCTTATGTTTAAAGCAAGTTTTAGAAGTTTTGGAGAGGTTTATGGCATGTTTTGGGGTATAAGCATGAGTTTGAGCATATGTTGCTCATATGCGTTTTGTTGTGGTTTTTGGGGCTTGAACTAGTTTTTAGGCCTCTATATGCATGAGTTATGTTATATGTTAGTTGAGAAGTGTTGGTATGCATGTTATGGGTGTTTGCTAGGAGTTTGGAGGCTGAGAGCATGAGTTGTGCTCGGATTCTACCTTTCTGGAGAATCCAGGTTCGGCCGCCGAAGCAAGGTTCGGCCGCCGAACCCCTTGTGGAGGCAGTTTCGGCTGCCAAACCTTGCCCCCGAAAGCTAGGCTTTTGGGTGAGAAAGAGACTTTCGGCCGCCGAAAGAGGAAGTTCGGCCGCCGAAAGTGCATGAGTTTCGTCTCTGGATGAGACTTTCGGCCGCCGAAGGTGCCGCCGAACATGCATGAGTTTCGTCTCTGGAGGGAGGTTTCGGCCGCCGAACCAGCCGCCGAAAGTGCCCAGTCCAGCCTTCTTTTACCCATTTTTCCATGCATGCCTATGATGTTTTAGAGGGGTTTTGGGGAGATAGTAAGAGTTATGTTTAAGTAAGGTTGGTCCTCATTTGAGTCCACCTGTGTAGGTACGGACCCGAGAGACCAAGGAGGCCCACAGAGTTAGAGTTACAGAGACTGCTCAGCAGTTGACAGAGGTGAGTGGAACAGAACTTTATTTTAAAAGTTAAGAACTGTTTTAGCATGATTCATGCATCATTAATGCCATGTTTATGTAGGATGTTTTGCATTAGTATACACCAAGTTGATGCATTGCATTATTACTTGTATATGTGGATTGGACCGAGGCGATCTCAATAGCCCATAAGTCTGTCATTCTTGTATGACCTGTGTGAGCTCCTTTGGGGCCGGGCATTTACCTTGGATGAGTCCTGTGTGAGCCCTTATAGGGTCGGGCACCATGAGTAGTTAGTGAAAGACCTGTGTGAGCTCCTTTGGGGGCCGGGCACTGACAGAGGGAGTTTTGGGATCATGTCCAATCCGAGATGTGAAATGTTTGTGCAGTGATGCATCATATGATAGCATGTTGTAAATGTGTTTTTTTTATAGATTCCGCTCACTGGGCTTTAGCAGCTCATCCCTCTCCCTAACCCCATTTTACAGGGCCTCAGAGAAGAGAAAAGGAAAGAGATAGCAAGGGTAAAAGGCATATGTAATAGTATAGAGTAGTGGACATGATAATGATGTACAGTACAGAGTTTATGTTATGTAGAGAAATGATGTAATAGTAAGTTATGTACTGAGTTATAGAATTGTGCTTGGCCCTAGTGCTTGTTATTCCTTTATACATGATCCTTTTATGTTATATATGTTTGAGATAATGTTGTTATGAGAGCTAGGCTTGGTGCATGGTAGTATCTCTATCTCTGTAGTTACTGTATGGTACCATAGCAGGTATCACTCTTCGAGTGCATACAGACAGAGCATGCATAGTCCAGGCTTAGTTGATTCAGTGGTACAGAAAGTCAAGCAAAGAAAAAAAAAAATAACAATAACATCAAAAAGAGTAAGTAACAGTTTTAAGCTTAAGTTTGATCATGTATGGGATTTATCAGGTACTTAGAGTTGACAGTAGGCTTACTACGGGTCCCGGCGGCCTTAAGCCGATCTGGATCCTAGTGCCGGTGATGGTCCGGTAAGCGGGCTGTTACAGATTGGTATCAGAGCATAGGGCCTCTAGAGTACGGTGTGCTGAGCTAAGATGCTCAGGGATTAGAGATATCTCACATCGGAAAGAGGTTGTTTTAGAGGGCAAGCACAATAGGAAGATCATGTCCACTAGGATAGGATGTTGAGTCCTGTCTTGATGTGTTATGCCATGATTTTATGCATGTGCATTTAATGATATGCTATGATATGTTATGTTATGAGTTGCGGGTTCATGTTGTTACATGGATCCTATGATGCTAAAGTTTATGTTATGTTTTCAGAAGCTAAGATGAGAGGAACCCGTCGATCAGCTAGATTGACTGGAGCTCCGCCCGAGAATGAGGGTATGGAAGGGCGTCCCCCTGCTTTGCCAAGAGCTATGTCCCAAAGGGCAGGCAGAGAAAGATCATCAAGGGACCCTAGAAGGTCTTTTGATGAAAGCAGGAGGGAGACAGAACAGAGAAGAAGATCTAGTGATACAAGGGAAGAGATGGATGTGGATCCAAGAAGGGATGGAGGGTTAGGTGTTGGCACTATGGAGGAGGATGTGGGATCATCACAGGGAGGCGGTCAGGCCTCGGGGTATGGTTATCCACCCCACTATCAGCCCTACCCACAGGGCCCAGGATATTCGATGGGAGGTACATCGGATTATCCTAGTTTTCACCCATATTCCACATATATGCCTTATCCACCGTATTACCCCCCATATCCACCATATCCCATGTATCCACCCTCGCCTTTTTACCCCAGTCCAGCATACTCTACACCAGAAAGTTCTGCACCTCCCCCACCACCACCAGTGGTACAACCAGAAGCCCCAGTTATCCAAACACCTCAACCTGGCCCATCTGTGAGGAGCAAGGTAAAGATGACTGATTACCTAAAGTTAGATGCTCCTAAGTATCAATCAGGAGATGATCCGTTTGAGTACATTAAAGCAGTCAAGATGATAGCAGATGAGCTAGGGGCAGATGATACCAGAGCCATTCAGATGGCAGGGTTCACTTTAAAATGTAAGAAGGCGAAGGAATGGTTTGGCGTCTATGTGGACCCTAGGTTGGATAACATGTCTTGGGAGGAGTTTGCTAATGAGTTTGCCGGATGGGCATTTCCAGATAGTTCGAAAGAGCTAAAGATGATAGAGTTTGAGCAGCTCAAGCAGACAGAGGATATGAGTATTGATGAGTTTACTGACAGGTTTCTGGAATTGCTGCGGTATGCAGGACAGGCCTATGATACGGAACAGAAAAAGGCCAGGAGGTATGCTATGAAACTGCATTCCAGGTATTCCTCTTTGATCCATGCAGCCGAGAGGGAGAGTTTCCACACCGTGGTGGATTTAGCACGAAGAATGGAGGCTAGTGCCATTATACAGGGTACAGTGAAACAGCAGCCGGCACAGTCTTCTGGTTCTAAGACCCCAGGTAGGGGTAAGTCAGATCCCTCTTCACAGGGTGCAGCAACTTCCAGTGGTAAGAAGTGGAGTGGTTCCACGCAGAAGTCGAAGAAGAATAAGTTCTGGAATAAGATTAAAGCAGGTCTGGGATTAGGCAGTGGCATGAGTTCAGGTTCAGAGGTTCCAGTGTGTAATAGGTGCGGGAAAGCGCACAGAGGAGTTTGTCGCTTTGGGATTACAGGATGTTACAGGTGTGGCCAGGAGGGACACATGGCTCGTGAGTGCCCTCAGGCATCTTTCACGGCACCATCCCATCAGACAGCTCCAGCTAGCATGCCACAGCCACCAGTTTCAGGTATGACGCAGGGCAGAGGCAGAGGGAGAGGGTCAGCCTCTTCATCTGCGGGTCCCCGAGGTGGAGGTCCGTCAGCTCCGGCGCGGATTTTCACGATGACACAGCAGGAGGCAAACACTTCTAACACCGTGGTGTCAGGTAATCTCCTCATTGGGTGTTCTGAGGTGTATACTTTGTTAGACCCTGGTGCTTCGCATTCCTTTGTTGCTCCCAGAGCCATAGAGAGAGTGGGTTTGATGACGTCTGGGTTAGAGTGTCCCCTATGGGTCAGTGGTCCTAAGTGTGATCCATCGTTGGCAGAGACAGTCTGTCGACATAGTCCAGTATTTATAGATGGTAGATGCCTTCCAGCTGACCTTGTGGTTCTAGAGTTGACAGATTTTGACGTCATTCTAGGGATGGATTGGCTATCTGCATATGGTGCTACCTTGGACTGCAGAGACAAGGTAGTTAAGTTCAGAGATGAGGATGGATCTGAGTTTGTCTTCAGAGGAGACAGGAGGGGCACGCCTAGAGGTCTGATATCAGCCCTACAGGCTCGTAGGTTGCTCAGGAGGGGATGTCAGGGGTATCTAGCTCATGTGAGAGAGCTAGACAGTCAGGTTAGGGACCCCAGTTCAGTGCCCGTAGTCAGAGAGTTCCCAGATGTGTTTCCAGATGAGCTTCCAGGACTACCACCTGATAGGGAAATAGAGTTCGAGATCGAGTTAGTGCCTGGTACCAGACCGATCTCTATTCCTCCCTACAGGATGGCACCAGCAGAGCTTAAGGAGTTGAAAGAGCAGCTACAGGAGTTGGTAGATAAGGGTTTCATCCGTCCAAGTACCTCACCCTGGGGTGCTCCAGTGTTGTTTGTCAAGAAAAAGGATGGATCCCTTAGACTTTGTATCGACTACAGGCAGTTGAACAAAGTCACCACCAAGAATAAGTATCCTCTACCCAGGATCGATGATCTATTCGACCAGCTAGCAGGAGCAGGTTGTTTTTCTAAGATAGATCTGAGATCGGGCTATCATCAGCTGAGAATCAGGGAAGAGGATGTACCTAAGACAGCTTTCAGGACCAGATATGGGCATTATGAGTTCTTAGTGATGCCGTTCGGGTTGACTAACGCCCCTGCAGCATTCATGGATCTCATGAACCGAGTTTTCAGAGAATACCTGGATCACTTTGTTATTGTCTTCATAGATGATATCTTGGTGTATTCCAGGAATGCAGAGGAGCATGCCCATCATCTGAGGATAGTCCTGCAGACCTTGAGAGAGCATGGTTTATATGCCAAGTTCTCCAAGTGTGAGTTCTGGCTAAGGAGCATTTCATTCTTGGGGCATGTAGTGTCAGATCAAGGTATAGCAGTGGACCCCAAGAAGATAGAAGCTGTAGCCAATTGGCCTAGACCCACCACAGTGACAGAGGTCAAGAGTTTCTTGGGTTTGGCAGGCTACTACAGGAGGTTCGTTCAGGACTTCTCTAAGATAGCGGCTCCTATGACCAGATTAACCAGAAAGAACCAGAGAGTCACATGGTCTGACCAATGTGAAGAGAGCTTTGAAGAGTTAAAGAGAAGATTAACTTCAGCACCGGTGTTAGCTCTGCCTACTAGTGATGAAGACTTCACAGTGTTCTGTGATGCGTCCCGAGTGGGATTGGGTTGTGTGTTAATGCAGAATGACAGAGTAATAGCTTATGCTTCTAGACAGCTGAAGAAGCACGAGCTGAACTATCCAACACACGATCTTGAGATGGCAGCTGTTATATTTGCACTCAAGATGTGGAGGCATTACCTCTATGGGGTGAAATGTGAGATCTTTACCGATCATAAGAGCCTACAGCACATCCTGAGTCAGAGAGAGTTAAACTTGAGGCAGAGACGGTGGGTAGAATTGCTTAGTGATTATGATTGCAGGATCCAGTATCATCCGGGAAAGGCAAATATTGTAGCCGATGCCTTAAGCCGGAAATCACTAGGCAGTTTATCTCACATTACAGCAGAAAGGAGGCCGGTGGTGAAGGACTTCTACAGGTTAGTTGAGGAAGGGCTACAGTTAGAGTTAACTGGTACAGGTGTTTTGATTGCACAGATGAAAGTTACACCCGTGTTTCTGGAGCAAGTGGCTCAGAAACAACATGAGGATCCAGCGTTGATCAAGATTGCCAGGACTGTTCAGTCAGGCAAGAGCGAAGAGTTCAGATTCGACGACCAAGGGATTCTCCGATACGGGCATAGACTATGTGTACCAGACGACATCAGTTTGAAAGGAGACATTATGAGGGAAGCTCATAATGCGAGATATAGCATTCACCCTGGAGCCACCAAGATGTATCAAGATTTGAAGAGAGTGTATTGGTGGCCAGCAATGAAGAGAGAAGTGGCACAGTTTGTGTCAGCCTGCGAGATATGTCAAAGAGTGAAGCTAGAGCACCAGAAGCCGGCTGGAATGCTTAACCCACTGCCGATTCCAGAATGGAAATGGGAGAATATAGCCATGGATTTTGTAGTGGGGTTACCGGCGACGTCCAACAGACTAGACTCTATATGGGTGATTGTGGATAGACTGACTAAATCTGCTCACTTCATTCCTGTCAGGAGTGGCTACTCTGTGGACAAGCTAGCGCAGGTATATGTTGAGGAAGTTGTGAGGTTACATGGGGCTCCTGTTTCTATAGTGTCTGACAGAGGACCCCAGTTTACCTCCAGGTTTTGGCGAAGTCTGCAAGAGGCTATGGGCACAAGATTAGACTTTAGCACTGCTTTCCATCCACAGACTGACGGACAGTCAGAGAGGACCATCCAGACCATAGAAGATATGCTTCGAATGTGTGTGCTAGATTTTGGCGGATCTTGGAGGCAGCATCTACCCTTAGTGGAGTTTGCCTACAACAATAGTCATCATGCTAGCATAGGGATGGCCCCATATGAAGCTCTGTATGGGAGGAAGTGCAGGTCACCAGTTTGTTGGGAAGAGGTTGGAGAAGGGTCCCTAGCAGGGCCTGAGTTAGTAGAGATCACGAACAGGGTGGTGCCCATCATCAGAGAGAGGCTCAAGACTGCTGTTAGTCGGCAGAAGAGCTATGCAGACGTTCGCAGAAAGCACATAGAGTTTGAGGAGGGGGATTTGGTCTTGTTGAAGGTGTCTCCAATGAAAGGGGTGGTTCGTTTTGGGAGGAAAGGTAAACTGGCTCCGCGGTACATTGGACCTTTTGAGATTTTGCAGAAGGTCGGAAATGTGTCGTATAAGCTTGATTTGCCTAGGTCTATGGAAAGAATCCATCCAGTCTTCCATGTTTCGATGCTAAGGAAGTTTGTGTCAGATCCGAGTAAGGTTCTCAGCGAACCAGATGTGGAGATCCTAGGTGATCTCACGTATGTAGAGCAGCCAGTACGGATCATTGACACCCAGATCAGAAAGCTAAGGAACAAGGAGATCCCGATGGTAAAAGTCCTCTGGAACCACCATAATATCGAAGAGTGCACCTGGGAGACAAGGGAGTCTATGCTCCGACAGTACCCCCATCTCTTTTGAGGTTAGTTCGAGTTTCTTTTGTTCTTTATGTGCCTTATGTTATGTTTGGAGTATGTTTGAGTTAGAGAGGAACATTCGGGGACGAATGTTCTTAAGGGGGGGAGAATGTAATACCCGGCTAGACCCCGGTATCGGAATTCCTACTTTCCGGCGGATTTTCCGTTGGAAGTCGGGATTCGAGGATGTCGGAGCTTGCCCTAAGGGTATTTTAGTGTTGTTATCATGTTTACATGTTTTGAGTTAAGAAAATTGAGTTTTGAAATGAAAAGGCCAAGGGGACAAAAGCCAGGTTCGGCCGCCGAAGGTGAAGTTCGGCCGCCGAAAGTTGCATGGTTTCGCATGCACGTTAGGCCGCCGAAGGAAGGGTCGGTTGGCCACTACAAAAGCCCCTTTTGCCCGCGACTTGAGTGTTAAACACTCTGTTTTTGGGTCAAAGGTAGGTTCAAGCTCTCCTTGGTGTGATTTCTCATGTTTTCCTCAAATCTTGCATGTTTTAACTTGATTTGAGCTTTGTTTTAGAGATTTGAGCAAAAGGAAGCAAAGTTGAGCACTTGGAGAGTTTGAGTGAGTTTTTCCCCATCTCCAAGCTTGGATCATCAATCCTCTAGTTCTGCAAGAGGTAAGCATGGATCCTCACCTCCCCTTATGTTTAAAGCAAGTTTTAGAAGTTTTGGAGAGGTTTATGGCATGTTTTGGGGTATAAGCATGAGTTTGAGCATATGTTGCTCATATGCGTTTTGTTGTGGTTTTTGGGGCTTGAACTAGTGTTTAGGCCTCTATATGCATGAGTTATGTTATATGTTAGTTGAGAAGTGTTGGTATGCATGTTATGGGTGTTTGCTAGGAGTTTGGAGGCTGAGAGCATGAGTTGTGCTCGGATTCTACCTTTCTGGAGAATCCAGGTTCGGCCGCCGAAGCAAGGTTCGGCCGCCGAACCCCTTGTGGAGGCAGTTTCGGCTGCCAAACCTTGCCCCCGAAAGCTAGGCTTTTGGGTGAGAAAGAGACTTTCGGCCGCCGAAAGAGGAAGTTCGGCCGCCGAAAGTGCATGAGTTTCGTCTCTGGATGAGACTTTCGGCCGCCGAAGGTGCCGCCGAACATGCATGAGTTTCGTCTCTGGAGGGAGGTTTCGGCCGCCGAACCAGCCGCCGAAAGTGCCCAGTCCAGCCTTCTTTTACCCATTTTTCCATGCATGCCTATGATGTTTTAGAGGGGTTTTGGGGAGATAGTAAGAGTTATGTTTAAGTAAGGTTGGTCCTCATTTGAGTCCACCTGTGTAGGTACGGACCCGAGAGACCAAGGAGGCCCACAGAGTTAGAGTTACAGAGACTGCTCAGCAGTTGACAGAGGTGAGTGGAACAGAACTTTATTTTAAAAGTTAAGAACTGTTTTAGCATGATTCATGCATCATTAATGCCATGTTTATGTAGGATGTTTTGCATTAGTATACACCAAGTTGATGCATTGCATTATTACTTGTATATGTGGATTGGACCGAGGCGATCTCAATAGCCCATAAGTCTGTCATTCTTGTATGACCTGTGTGAGCTCCTTTGGGGCCGGGCATTTACCTTGGATGAGTCCTGTGTGAGCCCTTATAGGGTCGGGCACCATGAGTAGTTAGTGAAAGACCTGTGTGAGCTCCTTTGGGGGCCGGGCACTGACAGAGGGAGTTTTGGGATCATGTCCAATCCGAGATGTGAAATGTTTGTGCAGTGATGCATCATATGATAGCATGTTGTAAATGCGTTTTTTTTTATAGATTCCACTCACTGGGCTTTAGCAGCTCATCCCTCTCCCTAACCCCATTTTACAGGGCCTCAGAGAAGAGAAAAGGAAAGAGATAGCAAGGGTAAAAGGCATATGTAATAGTATAGAGTAGTGGACATGATAATGATGTACAGTACAGAGTTTATGTTATGTAGAGAAATGATGTAATAGTAAGTTATGTACTGAGTTATAGAATTGTGCTTGGCCCTAGTGCTTGTTATTCCTTTATACATGATCCTTTTATGTTATATATGTTTGAGATAATGTTGTTATGAGAGCTAGGCTTGGTGCATGGTAGTATCTCTATCTCTGTAGTTACTGTATGGTACCATAGCAGGTATCACTCTTCGAGTGCATACAGACAGAGCATGCATAGTCCAGGCTTAGTTGATTCAGTGGTACAGAAAGTCAAGCAAAGAAAAAAAAAAATAATAACACTAACATCAAAAAGAGTAAGTAACAGTTTTAAGCTTAAGTTTGATCATGTATGGGATTTATCAGGTACTTAGAGTTGACAGTAGGCTTACTACGGGTCCCGGCGGCCTTAAGCCGATCTGGATCCTAGTGCCGGTGATGGTCCGGTAAGCGGGCTGTTACAGTATCAGCAGAAGGTATTGAGGTGGATCCCAAGAAGATAGAGGCTGTAGCTAACTGGCCCAGACCCACTACAGTGACTGAGATTAAAAGCTTTCTGGGACTGGCAGGTTACTACAGGAGGTTCGTACAGGACTTCTCAAAGATAGCAGCTCCTATGACCAAACTGACTCAGAAGAACCAGAAGTTTGTCTGGTCAGACCAGTGCGAAGAGAGCTTTGAGGAGCTCAAGAGGAGATTGACATCAGCACCAGTGCTAGCTCTACCTGTTAGTCATGAGAATTTCACAGTGTTCTGTGATGCATCTCGAGTGGGATTGGGTTGTGTTTTGATGCAGAGTGATAGGGTGATTGCTTATGCTTTTAGACAGTTGAAGAAGCACGAGTTGAATTACCCCACCCATGACCTAGGGATGGCAGCAGTTATCTTTGCACTCAAGATGTGGAGGCATTACCTCTATGGGGTTAAATGCGAGATCTTCACTGATCATAAGAGTTTACAGTACATCTTGAGCCAGAGAGAGCTGAATTTGCGGCAGAGAGGTTTGTCAGAGGGTGAAACTTGAACATCAGAAGCCGGCTGGAATGCTTAACCCACTGCCGATTCCAGAATGGAAATGGGAGAACATAGCTATGGATTTTGTAGTGGGCTTACCGGCAGCGTCCAACAGGATAGACTCTATATGGGTGATTGTGGACAGACTCACGAAATCTGCTCATTTTCTTCCAGTTCGGAGTAACTATTCTGTGGATAAGTTGGCACAGGTCTATCTGGATGAGATCGTGAGACTACATGGAGTGCCAGTGTCTATCGTTTCAGACAGAGGACCTCAATTCACCTCCAGATTTTGGCGGAGTCTGCAGAGTGCGATGGGCACGAGGTTGGATTTTAGCAC
Organism: Manihot esculenta; assembly: GCF_001659605.2. Taxonomy (NCBI): domain Eukaryota; kingdom Viridiplantae; phylum Streptophyta; class Magnoliopsida; order Malpighiales; family Euphorbiaceae; genus Manihot; species Manihot esculenta. Next base: position 17,848,130 of record NC_035177.2, on the reverse strand, counting down.
TGCTTTCCACCCACAGACTGATGGACAGTCTGAGAGGACCATCCAGACCATAGAAGATATGCTTCGACTGTGTGTGTTAGACTTTGATGGTTCTTGGAGGCAGCATCTACCTCTAGTGGAGTTTGCCTACAATAACAGCCATCATGCTAGCATTGGGATGGCTCCTTATGAAGCATTGTATGGGAGGAAGTGCAGATCACCTGTTTGCTGGGAAGAGGTAGGAGAGAAAGCTCTTGCAGGGCCAGAGTTGATAGAGATTACCAGTAGAACAGTGCCAGTGATCAGAGAGAGGATCAGAACAGCTCAGAGTAGACAGAAAAGTTATGCAGACATTCGCAGAAAACAGTTAGAGTTCCAGGAGGGTAATTGGGTATTGCTGAAAGTGTCTCCAATGAAAAAAGTGGTTCGTTTTGAGAAGAAGGGTAAGTTAGCTCCACGGTACATTGGACCCTTTGAGATTTTGCAGAGGATCGAAAATGTGTCGTATAAGCTAGATTTGCCTGCGTCTATGGAGAGGATTCACCCGGTATTTCATATTTCTATGCTACGGCAGTTTGTGTCAGATCCGAATCAAGTTCTGAGTGAGCCTGAGGTGGAGATTCTTCCAGATCTCACCTATATAGAGCAGCCAGTGCGGATTCTGGACACACAGATCAGACAGCTAAGGAACAAGGAGATTCCAATGGTGAAAGTCCTATGGAACCACCATAATCTAGAAGAGTGTACGTGGGAGACACGAGAGTCGATGCTCCGGCAGTATCCATATCTGTTTTGAGGTTAGTTTCCTCCTTTTTATATGTTTCTTGTTTGTTTAGGAACATCCGAGGACGCATGTTCTTAAAGGGGGGAGAATGTAATACCCGGCTAGAGTCTAGCACCGGAATTCCTGTCGTTCGGTGGAATCCAGGACGTCGAAATCTTTAGAGGGTAAGTTTTATGGTTTTCTAAAGGTTCTAAAGTATGTTTTCCTGTTTTAAAGCCAAATAAACTAAGTGTTTGAAAGAAATGAACCAAGGCAGAAAAGCCAGGTTCGGCCGCCGAAGTTGAGGTTCGGCCGCCGAACATGCATGGCTTTCGGTTTCACGATAGGCCGCCGAAGGTGGTCTGGCCAGCCACCTATAAAACGGCCCTCAGTCGGTTGAAGAGGTAAGAGCACCGTTTCTTTTGTCTTCTGAGGTGAGACCCTGTCCTTAGTAGAGTTTTCTTCATGTTTTCATTCACTCATGCACAGATTTGATTAGTTTTGATGATATTTTGAAGGTTTTAAGCTAAAAACTCAAAGTTGTGAAGTTTGGAGAGTTTGAAGAAGAGTTGCTCCAAAACTCCACGTTAGGATCGTTCATCTACTTGATTTCAAGAGGTAAGAGAAGATCCTGAGCTTGTTTTTATGTTTTCTGAAGGTTTTATGGGGTTTATGGAGAGAGTTGCATGAATCGGATAAAAAGAGAGTTTTGATGATTTTTGAGAGCAAAGCTTGTTTCTGTGTTATATGTGTTGTGTTGTTGGGGGTTTTTAGGGAGTTTTTGACCCCTTTGAGCATATACAGGAGTGTATGCAAGTTGAGGAGTTGAGGTGGTTGAGTTGAGAGGGTTTTGGTGCTTTTGGCGAGAGGCAGGGCAAGTTTCTGCCCTGCTGATGAACTCAGGTTCGGCCGCCGAAGGTACATTCGGCCGCCGAACCCATGAGGAGGTGGCTTCGGCTGCCCAAGCTTGCCCCCGAGCTTTTGGACTTTCGGCTCTGGAGGGGAGTTCGGCCGTCGAAGGTGCCGCCTACGGTTAGAGACTTTCGTCTCTGGAGTGCCTTTTGGCCTCCGAAACTAGCCCCCGAAAGGGTTCGGCTGCCGAAAGAAGAGCTTCGGCCGCCGAAGGTGCTTGAGTTTCGTCTCTAGAGAGGACTTTCGGCCGCCGAACCTGCCGCCGAAAGTGTTCTGTCCAGCTTTGCTTTGCATGCTTTGCATGAGTTTTAGAATGTGTTTAAGGGGATTCTTGGGGAGTTTAATAGAGTGGTTCATAAGCTAGTTTGGTCCCTCATTTGAGTTTATCTGTACCTATACAGACCAGAGGAACCAGAGAGAGCAGCAGTGAGTCCTGCTCAGAGTTTTCAGAGCCTGCACAGTCAGTCAGTCCAGTTAGCCAGAGGTGAGTGGAACTAAACTTATGACTCGTTTTAATTAAGACATTAACTGCTTTTAGCATCTTTCATGCATCATATTTATGCAATAGGTTGATTGCATTAGAACTCACAAAGATGTTGCATTGCATAGCTATATTGTTGATGTGGGTAAATGCTGAATGATCCAATAGTTCCAGACAGGAAGTCCAGGAGCCTTTGACTACGCCCTGGCAGGTATAGAGAAGTCCAGGAGCCTTTGACTACGCCCTGGCAGGTATATAGTAAAGTCCAGGAGCCTTTGACTACGCCCTGGCAATGGTAAGTACAGAGGTGTTATATACACATATACATATATCACAGGAAGACCAGGTGCTCGATTTTACACCCTGGCACAGAGTTACTGGGACTATGTGGTGACAGGTTTACCTTTGATGTGGATTGTCTGTGATATGGTGCATTCCATGAGATCATATTTTACTGAGATGTTTTACTGTTCTACTCACTGGGCTATAGAGCTCATCCCACTCCCTTAACCCCAGTTTTGCAGGTTCAGTGTTCAGTGTACAGGGACAGTCCAGCAAAGTACAGAAAGAGTAAAGAGACTTATAATAGTTTAGAGTGGACATGTAAATGTTAAAGAGATGTAATAGTTGTGTATAAAGTTAGAGTTGTGCTTGACTTAGTTGTGTTATGTTGTAAAGTTTTTGTTATGTACATGATCTGTGTATGTATATATGTTTTAGAACCAGGCTTAACAGGTATGAATGAACCCATCTAGAGCAAGCTCTAGTCAGGGAGTACAGAGTACAGAGTACAGAGTACAGAGATAGTGCATGCACAGGTTAAGCCGTGGTTCAGCAAAGAGTTTTTATTTTTCACAGAAAATGTATGATCATGTATGAGTTTTACAGGTACATAAAGAGTATAGCAGGCTTGCTACGGGTTCTGGCGGCCTTAAGCCGACCTGAATCCTAGCGCCGGTGACGGTCCATTTTGGGGTCGTTACATCCATCAAACTTACCAAGATGCTCATTTTTATTTAAAATATAACATTTACATCCAAAAACATGAAAATATGAAATGTTCGGTTTCTTGTCTTTTCACAATTCATAAGGTGTTTTCTTTAGAAATGCTCTAATGGCTAGGGGTGAGCATTCGATCGATTCGGTTCAAAATCAAACCGAACCGAATAAATCAAAAATCAAAATTTTAGTATTTATAAAAATCAAACTAAATCAATTTTTATCAGAAACTGAATCGGATCGAACCGATCTGATTCGATTCGATTTGATCGGTTTGAATTTTTAATAAATTTTTTATGTTTTACACTTTATTTTTAGTATTTTAAAATTTAATTAGAATATGTTAACCTTAATATGATCTAATCTCTCTATATTATTGAAAATAATATACAATTACGACTAAATTGGTTTAGTTGAGTTTTTTTGACTTTTTTTTATCAAAATCAAACCGAATCGAAATAACCGAAATTTTTAAAATTAAAAATTGAACCAAATCAAAATGAATAAAAAATTGAATTGAATTTTCAAATTAATTCGGTTCGGTCGGTTTTTTCAGTTTGAATCGAATACTGCTCATCCCTACTAATGGTGACTCTATTAATAATATAATATGATATATTGATAGCTTCAGCCCAAGAATATTTTAAAAGGTGATTTGCATTTAACATAACTCTAGCCATTTCTTGAAGGTTGTATTTTTTCGTTCAACTACTCCACTCTGTTGTGGAATTCTTGGAGCAGAAAAATAATGAAATATGTCATGATTTGAACAAAAATTGTTAAACATGTGATTTTCAAACTCTTTTCCATGATCACTTCTTTAAAATATGATATAATAGTCTTTCTCATTTTGAACACGTTTACAAAAAATTTCAAAAACATTGAAAGTTTTATCTTTATGTACCGAGAAGAAAACCCAATAAAATCTTGAATAATCATCAATAATAACAAAAGTATATGATTTTCCACCAAGGCTTGTGGGAGTTATTAGTCCAAATAAATTAAGATGCAATAACTCTAAAGGTCTTGATATTGAAACTTTATTTTTTTGGTTTAAAAGAGACTTTTGTTTGTTTTCCCATTGAGCATGCTTTACATGGATATCTTTTTCAAAATTTTATTTTGGTAAACCTCAAACAAGATTTTTCTTTGAAAGTTTTGAAATCAGATGCATACTTGCATGACCTAACTTTCTATATGACAACCAGCTATTATAATCAAAACTAGCAAAGCATTTATTCAAGATCAAACTAATAAATATTATCTATTCTTGATACTATAAACAGGGTATTATCATTCATATTAAGGATTTCATAATGTGTGGATAGAAATGTTACCTTAAAACATTTATTACAAAGTTGACTTAAACTCAACAGGTTGTATTTCAAACCTTGAACAAATGCCACATTTTTTATATATGGTTTTAATCCAATTTGTGCTCTTCCTTTATCTCCAAATCTTACAAATTCTTTTGATTTCATAATCAGCTTATTGAATAAGATCTTGTCTCCAGTCATGTGACATGAGCATCTACTATCAACATGTCATTTATTTATTTCCTCTTTATGCTTGAGACAGACCTGAAATCAAATATCTAATTTAGGTATCCAAATTCTTTTGGATCCTTTGCATATTAGTAAAAATAGGAGTTGTACCTTATGATACCTAGATTTTCTTTACTTTTATATTTCCTCTTCTTATAGGATATGAATGAACCATATGACCTTTTTTATTGCAGTAAAAACATGTAATGCTAGAAAAAAATGATGATGATAGTTCACAAAATAATTTCAGTATTTATGATTATGATTTGTAAAACCATTATATCCAATTCCTGATTTTTCTCCACACATTCTTTGTAACCAAGTAGAAGTTCAAGAGATTATTTTCTTTCTGTGAATTCTGTAAGATCATTTGTCAAAGACTTTGTTTTTGTTTCAAGAACTTTATTCTTTTCTGAAAGTTTTTCACAGTTTTGTTTGGTATTTCTAACTTTTCAAATCATTAAATGAAATCATTTGAGTTTTATAAAATTCATTTTTTAAAAAAACTATACTAAGAGAAATATTTTCAAAACGCAAAGATGCATTTTCAAGCTTCAATGATGCACATTTTCTTTTATATATTTTATATTCATCATAAACTTTGGCAAAAGCAAGCTCTAACTCTTCTATATTAGGTAGTTCAGATTCAATTACCTCAATTTCTTCTTCTTTTGAAGGTTCAGCAGCTTCTTCTTGAAGAGTCATACAGCAGAGATTAGCTTCATTATTTTCATTTAAGTCATTGCTAAAACTTTCATCTGTTGCATCCCAAATAGCAGTCATAGGTTTCTTTTCTTTATCTTCCTTTTTCTTCTTTTTGCTTTTTGGGCAGTTGGGTCTAGTGTGACCAGTCTTGTTACACTCATAGCAGATAACTTCTTTTTTATCTTTGTGAGGATGTGATTAAAAGTCATCCTTTGGTCTATACTTTTTGACAAATCCTTTGTACTTATTTCCACCTTTTCTGAAAGCCCTTTTGAATTTTTCTTGCTAATATAGTCATTTCTTCTTCATTACTAGATAGGCTAGAGGACTCACTTGTATCTATCTTTAAGATAATAGACTTCTTTATGCTGTCTATCAGCTTTTTTTATTTTAAAACTATACCTTTCTGTCTTTTGCTTTCTAAGAGATCTCCTTTTTGAAAATCATTTCATGGCAATTAATGATCCAATCAGCTCATCATAGATGACCGTGGTTTTTGCTTTCCAAGATTTCGGCAATGATCTCAAAATTTTCTTTACCAGCTCAATTTCTTCAAATCTTTTCCCAAGTACTTTTAGAATATTGACTAGATTAGTAAACCTAGTACTCATTTCAGCAATGGTTTCACTTGATTTCATCTCAAACAGTTCGAAGTCACGAACTAGCAAGTTTGCTTTTGATTCCTTCACTTGATTTGTGCATTCATAAGTCACTTCAAGCTTGTCTCATACTTCTTTAGAAGACTCACAACCTAAAACACGATTGTATTCAGTTACATCTAATGCACAATGAAGTATGTTTAAGGCTTTGGCATTTGCAGAGATCTTTTTCCAATCTGCATAAGTATATTCTTCTCCACTCTTCTCTCTAGTTCCTCCTATAACCAAAGGAATTTCAAGACCTTTAATAATTCTTTGCTAAGCTTCTTTATCAACAGATTATATAAAATTTTTCATTCTAACTTTCAAAAAAGAGTAGTTTGTGCCATTAAAATAGGGTGGTCGTGTGATTGAATAGACTTCGGCTAAAGGTGCAGGCATGCTAGCAGAATTAGAAGAATCAACCATTCTAGAATCTCTCTAAGTTATTTGAACCCGAAATAAGAGAATTAAGATCTGATACCAATTTGTTTTCCTAAGATAAGTGACCAAGAGGGGGTGAATGGGTCACTTTACCAATTTTTCAGCCCTTACTCAAAGTTTTAATGAAAAATTGTGGCTACTTATTCTGAGTATAAAAAGATGATAGATTCAAATAAGTTTTTCAAATATTTTCTTGAAAGATTTTGAAAAGTACTTAATAACAGATACACCAGTAAATAACAGAAGCAATTAAAGAAAAATAGAGATTAAAATAACAGGCTAATTTTATCAAACTCTTATCAACAGTAATTCAAACTTATAAATAAATATCTCAGATTAATATGAAAAGCTTAAAAGTAAAGAGATAAGTAAGAGGAAGATCAAACACAGAGATTTTATGGTGCTTCAGTAAACTTAGCCTACGTCTGCTCTCCCAAGGTCCTCCCTTGAGTCTTCACTCCACTAAATATCTTTTAGAAGGCAAGAGAATAGCCTTTCTTACAAACAGCAAGCTTTCCAGGTGCTTATGGACCTTTACACATTTGATTCACACTCACACTCTCACTTAAGTTTCAATCAGGTGCTTAGAACCTCTATCAAGTAACCACACACTTAATCAACCTTATATAAATTTTGATTTAGAAGAAAAAAAAAACTCTCAACAACTCTTATTAGATATAGCAAAAATGCTATTAAGATAAGAGAGAGAAGATTTGCCAATGAAGATTAGATGTGAGAATGAAAATTTTTTAATACAAGATTAAAAATGCTCTCAGAGATTCAGTGTTATCATTGCTCGTTTATGAGAGTATTTAATCTCTTAAATAGATATCTGAAAAACTTTTCTTTCTTAACTGTAGAGATAGTTCAATGGTAATAATTTTTAAAAAACTAACCATTAAACCGTTTGAAAATCGCGCATACTAAAATTAGTTACTCTCGCAATTTGAAAGTAGTTAACTAAAATAAATACAGACAGAACTTAGACATCTAAATTTAAATTGTATCTAAAATTAGATATCTAGTTTTAGCCTTTCAGGACAGTTTAAAAATAACTTAAAATATTTTTTTTTGCTTTTCAAAAAATGCAATGAGATGAATAATTTCATCATTAGCATATCAACTCACTCACATAATTTCATCATTAACATATCAACTTAGTTACTCTTTTACAATAAATCCTAAAAATACCTTTCTATACTTCTTTCTTTGATTCATGTTGTGTTGCCATAAGAGACTTCATTCTTTCCACCGTAGAGAATTTCCTTCTTTCTTGAATGCTTTTCAAATATTTTACTTTTAATACTAAAGATGGTTAGATAAACGTGATTCATTAAATTTTGGTATCATCAAAATCAAGCTTTTCCAAGACTTATGGGTCAACATCAACATACATGTATTTATCTCGACCTCGGATCAATTAAATTCTCTGACCAATAAAATTCTCTGTCATGATTGCAAGTACGAGTATAAATAAATAACTTAGTCGCATTTGCTAGTTGACTCAATTCTTTCTCCTAAATAAATACATATATACATAAATCATAATCAATGCAAAAGTTAAAAAAAAAAAAGATATGAAGTTGAGATTCACCAATTTATCAAATATAGGCATAACTAATTGATCTACTTGTATGGGTAGATGGTCCAGGAACATCTGCAGCATCATGACGATTTTAAGAGTTTTGCGCTGAATATCGAATGACTACAGGATCATCCCAGTGTTGTTCCCATTTTCCTCATGTTTCATCATTTATGAATGTGTGCTCTCCAAGCTTCTTTGATCATTCCATCAACAAATGGATCCCAATAAAATTTTTTCTGCAATAACACAATTATTAGTTAAAAATAGGCATATATAAATATTTTTTAAAAGAACTTATATATTTATTATTTTAAATAAATTCTTCCTAATAAAATTTTTTTGTCTCCTATGAAACACCTTTCCAATTAAGGCCGCTAGCATCAATTCGCTCTTAAAAATACCAGTAATAATTCGAGCACAAGCAGATCTAGGTGAAAATATTGACAAAGAAAGACTATATTATTAAAATCTTATAATCCAGATAAATTTGATAAAATAATAAAAATATAAATAATATACTCACAACTCTCCTCCATGCAACTGTAACGGTCGCGCCCCATAAATTCATTCATAGCAAAAGACTAGGACTTTTGTGAGCTAGAAATTGCATTTCTTGGACCTAGCTCCTAATCATTAGAGTGAACTGATAGATATGATTGCGGTGTCAAAGGCTCACCTTCAAATGTCGAAGGAGTTCCTAAACCCGGATTATGTGTAGTTACTGAAAAGTGTTTGAATCTAACCATCTTTGTAATTAAAAGACAAGTTAAAAATATATGTTTTGTATTTTATATACAGAAAATTTGGTAGAGTATCCCTTAAAAAATTGAACATCTCATAATTACTATCATAATTACTATCAACAATAAAACCTACATAAAATATTATATTGCATAATAAATATCGCTTTTCTCAAATGCACACTTCAATTATCAATTAAAAATTATATTCATAGATCAATTTATATGCAAATATCAATTAGTATCACAAGACAAATAAAGTTCAATTTGCTCTATATTTGATTGAATTTCAATATAATGGTATTCTCTATGAAAAAACATCCATAATTGCAAATTAAAACTTCTAACATATATTATAACAATCTTTATTCATTGTCACTATCATCATCATATTCCACGAGTTCATCTTTATCTTCTTCTTAGCTTTCGGTTGAAGAAATTAGATATGGCTCATTTGGTTCTTCTTCTTCAATATCTTCAAGATCTAAAGATTCACTACATAGATCATCTAAATTTTCAACTTGATCTTGTAAATGTGTAACAATTTGAAGCACTTGCTCTTTTTCATCTTGAAATGCTTGGTTTGACATTTGGTTTGTTAAATTTGACTTAGGTGTCATGACAACGAATCTAGACCTCACTTTGTATATTGCATACCAGTCAACCTTGTCTCTTTTTAGGTTGTGATAAGGAATATAAACTACTTGCTCAACTTGGGAAGCAAAAATCAATAGCTCATATTTATTTAATCTCTATCGATTATTGATATCCAGCAAGTTATATTGCTTGTGAGATTTGATACCAATATTTAGAGTTAAATCAAACCATTCACACTTAAAGAGTATTGCTCTCTTTATTGGTAATACAGGATACTCTAATTGAATCACCTCAGTCAAAATACCATAGTAGTCATATTGAACCTCGAATGCAAACTCTCCATTATTCATCGTGGATCGATGAACACCATGTCTGATTGTGTGAAATCTAACAATTTACAAAATAAACAGAGTATGATTTCACACTTCTCAGTAGTCCTTCTACTATATCCTTGATAAATTTATTATCTATATTTGAAAATTTTGCCTAACAAAAAATAACAAAAAATTCTCATGTAAATTTTTTGCACATAAGATTAATTGTTCAAATGACATTTACATGTAAACTTTTCTCATATTTACATAAGCTTTGAACCAATCAGAAATTTTTTTTTTAGGGAATCTTCAATGACTCACTGATATCTTGATGCATTTGTCGCATATCATTCATGAACACATTGAATTTAAAGTTTAAAAGGTAGTTATTAAAAATAAATGAATATTAATTGACTTGACATTTGATCAATTAAATTGAAATTTAATATAATAAACTTACTTAAGATATGTATCAATTTCTAGGCAATTTAATGAGATATATATTTGGGCAGCCTTATATTCTTTATCAGACAACATCCTCAATTTTGTCTTCCCATAAAAACGGCCTGAAAACTTGAATATAGATAAATTTTCTTCATGTTCAACAGAATCTCCACCATCATTATTACGGGATACTTGATGTTTATATGTGATTTTATGAGATCCACAATCATGCGCACAAAAATTGGATGCTTCTTCTATTAAGTATGCATTACATATTAAGTCCTCTACTTTTGCTTTGTTCTTTAGATTTTGCTTCAGGTGGTGCAAAATCTGAAAAATAATAGCACTACTAAGAATCAAGCTTAGTGTATATAAATATATAATGGTCGAATTATGACCTCTCAAAAGGATACATCCATCTATATTGTACTGGAACTGCAATTTTAGCTTCACATGGCAAATGAATGAGAAGATGTTCCATTGAGTCAAAAAAGGCAGGTGGAAATATACACTCTAATTTACAAATTATGATTCGTATATCTTGATCCAAATGCTCCATGTCTGTGACTTTGATATTTGTAGATGTAAGGTTTTTGAAAAACAAACACAATTAAGTAATCTCTACATGCCAGACCATATTCAAAAGAAATTCACGAAATGATATAGGTAATAATCTCTACATAAACACATGGCAATCATGACTCTTCATCCCGAAAAGTTTAAATTTCTGCATATCAACACACCTACCCATGTTCGACACATAATCGTCGGGAAACTTAAGACTTTTTACCCACTCACATAAAACATATTTCTGTAGTTTATCAAGTGTGTAGCAAGCATTGGAATATTTACCTATATGCATATTTCTTTCCAATTCCTTTTTACGACATAACGATGTCATATCTTCCCTCGCTTTAGCATTATCCTTCGTTTTCTCTTCAATATTCATCACTGTTTTAAAAGTGTTCTCAAATACATTTTTCTCGATGTGCATGACATTTAAGTATGTCGAATGAGATTTGAAGACCAATACGGTAAATCCTAAAATATGCTTCGTTTCCGCCATCCAGTATTTCTGGATATGGCTACATTCATAGATTTACCATTAAAGTCTAACTTTTCTAAGCCCCAAGTCATCTATCTAAAGAAATGTGTCTCCACTACTCAAAATAGGAGGTGTCTCAAACATGCATACTTTCCCCTTGAGAAAATTTGTTTGATTCCATCTGAACGAATGGTCCATAGGAAGAAACTTACGATGATTGTCAAACCAGCTAACCTTTTCCTCGTGATTAAGTGAAAATGCATCTGAATGCTCTATATAGTAAGGACATGCTAATTTCCCTATAGTACTCCATCCAGACAATATTGAATATGCATGGAAATCACTAATTGTCCATAGAAGAGTAGTTTTTATTTGAAAGTTTTGCTTTCTAGAAACATCATATGTTTGCAGCCCAACTTCCCACAATCGAGTTAGCTCAGCAATCAATGGTTGTAAATAAACATCTGATCATTGCTTTGGATTTTGTGGTGCTGGGATGATATGGTAAAAAACATGAATCGATCTTTCATACAGATTTCAGGAGGCAAATTATAAAGTGTAATAATTACCGGCCAATATCAATATTGTTGTCTTAACTGTCCAAATGGTTAAAATCTATCAGTATAAATCCCAAGTGAACATTTCAACTTTCTGCTGCAAATATTGGATGGGTGTGATTAAAGTGCTTCCAAGCTTCAGAATTGGTATATGCTCATCATTTCAACATCATTTTCCATGTTATGCTCATCATGCCATCGCATATGGATGGCTATTGCTTCTGAAGAATAAAGTCTTTGAAGCCTTAGTGTCAAAGGAAAGTAGTACATCTTCTTAGCTAGTATATATTTTCCTTTCTTGACCTATTCTTAGGCTTATATCCAACGTGATCACAAAATTTACAAACTATCCAATAACTTTATTCTTCCCAATAAATCATGCAGCCAAGCTTACAGTAATCAATTTTTCAACCGGTAGACCTAACCCATGCATAAGCTTTTCCGTATTATAGAAACTGTCTACAAACTTATTATCATTAGGTAAGACTTCACTCATAAAATTAACAATTGCATCGTAGCATCTATCAGAAAAATGGTGCTCAGACTTAATATTCAACATTCAAGCAATAGCTGATAATTGAGAATGTTCTCCACAACCAAGCCACAATTCCTTTTCAGCAGCATTTAGCATGTCAAAGAACTTCTGAGAATTTGGATTAGGAATTTCATTTATATTCTCAGACTCATTATTGAGAGGATGAAAACTTAAAGTCATGCCTTGTAAATGGGAACCAGCCACATCCAAAACCATATTTCTATAAGGATCATTATAACTGGGATCAAGTTCTAGTGTTTGATTTGTGAACTCAACTTCATTTGTTGAAGCCCTATATGGCTCACTGTGTCTATTTCATTCATAATAATCTGGTCTAAATCCCCACTTCATCATATGTAATTTTACATCATCAATATGGAGGTACTTTTGATTATTGAATTTTCTACATGGATATCGAATTTTACTTCCATCCATAAATTCTGGATTACTACACGCAAACTATATAAATGTATCCAATCCAGCTAAAAAATAAGGGTTCAATAGGCCATCTGTTGCAATCTAGCATACATCCATGTTCTAGTAGTACTCATGTTATATTCCTACTGCAATATGTAAATATCAATATGCAAATAGGCCATTAAATAGGTATAGACCTAACCCATTCAAAAATGCATCATCTCCACCGTACAACACGATTGATGTTTTTTTCATATATTTGATCAAATTCTAGCAGCATCTCCCCTTAGTTCTCTAAGTGTATGGAATAGATTGTACACCCAAAGAACAAAGGGGAACTACTGGTAGAACTTAAACAAATATATGGAAAAATAATTCAAACGTCTGATGACTAGCAGAGTATACAATTCTGAACTGTCTATAAAGACAATTCAAAGCCCCCTCACATGAAATATGAGTAGGATAAGGATGGGCATATATATTTAATAATATTTGGGTACTCTATTAGAAAACAAATAGAGTTGTTCCTCAAATTTTTTTAAAAAAAAGAACTAATTGCTAGCTATACAATATGCATAAAAAAATTGTTTGATTCAATCAAAGTAGCTTTTGCAACCATATAAATATTAAAGACAATTTCATTTTAATTATACATAATAGGAGTCATACCTGATATTCGAGTGTACTTTTAGAAAATCTCGGGTTGGTTTTTAAACTCACCTCTCTGAAAAAAAGCTTCTTTGCAACCACACAACCTAGATTCGCTGCAGAAATAAATACAAAAGAGAAATGAGACCACAACAAATACACACAAATAGGCAAGGGACTAATTTGAGAAGCCGCAAATGCAGAAAGAAATACAAACAAGAAGTGAGATTGCAACCAGCACTCTCTGCACTATGTGCAGTGCAACAAGGCATTCTGCAGCAATGCAGCAAATGCCTTGCTACACACACCTTGCTGCAGCAATGCAGCAAGTGCCTTGTTGCAGCAATGCAGCAAGTGCCTTGTTGCACAGTGTGTGTAGCAAATGCCTTGCTGCAGCAGTAGTGCAACAAGGCTTGCTACAGCAATGCAGTGCTTTGCTGCAGTAGTAGTGCAGCAAGGTTTGTTGCAGCAATGCAGAAAGTGCCTAGCTGCTACAGCAGTGCAGTAAGCAGTAAGGCTTGCTGCATTGCTGCAGCAAGTGCCTTGCTGCTACAGCAGTGCAGTAAGCAGTAAGGCTTGCTGCATTGCTGCAGAAGCAGTATAGCAAGGCTTGCTACAGCAAGTGCCTTGGTGCACTGTGTGTTCAGCAAGTCCTTGCTGCAACAATATTTTAAATTTTGAATTACAAAGAACATGAGACCCACCAGGAATGTGAGAGTTTTTCTTTAATTTCTTGGTGCATAATGCAAGAGAGGAAAAAAAAAAAAAAGGTTTAGTGCAGATTTCTTCAGATTTCTGTTTTAGGTAGCCTTACATTCTTCATCAAAGAGCAAAATGCTATAAAGTGCAAAGGGAGGGTTTATTCACATTCTTCATCATTGCTCATCTACCGATTCTAAAGACCCACCAGATCCACATTATCAATGAAAAGAATATTAAAAAAATTCTCTCAATTGTAAGGAGTATAATACTAAAACAAAGAAAACATATTAATTGAAAGCTCATAAAATCCTAAATCACAAAGAAAAATAATAAAACCTGGAAATGAAGCCAGCCAAGTTGCAATCAAGAGAGAGGAAGAGAGACGAAGAAAGGTCAAGAAGAAAGAGGGATTTGCGAGAGAAGGAGAAAGCACAGCAAGCTGAGAGATAGGGATTTGCGAGAGAGGGAGAGAGTGCAAGACTGAAATAAAATTGGAGGGAGCACAAGATTCGCAAGAGAGGGACAGAGCACAGCGATTTGCGAAAGAGGGAGGGAGCTAAGAGAGAGGAATTTGCGAGAGATAGAGGGATTTCTACATTATAATAATATATGTTAGAATAAATTTTTAAATTAATTAATTAATTAAATAAATATTTCTGACAAACAATTATCATCAGTAAAATTTTAAAATATAATTTATTTTACCAACGACCAACGTCATCATAATAAATTAAATTAGAAATTAATTTGTTAAATTATTTAAAATATTGAAATAAAATTTCAAATTACCGATAACACGAGGCATCAATATGTAGTCGGAATTAAATTAAATTGAAAATTAATTACTTATATAGTACTGTCGATCGTTGAGAATATATTAAAACTGTGAAATAAAATTTCACATTACCAACGATAATAGACGTTAATAATAAATAAATTTTTTAATTTAACTAATAAAATATTACCGACGACTCTTGATCATCTATAATTTATAATTATAATTTATTTTACCGATAATTATTATCGTAGATTATAAATAAATTTTTTAAATTAATTAATAAAATATTATTGACGATACATGATTGTTAATAATATTTAAATTTTAAAATGTAATTTATTTTACCGACGACTATTATTATTGATAATAAATAAAATTTTTAACTTAATTAATGAAATACAATTTACGTTATAGATCAATGTTGTCGTAGGTAATAAATTAATTTGAGAATTAATTTCTTAAATATATACAATTCATTGTTATGGCATCAGTAAAATGTAGGTATAATTTGTTTTAACATTTATTTTTTTATTTTGGCAAGTACATCAATAAATTGAGAATAATTAATTAAAAATTCCCAATAAATTATTATTGTTGGTAATTATTGGCTGTATAATTTTATTTTTTTAATGAATAATTATCAAAAAATAATTTATACTTGAAGATTTTTCATAATTTTATTTTATATTTTCAAAATAATTAATTTAAATCTATAATTTTAAATTTTTAAAAACTGCATCTAATCATTAAAAATTTTATTAACTATTAAGAGATGCTACATTATTATATCATCGTATTATCATAATATAATATAAAATAAAAATAAATTAATTCAAATAATCTAAATATTTTACTCAAATCATATTTATGTTCTACGCTTTCAATTTTGAATAATTAAATTAAATTTTTAAGACTTGTCATAATTTTATTTATAAGCTCAAATTAATTTTGATAAAAATTTGAAATTATCATCCTATCATCCTACTTGATATTTTTATTATTTTTTATTTATTGACTATAATAACCAAAATATTTTTATGGATCCACGTTTATATCTTGATTTTTTTAGTTTATTGGACAAAATAATCCAAACATTTTAAGAATTCATATTTATATCTCAATTCAATATTGAATAGTTGCAAAAACAATTATCAAGATACCTAGAAAATCAGTGATCGCATCCTTGACGCCGATGAAGAAAAAATTAAATTGATCTATCGCTTTTTTCGCAATTTTGATGGTAATAAAGAGGATAAAACCTAAACGAATGGCAATAAAAGTAAAAATAATGGATAAGGAAGGCTAGTTTGGAGAAGAAAATAGTTATGTGGAGATAAATAATCGTTTTTTTCTCTAAACTAATATTTTTTGCCTATTACTTTTTTCTTTGTTATTCACCGCAAAAAAAGACTATCAGCGATGGATTTAGCGATGGAAATTATTTCTGTCGAAAAAAAAAATTAGCGACAGATCAGCGACGAATACTTTATTTTTATATTTTCGACGGATTTGCGATGGATTAGCGACGAATTTTAAAAATATTAGCGATGAAATTTATTCTATTGCTAATTCATCAGAAAATGCGAAGAATATAAAAAAAAAACCCTAATCATCTCTTTCATCCTCTCTTTTGATTTCAGCTGCTGTCTTCCTCTCCTCTCCTCTCCTCTCCTTGCCGTAAGACCCTTCTCTTTACCATTGTCGCCACCGCCGTTACTGCTAATCCCGCTGTCGCCGCTGCCAATACTGCTGTCGCTCGTTGTTGCTGTTGCTGTCGCTCGTTGCTACTGTTGTTCTCGCTGCCACCGCTATTGTCGCCACCGCCGCCACTGCTGCTGTTGCCGCTCGCCGCCACTGCTGGTGACCTTGTTCAACCTACCAATTTAGGAGTGGGGTACAGTCCATCTTGCATAATTTTTTTACTTTCTTATGATTATGGGTTTACAGAGATTGAGTGCACCATTGGGATAATTTTAATTGATCTGTTTATTGTGCATAGTTTTACTATTGCTATTTTTAGTAAATCCTATGGTTCTTTGCAATTTGTTCATCCCTTTTGCCTAGTATTCTGTATGGTGGAATGGCTATGAATATGGATGCAATTTGCTTTTACTTTTCCTCCTCTACTTGATGCAATTCGCCTAGTTTCTTCCTTTATTTTGCTGAAAGTAATTTTTGATACCAAACTCGAAAATCTTTGGCTTTGCTTTTACTTTTCCTCCTCTACTTGATGCAATTCGCCTAGTTTCTTCCTTTATTTTGCTAAAAGTAATTTTTGATACCCAACTTGAAAATCTTTGGTCCCTATGATAATCTTGCTTTAGCATACTTTCTATTTGAAATTAATCAATTTATTAAAAGCTGCTCATGGCTTGGCATTAGAGAACCCATTTCCTTGGGTGGACCAACAAAGTATGATGAGATAAAGACTCGCAAACTTAAAGAGGTTTACTTGTAGTTTTGTTTGTTATGTTTTTCATTATTGTGATCTAGTCAAAGTAGTGGTTCTGCACTTGCTGATTTCAAAATATGTAGGATGTATAGTTTTTGCAAGATTTGGGATTGTACGAGAGTCCGAAGGAGGTTGTGAGTAAAGAGAAAGTGCTTGCGAAACTAGACCAGGTTGAAATTTATTTCTATGGACTTGTATGCATTATATATATATATATATAAATTTTAGTAGGGGATCAAAATATTTGATTGCTTTGAGTTATGGTGCCAGTCTATCTTGAATTGATGAAAGAAGCATGATTTTGGTCTAAGAAGCTAGCAACTATGTTATTTATTGTTAAAGAATTAAAAAAAAGGGAAGATTTAAAACGAAAAAGAAGGGTAAAGAAAGCAGTTTTAGAAATATTTAATTGTTAAAACCATAGTCAGTAAAAAAATAGGTAAACCTTAGATTCTGAAGTTCTAAATTTTAATAGCCTTTAAAAAAAAAAGAATCAACTGTATTGATATATTCATATTGAATTATAGGATTCATCAACCGTATTTTAATAGCCTTGTATGTTGAACAATTTAATTATTGTCGTTGTTGAATGCTTATGCATTAAAATAATAGTTGTAAATATTAGAAATCCAACAGCATAATTGATTCATAGGTAACCCACTTAATAAGTATTTTTAATAATTATTTAATACAATTTCACATATTTGGATCATGCAGCTTGTGCTGCTACTGTGCAGCATGCATGCTTGTTGCTGCTCCACAGTAGCAGTTGCTGCTATTGTGTAGCAGCAACAGTTGCTGTTATTGTGTAGCAGCAATAGTTGCTATTGCGTGCAGCATGCATGTTGCAACAGCTTGTGCTGCTCAAGCTGCACTCAATAGCAACTGCTGCTGTTGTGCAGAGCAACAATAGCTCGTGCTACTCTGCAACATGCATGCAGCAGCTTGTGCTGTTGCTATTGTACAGCATGACCAGTAGTTGTTGCTGTGCTGTGAATGCTGCACTCAGCAGCGGCAACAGTATGAGCATTTCTGCTTATGCTGCAGCACCATTTGTCACTCATTTGGTGCCCTTTGCATTCCATCACAATGTAAAGCATTTGTCACTATTTTGGTTCAGACTTGTGTAACTTTTGATTAACTATAAATTTAGAGGATTGTCCATGGGTTAGTGAAGAATTTTATTTTAAAAGACAAACCCTATCCATTTATGACATTTGTCGTCATTATTTTAAACTTTCTAACAGCTCATTCTAAATCAAACAGCCCTAAATTGAACAAACATGGGTCAGAACAAAGGTTATATTTATTTATTTTCTCATTAACTTATTGAGGATTTGCTGTAAATATGCCTGCTACTACACTATTGTCATTTATCGTGGAACTCATTTTTATAACTTTTGATATATATAGTTTGGCTTGGTCGGTTTACTTTACGTGCCTTCTGATGACCGCTGGATTTCTTCACCCCGGTCTAGGGCCAGGCCCATGGTACCAGCTTTAAGACCGGGCTCCAGTTAGCTTCCTCAATCAGGCCGACCCAGTCCATACGGCCCATTAAACAGATCCTATCTGGGCTCAACTTTAATCCTATCTTTAGGCCCAGCTCGGAATTAGGAAGGGGATCAACCCATATGTCTTGTGGGTCCATCTGCATGCACGCCCAGGGGGAATCAGAGGCCGTTACGCATGGGGCAGGGACCTGATATTCTCGTACGTCCGTATCAACATGGCAGGGACAGGTGGCCCAATGACAGACAGTTTGTTATACGTCACTAGCGGACAAAAGAAAACAGATAAAAGGAGGATTTTCCTCCTCTAGAAAAAAGCTTTTGGCTAAGTTTATAGAACCCTTGTAAAACTCTATTTTTCTGGATCTCAAATCATCAATTGGCGCCGTCTGTGGGAAACGAAGGAGATCTTTTCATCGCCGAAGTTCCACTCTTACAATACCCACTGAGATCCACGATGGCTAACCACAATGAAAACAACACCATTAACACTCCCAATGACTTGAACTCTGTCCAAGAGGGGGCAGCAGTTCTCTTTCTCCAGTCCTACAACTCCAAACAACCAACTACCCATCTCTTTCAACCCCTCGCCAAGCCTGGCAGGGAATGTGCCCGCCGCTGCCTTGTCCAACCAAGACCTCCAAACCATCGCCCTTCAGTTACAAAACACCGCCCACTGGCTGGGGCAGATGATGCAACAACGGGGCCTCAGTACCCCAATAAATATGTTGCCGGTGGTAGAAGAGCCCCGGACCAATGAATCTCAGCCTACCTTCAACCATCTCCAAACCGTCAGTCGAGAAATCAGAGACGGGGGGAGAAGAGCTGAAGAAGAGGAAGAGCCGGAAGCTCGAGTTCATGGAAGGAGGGTGAGGGAAATGATTGAGAATGATGAGGCCGACAGTTACTCTGCCGGAACAACCAAGCGGACGAGAAGCGAAGCGGAGGAAGAGGAGTACCGCCGGGAGAGGAAACCCAGGCAAGAGGAGGAGAGTGTAGACCAAAAGCTGCAAAAGATGAGAGAGCAGCTCTTGGCCGAGTTGGGAACGAAGGATCATAATCAAACTCTCCTGCCCACCTCTTTACCCTTCTCGACGTGGGTGCAGCAGGAGATGGTTCCCAAAAAATTTATGATGCCGCCTATGGTCGCATATGACGGAGCTGGGAACCCCCAGGAGCACGTCTTGAACTACAAAACTTTCATGGAACTGCAGACTTTATCAGATGCCTTGATGTGCAAAGTGTTCCCAACGACGCTCTCGGGGCCAGCACGGGCATGGTTTAACAGCCTTGAGACTGGAAGCATCAGAAGCTTTGGAGATCTGGCCACTCGCTTCATCAGCCGGTTCATTGCCGGGGTGCCTGCAGACAGAAAGACAAGTTATCTGGAGACAGTCAGGCAGAGAAGGGATGAATCGCTCAGGGAATATGTTGCCCGTTTCAATACGGAGGCCTTGCAGATTCCCGAGCTAGATAAGGGTAGAGCAATGGAGGCCATGCAGAAAGGGATGACTTCGCCCGAGTTCTTTAGCTCGTTGAGCAGGAAGCCCCCTACCTCACTGGCCGAGCTGATGAAGAGGGCAGAGAAATACATAAGGCAGGATGATGCCTTGATGACGAGCAGGTTCGCCAAAGGAGTGGCAGATAAGGGGAAAGCCCCGGAGGAAAGGAGGCTGGAAAGGTAGGAGAAAAAGCAAGGCAGAAGGCCTGAGCCCTACAGACAACCTTGGGAGCGAAGGGACTAAAGACCCCTCCCTCCTAGGGTCCCAGAATAGAAATCACTTCCGCCTTGGGTTCCAGAGAAGCCGACCCCACTCAATGCCTCCAGAGCCGAAGTGCTCATGGCCGTCCAAGATAAGGAGTTCTTACAATGGCCTAGACCTATGAGAACGAAAGCAGACCAACGAGATCCTGACAAATACTGTCAGTATCATTGCACACATGGCCACGACACCAATAACTGCTTCCAGTTGATTACTGAGATCGAGAGGCTGATAAAGAGGGGACACCTCAAGAACTTTGTGAAGAAACCGGAGGGACAAAGGCCTCAGCCAAACCCAGCAGCGCAAACACTCAGGAGAATGGGAGCGGAGCCAGTGAATGATGGGTCCAGTGGGACCATCAACATGATCGTTGGAGGAACAGGAGGTCGAATGAGCCGGTGAAGCAGAAGAAAAGGGTGGTAGGAAGGGAAAAGCAACAGGCCACCAGGGAGGAGGTACGAAAGCTAGAGGAGGTTGGGTTTTTTAGGGAAGTGATGTACCTACAATGGTTAGCAAATCCTGTATTAGTCAAGAAAGCCAATGGCAAATATAGGATGTGTATAGACTTCACTGACCTAAATCAAGCATGTCCTAAGGATTGTTACCCCCTCCCTGACATTAATAAAATGGTCGACTCTACGGCCAGTTTTGATTACATGTCTTCTTTGGATGATATGTCTGGTTATCACCAAATCCCAATGGACAGGTCGGATGAAGAAAAGACCTCGTTCATAACAGAAGATGGGACTTATTGTTATAAAGCCATGTCCTTCGGGCTGAAGAACGTCGGGGCGACATACCAAAGACTGATGAACAAAATCTTCAAAAGTCAGATTGGTAGGAACGTAGAAGTTTACGTAGAAGTTTACGTAGATGATATGGTGGTCAAAAGCCCAACTTTCCAACAGCACATGGTAGATCTAAGGGAGGCATTCGAGGTGCTAGAACAGTACAGAATGAGGCTGAACCCAGCGAAATGTGCCTTCTTCATCAGGGGAGGAAAATTCCTAGGATACATGGTAAGTGGGAAAGGCATTGAGCCCAATCTTGAGAAACCTAGAAGCTACAGGAAAAAGAGCGGCAGTAGGCAAGTTGGCACCGACCTAAGAAGGCCCATTCAAAACAGCAAAGGTGGTCAAGTCAGGGGTATATCGAATTGAAGATATGCAGGGAAACCCTGAGCCCCATGCCTGGAATATCCAGCACTTGAAAAGGTACTTCCCCTGAGGTATTATCAAATGTAAAAAACCTATCGTATTTTAAAGCATGATAATTGATGACCGCTGGATTTCTCCATCCCATTACGAGGCCGGGCCAATAGTAGCAGCCCACAATCAGGAGGTTCCTAAGCCCCCGAATAAGCCAGGCCCAACCCGTTCATCCTCCTGATCGAACTCCTATTTAAGTCACTCAATCAGACCGACCCGGCCCATTTCAGCCTTAAAGTCAGCCCTTTCCTAGGTTCTGGTCCTTTTTCCTCAAACCCGGTCACAAGAAGAAAAGACTGCGGGTCCAGTCATTTCGCAGCCCTGTCCACTCGCGCGCCGAAGGGAATTAAATGCTTGCTTGACACAGGGAGGGTCCTGGGGTTATCCGTACGTACGGACTTGCACCAAGGGGTAGGTGGTCCTATAGCGGAAAGGCCATCTCGCGTGAGGGAGAAGAAAGAGGATAAAAGGGAGGAAACACTCTCCTCTAGGGCTAAGTTTTTTGCTAAGTTCACAGAACCCTTGTAAAACCCTATTTTCTGGATCTCAGATCATCAATTGGCGTCGTCTGTGGGAAACGAAGGAGATCTTTTCATCGCCGGAGTTGTGCCACTCTTACAATACCCACTGAGATCCACGATGGCTAACCACAATGAAAACAACACCATTAACACTCCTAACGACTTGAACTCTGTCCAACAGGGGCAGCAGTTCTCTTTCTCCAGTCCTACAACTCCAAATAACCAACCACCCATCCCCTTCAACCCCTCGCCGAACCCAGCAGGAAACATGTCTGGAGCTGTCTTATCCAACCAGGACCTCCAGGCCATGGCTCTCCAGTTAC
Source organism: Manihot esculenta (assembly GCF_001659605.2). Classification (NCBI taxonomy): domain Eukaryota; kingdom Viridiplantae; phylum Streptophyta; class Magnoliopsida; order Malpighiales; family Euphorbiaceae; genus Manihot; species Manihot esculenta. The sequence goes on along the minus strand of NC_035177.2, from coordinate 17,825,525 downwards.
AAAACACCGCCCACTGGCTGGGGCAGATGTTGCAACAGAGGGGCCTTAGTACCCCTGCGAATATGTTGCTAGTAGTAGAAGAACCCCGGACCAATGAACCTCAACCTACCTTCAATCACCCTCAAACCGTCAGTAGAGAAACTGGAGAAAGAGGGCGAAGAAAGGAGGGGAGAGGAAGAACCGGAGGCCCGAGTTCACGGAAGGAGGGTGAGAGAGCTGATAGAGAACGACGAGGCCGATAGTTACTCTGCCAGAATAACCAGAAGAACAGGGAGCGAGGCATGGGAGGAGGAATGTTGCTTGGAGAAAAGGCCCAGACAGGAAGAAGAGAGTGTAGATCAAAAGCTGCAGAAGATGAGAGAGCAGCTTTTGGCCGAGTTAGGGGCGAAGGACCCTAGCCAAACTCTTCTGCCTGCCTCTTCACCCTTCTCAAAGTGGGTGCAGCAGGAGACCGTCCCAAAGAAATTTATGATGCCACCTATGGCGGCGTACGATGGAATCGGGAACCCTAGAGAGCACGTCTTGAGTTACAAGACCTTCATGGAGTTGCAAACTTTATCAGACGCCTTGATGTGCAAGGTATTCCCAACAACGCTTACGGGCCGGCGCGGGCATGGTTCAACAACTTGGACGCTAGGAGTATCAGGAGCTTCGGGGATCTGGTGAATGCCTTCATCAGCCGGTTCGTTGCTGGGTGCCTGCAGACAAGAAAACGAGTTATTTGGAGACGGTGAGGCAGAGGAGAGATGAATCGCTCAGGGAATATGTCGCCCGTTTTAATACAGAGGCCTTGCAGATCCCCGAGCTAGATGAGGGCAGAGCGGTGGAGGCAATGCAGAAAGGGACGACCTCGCCCGAGTTCTTCGGTTCATTGAGCAGGAAGCCTCCCACCTCACTAGCGGAGCTAATGAAGAGGGCAGAAAAATACATCAGGCAGGATGATGCCTTGGTGACGAGCAGGTTCGCCAGAGGAGCGGTAGATAAGAGAAAAGCCCCGGAGGAGAGAAGGCCGGAAAGGTAGGAAAAGAAGCAAGGCAGAAGATCTGAAACCTATAGACAGCCTTGGGAGCGAAGGTGTAACGACCCCAAAATGGACCGTCACCGGCGCTAGGATTCAGGTCAGCTTAAGGCCGCCAGAACCCGTAGCAAGCCTGCAATACTCTCTGTGTACCTGTAAATCTCATACATGATCAAACATAATCTGTGAAAATAAAAACTCTTTTTTTCTGTACCAGGGCTTAACCTGTGCATGCACTATCTCTGTACCCTGTACTCTGTACCCCTGACTAGAGCTTGCTCTAGATGGGTTGTATCATACCTGTTAAGCCTGGTTTATCACATACTCTGTAAAACATATACATATACAGATCATGTACACAACACAAGATTTACAACACAAACCACTAAGTCAAGCACATATCTAACTGAATATACAACAAGCACATCTCTTTACTATTACATGTCCATTCTAAGCTATTACAAGTGTCTTCTCTTTTTCTGAACTCTTCTGAACATCCCCTGAACACTGTACACTGAACCTGCAAGACTGGGGTTAAGGGAGTGGGATGAGCTCTATAGCCCAGTGAGTAGAATAATAAAACAATTCATTAACATATGATCTGATGGAATGCATCATAACACAGACAATCCACATCAAAGGTAAACCTGTCACCACATAGTCCCAGTAAACCGTGCCAGGCCGTAGACTGGGGTCCTGGACTTCCTATACCATATATGTATATGTGTATATAACACCTGTACTTACCATTTGCCAACATAGACCATATGCCTATACCCGCCAGGCCGTAGAATGGGGTCCTGGACTTCCTATACCTGTCAGGCCGTAGAATGGGGTCCTGGTCTTCCTGTCTGGAACTACTGGATCATTCAGCATTTACCCACACCAACAATTAAACTATGCAATGCAACATCTTTGTGAAGTCTAATGCAATCAACCTATTGCATATATATGATGCATGAAATATGCTAAAAGCAGGTAATGTCTTAATGAAAACAAGTAATCAGTTTAGTTCCACTCACCTCTGGCTCTGGACTGACTCTGCAGGTTTAGTAAACTCTGGAGCAGTACTCACTGCTGCTCTCTCTGGTTCCTCTGGTCTGTATAAGCACAGAAAGACTCAATATGAGGGACCAAACTATCCGAACGGCATCACTAAGAACTCATAATGCCCATATCTGATTCTGAAAGCTGTTTTAGGCACATCTGCCTCTCTGACTCTCAACTGATGATATCCGGATCTCAGATCTATTTTAGAGAAACAACCTGCTCCAGCTAGCTGGTCAAATAGATCATCAATCCTAGGCAGAGGGTATCTATTCTTGGTAGTGACCTTGTTTAACTGTCTGTAGTCAATGCAAAGTCTGAGGGATCCATCCTTCTTTTTGACAAAAAGTACTGGAGCACCCCAAGGTGAGGTACTCGGGCGGATGAAACCCTTATCTACCAAGTCCTGCAACTGGTCTTTCAATTCTTTTAACTCAGCTGGCGCCATCCTGTAGGGAGGAATAGAGATAGGTCTGGTCCCAGGCAACAATTCAATTTCAAACTCTATCTCCCTACCAGGCGGTAATCCTGACAAGTCGGCTGGGAACACATCTGGAAACTCTCGAACTACTGGTAGCGAAGCTGGTTCCCTAACCTGACTGTCTAGCTCTCTCACATGAGCTAGAAACCCCTGACAACCCCTCCTAAGCAAACGACGAGCCTAAAGGGTTGAAATCAGACCTCTGGGTGTACCTCTCCGATCTCCTCTGAAGACACACTCTGACCCATCCTGGTCTCTAAGACGAACTACCTTGTCTCTACAGTCCAACGTAGCACCATATGTAGATAACCAATCCATCCCTAGAATGACATCAAAATCTGTCAAATCTAGAACCACAAGGTCAGCTGGAAGGTATCTACCCTCTATGAACACTGGACTGAAGCGACAAACTGACACTGCCACTGATGGGTCACATTTGGGTCCACTGACCTAGAGAGGATACTCTAACTCATACCTAATCAAACCCAATCTCTCTATGGCTCTCGAAGCAATAAAGGAATGAGAAGCACCGGGGTCCATCAAAGCATACACATCTGAACATCCAATGATGAGATTACCTGATACCACTGTGTTCGATGTATTAGCCTCCTCCTGAGTCACAGTGAAAATCCGTCTGGGGCTACAGGATTTCCACCTCGGGAACCGGCTGCTGACGTAGAGGCTGCCCCTCTCCCTCTACCTCTGCCACTACTCTGAGGCATGGCTGGAGCCACTGGCTGCCCTACTGGCTGTGCTACACTGCCTGAACTCATCTGCTGGGAAGGTGCCACAAAAGTCACCTGAGGACACTCTCGAGCAAAATGCCCTACCTGTCCACATCTAAAACAGGCTGAAGATCCCAACTGACAAGCTCCTCTGTGTGGTCTCCCACATCTCCTACATGCTGGAATTGCTGTGCCAGAGCTTGAGCCACTACCCATTCCCAGACCAGACTTGACTTTACTCCAGAACCTACTCTTTGTTCCTTTTGCCTTATCCCATCTTTTTCTACCTGAGGTGCCTGAACTGGGGGCCTTAGAACCCGAAGCCAGTGCCTTTGACTGTTTTTGAATATTGGCACTAGCTTCCATCTTTCTAGCTGCATCCACAATAGAGTGGAAACTCTCCTTTTCTGCTGGAAGGATCAAAGAAGAATACCTGGGATGAAGTCTCATGGTATATCTTCTAGCTTTCTTCTTATCAGTATCATAGGCCTGACCCACGTACTGCAGCAAATCTAGGAACTTATCCGTAAACTCATCAACCGTCATCTCATCTGTTTGTCTCAACTGCTCAAACTCTATTATCTTCATCTCCCTGGAACTATCAGGAAAAGCCCATCCTGCAAACTCATTAGCAAACTCTCCCCATGACATACTGTTACTTCTGGGCACTATATAGTTCTTGAACCATTCCCGAGCCTTCCTACACTTCAATGTAAACCCTGCCATCTCAATGGCTCTACTATCATCTGCACCCAACTCATCAGTAATCATTTTCACCACTCTCAGATACTCAAATGGATCATCTCCTGTATGAAACTTAGGAGCATCCAATTTAAGGTACTCAGTCATCTGCACCTTACTCCCAGATGCACTAGGTGGAGGTACTTGTGCCACAGGGACTACTGGTTCTGTTTGTGGTGGTGGAGGTACTGGTTCATTTATTTCTGGATGTGCTGCACTTGGATGGATAGGGGAGGGTGGATACATAGGATATGGTGGATATGATGGGTAATAGTAAGGATATGGCATATATGGCATGGATGTAGGATATGGGTCAAATCGAGAGTACTCCGACATACCTTCCATCGGATACTCTGGATCCTGGGAAACAGCTGGATAATCAAAACCTGAGGCCTGAACACCTCCCAGAGATTCTCCCATACCTTCATCCATAGACGGATCAGTCTCCATGGCCTCACTCCCTTCCTCTGATCTACCTCCTCTAACTATCCCTCTTCTGCTCTCGTCTACAGACCTTCTAGGGTCTATTGACATGCCTTCCCTGCTAGATCTCTGAGACCTTGCCCTCGGCAATGCAGGAGGACGAGCAGCTAATCCCTCACTATCTGATGGGACTCCAGTCAATCGAGCTGATCGACGAGTTCCTCGCATCTTAACTCTGAAAAACAACACACACTATAGCATATCAGCACATAACATATATCTCAATCATCATACACATGCATATGCATCAAAAAGACAGGACTCCACATCCTATCCTAGTGGACATGAGTTCCTATTGTGCTTGACCAACTGTTATTTCTATGAGCCCGACACTCTCTCTATAGGTCCGATCATGTGAACCTAGGGCTCTGATACCAATCTGTAACGACCCCAAAATGGACCGTCACCGGCGCTAGGATTCAGGTCAGCTTAAGGCCGCCAGAACCCGTAGCAAGCCTGCAATACTCTCTGTGTACCTGTAAATCTCATACATGATCAAACATAATCTGTGAAAATAAAAACTCTTTTTTCTGTACCAGGGCTTAACCTGTGCATGCACTATCTCTGTACCCTGTACTCTGTACCCCTGACTAGAGCTTGCTCTAGATGGGTTGTATCATACCTGTTAAGCCTGGTTTTTCACATACTCTGTAAAACATATACATATACAGATCATGTACACAACACAAGATTTACAACACAAACCACTAAGTCAAGCATATAGCTAACTGAATATACAACAAGCACATCTCTTTAATATTACATGTCCATTCTAAGCTATTACAAGTTTCTTCTCTTTTTCTGAACTCTTCTGAACATCCCCTGAACACTGTACACTGAACCTGCAAGACTGGGGTTAAGGGAGTGGGATGAGCTCTATAGCCCAGTGAGTAGAACAATAAAACAATTCATTAACATATGATCTGATGGAATGCATCATAACACAAACAATCCACATCAAAGGTAAACCTGTCACCACATAGTCCCAGTAAACCGTGCCAGGCCGTAGACTGGGGTCCTGGACTTCCTGTACCATATATGTATATGTGTATATAACACCTGTACTTACCATTTGCCAGTATAGACCATATGCCTATACCCGCCAGGCCATAGAATGGGGTCCTGGACTTCCTCTACCTGCCAGGCCGTAGAATGGGGTCCTGGTGTTCCTGTCTGGAACTACTGGATCATTCAGCATTTACCCACACCAACAATTAAACGATGCAATGCAACATCTTTGTGAAGTCTAATGCAATCAACCTATTGCATATATATGATGCATGAAATATGCTAAAAGCAGGTAATGTCTTAATGAAAACAAGTAATCAGTTTAGTTCCACTCACCTTTGGCTCTGGACTGACTCTGCAGGTTTAGTAAACTCTGGAGCAGTACTCACTGCTGCTCTCTCTGGTTCCTCTGGTCTGTATAAGCACATAAAGACTCAATATGAGGGACCAAACTATCTGACGAATAACTCTATTAGACCCCCCAAGAATCTCCGTAAACTCACTCTAAAACTCAAGCAAAGCATGCAAAAGAAAAGCTGGCCAGGACACTTTCGGCGGCAGGTTCGGCGGCCGAAAGTCCTCTTCAGAGATGAAACTCATGCACCTTCGGCGGCCGAATCTTTTCTTTCGGCGGCCGAACCCTTTCGGGGGCAAGTTTCGGGGGCCAAAACACACGCCAGAGACGAAAGTCTCTAACCTTCGGCGGCACCTTCGGCGGCCGAATCCCCCAAACAGAGCCGAACATGCAAACTTCTCGGGGGCAAGCTGTGGCAGCCAAAGCCACCATGCAAGAGGTTCGGCGGCCGAATAAACCTTCGGCTGCCGAACCTGAGTTCATCCAGAACTCAGCCCCGACGGCAAACAAGTTCTTCCATCCCTTCAAGCTCTCAAAACATGCATACCTGAACTCCTTAACACACATATACTCATGTATATGTACAAAGGGGTCCCAAACTACCTAAAAACCCCAACAAACACATCAACTATAACACATAATCATGTTCACATGCATAAACCATCAAAAGCACCCTTCTTCACCCAAGCATGCATCTCTACCCAACCCTTCAGAAAACTTTTGTAACACATGAAAACATGTTCAAGATCTTCACTTACCTCCTGTAAACAAGAAGATGAACGATCTGAATAAAGAGAAATGGAGCAACTCTTCTGCAAAGTCATAAAACTCAAAACTAAGCTTTTTCCTTCAAACTTTCAAAACCTTTTGAAAACTAACACAACTTTGCAGGAGCTGCTAAAAGGCTAGCACATAAATCGGGGGAGACGTGGCCAATCTGGACAGAGTTTGGAGCTAACACCTGTCCAAAATGCTGACTAAGGAATGCTCAATAGTTGGCTAGCCAACTCAGCTTCGGCTGCCGAATCGCATGCAAAACCATGCAACATTCGGGGGCCGAATCTGAGCTTCGGAAGCCGAACATTGGGCACTTTCAGCGGCCGAACTTACCTTCGGCGGTCGAACTTGGCAACAGTCCCCATAGACTTTTCTCTTCAAAACACATATCATTTCAACCTGAAAACCTTAACACAACACATAACACTGAAGAAAACATAAATTCTACCCTTCGATAGAATTCCAACACCCCGGATTCCACCAGACGACAGGAATTCCGGTGCCGGATTCTAGCCGGGTATTACATTCTCCCCCCTTAAGAACATTCGTCCTCGGATGTTCCTAAAATAAACAATAAACACAACAAAGAGGAGGAAACTAACCTCAAAATAGATGTGGATACTGCTGGAGCATAGACTCCCGCGTCTCCCAGGTGCACTCTTCTAAATGATGGTGTTTCCACAAAACTTTCACCATCGGGATCTCCTTGTTCCTTAGCTGTCTGATCTGTGTGTCCAGAATCCGCACTGGGTGTTCCACATAAGTGAGATCCCCTAGAATCTCCACATCAGGCTCACTCACGACCTGATCCGGATCTGACACAAATTTCCGTAGCATAGAAACATGAAATACCGGGTGAATCCTCTCCATAGAAGTGGGTAAATCCAGTTTATATGATACATTTCCGATCCTCTGCAAAATCTCAAAGGGTCCAATGTACCGTGGAGCTAACTTACCCTTCTTCCCAAAACGAACCACTCCTTTCAGTGGAGACACTTTCAGCAATACCCAATCTCTTTCCTGAAACTCTAACAGTTTCCTGCGAATGTCTGCATAACTTTTCTGCCTACTCTGTGCTGTTCTGATCCTCTCTCTGATCACGGGCACTGTTTTACTGGTAATCTCTACCAACTTTGGCCCTGCAAGAGCTTTTTCTCCTACCTCTTCCTAGCAAACAGGTGATCTGCACTTTCTCCCATATAACGCCTCATAAGGAGCCATCCCAATGCTAGCATGATGACTGTTATTGTAGGCAAACTCCACCAAGGGTAGATGCTGCCTCCAAGAACCGCCAAAGTCTAACACACACATTCTGAGCATATCCTCTATGGTCTGGATGGTCCTCTCTGACTGCCCATCAGTCTGTGGGTGGAAAGCAGTACTAAAATCTAATCTTGTGCCCATTGCACTCTGCAGACTTCGCCAAAATCTGGAGGTGAACTGAGGTCCTCTGTCTGAAACTATAGACACTGGGACTCCATGCAATCTCACGATCTCGTCCAGATATACCTGTGCCAACTTATCCACAAAATAGTTACTCTTCACTGGAATGAAATGAGCAGATTTCGTGAGTCTGTCCACAATCACCCATATAGAGTCTATCCTGTTGGACGCTACTGGTAAGCCCACTACAAAATCCATAGCTATGTTTTCCCATTTCCATTCTGGAATCGGCAGTGGGTTAAGCATTACAGCCGACTTCTGGTGTTCTAATTTTACCCGCTGGCAAATCTCACAGGCTGCCACGAACTGCGCCACTTCCTTCTTCATGGCTGGCCACCAATACACCCTCTTCAGATCCCGATACATCTTGGTAGCTCCTTGATGAATACTATATCTTGCATTATGAGCTTCCCTCATAATGTCCTCCTTCAGACTGCTACTGTCTGGTACACAAAGTCGACTCCCAAAATGAAGGATCCCTTTACTATCAAATCTGAACTCTGCACTGTTGCCTGACTGAACAGTCCTGGCAATTTTCATCAATACAGGGTCCTCATGCTGTCTCTGAGCTATCTGCTCCAGAAACACTGGTGTCACTCTCATCTGCGCTATCAACGCACCAGTACCAGACACTTCTAGCTGTAACCCCTCCTCAATGAGCTTGTAAAGCTCTATCACTACTGATCTCCGCTCTGCTGCTATATGAGATAAACTGCCTAGTGACTTCCGGCTTAGAGCGTCTGCCACAACATTCGCTTTACCCGAATGATACTGGATCTTACAATCATAATCACTAAGCAATTCTACCCATCTTCTCTGCCTCAAGTTCAGGTCTCTCTGGCTCAAGATGTACTGTAAACTCTTATGATCAGTAAAGATCTCGCATTTAACTCCATAGAGGTAATGCCGCCACATCTTAAGTGCAAAGATAACTGCTGCCATCTCTAGGTCATGGGTGGGGTAATTCAACTCGTGCTTTTTCAACTGTCTCGAAGCATAAGCAATCACCCTATCTCTCTGCATCAAAACACAACCCAATCCCACTCGAGATGCATCACAGAACACTGTGAAATCCTCCTTACTAACAGGCAGAGCTAGCACTGGTGCTGTCGTCAATCTCCTCTTGAGCTTCTCAAAGCTCTCTGCACACTGGTCTGACCAGAGAAACTTCTGGTTCTTCTGAGTCAGTTTGGTCATTGGAGCTGCTATCTTTGAGAAGTCCTGTACGAACCTCCTGTAGTAACCTGCCAGTCCCAGAAAGCTTTTAATCTCAGTCACTGTAGTGGGTCTGGGCCAGTTAGCTACAGCCTCTATCTTCTTGGGGTCTACCTCAAGACCCTCTGCTGATACAACATGACCCAAGAAGGAAATGCTCCTTAACCAAAACTCACACTTCGAGAACTTGGCATATAACCCATGCTCTCTCAGTGTCTGCAGAACTGTCCTCAGATGCTGGGCATGCTCCTCTGCATCTCTGGAATACACTAAAATGTCATCAATAAAGACAATCACAAAGTGATCCAGATACTCGCTGAAAACTCTGTTCATGAGATCCATGAATGCTGCAGGGGCGTTAGTCAACCCGAACGGCATCACTAAGAACTCATAATGCCCATATCTGATTCTGAAAGCTGTTTTAGGCACATCTGCCTCTCTGACTCTCAACTGATGATATCCGGATCTCAGATCTATTTTAGAGAAACAACCTGCTCCAGCTAGCTGGTCAAATAGATCATCAATCCTAGGCAGAGGGTATCTATTCTTGGTAGTGACCTTGTTTAACTGCCTGTAGTCAATGCAAAGTCTGAGGGATCCATCCTTCTTTTTGACAAAAAGTACTGGAGCACCCCAAGGTGAGGTACTCGGGTGGATGAAACCCTTATCTACCAAGTTCTGCAACTGGTCTTTCAATTCTTTTAACTCAGCTGGCGCCATCCTGTAGGGAGGAATAGAGATAGGTCTGGTCCCAGGCAACAATTCAATTTCAAACTCTATCTCCCTACTAGGCGGTAATCCTGACAAGTCGGCTGGGAACACATCTGGAAACTCTCGAACTACTGGTAGCGAAGCTGGTTCCCTAACCTGACTGTCTAGCTCTCTCACATGAGCTAGAAACCCCTGACAACCCCTCCTAAGCAAACGACGAGCCTGAAGGGCTGAAATCAGACCTCTGGGTGTACCTCTCCGATCTCCTCTAAAGACACACTCTGACCCATCCTGGTCTCTAAGACGAACTACCTTGTCTCTACAGTCCAACGTAGCACCATATGTAGATAACCAATCCATCCCTAGAATGACGTCAAAATCTGTCAAATCTAGAACCACAAGGTCAGCTGGAAGGTATCTACCCTCTATGAACACTGGACTGAAACGACAAACTGACACTGCCACTGATGGGTCACATTTGTGTAATACCCGGCTAGAATCCGGCATCGGGATTCCTGCCTTCCGGCGGAATCTAGGGTGTTGGATCTCTCTAGAAGGGTAGAATGTGTTTTCTAAAATTTTTTCACATGATTTCATGGTTTTAAATGAAAATGAATTGAGTTTTGAAGAGAAGAAGGCCAAGGAGGAAGAACCCAAGTTCGGCCGCCGAAGGTGATGTTCGGCCGCCGAACATGAGATGGTTTCGGATGGACTTTTGGCTTCCGAAAGTTGAGTTGGGCAGAAACCAGGTTCGGCTGCCGAACCTCAAGTTCGGCCGCCGAACATGGGGGACTTTAGGGTGCTGGTTTGGCCGCCGAATGTGGCTCAGCCGGTCGCCTATAAAAGGCCTCAGACCGAAAATGGGCGAGTTTTCTCCCCATTCTCGTGCCCAGGTGAGTTCATGTCCTCCCTTGGTCGATTTCACGTTTTCCTTCAATCTTCTATGGTTTTTATGAGTTTCATTCTTGGTTTTGAAGAGTTTTAAGCTTGGATCAAGGATTTGGAGCTTGGAGACCCCGGAGCTAGTTTCCTCCACATCTCCAAGGTTCGGGTCACACCAACCCTCGATCTCCAAGAGGTTAGTGTAGATCTTTGCTTTTCCTTATGTTTAATGAAGTTTTAAGTAAGTTTTATAGAGTTTGATGGTTGAGTTTGGGTAGAAGTGCATGTTTAAGGTTTATGTGGGTTTTATACCCAATGTATGTTATGTGATGTTTGTGTTGAGGAGTTTATGTTAGTTATGCTCCTTTATGCTTGTGGGAGTGCGTATGCATGATTGGGAGAGAGTATGTGAGGATTTGGGTATATTTGAGTTTGGTTTTTGGCTTGGCAGAATCGGACCTGTCGTCCAGAGGGGACCAGGTTCGGCCGCCGAAAGGAGTTTCGGCCGCCGAACCTGCATGGGAGGCAGTCCTTAGGCTGCCGAACGTGCCCCCGAAGGAGGGACTTTCGTTTCTGTCCAGGAGTTTCGGCCGCCGAACCTGCCGCCGAACTTACCCGAGTTTCGTCTCTGGAAGGGACTTTCGGCCGCCGAAGGTGCCGCCGAAAGTGCCCTGTCCAGCCGTTTCTTGGGTGTTTCTTATGCATGTCTTAGTGATGTTTAGAGGGGTTTTTGGGGGTATGTTTACGAGTTGTTTAGAGTGTGTTGGCACCTCATTCGAGTCCACCTGTGTAGGATCGGACCCGAGGGATCGAGGAGGCCAGCAGTGCTAGCAGTTGCAGAGTCTGTCAGCGTCTGCCAGGAGGTGAGTAGAACTAAACCTAATCTTTTATTTTTAAGAAATCAAATGTCTAATGCATCTTTTATTTTAATGAAATCTAATGCCTAAAGCATATGCATGCATCATGTTTATATGTAATAGGATGATTGCACTAGTTTCACGAATGTGACGCATTGCATAAATTGTTGATGTTGTGATGAGATGGGTGGACCAAGGCGACCTCAATAGCCCGTAAGTCTGTCATTGAGTCCTTATTAGTCGGGCGAGTACATGTAGGAAAGCCCAATGAGAGCTCCTTCGGGGCCAAGTTATGACAGAGGGAATGTTGGGGTCATGTCTAACCCTGAGGGGAAGGACGTTTCGAGAACCCTCTAAAATCACCCGCAAGAGGAAGAGATTGCTAGCGTGAACTCAAGCGGGGATGAAATGTTTGATGTGTATTCGTTGTGATATGACGCATTTCATGAAAGCATGAAATAAAATGAAATAAAATAAAATAAATAATGAATAATAAAATGAAATCATAATTAATGAACTGTTTTCTCTGTTTCTACTCACTGGGCTCTTGTAGCTCACCCCATTCCCTTAACCCCAGTTTTGCAGGGTCAGAGTAAGTAAGCCAGAGTAAGTCAGATAGAGCCTTGGGAAAGAAGAGGTTCAAGCATGGGTTGCCATGTTTGGTTGTAATAGCTTAGCTATGTTTTGTTTATGTTTGAGTAAGGTTTGATGGGTATGTTTATGATTATAGAGGATGTTATGTAAGGAAGTTGTTAAAGAGATGATATGTTATGTAATGCTATGTATGTTTTATATGCTTGTTTAGCTTAGTAATGGACATGATAGATGGACTTGATGTATGGTCCTTATGTATATAAAGAATATGATGAATGGAAAGAGTAATGAGTATGTTATAAGAGATAGAGCCAAGCTAAGAAAAGTATGTGAGATGTATAGTATAGAGTTGTGCTTTGCCTAGTGTTGGTAAATCTCTTGGTTTTGCATGATCAATATGAAAGTTAAAGAAATGTTTTAATGGCTTGAAGTATGTATGGCCGTGAGGGAAGAAAGGGCCTCAATCCCTTGACCCAAGACGGATATGTTTTTACAGCTAGCTTGATGACTCATCTAGTATGAAGTTCTATGTTTCTATACATAGGTCAAGCTGAAATAAAGAAAAAGTTTAAAGGCTTTCTGTAAAAGCTTAAGTTTTTATGAAAATGCTGATCATGTATGGGATTATACCTAGAGTTCAGGATGTCTAGAGGCTTACTACGGGTCCCGGCGGCCTTAAGCCGATCTGGATCCTAGTGCCGAGCAGTTTGGGGCCGTTACAAGAGGTGTACCGGTTTCCGGGCTGTTACAATTTGAGTCCACTGACCTAGAGAGGATACTCTAACTCATACCTAATCAAACCCAATCTCTCTATGGCTCTCGAAGCAATAAAGGAATGAAAAGCACCGGGGTCCATCAAAGCATACACATCTGAACACCCAATGATGAGATTACCTGATACCACTGTGTTCGATGTATTAGCCTCCTCCTGAGTCACAGTGAAAATCCGTGCTAGGGCTACAGGATTTCCACCTCAAGAACCGGCTGCTGACGTAGAGGCTGCCCCTCTCCCTCTACCTCTGCCACTACTCTGAGGCATGGCTGGAGCCACTGGCTGCCCTACTGGCTGTGCTACACTGCCTGAACTCATCTGCTGGGAAGGTGCCACAAAAGTCACCTGAGGACACTCTCGAGCAAAATGCCCTACCTGTCCACATCTAAAACAGGCTGAAGATCCCAACTGACAAGCTCCTCTGTGTGGTCTCCCACATCTCCTACATGCTGGAATTGCTGTGCCAGAGCTTGAGCCACTACCCATTCCCAGACCAGACTTGACTTTACTCCAGAACCTACTCTTTGTTCCTTTTGCCTTATCCCATCTTTTTCTACCTGAGGTGCCTGAACTGGGGGCCTTAGAACCCGAAGCCTGTGCCTTTGACTGTTTTTGAATATTGGCACTAGCTTCCATCTTTCTAGCTGCATCCACAATAGAGTGGAAACTCTCCTTTTCTGCGGGAAGGATCAAAAAAGAATACCTGGGATGAAGTCTCATGGTATATCTTCTAGCTTTCTTCTTATCAGTATCATAGGCCTGACCCACGTACTGCAGCAAATCTAGGAACTTATCCGTAAACTCATCAACCGTCATCTCATCTGTTTGTCTCAACTGCTCAAACTCTATTATCTTCATCTCCCTGGAACTATCAGGAAAAGCCCATCCTGCAAACTCATTAGCAAACTCTCCCCATGACATACTGTTACTTCTGGGCTCTATATAGTTCTTGAACCATTCCCGAGCCTTCCTACACTTCAATGTAAACCCTGCCATCTCAATGGCTCTACTATCATCTGCACCCAACTCATCAGTAATCATTTTCACCACTCTCAGATACTCAAATGGATCATCTCCTGTATGAAACTTAGGAGCATCCAATTTAAGGTACTCAGTCATCTGCACCTTACTCCCAGATGCACTAGGTGGAGGTACTTGTGCCACAGGGACTACTGGTTCTGTTTGTGGTGGTGGAGGTACTGGTTCATTTATTTCTGGATGTGCTGCACTTGGATGGATAGGGGAGGGTGGATACATAGGATATGGTGGATATGATGGGTAATAGTAAGGATATGGCATATATGGCATGGATGTAGGATATGGGTCAAATCGAGAGTACTCCGACATACCTTCCATCGGATACTCTGGATCCTGGGAAACAGCTGGATAATCAAAACCTGAGGCCTGAACACCTCCCAGAGATTCTCCCATACCTTCATCCATAGACGGATCAGTCTCCATGGCCTCACTCCCTTCCTCTGATCTACCTCCTCTAACTATCCCTCTTCTGCTCTCGTCTACAGACCTTCTAGGGTCTATTGACATGCCTTCCCTGCTAGATCTCTGAGACCTTGCCCTCGGCAATGCAGGAGGACGAGCAGCTAATCCCTCACTATCTGATGGGACTCCAGTCAATCGAGCTGATCGACGAGTTCCTCGCATCTTAACTCTGAAAAACAACACACACTATAGCATATCAGCACATAACATATATCTCAATCATCATACACATGCATATGCATCAAAAAGACAGGACTCCACATCCTATCCTAGTGGACATGAGTTCCTATTGTGCTTGACCAACTGTTATTTCTATGAGCTCGACACTCTCTCTATAGGTCCGATCATGTGAACCTAGGGCTCTGATACCAATCTGTAACAACCCCAAAATGGACCGTCACCGGCGCTAGGATTCAGGTCAGCTTAAGGCCGCCAGAACCCGTAGCAAGCCTGCAATACTCTCTGTGTACCTGTAAATCTCATACATGATCAAACATAATCTGTGAAAATAAAAACTCTTTTTTCTGTACCAGGGCTTAACCTGTGCATGCACTATCTCTGTACCCTGTACTCTGTACCCCTGACTAGAGCTTGCTCTAGATGGGTTGTATCATACCTGTTAAGCCTGGTTTTTCACATACTCTGTAAAACATATACATATACAGATCATGTACACAACACAAGATTTACAACACAAACCACTAAGTCAAGCACATAGCTAACTGAATATACAACAAGCACATCTCTTTAATATTACATGTCCATTCTAAGCTATTACAAGTTTCTTCTCTTTTTCTGAACTCTTCTGAACATCCCCTGAACACTGTACACTGAACCTGCAAGACTGGGGTTAAGGGAGTGGGATGAGCTCTATAGCCCAGTGAGTAGAACAATAAAACAATTCATTAACATATGATCTGATGGAATGCATCATAACACAAACAATCCACATCAAAGGTAAACCTGTCACCACATAGTCCCAGTAAACCGTGCCAGGCCGTAGACTGGGGTCCTGGACTTCCTGTACCATATATGTATATGTGTATATAACACCTGTACTTACCATTTGCCAGTATAGACCATATGCCTATACCCGCCAGGCCATAGAATGGGGTTCTGGACTTCCTCTACCTGCCAGGCCGTAGAATGGGGTCCTGGTCTTCCTGTCTGGAACTACTGGATCATTCAGCATTTACCCACACCAACAATTAAACGATGCAATGCAACATCTTTGTGAAGTCTAATGCAATCAACCTATTGCATATATATGATGCATGAAATATGCTAAAAGCAGGAAATGTCTTAATGAAAACAAGTAATCAGTTTAGTTCCACTCACCTCTGGCTCTGGACTGACTCTGCAGGTTTAGTAAACTCTGGAGCAGTACTCACTGATGCTCTCTCTGGTTCCTCTGGTCTGTATAAGCACATAAAGACTCAATATGAGGGACCAAACTATCTGACGAATAACTCTATTAAACCCCCCAAGAATCTCCGTAAACTCACTCTAAAACTCAAGCAAAGCATGCAAAAGAAAAGCTGGCCAGGACACTTTCGGCGGCAGGTTCGGCGGCCGAAAGTCCTCTCCAGAGACGAAATTCATGCACCTTCGGCGGCCGAATCTTTTCTTTCAGCGGCCGAACCCTTTCGGGGGCAAGTTTCGGGGGCCAAAACACACGCCAGAGACGAAAGTCTCTAACCTTCGGCGGTCGAATCCCCCAAACAGAGCCGAACATGCAAACTTCTCGGGGGCAAGTTGTGGCAGCCAAAGCCACCATGCAAGAGGTTCGGCGGCCGAATAAACCTTCGGCTACCGAACCTGAGTTCATCCAGACCTCAGCCCCGACGGCAAACAAGTTCTTCCATCCCTTCAAGCTCTCAAAACATGCATACCTCAACTCCTTAACACACATATACTCATGTATATGTACAAAGGGGTCCCAAACTACCTAAAAACCCCAACAAACACATCAACTATAACACATAATCATGTTCACATGCATAAACCATCAAAAACACCCTTCTTCACCCAAGCATGCATCTCTACCCAACCCTTCATAAAACTTTTGTAACACATGAAAACATGTTCAAGATCTTCACTTACCTCCTGTAAACAAGAAGATGAACGATCTGAACAAAGAGAAATGGAGCAACTCTTCTGCAAAGTCATAAAACTCAAAACTAAGCTTTTTGCTTCAAACTTTCAAAACCTTTTGAAAACTAACACAACTTTGCAGGAGCTGCTAAAAGGCTAGCACATAAATCAGGGGAGACGTGGCCAATCTGGACAGAGTTTGGAGCTAACACCTGTCCAAAATGCTGACTAAGGAATGCTCAATAGTTGGCTAGCCAACTCAGCTTCGGCTGCCGAATCGCATGCAAAACCATGCAACATTCGGGGGCCGAATCTGAGCTTCGGAAGCCGAACATTGGGCACTTTCGGCGGCCGAACTTACCTTCGGCGGCCGAACTTGGCAACAGTCCCCATAGACTTTTCTCTTCAAAACACATATCATTTCAACCTGAAAACCTTAACACAACACATAACACTGAAGAAAACATAAATCCTACCCTTCGATAGAATTCCAACACCCCGGATTCCACCAGACGACAGGAATTCCGGTGCCGGATTCTAGCCGGGTATTACAATTATGAACATGAATTATAATTATTATGAATGATGTTTGATTTATATTAAATATGATTCTTAATTATAAATTATTTGATTATATAGAGAATATCTAAATAAAAACATGAAAATATTTTTTATGATTGAATTTTAACAGATTAGCGATGGATTTGTGAGAATATTTATTAAAATGTTTTAATATTTCTGATGGAAATTTTCCGTTGCTAATTATTTTTGACAGATGAGCGATGGATTGTTCATTGGATGAATTTGAAATTTTCTGACGGAAGAACCATTGCAAATTTATCCAACAGAGTTCAAATCCGTTGGAAATCTGTCGCTATTATTTCCGACGGAATTCCGATTCATCCAAAAAATTAGCGACATGACTTTAAACGATGAATTTGAGTCCGTCGAAAAGCCGTCGCTGATAGTCTATTATTTTATAGTGTACTATTCTATTTATTTAGATTCCATCATTTTCTTTACGACTAGAGTTACAAAAAAGTTACTAATCAATTTGACAGTTTTTGAACCATGCCCTCCGAGGCAACCAACGACTTCTCCTGAGGGAGAACTTCATCCGCAGGCTCAGACTCAGCCCTCTCGATGACAGGAGGGTCCTCAGTAGCAACTTCTTGATCATCCTCGTCCACAAGGACGACCTCCACTCTTCCTTTCGGAGCCCTCTCTTCAATAACGGAAACCTCCAGCCTCACCTCGGGAACCTCTTCTTCAGCGAAGGGGACCTTAAGCCTCACTTCTGGAGCTTCCTCAGAAGGAAAGGCAGGATCCGACCTCACCGGCCTAGTGTCTTCTGCCAGCTCAGAAATGATCCTGGGAGCCTCTCCCGTCCCCTCATTAGAGGTACGTCGAGGCCGAGGGGCTTGAGAGGACTGATGAGCCGAGCTCGATTTGCTGCGGCGGGAGGGTCGAGACGACCTGCTACGTCGGGAGCTTGGCCTAGGAGCTTGTGAGGAGACCGAAGGAGGAGGAGGTCGGACAGCCGACCTAGAAGAGATAACTTCGGCCACCCTTTGAGCAGCCTCTCCCACTGATTGCCTAGCCAAGAGGGCGTCCAGAGCTGCGTCCATGCTCTCCCGGGATAGTATGAGATTCTTAGGAGGCTTGATCTGATCCATCTTCACCTCGGAGGCTGTAAAATTAAAAATCAGAGCAAGTCAGAACAGTTCTCAGCAAAGATCACATAAGCAAAAACTAAAGCAGGCAAATGGGATAGGATACCCGCGTCCTTAAAATCCCGAAGATTGGACGCGAACAAGCACTTTTCGATGTCATACTTCTTCTCCACAGAAGTCAGTCGAAGAAATCTGACCTGGTCAGTAAGGCTCAGCTGGGGCAGGTCGTTGCAACCCAGAGAGACATCCTCCCAAGGGAGATAGAGCTCCCAAGCTAACCCCGTTTGCTTCTTTAACTCTACCACCAGAAATCCCTCTACCCAGCCTTTGATAAAGTCTTTATAACCCGTGAAAATGGACAACCCTCCGCAAGGGCCAATGTAGTAAAATTTTTTGCTTGCCTTGACCAGCCTGAAGAAGCTTACGAACAGGTGAACTGTGGGTGTGAACTCCCAGCTCAAACACACAGATTCAAAAGAAGACATGAAAAGAATGGAGTTAGGGGCCAGCATTCGAGGGGTAATCTCAAAATACCGGAAGACCTCGTTAAAAAACGGAGAAAAGGGGAAAGACAAACCATATTCCCTCTGCTTGATGAAGAAGATTAGACTAACGTCTCTTTGGGGGTCGACTAGGCCAGGGGGAGAAGGATTAGGAAAAATGATCCTTTCATTCCGGTAATGATCCCGGATGTGAAAAAGAGTGGTATCCAGGTATTCCCTGGAGATAAAACTCCTAATGTTGGACGGGGTGATGCTAGACTCTAGGTTGACGACATCGGGGAGGCTAGAGATATCCATGGCAAAAGAAGAGGCGTACCTGGAGAATAAAGACAGGAAGGCAAAGGTAGCAAGGTGCTCGGGGAACAAAGGAATGCAAGAACTTGGAGAAGACAGAGGAAATTTGAAATCTGAAATGACAATAAGGTGAAAGGGTGTTCTGAGGCAAATTGTACTTAGACGGCGCGGTCATAATGATTCTCGGTATTTACCCCCTCGCCAGTCGGGCAATAACTGGCGAGAAGGTAAAGGGGCAATTGATGACCGCTGGATTTCTTCACCCCGGTTTGGGGCCAGGCCTATGGCCCATTATTTGGAGGCCTTCAAGTCTCCCGCATGAACCAGGTCCGGTCCGCTCAGCTTTAAAACCGGGCTCGAGTTAGCTTCCTCAATCAGGCCGACCCAGTCCATATGGCCCATTAAACAGATCCTATCTGGGCTCAGCTTTAATCCTATCTTCAGGCCCAACTCGGAATCAGGAAGGGGATCAACCCATCTATCTTATGGGTCCATCCGCATGCACGCCCGGGGGGAATCAGAGGCTGTTACGCATGGGGCAGGGACCTAATATTCTCGTACGTCCGTATCAACATGGCAGGGACAGGTGGCCCAATGACAAACAGTTTGTTATACGTCACTAGCGAACAAAAGAAAACAGATAAAAGGAGGATTGCCCTCCTCTAGAAAAAAGCTTTTGGCTAAGTTTACAGAACCCTTGTAAAACCCTATTTTTCTGGATCTCAGATCATCACCTTCATTCAACTCTACTTTGATATGTATTGTTAAATTGATTTGTTAAATTAGTATATAATTAGAGTTAAATTTGTTTATATTTTAGAATATATTTATCATGTCGGTAGATCGTAGTTGGATGTATAAGCGACTAGATCAAAGTGATGGATTAGAGCAAATATTAGAGCAAAACTGGATTAAAATGAAAGAAGGCATGGAGCAAATGCAAGAGCAAATACGAGTGCAAATAGAAAAGCAAATAAAAGATCAGATGAAATCATTGAAGAACAAAAAAAATTTTCACCGCATAACACAACTGCAAATTCTACTTCTCTATCAGATGGTTCAACAAATTAATGGATTAGTTTTAAATTTTATGAATATTATTAAGTATTATGGATTTATTTTAAATTTTATGACCATTGTTAAGTATTATGTATTTATTTTAAATTTTATGAACATTATTAAGTATTATGGATTTATTTTAAATTTTATGAATATTGTTAAGTATTATGAACATGAATTATAATTATTATGAATGATGTTTGATTTATATTAAATATGATTCTTAATTATAAATTATTTGATTATATAGAGAATATCTAAATAAAAACATGAAAATATTTTTTATGATTGAATTTTAACAGATTAGCGATGGATTTGTGAGAATATTTATTAAAATGTTTTAATATTTCTGATGGAAATTTTCCATTGCTAATTATTTTTGACAGATGAGCGATGGATTGTTCATTGGATGAATTTGAAATTTTCCGACGGAAGAACCATTGCAAATTTATCCAACAGAGTTCAAATCCGTTGGAAATCTGTCGCTATTATTTCCGATGGAATTTCGATTTATCAAAAAAATTAGCGACATGACTTTAAACGATGAATTTGAGTCCGTCGAAAAGCCGTCGCTGATAGTCTATTATTTTATAGTGTACTATTCTATTTATTTAGATTCTATCATTTTCTTTACGACTAGAGTTACAAAAAAGTTACTAATCAATTTGACATTTTTTGAACCATGCCCTCCGAGGCAACCAACGACTTCTCCTGAGGGAGAACTTCATCCACAGGCTCAGACTCAACCCTCTCGATGACAGAAGGGTCCTCAGTAGCAACTTCTTGATCATCCTCGTCCACAAGGACGACCTCCACTCTTCCTTTCGGAGCCCTCTCTTCAATAACAGAAACCTCCAGCCTCACCTCGAGAACCTCTTCTTCAACGAAGGGGACCTCAAGCCTCACTTCTAGAGCTTCCTCAGAAGGAAAGGCAGGATCCGACCTCGCCGGCCTAGTGTCTTCTGCTAGCTCAGAAATGATCCTGGGAGCCTCTCCCGTCCCCTCGTTAGAGGTACGTCGAGGCCGGGGGGCTTGAGAGGACTGATGAGCCGAGCTTGATTTGCTGCGGCGGGAGGGTCGAGACGACCTGCTACGTCGGGAGCTTGGCCTAGGAGCTTGTGAGGAGACCGGAGGAGGAGGAGGTCGGACAGCCGACCTAGAAGAGATCACTTCGGCCACCATTTGAGCAGCCTCTCCCACTGATTGCCTAGCCAAGAGGGCGTCCAAAGCTGGGTCCATGCTCTCCCGGGACAGTATGAGATTCTTAGGAGGCTTGATCTGATCCATCTTCACCTCGGAGGCTGCAAAATTAAAAATCAGAGCAAGTCAGAACAGTTCTCAGCAAAGATCACATAAGCAAAAACTAAAGCAGGCAAATGGGATAGGATACTCGCGTCCTTAATATCCCGAAGATTGGACGCGAACAAGCACTTTTCGACGTCATACTTCTTCTCCACAGAAGTCAGTCGAAGAAATCCGACCTGGTCAGTAAGGCTCAGCTGGGGCAGGTCGTTGCAACCCAGAGAGACATCCTCCCAGGGGAGATAGAGCTCCCAAGCTAACTACGTTTGCTTGTTTAATTCTACCACCAGAAACCCCTCTACCCAGCCTTTGATAGAGTCTTTATAACCCGTGAAAATGGACAACCCTTCGCGAGGGGCAAAGTAGTAAAATTTTTGGCTTGCCTTGACCAGCCTGAAGAAGCTTACGAACAGGTGAACTGTGGGTGTGAACTCTCAGCTCAAACACACAGATTCAAAAGCAGACATGAAAAGAACGGAGTTAGGGGTCAGCATTCGAGGGGTAATCTCAAAATACCGGAAGACCTCGTTGAAAAACGGAGAAAAGGGGAAAGACAAACCATATTCCCTCTGCTTGATGAAGAAGATTAGACTAACGTCTCTTTGGGGGTCGACTAGGCCAGGGGGAGAAGGATCAGGAAAAACGATCCTCTCATTCCGGTAAGGAGCCCGGATGTGAAAAAGAGTGGTATCCAGGTATTTCCTGGAGATAAAACTCCTAATGTTGGATGGGGTGATGCTAGACTCTAGGTTGACGACATCGGGGAGGCTAGAGATATCCATGGCAAAAGAAGAGGCGTACCTGGAGAATAAAGACAGGAAGCAAAGGTAGCATGGTGCTCGGAGAACAAAGGAATGCAAGAACTTGGAGAAGACAGAGGAAATTTGAAATCTGAAATGATAATAAGGTGAAAGGGTGTTCTGAGGCAAATTGTACTTAGACGGCGCGGTCATAATGATTATCGGTATTTACCCCCTCACCAGTCGGGCAATAACTGGCGAGAAGGTAAAGGGGCAATTGATGACCGCTGGATTTCTTCACCCCGGTCTGGGGCCAGGCCTATGGCCCATTATTTGGAGGCCTTCAAGTCTCCCGCATGAACCAGGTCCGGTCCGCTTAGCTTTATGACCGGGCTCGAGTTAGCTTCCTCAATCAGGCTGACCCAGTCCATACGACCCATTAAACAGATCCTATCTGGGCTCAGCTTTAATCCTATCTTCAGGCCCAGCTCGGAATCAGGAAGGGGATCAACCCATCTGTCTTGTGGGTCCATCCGCATGCACGCCCGGGGGGAGTTAGAGGCCGTTACGCATGAGGCAGGGACCTGATATTCTCGTACGTCCGTATCAACATGGCAGGGACAGGTGGCCCAATGACAGACAGTTTGTTATACGTCACTAGCGAACAAAAGAAAACAGATAAAAGGAGGATTGCCCTCCTCTAGAAAAAAGCTTTTGGCTAAGTTTACAGAACCCTTGTAAAACCCTATTTTTCTGGATCTCAGATCATCACCTTCATTCAACTCTACTTTGATATGTATTGTTAAATTGATTTGTTAAATTAGTATATAATTAGAGTTGAATTTGTTTATATTTTAGAATATATTTATCATGTCGGTAGATCGTAGTTGGATGTATAAGCGACTAGATCAAAGTGATGGATTAGAGCAAATATTAGAGCAAAACCGGATTAAAATGAAAGAAGACATGGAGCAAATGCAAGAGCAAATACGAGTGCAGATAGAAAAGCAAATAAAAGATCAGATGAAATCATTGAAGAACAAAAAAAATTTTCACCGCATAACACAACTGCAAATTCTACTTCTCTATCAGATGGTTCAACAAATTAATGGATTAGTTTTAAATTTTATGAATATTATTAAGTATTATGGATTTATTTTAAATTTTATGACCATTGTTAAGTATTATGTATTTATTTTAAATTTTATGAACATTATTAAGTATTATGGATTTATTTTAAATTTTATGAATATTGTTAAGTATTATGAACATGAATTATGATTATTATGAATGATGTTTGATTTATATTAAATATGATTCTTAATTATAAATTATTTGATTATATAGAGATTATATAGAGAATATCTAAATAAAAACATGAAAATATTTTTTATGATTGAATTTTAACATATTAGCGATGGATTTGTGAGAATATTTATTAAAATGTTTTAATATTTCTGATGGAAATTTTCCGTTGCTAATTATTTTTGACACATGAGCGATGGATTGTTCATTAGATGAATTTGAAATTTTCTGACGGAAGAACCATTGCAAATTTATCCAACAGAGTTCAAATCCGTTGGAAATCTGTCGCTATTATTTCCGACGAAATTCCGATTCATCAAAAAAATTAGCGACATGACTTTAAACGATGAATTTGAGTCCGTCGAAAAGCCGTCACTGATAGTCTATTATTTTATAGTGTACTATTCTATTTATTTAGATTCTATCATTTTCTTTACGACTAGAGTTACAAAAAAGTTACTAATCAATTTGACATTTTTTTCTATGCCGATGTCTTGATCAAGAATGCCGTTATTGATTCTTTGTATATTTTTACTATTTAAAATTTGAATATTATGATATAAATATAAATTTATAAAAATATTTAGTTTATTTTATTTAATGGATAAAAAAGTTAAAATACAAATGTGAAATTACAAAAAAATTTAAATGATTTCATCCAAAATATTAAAAATATAATTAATTAAAAAATAATAAAAAAAGTCACTTGGAATGATAAATGATACTTTTAAATTTTGATAAAATTGATTTGAACTCAATAAATTTAAAAAATTTATTGTAATTGTTTTACTAAAAATTTGAATTATTTAGATTAATATGCCTAAAATAAATTTAAAAATGTATATTTAGTTAGTTATTTATTTTTAAAATATAAAATATAATTACAAAGAATAGTAAAATATATTAATTTTTTTACAATTAACCTTTTTTAAAAATATATTTACATTTTCTGACAATTTGCTGCAAGAATTAAATTGTTGTGTATTTGAATTATAGAAATTGAATAATTGTGCTTTTGAATTATAAAAACTGAATAATAGTGCCTTTGAAATGACAGGGATTGAATAATTGTGCTTTGAAATTACAGAAATTAGTTAGAAAGAATAGTATTTTAGTCATTTTAAATATTATTAATAATTTTAACAAATAAAGAGACTATATAGTTAATTATTTGAAAAGATATAAACTAGATAGTTAATGATTTAAAAAGACAGGATTATTTAGTGCATTTTTAAAAAATAATTAAATAATTAATTTTATTAAATTTTAAAGATAAAATAATTAATTTCTGTGAAAATTCATTTATTTCAAAAAAATATTTTTTATATTTTTTAATATTTAAAATATTAATAAAAATTAATAAATGAAAAATATTTTCAAGATTAATGAAAAAATTAAATTATTTTTAAAAAGTCATTTTTTTCGCATTAGGATGATTTTATTAATATTTTTATATAAATTTTTATTAATATATTTTAATTTTTAAATTAAAATTAAATAATAAATAATAAATTATTTCATTGAAAAATATTTTTTAAATATAAAATATTTTTTAAATAAATAGAGAATAAATTTCTTTTAGTAGGTGGAGACTAAGAAAATTTGGTAAGTCTTTCATAAATAGTAAGTATAATATCACCAATAGTCTTTAGATGACCAAATTCCATATAAATTTATAGTGAATTGGACTGGACAGATGCATATGTTAAAACAAATTAAAAGAGAGGATTTTTTTTAATGTCAATTTGTCATTTAATCAGTTAGAGCAAAGAAGTACGATTTTTTTTAAATATATTATTTTACTTGTTATTAAAAAATTGTGAAAATTTTTAATTTTATTATAGATTTTGATATTTTTATAATTAGGTGTATATTTAATCTCTAATCAATTTTTAATATTATCTAGGAAGAGCATGTTTCTTTTGCCTAAATTTATGAGAAATATAATAAGTAAATATAAGACTAAAAAAAATAAAATTTTCTAAGTATATATTTTTCTAAGCAATCCATTACACTTAAATTTTTAATTGCTAAATTTTAAATAATAAGTAGCATATACAATCCAACAATTATTTTATTTATTTAACAAAATAAACATATATACAATCATATTAACCAACTAGCTTCATATACAATACAGCAATTATTTTCAACAATCACATAATTAACCAACCTAGCATATATACAACCATGCACGTAATATTTTCAAACCAACTTCACATAAAATCCAACAATTATTTACTTTAATTTGCACAAGAAAATCCAACAACTTTTTTTTTTTTTTTTCTGATTCAGACACTGTCTTCAGAGAGCTTGCAATTTCCATTTGAGATGAAGCCGTTCTCTTTGATTTTTCCACTTTCCTTTTCCTTTTCTTCTTCCTCAGTAGCTTTCTCTTTCTCTTGCTCTGCTTTCAACTTTGCTTCTTCCTCAGCCTTCTTTCTCGCCTCCTCTAGAGCAGCAATCAATTTCTTCAGACAGGTCTCCTCGTCTTCATTTTCTGACTTTGGCATCAAATTCTCAGCAACATCAGCTGGTGTCATCTTCGTTTCCTCCAACAAGTTTTGAATCTTTGCAAACAGTTCATGGGATTCGATATCCAGATAATTCTGAGCTAGAACCTTAAATGCTTCAAAGCAACAGTAAGACATTTCTATATGCTTATCCATCCTTCCCCTTCTGATCAAAGCAGGATCAAGCTTTTCCACGTAATTTGTAGTGAACACAATGATTCTTTCTCCTCCACAAGCTGACCAAATTCCATCGATAAAATTCAGCAACCCAGATAAAGTTACCTCACTGCTTTTCTTGCTTTCTTCTTCTTCCTCCTTCTTCTTCTTTGAAATTGGATCTTTCCCTTCATCATCTTCATCTTTCCCCTTCTTTGGCTTTCTCTGCCCTGTAAGGTCCAGAGAGCAATCAATATCTTCAATCACGATGATAGACTTGCCTGTAGTCTCGATCAATAGCTTCCTAAGCTCACTGTTGTCCTTGACTGTAGTCAACTCAAGATCGTAAACATCGTAATTCAATAAATTAGCCATGGCAGCTATCATAGTTGATTTCCCAGTTCCTGGAGGACCATAAAGGAGATAACCACGCTTCCATGCCTTCCCAATCTTAGCATAGTAGTTTTTCCCCTTGCTGAACTTGATAAGATCATTCTTGATCTCTTCCTTTTTCTTTGTTGCCATTGCCAAAGTATCAAAACTCGCCGGATGCTCAAACACCACATGGCTCCACTTGGTGGCTCTCCATCCATACCAATTCTTGCTGGGATTATTCGTGTAGAGTTTTCTTTGCCGATTCTTGACAGAAACAGCCTTTCCTTCTTTAATAACATGATCTATATAAGACTTGACGATGATTTCTCTGTAACGTCTATGGACTATAAGCTTGAAATATCTTCTCTCATCCAATTCAGGATAGAAAGTATATGAATTATTTTTGGGGTTATTTTTTATTGAAGTCCACGAGACCTTAATCCCATTGAAATCATCAGTAACTTCCTCATGGTCGTCCATGGTGAGAAGCACAGACTTACTATCTTTGACAACGTCCGCCTTCAGTTTCTTGGCTCGCATGGAGGAATTAGCGCTAAGGTAACTCTGAATGGCGGCGTAGACGTCGCTGCGTCTGAGATCTTCGCCAGTGTATTCATCGAAGATGATTTGGAAATAAGGGGATACAAGAGCCACCAGCTTCTGACTATATCTCTGAACGTAGGCTTGAAGTTGGTAAGGGAAGTATCGTTCATACATAGCCCATACAAACATTAGGCCAGCCATTGCTGAACCTAGCTGAGTGTAAATCTCTACTACGCTCATTTTGTGGAGAGTTGAAATGTGTTGCTTACAACTCTTAAGGCTTGAGAAGTTTAAATTGAAAGTGTAGTGTTAGAGAAGTACTCAGTGTGCTCATTTATTATTTATATAGTGGAGAAGTATGAGAAGAAGAGCATGTGTTGCTTGGCGAGCAAGTTTACTTTTCTTAGCAATTGCCCATAATTTTATTATAATTTCCAATTACCATCCGAGAAGATGGCATGAAGATTTGTTTTTTAAATTCCGTTTGTCTTCTTTCACCAACCCCGAAAGGGAAACATACCAAAAATTTTATAATCCTAGTAATGGTTTTATACCTATTAATTATAATGAATTTCATATAAATTCTATATGAACAATTGATAAAAATTTATTAATATGTATTAATACATGAAACTACCATGATTTTAATTTTAATAATATTAGTAAATTAATTAAATTTATACATTCAAATAGAAAATTTTTTATATACGCTAAAGTTAAATGCATTCAAAAAATAAAAAACTATTTAACATATTTTTATCAGTATGATATATTATATGTAATTTTATTATGTATATAATTTTAAATTAATTGAATATATATATTAGGTAAAAAAAAAACTATATGAGAAAATTCTTCCCTAGAAATATATAATTCTTTTTTGAAAGAAAATATATAAATTTTAATTGCCGCCAAGCAGCCTCCTTTTTTGACTACTTTTGTCTCTTGGCTTTTCCTAGGCCATTTGTTATCTATTAAACTGGGTAAATTGTTACATTAGTCTTCCAACTTCAGAGATGATTTCAGATTGGTCTTACTATATAATCTCTAAATTTTAACTTTATTTTAAAAAATTCCCATAACCTGCAAGAGTAAGTTTTCATGTAAATTTATACGGTTAATAAATAATAATATTTAAACTAACAAATTCATGTGTAAATTATATTTTTTTTTAAATTGAAAAAATTAATTTAAAATTTTGATTTAACATTTTATTTTTTTAGTGATTTAATTTTTATTTTTAAAAATTTATATTATTTTAATTCGATTTTATCAGTAAAAATTAATAAAACCGATGAAATTGATAGAAAAAATTATTTGGTTCTTGCAATTAATAAAAAAAATTCATTTATTAATTATTTGAAAATAACCGTCTAATCGGATTTAGTTCAGTGGTTAAATATATATCCTGATAAATACAAATTCTAGCCTCTATTATTCTTTTCAATTTTTTTCTTCTATATATATTTAATGCTGACAAGATACTTTTCCAAAATGATGTAACACATAGTGGATGTCATCAAATTAAGAGAGCTTAGTGCATGCGAGAATGTTCAGTGAACTTTCATCTTTCTAAATCAAAACCAGAAATTTAATAGCTAGTAAAAGATTGAATCTTGGTGTATTCACACGATAATTATGTTTTTAAATCAATGAAGGATTGTTTTATTTTGCCACTTGCATATTAAATTATATATATTTTTGTGCATGCAATTTGATCTCTATACTTTTTATATGCCTTTATTGTGGTCCTTGTAGTAAGATGCTGAACAGATGGCAAAGATTACTAATTTATTATGATCTTGGAACTTAAGCTGACATAAAATCTTTGAATTTAGACCGATATGAGATCTTTAAAATTAACTATGTCTGATATAAAATATATTATTATGTAAACTTATGGGTAACTTTTGCATAAACTCATACTGATAATGTATAAGATATAAGAATCTTTACAATTAGGACATGTGTTCATGATCCAATCGAACCTTGGTTAAAGAGAAAAATCAATTTTAGTAAGGGTCGAGCAGACTGAGCACGACCTAATATGATCAAGGGATAAATATAAACTTTCAATGCGATGGTCGGCTCCCCTGATTCTTGCTGAGATCCTAAATGCACATGCTGTGAATTAGACTGATATGACGCTGATGAAAGAACAGGGTATAGATTAATCGGCTCTACATTTATTAGTCGACTGTCCACCATTAAAGAGTCACCTGACACACCTACCAAAGGATGTCACCATCCGATCTGATGGGACGTGGTGCAGAAAATGTCAGGATAATCAGGGTATGTATACCTCTGAACCAACCCTAATTGCAATCATTAATTTGTCCAAAGAATTTCATACTTTTATTACTCTAAAAAAAAACCTTAACCTACCCAAACCGACGATCAACTCTATTAACTCTTCAACCACCAATATCGATCCATTGGTTTTCTAATGAGATCGAACCTTTGTCCAAAGGTTTTCATCTGAGAAGTCTACCAGATCTCAATTCATCAATTGGGGTCGTCTGTGGGGACGAAAGAAATTATCCTATCATCGGAGTTTCCAAATAAATCCATTGAGATCTATATGGCCAACAAAGAAAGCAACCTACCGACACTTACTGGAAATGAAATCCAAATCTCAGAAACCACCAACCCTCAGGGATTCCCAATGACCTTATTCTTGCTCCTCTCCACTCAAATGATATCCAACGTACCTTCTGTCAGCAACTCCACACTAATAAATGCCATCCCACAAACTCCACTGTCTAACAAAGAACTGCAAGGCATGCCACTATATCTGCAGCAAATTATGATATGGATGAGCCAAATCATGTAATATCGAGGTCTCACAGCTCCCTTGACTATAAATCCAATGCTAGCTACCACCTCTAGCTGGGCACCAACCCCAACGTTCATTGCTGAGGCCAAAAATCTCAAATCAATAACCATGACACAGGAAACCTGGAGAAAGAGAAATAATTGAAGCATCTAAAGAGCCACTGACCAAGCCAAGAAGTCGTGTTGTGTGAAGTCTAATTGAAGAAGATGTTAACGTAGTAAGGAGTGCCACGCATAAAAGATATGATTCTGAAAGCGAGGGTGAAGAAACAAGTTTTAGATCTCCTAACAGTTCAAAGAAACCCAAGACAAATGAAAAAGGAGTGGAGGAAAAATTAGAAAAACTAAAAGAAGAACTCTTGGTTGAGTTGAAAAGCCAAACAGGAACCCACACTAACCTGAGGACATCCTCTCCCTTTACGGCCTGTATCCAAGAAGAAACCATCCCCAAAAAATTCCTGATGCCAACCATGGGAGCATATGGCACAGGGAACCCTAGAGACCATGTAGTCACTACAATATCTTCATGGAGTTGCAAACTCATTCGGATGCCTTGCTCTGCAAGGTAATCCCAACCACCCTAACTGGAGTAGCCTTGACATTCACAACTTTAAAGTGCAGAAGATTCTAATAGATAATGGAAGTAAGGTGAACCTCCTCCCCTACCAAGTATGCAAGGCCATGAAGATACTTGATGAAAACATAGTGAAAGATCAAGCCCTAGTGAAAGGGATAGGCAGAGTGCTAATACCGATAGAAGGGAAAGTCAGACTATTATTGACCCTTGGAGCACCGCCCATAGCCAGGACCCAATATACCCAGTTCCTAGTGGTCAAGCTGCCATTAGCATATAATGCAATCCTAGGCCAACCAGTCTTGTATGAATTTTAAGTGCCCACTAGCATCCTATATTTATGCATCAAGTTTCCCATTAATGGGGGGGTGGCCACGGTAAAAGGAAGGCAAGAAGTCACAAGCTATGTACCTGCCAACGATTGACGTGGAACCCTATTGCACAAGCCTCAAACGCACACGCACAAGTAGATATGGAATCCAAAGATTTGATAAATCCACCTCCTATAGCACCCCACACTTAGAGAAGCTGAAACACCAACGATCAAAGGATTTAGATGAGAATCCGACAAACGCCACAATGAGTAGTTGATAAGTTAGCCAAGATTCCTGGTGCAATTGATGAAAGCAAATCCTCACTCTCACTCAAAGCAATACACGCCAAACGCATGAAAGGAATTTTGAAAATTTAGATTTAAAGCTACCTCTTACAAGTGTTTCTTATCCTTATATAGTAAGGAGAGAAAATAAAACCCTAAGACACTCTTTTTAGGGCTGGTCGAACCACACACAAGACCTGAGCCCAATCACATACTAAAATAACACATCAAACGCATAAGTATTAAAACATAAGCCCAAAATATGGCCCAACACTCTAAAACTTAAAAGATAAAATATGGCCAGAGCTAAAATAAAACAAGTGTTTAAATAATAAAATATAGCAAGCCTATCATGACAAAGCTGAATCTTCACAAAAACCTTTCTTGATCTTCACTTTAGGCTTCCCTTTGTGTAGCTTTGTCCCTTAGGTTTGATTAGACTCCCTAAACCTATGATTGCAAGTGTTGCACCAAATCTATCCCATATGAGTTGAAGCACGCCTCAAATGTATATAGATCATATGAATATGATTTTGAATTCCTTTTAGATCTATTTGAATGATATAACTTTGCTCCACACCGTTGTTAGAAATTTGTCCTATTGGATACATATTATTCCCTCCTTCTTTAGAAAAGATTCATCCTCGAATCTTGCTGATATTTATGTCAAGAAGGAAAGCTTTAGGAACCCATGTATCTTCAAAGACCTCCTCTTGAATAGGTGAAAATAGCATAAAACTTTCGTCATGGATGTTTTCATCAATAACCTGCACATCAAGAATAAAAAGATCTTGTGGATGTGACCCATTCTCCTCTATAACTTCCAAAGCAGTCTCATTCACCTCCTCCTCCTCATCAATCACGTGCTCCCCATGTCCACCATCATTCACAACCTCTTCTATAAGCTCATTGATGGAATTTTCAACAACAACTATATTAGATTCATGCATTACAACTTCCTCTTCAATTTCAATCTCTATGGAAGTTGAGATTGAAACTTTAGCCTCTTCTTTCTCCTTTTCTTTCTCCATATTCCCTCCTTGAACTAGTCTTGATTCTTTTCCAGCCTCTTTACCCTCAGAACTCAAGCTCTCACTCCCCTTTGTAGCCAAGGCCAAAGCCTCCCTCTCCCTCTCCAACATCTTTATTTGATCAGCATATAACTCTTGAGGTGATAAAGGAGCGAGTATAACCTTCTGTCCTTCATGAGTAAAGGAGTACTTGTTATTGAACCCATCATGTTGCACCTTTCTATCATATTGCTACAGCCTACCCAACAACATATGGCTTGCCTGCATAGGTATCACATCACACAAGATCTCATCCTTGTACCTACCAATAGAAAATTGTATAACCACCTGGTGTGTAACCCTAAACTTACTACAATCGTTCAACCATTGTAATCTGTATGACTTAGGGTGTTTAATAGAAGTTAATGCCAATTTCTCCGCTATATACACACTAGCCACATTTGTGCAACTACCTCTATCAATAATGAGAGTACACACTTTTCCATTCACCAAACACCTAGTGTGAAATATGTTTTCTCGTTGTTCTAGGCTTTCTTCCTTGACCTGGATATTCAGAGCATGCGTAGCAACAAGCATCTCACCATGTTCAGCAAGCAATACATTATCAACAAACACATCCGAATCATCACAATCATTATGAGCATCAATCAATTCAGTCATATTAGCATATATCTCATCATCACTATGATCAGAATCAAACACTACACCCCCATCAGCAGTTGCTATCATAACTCTCTTATTAGGACATTGAGATGCAATATGTCCTTTTCCCAAGCATTTAAAACATTTTATCTCTCTACTAGGGTTAGAAGAGTTAGAATTACCTGACTATTGCTTGTTATTCACTTGAGAAGGTCCTTTATTAGTGGAGACCGAATCTTTGCTCCCTTGGATTGGGCTTTTATAATCTTTCTTTCCTCCACTTCTATAGCCTGGAAATCCACCACCACTGTTTGAGGACTTGTATGTGATTTTAAGGTTATTTCTGCCCTTGTGATCAGTCCAAATTTAGACCATTTTATTATGATGTTATTAATGTTAATTTACACTTTTTCTGCCTAATTTTGTGGTTTTGATCTTATTTTGCAGAAAATGGTGTAAAGAGGTAACTTGGTGAAAATGCTCTTAAAACTACCTAAAATGGAACAAAGGAGAACAAGCATGCCAAGTTGCAATTGAAGAGGAGATAAATAAGGAAAGTACATTCAACCAAGTAATTTGAAATTCAAATTTTAAATCTTCAAGAGCATTCAAAATTTGAAATTCAAAATTCAGCTTATTCAAGAAGCCAAATCTCAAGAAGATGCACTTGCCTCTCAAGCATTCAAAATTCAAAATTCAAAAGAGGACATTCAAAATTTGAAATTCAAAAGAAGGCTCTACCTCACAAGAAAACTTAGGGCAACACTTTCAGCCTATAAAAGCTTCAAGTGCCGCACCCCTTCTCTTCTTCTCCCATTCGGCCACACAAGTCTCTTCTCCTTCCAAGGCGGCCGACCATTCTCTCCTTCTTCCTTTCTTTTATTTTTTGTTTTGTTTCAGCCATGAGTGGCTGAAACCTCTTTTTCTAGTTGAAGATTAGGTGAAACTTTGGTGGTTTTATGTATTGGGAGATCTGAACATACATTGTTTATCTTTTGTTTTTCAATATTTATGCAATTTCATGCTTAATTCCATTGTTGCTTTATGGTTTAGATCAATAGAGCTAATTGATTCTTGATTGCAAGGTAATAATTTGTTTGTTTGGATAGTTTTAAGTCCGTAATTGCATGAATTATTCAAACACAAGTAACTCTTCGTGTAAAAACTAAGGAAATTGCATGATCTAGCAATATCACCATGCGTTTGGGTAGCTAGAATTAGGTCTCTCTATTTCTTAATGCAATTGACAGTTGTTAGATGCCAAAGGCCCAAGGACGTTCCTTGCAACTTGTTGATTGGTAATTAATTAGAGGACGTTCCCTAATTGATTTATGATTAAGGAGGGATATGGTGGTGAGAAGCGTCTTCCATCTCCATAACTAATTTATTGAATCAAACAAAGGAACCTAAGTATCAATGATCAATCCCAACAACTGAAGTGGATCTAATTATTCAACTAGAGCTTTTCTCATATTTGAATCTCTCTATTTTATTATTTGCTTTACTTTATTGCTTTCAATATTAGTTTAATTCACCAATCTCAAAACCCTCCTTTTATTTTACTTTCAGTTTACTTACTTGGTCTTGATAAGGAAAATAGGTAAGTATCAATTCCCTGTGGATTCGATCCTTTTGCCACTATCTACAGTTATGAAATTGTTGATAACCAAAATGGTTATTTTTGACTGGCTTCAACAACTGCACAGTCAAAAATTGGTGCTGTTGCCGGGGAGTTGATTTAACTAATTTATTTTTCTTTCATGACCAAGTCAGACGCAAGGAAACTCTGCCTTACGATCCAGAAATAGAGCGAACAATCAGGTGACTTGGGAAGCAAGCCACCATCGAATATTCCCCCAAGGAACCAGCAATTGCAGACTCAGTGTGCACGTAACGACCCGAAAATCGGATCGCTACCGGCGCTAGGATCCAGATCGGCTTAAGGCCGCCAGGTTCCGTAGCAAGCCAAATATTCATCTTGTGAACCTGTTTAATCCCATACATGATCAACAACATACATAAAAATTTTAAACTTTCCTTTCAATCATTCACCAAACTCAACCTGTGCATGCACTCTACATAATCATAAACATTAACCCCACTTTGGAGTCTCAACTATGCTCTAATGGGGCGACATAACATACATTGAGTTTGGTTAAACATAGACATTTATCAAAATCATTACATTTAAAAGATCATGTAAGCAAAGGGGATTAACAACCAACTAGGGTCAAGCACAACTATAAACCTCAATAGACATCATTACATTACATAACTGTACTAAACATTATACATCAACATTTTTCATGTCCACACTAGCGATTACAAGACCATAACTTCATTACTCCTACTGACCTTGACAGAGCATATTTTAGCCCACTTAATCATGATATTCTTGATGTTTATTTGCACCTTTCTGCCTAATTTTGTGGTTTTAATCATGTTTTGCAGATTTTAGGTGTAAAGAGACATTCTGGAGAAAATGCTCTTAAAACTGCCAAAAAGTGCCAAATATGGAAAGTTTCAGAAAAGGAAAGTTTTCATATATAGAAAGTTCCAAATAAGGAAAGTTTTCATATATGGAAAGTGCCAAATAAGGAAAGTGTCAGAAAGCACAGTCAGCAAACTGTCCGAAATTCGAACTGCAGAATCTTTCCTGCCTTATTTAGAACATGTGCCAAGAAAGGAAAGTTTTCAAATAAGGCAAGTTTTTAGAAAAGGAAAGTCTTCAAATGAGGAAAGTGCAGAGGCAAAAGCAAATAAGGAAAGCTCAGTCAGAAGATTATTTGAAATTCAAAACGCAGATCTTTCTTTCCTTGTTCGAAGATGTGCACATACTGCAGGAGTCAAATCTTCCAATTTAGGCAGTAAGATCTCATGAAGGCACATTTGCCTCCTCTGCGTTCAGCATTCAAAATTCAAACGAAGGCTCCACCTAAAAAGGAAAGACTGGACAAATATCTTTCCACTTATGCACATTAATGACTGCATTCTCCTGCCTTTTTTGCAATCCATGCGCGTGCCACCTCTTCTGGAAGCATTATCCGCGCGTCCTTCCTCTTCTGAAAGCCTTGGTACGTGCATATTTCCTTATGAACATCAAGCCACGAATTTTCTTCCTCTATTGGCAGCCTTGGATCGCTCTTCCTTCCTTTTCAAGCACAAGGTACGCTCCTTTCCTATTTTGAAGGCAATCTGCGCGCCAACTTCCTTCTGAAGCCTTGCAGTCCGATTCTTTCCTCTTTTGCAACAACTTGAGCAGCAAGTTGCACATGGGCAGCACCTTGGACAGCCTCTACACTAATTAGGAAGCAAGGTCAGCATCTAAACTTATTTAGGAAGCACAATCTACGCCTCCTTCCCTTTCTGAGACCAAACCGCGTGCACCAACTTCCTTCCGCAGTGCATTTTCGCGCAGCCTTTCATCTGAAGCCGAAAAGCGCGATTCTTTCCTTTTCAGACACTTATTGGGCAGAAAATACCTCTTGGGCAGTAAGTATGACCTAGGGCAACACTTTTCAACTATAAAAGGCCACATAAGGAGCCTCTACAGGGCCCGAAGCTCCCCTTGGGAGACACCTACGAAATTCACTTCTCTTCTTCTACCTTTCTTCTTTTCTTTTATTTTTGGTTTTTGTTTCAGCCATGAGAGGCTGAAACCTTCATTCTAGTTGAAGAAATAGTGAAGCTTTAGTTGTATTGTGGATTGAGAGACTTGAACTACATTGTTTATCTTTTGGTTATTCATTATTCTTATGATTTCATGCTTAAGGACATTATTGCTTTGTTATTTAAGATCTCCATTGATTTTTATTGCAAGGTAATATATTGTTGGTTTGAATGATTTTAAGTCCGAAATTGCTTGATTTGTTCAACCAAAAGAACACTTGGTGCACTACCAAGGAAATTGCATGATCTAGTGTTGTCTCCATGCATGTGGGTGACTAGAATTGGTTCTCTCTATATCTTTATGCAATTAACTATTGTAAAAGGCCTAAGGCTCAAAGACGTTCTTTGGCAATTGTTAATTAGTAATTAATTGGAGGACTTTCCCTAATTGATTTAATCTTGAAGAGAGACAATGGATGTGAGAAGCTTCTTCAATCTCCATGGCCAATTTATTGAATTAACAAAGGAACATATGAGTAAATGATCAATCCCATCAACTAAAGTGAATCTGAATCTTCAACTAGAGCTTTTACCATCATTGTTTTATCCTTAATTTGCCAACTGCTTTCTTTTTAATTGCTCTTTACATTAGTTTAATCAAATCAATCTCAAAACCCCCCATTTTTACTTTACATGCACTTGCACTTTCTTTTCTTTTCTGCTCTTTTTAATTTGGTCTACTCAAGGAAGGTAAATAAGTATCAATTCCCTGTGGATACGATCCTTTCACCACTGTCTACAGTTTTATTATTGTTGGCAATTGAATTGATTATTTTGACCGGCTTCGACAACCGCTCTGTCAGACCTCCTGGTCTACCCTGAACCTGCAAACCTGGGGTTAAGGGAGTGGGGTGAGCTACTAGAGCCCAGTGAGCAGAATAATAACATATTTATATTAAAGGTTCATGCTTTCATGGAATGCATCACATCACAACTAATCATATCAAGGATGAACTCGTCACCATTTAGCCCTCTACATATTCCAATCATGCCAGGGGCGTAGTGCAGGCCACACCTGGTCTTTCTCTTATAGATAACATATCATACATAACCAACTGTGCCGGGGGCGTAGTGCAGGCCACACCCGGTCTTTCTCTTACATAGTGCCAGGGGCGTAGTGCAGGCCACACCTAGACTTCCATATCATATCATCATGTCATAACATATGAGGGCTAATGGATCATTCAACATTCATCCACATCAACAACATATTATGCAATGCAACATATTCGTGAATTCTAATGCAAACACCCTAATATATCTCATGGCATTCATGATGCGTGAATCATGCTAAAACTTTCATTTAATTTCTTAATTTAAAACATTAAGTTTAGTTCTACTCACCTTTGGCTGAAGCTCTACTGACTCTGAAGCAGCTAAACTCACTGCTGGGGTCCTCGGTTCCTCGGGTCCGAACCTACACAGGTGGACTCAAATGAGGGACCTAACAAACATAAATATGACTCTAAAATACTCCCCAAAAAACCCCCTAAAACACCTTAAGACATCAATAGAGAACATGCAAAGGAAGGCTGAACAGGGCACTTTCGGCGGCAGGTTCGGCGGCCGAAAGTCCCTCCAGAGCCGAAAGTCATGCAGGTTCGGCGGCACCTTCGGCGGCCAAAAGTGCCCTCCAGAGACGAAAGTCCATTTTCGAGGGCAGCTTCGGCAGCCGAAAGGCTTGCCTCACAGACAGGTTCGGCGGCCGAAACTCCTTTCGGCTGCCGAACCTGGTTTCTCCCAAAGGGCAGAAACCAGCTCTTCAATGCATACTTTCCTCCCAAACCTTCCAAACAAGCAACCAACTCTCTCCAAGCATGCATACACACATACATCAACACCTAGGGGTCTCAAACTATCCTAAACCCCAACTACAACACATCAAACATACATTTTCCAACACACATTGTCCATATAATCACATAAAACCTAACAAAGTTCAACTAACCTAAACATGCATTTCTATCCCATAGATCCACTTAAAACTTGTTTAAAACATACAATGAGCTCAAGATCGGCCTTTACCTCTTGAAGATCGAGAGAGAGACGACCTAAACTTGGAAACCAAAGGAAAAGAGCTCCTGAGTCTTCCAAGCCTCAAAACTTCCTTAAATGCTCAAAATCTTCAAAACAAAGTAAAAACTCATGAAAATCGTGAAAGATTTGAAGAAAAGAACTCAAAATCGGCGAGGGACGGCGGAGAACTCACCTTGACCGAAAATGGGGAGAACAGCTCGCCCATTCGGACAAGGGGACCCTTTTATAGGTGGCTGGCCAGGCCACTTTCGGGGGCCTAACGTGCCTCTGCATGCATGCCATGTTCAGTG
This sequence comes from Manihot esculenta, assembly GCF_001659605.2. Taxonomy (NCBI): domain Eukaryota; kingdom Viridiplantae; phylum Streptophyta; class Magnoliopsida; order Malpighiales; family Euphorbiaceae; genus Manihot; species Manihot esculenta. Next base: position 17,786,683 of record NC_035177.2, on the reverse strand, counting down.
GCCGAACTTGAGGTTCGGCGGCCGAACCTGGACTTCCCTCACTTATGCCTTCGGGGGCCTAAAGCACTGCCAAAGCGCATGCATGTTCGGCGGCCGAACTTCAGGTTCGGCTGCCGAACCTGAGTCTTCCTCCAAGTTCTATTTCAACCAAAACTCATTTTCCTTCTTACTTAAAATCATCAAATACATTAAAACATTTTATAAAAACATGATGTTACCCCTTCTAGAGGTCTCCGACATCCGAGATTTCACCGGACGGTAGGAATTCTGATACCGGAGTCTAGCTGGGTATTACATTCTTCCCCCTTTAAGAACATTCATCCCCGAATGTTCACCAAACAAACATAGCATGGCATCAAACATGATCATACAAAGCATAAAACATCAACATACATATATAACACATAACACAAGACACTCACCTTAAAAGAGATGAGGATATTGCTGGAGCATAGACTCCCGTGTCTCCCAGGTACACTCCTCGATGTTGTGGTGATTCCAAAGGACTTTCACCATCGGGATCTCCTTGTTTCTCAACTTTCTGATCTGAGTGTCAAGAATCCGTACTGGCTGCTCAACATAAGTGAGATCCTCTTGGATCTCCATATCAGGCTCACTAAGAACCTTGCCCGGATCTGACACGAACTTTCTTAACATAGAAACATGGAAAACCGGATGGATTTTCTCCATTGAAGCAGGTAAATCTAGCTTATACGATACATTCCCAATCTTCTGCAAGATTTCAAAGGGTCCAATGTACCGTGGAGCTAGCTTACCTTTCTTCCCAAACCGAATCACCCCTTTCATTGGAGACACCTTGAGCAATACCAAATCCCCCTCCTGAAACTCTACTAGCCTTCTGCGGATATCTGCATAACTCTTCTGACTGCTTACAGCAGTCTTGATCCTTTCTCTGATTATGGGCACCACTCTGCTGGTGATCTCTACTAGCTCAGGCCCTGCCAAGGCCTTTTCTCCAACTTCTTCCCAGCAAACAGGGGATCTGCACTTCCTTCCATACAAAGCTTCATATGGAGCCATCCCTATGCTAGCATGATGGCTGTTATTGTAGGCAAACTCCACCAAGGGTAGATGCTGCCTCCAAGAACCGCCAAAATCCAGCACACACATTCTGAGCATATCCTCTATTGTCTGGATGGTCCTCTCTGATTGTCCGTTCGTCTGTGGATGGAAAGCAGTGCTAAAATCCAACCTGGTACCCATAGCGTTCTGCAGACTCCGCCAAAACCTGGAGGTGAACTGGGGCCCTCTATCAGACACTATAGAAACAGGAACCCCATGCAGCCTGACGATCTCATCAACATACACCTGCGCCAACTTGTCCACAGAATAGCCACTCCTAACAGGGATGAAGTGAGCAGATTTGGTCAGTCTGTCCACAATCACCCATATGGAGTCCAATCTGTTGGACGCCGCCGGTAGCCCCACCACGAAGTCCATAGCTATATTCTCCCATTTCCACTCTGGAATAGGTAGTGGGTTAAGCATTCTAGCCGGCTTCTGATGTTCCAGCTTCACCCTCTGACATACTTCGCAGGCTGACACAAACTGTGCCACTTCTCTCTTTATAGCTGGCCACCAATACACTTTCTTCAGATCTTGATACATCTTGGTGGCTCTAGGGTGAACGTTGTATCTGGCATTATGAGCCTCTCTCATAATGTTTCCCTTCAGCCCTACATCATCTGGTACACACAATCTGCTCCCATAGCGGAGGATCCCCTTGCTGTCGAATCTGAACTCACTATCCTTGCCTGACTGAACAGTCCTGGCAATCTTCACTAACTCTGGGTCCTCATGCTGTTTCTGAGCCACCTGCTTTAGAAACACGGGTACCACTCTCATCTGGGCAATCAAAGCACCTGTACCAGACAACTCCAACTATAGACCTTCATTCATGAGCTCGAAGAGCTCCCTCACTATTGGCCTCCTCTCTGCTGAAATATGGGACAAACTGCCAAGTGATTTCCGACTTAAGGCATCCGCCACAACATTCGCCTTACCTGGATGGTACTGGATCTTCCAATCATAGTCACTTAGCAGTTCTACCCATCTTCTCTGTCTCAAATTCAGATCTCTCTGACTCAGGATGTACTGCAGGCTCTTATGATCTGTGAAGATCTCACATTTTACCCCATAAAGGTAATGCCTCCACATCTTGAGTGCAAAGATTACTGCTGCCATCTCTAGGTCATGTGTAGGGTAATTCAACTCGTGCTTCTTCAGCTGCCTAGAAGCATAAGCAATCACCCTTTCATTCTGCATTAGCACACAATCCAGTCCCACACGGGACGCATCACAATACACTGAGAAGTCTTCATTACTAGATGGCAGGACTAATACTGGTGCTGAAGTCAACCTCTTCTTGAGCTCCTCAAAGCTCTCTTCACACTGGTCGGTCCACACGAACCTCTGGTTCTTCTTAGTCAGTCTGGTCATGGGAGCTGCAATCTTAGAGAAGTCCTGAACGAACCTCCTGTAGTAACCTGCCAAACCCAAGAAGCTCTTGATCTCTGTCACTGTAGTGGGTCTAGGCCAGTTAGCTACAGCTTCCACTTTCTTGGGGTCTACCTCGATTCCATTTTCTGACACAACGTGCCCCAAGAATGAAATGCTCCTCAGCTAGAACTCACACTTGGAGAACTTGGCATACAAGCCGTGTTCCCTCAAGGTCTGCAAAACCAACCTCAGATGATGGGCATGCTCCTCTGCATTCCTGGAATATACTAAGATATCATCTATGAAGACAATAACAAAGTGATCCAGGTACTGGCTAAACACTCTGTTTATGAGATCCATGAATGCTGCAGGGGCATTGGTTAACCCGAACGGCATCACAAGGAACTCATAATGCCCATATCTGGTCCTGAATGCTGTCTTTGGCACATCCTCTTCTCTTATCCTCAGCTGATGGTACGCAGATCTCAGATCTATTTTGGAGAAACAACCTGCTCCTGCTAGCTGGTCGAATAGATCGTCGATCCTTGGCAACGGGTACTTGTTCTTGGTAGTGACTTTATTCAACTGCCTATAGTCAATACAAAGTCTAAGAGATCCATCCTTCTTCCTCACAAACAGTACTGGAGCACCCCAAGGTGAGGTACTCGGTCGGATGAAACCCCTATCTACCAGCTCTTGCAACTGCTCTTTCAACTCTTTCAATTCTGCTGGTGCCATCCTGTAGGGAGGAATATAGATTGGTCTAGTTCCAGGCATCAATTCAATTTCAAACTCTATCTCCCTAGCAGGTGGTAAACCTGGCAGCTCGTCTGGGAAGACATCTAAGAACTCTCTGACCACGGGCACTGAGGCGGGCTCTCTGACATGACTATCTAGCTCTCTCACATGAGCTAGAAAACCCTGACAACCCCTCCTGAGTAACCTACGAGCCTGAAGGGCTGATATCAAACCTCTAGGTGTACTCCCCCTGTCTCCTCTGAAGACAACCTCTGACCCATCCTGACATCTGAACTTGACTACCTTGTCTCTGCAGTCCAAGGTAGCACCATGGGTAGATAGCCAATCCATCCCTAGAATGACGTCAAAATCTGTCAAATCTAGAACCACAAGGTCGGCAGAAAGGCATCTTCCCTCCACAAAAACTGGACTATACTGGCAGACTGACTCTGCCACTGATGGGTCGCACTTGGGTCCACTGACCCATAGGGGACACTCTAACCCAGAGACCATCAAACCCAATCTCTCGACGGCCCTCGGAGCAATGAAAGAATGAGATGCACCAGGATCCAATAATGCATACACATCAGAACAACAAATGATGAGATTACCTGACACCACGGTGTTGGATGTGTTTGCCTCCTGCTGAGTCATGGTGAAGATCCGTGCTGGGGCTGATGGTCCTTCACCTCTGAAACCCGCTGAAGAAGAGGCTGCCCCTCTCCCTCGGCCTCTGCCACTAGCCTGAGTCACGGCTGGAGCTACTGGCTGAGCCACACTACCAGAAGCTGTCTGCTGAGACTGTGCCAAGAAAGCTGCTCTAGGACACTCCCGAGCCATGTGTCCCTCCTGCCCACATCTAAAGTAGGCTGTCGTCCCAAACATACATACTCCCTTGTGCAGCTTCCCACACTTCCTGCATACTTCATTATCTACACCTGAGCTCGAGCCACCTCCTAATCCCAGACCTGACTTGATCTTACTCCAGAACTTATTCTTCTTTGACTTTCGGGAGCCTCTGTCCCACTTCTTACTGCTTGAAGCTGCTGAACTCAAGGAAGAAGGATCCAACTTTCCCCCTCCTGGGGTCTTGGAACCTGAACACTGTGCTACTGACTGCTTAACTCTCCCTTCGATGATTGCACTAGCCTCCATCCTCCGAGCCATATCCACTATGGCATGGAAACTCTCCCTCTCTGCGGACTGGATCAAGGGGGAATACCTGGAATGGAGCTTCATGATATACCTCCTTGACTTCTTCTGATCTGTGTCCAGATTCTACCCAGCAAACGACAACAGCTCCAAAAACCTGTCTGTGAACTCATCCACGCTCATCTCATCTGTCTGCCTCAACTGCTCAAACTCAATCATCTTCAACTCTCTTGAACTGTCAGGGAAAGCCCATCCGGCAAACTCATTTGCAAACTCCTCCCATGATAGGCTGTCCAACCTCGGGTTCACATAATTCTTAAACCACTCATGGGCCTTCTTGCATTTTAGTATGAACCTAGCCATCTGAATGGCTCTACTGTCATCAGCTCCTATCTCATCTGTAATTGTTTTGACCCTCTCAAGATACACAAACGGGTCATCGCCGGTTTCGAACTGGGGAGCACCCAACTTCATGTAGTCAGTCATCTTGACCTTGCTCCCCCCAGATGAGCTAGGTTTGGGCATTTGGGTTTCGGGAACAGTAGGTGCTGGTGGTGGTGGAGGAGGTGCAGCATCCCTTGTGGTAGGGTTTGTTGTACCCGGATGGTAAGGTGGGGGTGGATACATAGGGTACTGTGAGTACCGTGGGTAGAAAGGTGGGTATGGCATCTGAGAGTGATAAGGGTTAAAACTGGGGTAATCCGATGTACCTCTCATCGAATACCCGGGATTGTGTGAAAAGGGTGGGTAGTAAGGTGGCTGAACAAATCCCGAGGCCTGAGTGCCTCCTTGGGACTCTCCCATTCCCTCTTCTGACATACTTACTCCGAGATTGCCATCCCTCCTCTGATCCACATCCATCTGATCCCCCACATCCTCTGACATATCTCCTTGCACTGTCCCCCTCACTGATCTGCTTCTACCCAAATCCAAAGACCTTCTTGGGTCTCTTACTGCTCTTTCCCTGCTAGACCTGCTAGACATTGCCCTTGGCAATGCAAAAGGACGGGCATCAGTGCCCTCGTCCTGGGGTGGTACTCCAGTCAATCGTGTAGATCGACGAGTTCCTCTCATCCTGTTTACTGAAAAACAACACACATCACATAAACATTAGCATCAAATGGTTCATGTGCAAACACATGAACCCACATCACAAACATCACATATCAAAGCATAACATTAATGCACATGCATAAAATCATGGCATTTCACATCGTCATTCAAGACAGGACTCTACATCCTATCCTAGTGGACATGATTTTCCAATTGTGCTTGACCTTCTAGAACGTCTATGAGCCCGACACTCTAGGTCCGACCATATGAACCCAGGCTCTGATACCAATCCGTAACGACCCGAAAATCGGACCGCTACCGGCGCTAGGATCCAGATCGGCTTCAGGCCGCCAGGACCCGTAGCAAGCCAAATATTCATCCTGTGAACCTGTTTAATCCCATACATGATCAACAACATACATAAAAATTTTAAACTTTCCTTTCAATCATTCACCAAACTCAACCTGTGCATGCACTCTACATAATCATAAACATTAACCCCACTTTGGAGTCTCAACTATGCTCTAATGGGGCGACATAACATACATTGAGTTTGGTTAAACATAGACATTTATCAAAATCATTACATTTAAAAGATCATGTAAGCAAAGGGGATTAACAACCAACTAGGGTCAAGCACAACTATAAACCTCAATAGACATCATTACATTACATAACTGTACTAAACATTATACATCAACATTTTTCATGTCCACACTATCTATTACAAGACCATAACTTCATTACTCCTGCTGACCTCCTGGTCTACCCTGAACCTGCAAACCTAGGGTTAAGGGAGTGGAGTGAGCTACTAGAGCCCAGTGAGCAGAATAATAACATATTTATATTAAAGGTTCATGCTTTCATGGAATGCATCACATCACAACTAATCATATCAAGGATGAACTCGTCACCATTTAGCCCTCTACATATTCCAATCATGCCAGGGGCATAGTGCAGGCCACACCTGGTCTTTCTCTTATACATAACATATCATACATAACCAACTGTGCCGGGGGCGTAGTGCAGGCCACACCCGATCTTTCTCTTACATAGTGCCAAGGGCGTAGTGCAGGCCACACCTGGACTTCCATATCATATCATCATGTCATAACATATGAGGGCTAATGGATCATTCAACATTCATCCACATCAACAACATATTATGCAATGCAACATATTCGTGAATTCTAATGCAAACACCCTAATATATCTCATGGCATTCATGATGCGTGAATCATGCTAAAACTTTCATTTAATTTCTTAATTTAAAACATTAAGTTTAGTTCCACTCACCTCTGGCTGAAGCTCTACTGACTCTGAAGCAGCTAAACTCACTGCTGGGGTCCTCGGTTCCTCGGGTCCGAACCTACACAGGTGGACTCAAATGAGGGACCTAACAAACATAAATATGACTCTAAAATACTCCCCAAAAAACCCCCTAAAACACCTTAAAACATCCATAGAGAACATGCAAAGGAAGGCTGAACAGGGCACTTTCGGCGGCAGGTTCGGCGGCCGAAAGTCCCTCCAGAGCCGAAAGTCATGCAGGTTCGGCAGCGCCTTCGGCGGCCGAAAGTGCCCTCCAGAGACGAAAGTCCATTTTCGAGGGCAGCTTCGGCAGCCGAAAGGCTTGCCTCACAGACAGGTTCGGCGGCTGAAACTCCTTTCGGCTGCCGAACCTGGTTTCTCCCAAAGGGCAGAAACCAGCTCTTCAATGCATACTTTCCTCCCAAACCTTCCAAACAAGCAACCAACTCTCTCCAAGCATGCACACACACATACATCAACACCTAGGGGTCTCAGACTATCCTAAACCCCAACTACAACACATCAAACATACATTTCCAACACACATTGTCCATATAATCACATAAAACCTAACAAAGTTCAACTAACCTAAACATGCATTTCTACCCCATAGATCCACTTAAAACTTGTTTAAAACATACAATGAGCTCAAGATCGACCCTTACCTCTTGAAGATCGAGAGAGAGACAACCTAAACTTGGAAACCAAAGGAAAAGAGCTCCTGAGTCTTCCAAGCCTCAAAACTTCCTTAAATGCTCAAAATCTTCAAAACAAAGTAAAAACTCATGAAAATCGTGAAAGATTTGAAGAAAAGGACTCAAAATCGGCGAGGGACGGCGGAGAACTCACCTTGGCCAAAAATGGGGAGAAAAGCTCGCCCATTCGGACAAGGGGACCCTTTTATAGGTGGCTGGCCAAGCCACTTTCGGGGGCCTAACGTGCCTCCGCATGCATGCCATGTTCGGCAGCCGAACTTGAGGTTCGGCGGTCGAACCTGGACTTCCCTCACTTATGCCTTCGGGGGCCTAAAGTACTCCCGAAGCACATGCATGTTCGGTGGCCGAACTTCAGGTTCGGCGGCCGAACCTGAGTCTTCCTCCAAGGTCTATTTCAACCAAAACTCATTTTTCTTCTTACTTAAAATCATCAAATACATTAAAACATTTTATAAAAACATGATGTTACCCCTTCTAGAGGTCTCTGACATCCGAGATTCCACCGGACGGTAGGAATTCCGATACCGGAGTCTAGCTGGGTATTACAGTGCAACACTTCTGAACTTGACCAAACAACGTGGAGATGGTTGAAATCAATAGACAACCTGTTGCCCATGCTGAACCTACTGTCTATGATGAATTAATACCAGAAAATCCAGCAATGAGGGCACCAATGCCAAGAGAAAGAACACTGAGAGAGTTGGCAGCCCCTATAGGTGATCAAGTACCTCTCTACATCACCTATCCACCATTGACAGTCCCTTTTGAGGTCAAAACAGGTTTGATACACCTACTACCTAAATTTAAAGGTTTGGAGAATGAGAATCCACATAAGCACTTGAAAGAATTTCACATTGTATGTTCATCCATGAGGCCGCAACTGAAGAGCATGTAAAACTGAGAGCATTCCCATTCTCACTTGATAATTATGCCAAAGATTGGTTGTTTTACTTACCACCTGGATCAATCACTTCTTGGGATGGTATGGTAAGAGCTTTTCTGAATAAATATTTCCCAACTTCTAAAGCCATAGGCATAAGAAGAGAGATAAGTGGCATTAAGCAAAAAGAAACTGAAGATTTGTATGATTATTGGGAAAGATTTAAGAGATTGTGCACAAGCTGTCCTCAACATGATATTTCAGATAAATCACTCATAGAATTCTTCTATGGAGGTTTGCTACCATCCCAAAGGAAATTCATTGATGTAGCATGTGGAGGTTCAATTGAAGGTAGAACACCTCAAGCAATCAGAGAGTTGATCTTAACACTTGCAGCACCATCTAGACTATATGGAGATGAAAAGCAGCTATGTAATACCCGGCTAGACTCCGGTATCGGAATTCCTATCGTCCGGTGGAATCTCGGATGTCGGAAACCTCTAGAAGGGTAAAATCATGTTTTTATAAAATGTTTTAATGTATTTGAAGGTTTTAAGTAAGAAGGAAATTGAGTTTTGAATGAAAAAGACTATGGAAGCATTTCCAGGTTCGGCCACTGAACCTCAAGTTCGACCGCCGAACATTGGATGGTTTAAGGGGGCAAGTTAGGCTTCCGAAAGAGGCAAAGGTTCGGCCGCCGAACTTGCATGAGTTTTGGAGGCACTTTGAGCAAAAGAGCAAGTTTTGAAGCTTGGAGACCAAAGAGTTGATTTCTCCCCATCTCCAAGCTAGGATCGTCTTTCCTCTCGATCTTCAAGAGGTAAGCTTAGATCCAACCTTCCCTGTATGTTTTAAAGAGGTTTTATGAAGATTTGTGGGGTAGAAATGCATGTTTAGGTTATTGTTGAGTTTATGGGTTTATGTTATGTTTATGAGCAATGTGGGTCGTATGTATATGTTTGATGTATTTTGGTTGGGGTTTAAGTTAGTTTGAGACTCCTATGTGCTTGTTGGCTTGAGTTTGCATGTTGTAGACAAGGTAAATGCATGTTGAATGAGTTGGGAGGCTTTTGTGCATGTTAGAGGCTGAGTTTCTGCCCTTGGGAAGAACTCAGGTTTGGCAGTCGAAGGCTCTTTCGGCTGCCAAACCTGCCTGTGGTAGCATGTATCGGCTGCCGAACCCTGCCCCCGATAGTAGACTTTCGGCTCTGGAAGGGAGTTTCGGCCGCCGAAGGTGCCGCCGAACATGCATGAGTTTCATCTCTGGAGGGAACCTTCGGCTGCCGAAAGTGCCGCCGAAGGTGCATGACTTTCGGCTTTGGAGGGACTTTCGGCCGCCGAACCTGCCGCCGAAAGTGCCCTGTTCAGCCTTCTTTTGCATGATTTATGTGATTGTTTTATGGTGTTTTAGGGGATTTTTGGGGAGTATTTTAGAGTCATGTTCATGTATGGTTGGTCCCTCATTTAAGTCCACCTGTGTAGGTTCGGACCCGAGGAACCGAGGACCCCAGCAGTGAGTCAGCTGCTTCAGTGTCTTGTCAGAGCTAGCCAAAGGTGAGTGGAATAAACTTTATGTTTAAAGTAAATGAATTTTGAGCATGATACATGCATGACGTATGCCATGAGATATTCTAGGTTGTTTGCATTAGAATTCATGAATATGTTGCGTTGCATAATTTGATGATGATGCGGATGGATGTTGAATGACCCTTTAGTCCTCGTATGTTATGGTATGATGATGATACGGTATGGATAGCCAGTGAGGCCCATTCGACGCCCCTGGCACTATGTTAAGAGAAAGACCAGTGAGGCCCATTCGACACCCCTGGCACTATGGAATGTTATGCTATGTTATGTTATGTTAAGAGAAAGACTAGTGAGGCCCATTCGACGCCCCTGGCATGATTGGACTATGTAGAGAACTATTGGTGACAAGTCCATCCTTGATGTGATTTGTTTGTGATGTGACGCATTCCATGAAAGCATGAATGTTAATATGATGTTTTATGTTATTCTGCTCACTGGGCTCTAGTAGCTCACCCCACTCCCTTAATCCCCCAGGTTTGCAGGTACGGGATAGACCAGGAGGTCAGCTAGAGTAAAGTCATGGTCATGTAATAGCTAGTGGTGGACATGATAAATATTGAAATGTAATGTATAGTTCAGTAATGTAATGAATAGTATTTGACAGTTATGTAAAGTAATGATTGTATTGAGGATAGAATTGTGCTTGACCCTAGCATGTTGTTAATTCCTTTTTGGTTACATGATCTTTTAATGAAATGTTTTATGATGTTATGTGAACCAAACTTAATAAATGTTATGTTACCCCATTGGAGCAATTGATGAGGACTCTAGTGTGGGGTTGATGATTATGTATATGATTAGTGCATGCACAGGTTGAGTTTGGTGAATGAATGAAAAGAAAATTTCAAAATTTTTATGTATGTGTTGATCATGTATGGGATTAAACAGGTATGCAGGATGAATGTTTGGCTTGCTACGGGTCCCGGCGGCCTTAAGCCGATCTGGATTCTAGCGCCGGTAGCGGTCCGATTTCCGGGTCGTTACAGATTGGTATCAGAGCCCTAGGTTTATATGGTCGGACCTATAGAGAGTGTCGGGCTCATAGATGTTCTAGAAGGTCAAGCACAATAGGAAAATCATGTCCACTAGGATAAGATGTAGAGTTCTGTCTTGAATGATGATGTGAAATGCCATGATTATATGCATGTGCATTAATGATATGCTATGTATGTGACGTATGTGATGCGGGTTCATGTGTTTGCACATGAACCATTTGATGCTAATGTTTAGGTGGTGGGTGTTGTTTTTCAGTAAGCAAGATGAGAGGAACTCGTCGATCTGCACGATTGACTGGAGTACCACCCCAGGACGAGGGCACGGATGCCCGTCCTCCAGCATTGCCCAGGGCAATGTCCTGCAGGTCTAGCAGAGAGAGAACATCAAGGGACCCTAGAAGGTCTTTTGATGTGAGTAGAAGGGGGACAGTGCAAGGAGGAATGTCAGAGGATGTAGGGGATGATATGGATGTGGACCAGAGGAGAGATGGTAGTCTTGGAGTGAGTATGTTGGAAGAGGGCATGGGAGAGTCCCAAGGAGGCACTCAGGCCTCGGGATTTGTTCAGCCACCCCAGTACCCACCCTTTTCACAGAATCCCGGGTATTCGATGGGAGGTACATCGGATTACCCCAGCTTTAGCCCTTACCACTCACACATGCCATACCCACCCTTCTACCTACCATACCCACAGTACCCTATGTACCCACCCCCATCTTTCTACCCAGGTACAACAAATCCTACCCCAGGGGATGTTGCACCTCCTCCACTACCAGCAGCACCTACTGTCCCAGAAACCTAAGTACCAAAACCTAGCTCATCTGGAGGGAGCAAGGTCAAGATGACCAACTACATGAAGCTGGGTGCTCCCTAGTATGAAACCGGTTATGACCCATTTGTGTACCTTGAGAGGGTCAGAATGATTACAGATGAGATAGGAGCTGATGACAGTAGAGCCATTCAGATGGCTGGGTTCACACTGAAATGCAAGAAGGCTCGAGAGTGGTTTAAAAACTATGTGAACCCGAGGTTGGACAGCCTATCATGGGAGGAGTTTGCAAATGAGTTTGCAAGATGGGCTTTCCCTGACAGTTCAAGGGAGCTGAAGATGATTGAATTTGAACAGTTGAGGCAGACAGATGAGATGAGTGTGGATGAGTACACAGACAGATTCTTGGAGTTGTTGCCGTTTGCCGGGCAAAATCTGGACACATATCAGAAGAAGTCAAGGAGGTATATCATGAGGCTCCATTCCAGGTATTCCTCCTTGATCCAGTCAGCAGAGAGGGAGAGTTTCCATGCCATAGTGGATATGGCTCGGAGAATGGAGGCTAGTGCAATCAATGAAGGGAAAGTTAAGCAGTCAGTGGCATAGCCTTCTGGTTCCAAGACCCCAGGTGGGGGGAGGTTAGACCCTTCATCTTTGAGTTCAGGCAGTAAGAGGTGGGGCAGTACCACCAAAAAGTCAAAGAAGAACAAGTTCTGGAACAAGATCAAGTCAGGTCTGGGATTAGGAAGTGGCTCGAGCTCAGGTGCAGATAATGCAGTATGTATGAAGTGTGGGAAGCCGCACAAAGGAGTATGTCGATTTGGGACGACAGCCTGCTTCAGATGTGGGCAGGAGGGACACATGGCTCGGGAGTGTCCTAGAGCAGATTTTGTGGCACAGTCTCAGCAGACAGCTTCTGGTAGTCTAGCTCAGCCGGCAGCTCCAGCCGCGACTCAGGCTAGTGGCAGAGGCAGAGGGAGAGGGGCAGCCTCTTCTTCAACGGGTTTCAGGGGTGAAGGTCCATCAGCTCCAGCACGGATCTTCACCATGACTCAGCAGGAGGCAAATGCATCAAACACAGTGGTGTCAGGTAATCTCATCATTGGTTGTTCTGATGTTTATGCCTTAATGGACCCTGGTACATCGCATTCTTTTATTGCTCCGAGAGCCGTCGAGAGGTTGGGGTTGATGGTCTCTGGGTTAGTGTGTGCCCTATAGGTCAGTGGACCCAAATGTGACCCGTCAGTGGCAGAGTCAGTCTGCCAGTGTAGTCCAGTTTTTGTGGAGGGAAGATGCCTTTCTGCCGACCTTGTGGTTCTAGATTTGACAGATTTTGACGTCATTCTAGGGATGGATTGGCTATCTACCCATGGTGCTACCTTGGACTGCAGAGACAAGGTAGTCAGGTTCAGATGTCAGGATGGGTCAGAGGTTGTCTTCAGAGGAGACAGGAGGGGTACACCTAGAGGTTTGATATTAGCCCTACAGGCTCGTAGGCTGCTTAGGAGGGGTTGTCAGGGTTTTCTAGCTCATGTGAGAGAGCTGGATAGTCATGTCAGAGAGCCCGCCTCGGTGCCCATGGTCAGTGAGTTTTTAGATGTGTTCCCAGACGAGCTGTCAGGTTTACCACCTGCTAGGGAGATAGAGTTCGAAATTGAGTTGATGCCTGGAACTAGACCGATCTCTATCCCTCCCTACAGGATGGCGCTAGCAGAATTGAAGGAGGTTAAAGAGCAGTTGCAAGAATTCGTAGATAAGGGCTTCATCCGGTCCGGCCGAGTACCTCACCTTGGGATGCTCCAGTGCTATTTGTGAAAAAGAAAGATGGATCCCTTGACTTTGTATCGACTACAGGCAGTTGAACAAGGTCACTACCAAGAATAAGTACCCGTTGCCGAGGATCGACGATCTATTCGACCAGCTAGCAGGAGCAGGTTGTTTCTCCAAAATAGATCCGAGATTTGGGTATCATCAGCTGAGGATAAGAGAAGAAGATGTATCGAAGACAACATTCAGGACCAGATATTGGCACTATGAGTTCCTTGTGATGCCGTTTGGGTTAACCAATGCCCCTGCAGCATTCATGGATCTCATGAACAGAGTGTTTAGCCAGTACCTGGATCACTTTGTTATTGTCTTCATAGATGATATCTTAGTGTATTCCAGGAATGCAGAGGAGCATGCCCATCATCTGAGGTTGGTTTTGCAGACCTTAAGGGAACACGGCTTGTATGCCAAGTTCTCCAAGTGTGAGTTCTGGCTGAGGAGCATTTCATTCTTGGGGCATGTGGTGTCAGAAAATGGAATCGAGGTAGACCCTAAGAAAGTGGAGGCTGTAGCTAACTGGCCTAGACCCACTACAGTGACAGAGATCAAGAGCTTCTTGGGTTTGGCAGGTTACTATAAGAGGTTCGTTCAGGACTTCTCTAAGATTGCAGCTCCTATGACTAGACTGACTAAGAAGAACCAGAGGTTTGTGTGGACCGACCAGTGTGAGGAGAGCTTTGAGGAGCTAAAGAAGAGGTTGACCTCAGCACCAGTGTTAGCTCTGCTAACGAGTAATGAAGACTTCACGGTTTTATGTGATGCGTCCCGTGTGGGACTAGGTTGTGTGCTGATGCAGAACGAAGGGGTGATTGCTTATGCTTCTAGGCAGCTGAAGAAGCACGAGTTGAATTACCCTACACATGACCTAGAGATGGCAGCGGTGATCTTTGCACTCAAGATGTGGAGGCATTACCTTTATGGGGTAAAATGTGAGATCTTCACAGATCATAAGAGCCTGCAGTACATCTTGAGTCAGAGAAAGCTGAATTTGAGGCAGAGAAGATAGGTAGAACTGCTCAGTGACTATGATTGCAGAATTCAGTACCATCCGGGTAAGGCGAATGTTGTGGCAGACGCCTTAAGCCGAAAATCACTTGGCAGTTTGTCCTATATTTCAGCAAAGAGGAGGCCAGTAGTGAGGGAGTTCTTCGAGCTCATCATTGAAGGTTTGCAGTTGGAGTTGTCTGGTACAGGTGCTTTGATAGCCCAGATGAGAGTAACACCTGCGTTTCTGGAGTAGGTGGCTCAGAAACAGCATGAGGACCAAGAGTTAGTGAAGATTGCCAGGACTGTTCAGTCAGGCAAGAATGAAGAGTTCAGGTTTGACAGCAAGGGGATCCTCCGCTATGGGAATAGATTGTGTGTACCAGATGACGTGGGACTGAAGGGAGACATTATGAGAGAAGCTCATAATGCCAGATATAGTGTTCACCTGGGAGCTACCAAAATGTATCAAGATCTGAAGAGAGTGTATTGGTGGCTAGCTATGAAAAGAGAAGTGGCACAGTTTGTGTCAGCCTGCGAAATATGTCAGAGGGTGAAGCTGGAACATCAGAAGCCGGTTGGAATGCTTAACCCACTACCTATTCTAGAGTGGAAATGGGAGAATATAGCTATGGACTTCGTGGTGGGGCTACCGGCAGCGTCCAACAGATTGGACTCCATATGGGTGATTGTGGACAGACTGACCAAATCTGCTCACTTCATCCCTGTCAGGAGTGGCTATTTTGTGGACAAGTTGGCACAGGTGTATGTAGATGAGGTTATCAGGTTGCATGGGGTTCCTGTTTCAATAGTGTCTGATAGAGGACCCCAGTTCACCTCCAGGTTTTGGCGGAGTCTGCAGAACGCTATGGGTACCAGGTTGGATTTTAGCACTGCTTTCCATCCTCAGACGGACGGACAATCAGAGAGGACCATCCAGACAATAGAGGATATGCACAGAATGTGTGTGCTGGATTTTGGCGGTTCTTGGAGGCAGCATCTACCTCTGATGGAGTTTGCCTACAATAACAGCCATCATGCTAGCATAGGGATGGCTCCATATGAGGCTTTGTATGGAAGGAAGTGCAGGTCACCGGTTTGCTGGGAAGAAGTTGGAGAAAAGGCCTTGGCAGGGCCTGAGCTTGTAGAGATCACCAGCAGAATGGTGCCCATAATCAGAGAAAGGATCAAGACTGCTGTGAGCAGGCAGAAAAGTTATGCAGACATCCGCAGAAGGCAAGTGGAATTTCAGGAGGGGGATGTGGTATTGCTCAAAGTGTCTCCAATGAAAGGGGTGATTCGGTCCGGGAAGAAAGGTAAGCTAGCTCCACGGTACATCGGACCCTTTGAAATCTTGCAAAAGGTCGAAAATGTATCGTATAAGCTGGATTTACCTACTTCAATGGAAAGAATCCATCCGGTTTTCCATGTTTCCATGTTAAGAAAGTTCGTGTCAGATCCAGGCAAGGTTCTTAGTGAGCCTGATGTGGAGATCCAAGAAGATCTCACCTATGACCCCAGTTCACCTCCAGGTTTTGGCGGAGTCTGCAGAACGCTATGGGTACTAGGTTGGATTTTAGCACTGCTTTCCATCCTCAGACGGACGGACAATCAGAGAGGACCATCCAGACAATAGAGGATATGCACAGAATGTGTGTGCTGGATTTTGGCGGTTCTTGGAGGCAGCATCTACCTCTGATGGAGTTTGCCTACAATAACAGCCATCATGCTAGCATAGGGATGGCTCCATATGAGGCTTTGTATGGAAGGAAGTGCAGGTCACCGGTTTGCTGGGAAGAAGTTGGAGAAAAGGCCTTGGCAGGGCCTAAGCTTGTAGAGATCACCAGCAGAGTGGTGCCCATAATCAGAGAAAGGATCAAGACTGCTGTGAGCAGGCAGAAAAGTTATGCAGACATCCGCAGAAGGCAAGTGGAATTTCAGGAGGGGGATGTGGTATTGCTCAAAGTGTCTCCAATGAAAGGGGTGATTCGGTCCGGGAAGAAAGGTAAGCTAGCTCCACGGTACATCGGACCCTTTGAAATCTTGCAAAAGGTCGAAAATGTATCGTATAAGCTGGATTTACCTACTTCAATGGAATGAATCCATCCGGTTTTCCATGTTTCCATGTTAAGAAAGTTCGTGTCAGATCCAGGCAAGGTTCTTAGTGAGCCTGATGTGGAGATCTAAGAAGATCTCACCTCTGTTGAGCAGCCAGTACGGATCCTAGACACCCAAATTAGGAAGCTAAGGAATAAGGAAATCCCGATGGTGAAAGTCCTTTGGAATCACCACAACATCGAAGAGTGTACCTGGGAGACACGGGAGTCCATGCTCCAGCAATATCCTCATCTCTTCTAAGGTGAGTTTTTGTACTTTGTATGTATGTTCATGTTTTATGTTATGCATGTTTGTTTGGTGAACATTCGGGGATGAATGTTCTTCAGGGGGGAAGAATGTAATACCCGGCTAAACTCCGATATCAGAATTCCTACCGTCCGGTGGAATCTCGGATGTCGGAAACCTCTAGAAGGGTAAAATCATGTTTTTATAAAATGTTTTAATGTATTTGATGGTTTTAAGTAAGAAGGAAATTGAGTTTTGAATGAAAAAGACTATGGAAGCATTTCCAGGTTCGGCCGCCGAACCTCAAGTTCGGCTACCGAACATTGGATGGTTTAAGGGGGCAAGTTAGGCTTCCAAAAGAGGCAAAGATTCGGCCGCCGAACCTCATGTTCGGCCGCCGAACTTGCATGAGTTTTGGAGGCACTTTAGGCTGCCGAAAGGTGGTCTGGCAGCCCCTATAAAAAGGCTCCATGGCCGAAATGGGCGAGCTTTCTCCCCATTTTCGGCCAACGTGAGTCCATGCTCTCCCATGGTCGTTTTTGATGTTTTTCCTTCGATCTTTCATGTTTTAACAAGTTTTATCTTGGTTTGAAGATATTTGAGCAAAAGAGCAAGTTTTGAAGCTTAGAGACCAAAGAGTTGATTTCTCCCCATCTCCAAGCTA
Source organism: Manihot esculenta (assembly GCF_001659605.2). NCBI lineage: Eukaryota > Viridiplantae > Streptophyta > Magnoliopsida > Malpighiales > Euphorbiaceae > Manihot > Manihot esculenta. The sequence continues at coordinate 17,769,205 of NC_035177.2, read as the reverse complement.
GGATCGTCTTTCCTCTCGATCTTCAAGAGATAAGCTTAGATCCAACCTTTCCTGTATGTTTTAAAGAAGTTTTATGAAGATTTGTGGGGTAAAAATGCATGTTTAGGTTATTGTTGAGTTTATGGGTTTATGTTATGTTTATGAGCAATGTGGGTAGTATGTATATGTTTGATATATTTTGGTTGGGGTTTAAGTTAGTTTGAGACCCCTATGTGCTTGTTGGCTTGAGTTTGCATGTTGTAGACTAGGTAAATGCATGTTGAATGAGTTGGGAGGCTTTGCATGTTAGAGGCTGAGTTTCTGCCCTTGGGAAGAACTCAGGTTCGGCAGCCGAAGGCTCTTTCGGTCGCCAAACCTGTCTGTGGTAGCATGTATCGGCTGCCGAACCCTGCCCCCGAAAGTGGACTTTTGGCTCTGGAAGGGAGTTTCGGCCGCCGAAGGTGCCGCCGAACATGCATGAGTTTCGTCTCTGGAGGGAACCTTCGGCCGCCGAAAGTGCCGCCGAAGGTGCATGACTTTCGGCTCTGGAGGGACTTTCGGCTGCCGAACCTGCCGCCGAAAGTGCCCTGTTCAGCCTTCTTTTGCATGATTTATGTGATTGTTTTATGGTGTTTTAGGGGGTTTTTGGGGAGTATTTTAGAGTCATGTTCATGTATGGTTGGTCCCTCATTTAAGTCCACCTGTGTAGGTTCGGACCCGAGGAACCGAGGACCCCAGCAGTGAGTCAGCTGCTTCAGTGTCTTGTCAGAGCTAGCCAGAGGTGAGTGGAATAAACTTTATGTTTAAACTAAATGAATTTTGCGCATGATACATGCATCACGTATGCCATGAGATATTCTAGGTTGTTTGCATTAGAATTCACGAATATGTTGCATTGCATAATTTGATGATGATGCGGATGGATGTTGAATGACCCTTTAGTCCTCGTATGTTATGGTATGATGATGATACGGTATGGATAGCCAGTGAGGCCCATTCGACGCCCCTGACACTATGTTAAGAGAAAGACCAGTGAGGCCCATTCGACGCCCCTGGCACGATTGGACTATGTAGAGGACTATTGGTGACAAGTCCATCCTTGATGTGATTTGTTTGTGATGTGACGCATTCCATGAAAGCATGAATGTTAATATGATGTTTTATGTTATTCTGCTCACTGGGCTCTAGTAGCTCACCCCACTCCCTTAATCCCCCAGGTTTGCAGGTACGGGATAGACCAGGAGGTCAGCTAGAGTAAAGTCATGGTCATGTAATAGCTAGTGGTGGACATGATAAATATTGAAATGTAATGTATAGTTCAGTAATGTAATGAATAGTATTAGACAGTTATATAAAGTAATGATTGTATTGAGGATAGAATTGTGCTTGACCCTAGTATGTGTATGTTGTTAATTCCTTTTTGGTTACATGATCTTTTAATGAAATGTTTTATGATGTTATGTAAACCAAACTTAATAAATGTTATGTTACCCCATTGGAGCAATTGATGAGGACTCCAGTGTGGGGTTGATGATTATGTATATGATTAGTGCATGCACAGGTTGAGTTTGGTGAATGAATGAAAAGAAAAGTTTAAAATTTTTATGTATGTGTTGATCATGTATGGGATTAAACAGGTATGCAGGATGAATGTTTGGCTTGCTACGGGTCCCGGCGGCCTTAAGCCGATCTGGATCCTAGCGCCGGTAGCGGTCCGGTTTCTGGGTCGTTACAAGCTGCAAAGAGGAGTCAATGAGGTAAGTACATCTGTTCTCACTTCTCGAATTTTTGAACTAACCTCTGCTGTGAAAAGTCTTGTCGTAGGTCAAGCCCAACAAGCTCAACAATTTCGGCAATCCAGACCATGTGGGATATGTGCACATGTAGGACACCCAACTGATCAATGTCCTACACTTCAAGAGGATGACCAGCAAGTAAATGCAATTGGAGGATTCAATAGCCATCTAAGACATGATTCCTACTCTAATACTTACAATCCAGGTTGGAGGGACCATCCGAACTTCAGCTATGCAAGGGCTAACAACTACTAAAATTATCAAAGAAATCAACCCCAACCAGCACCTCCAAGTTCCAATATGCACCTTGAGGAGATGATGAAGACATTGGCAAATTCTGTGCAAAGTCTCCAACAGCAGATGGGTCAAATAGCCACCTCAGTGAGCAAGCTTGAATACCAAGGTAAGTTACCTTCCCAAACCGAGGCTAATCCTAGTCAAAATGTAAGTGCTATCATGTTAAGAAGTGGGAAAGAGCTTCAAGATGTCAAGGCTGATGATGGAAGTTCACAAGTGCAAGGACAAGCTACTGAAGAAAAACAGCTAGAAAACTGTTTGTCCAAACAAACTGGTCAAACAGAACCAGTACACTAGCAGAATACAAATTAGCAAGTAAGTTTCAAGATTCCACCTCCCTTTCCAAAAAGGTTTGAAAAATCAGAAAAGAAAAAGAAGAAAGAGAGATCCTTGAAACCTTCAGGAAAGTGGAGATCAACATACCCTTGCTAGATGCTGTGAAACAAATTCCCAGGTATGGAAAATTTTTGAAAGAACTGTGCACTAACCGCAGAAAGTTTGCTGAGAAAGAAAAGGTAAGTGTAGGTGAAGTTGTGATAGCTGTCATAAAGAGAGAACTCCCAGCCAAGTGTAAAGATAAAGGGATGTTTTCTGTTTCTTGTAAAATTGGCAATGTGGGCATCAAAAAGGTCATGTGTGACTTAGGTGCATCAATTAATGTTATGCCTCTTTCTATTTATAATTCTTTGAATGCAGGTGCACTGAAAAACACTAGAGTGGTCATTCAACCGACTGACAGATCTGTAGTATATCCAAAAGGAGTTCTAGAAGATGTTCTAGTGCAATTAGATCAACTTTTCTTTCTAGCAGATTTCTATGTGATTGATATGAAGGAAGACAATAGCAACACTACTTCAGACATCCTACTTGGTCGACCTTTCTTGAGCACAGCCAGAACTAAGATAGATGTGCATCATGGCACATTGACCATGGAATTTGAAGGGGATGTAATAAAATTTAATGTTTATGATGCTATGAAATATCCCTATGACATGTTCCCCGTTTATAGTTTAGATATCATTGATTGTTTGAGCTAAGAAGTTTTTGATATGAATCAAGATGATATGCTAAACAATGACTTTTGCAGGGAGGCTAGCCAGAAAGATGAAGGAGGCCAAAAAGAGCCAAAACTGAAAGCAACAGTCTGCTGCATTCAGCAGATGGACTGTGACCAAGCACAGACTGACCATGCGCACAAGGAACAAGTGGAAGTCAAATCGCCCAAAGCAAAGGAGCATGCGGAACACTGTCTGCCCAAGCCACCAGATAAGGCAGAATCTTGTTTGCCCAAACAGAAGCCCCCCATGCGTCAACTTCCAGAATCTGAAGAAAGTGAGAATGACTCCTATGAACATATCTTCCATGCCCAAACTGATGAACCATGGTATGCAGACAAAATAAAGAAGAGTGCAAGACACGATGTTTGGGACGAACCATATCTGAAACCATACTATGAAGGGTTCACAGTGCAAGTAGTGGAAGGAGGTCCACTGAATCATCCTCCTCAGCTTGCTTAGTGGATCGCACCACACAAACCACACCAGGAGAGTACTCAGTTTCCTTTGAACTTTAATATTTCCAATACATTGAGGACAAGGAATGAATTAGGTGTGGGGGTGCATATCTCTGAATTTACTTTTAAGTCTTCCATTTTTGCTTTAATTTTTAGTTTGGATTGCCACAGTTTGAATTTTTTTTTCATTTTTTGTTATTTTTGCTTTTATTGCACACACATGTAGCCACAGTTTTTTATTTAGTTTTGTTTTGGTTTGCTTTACTTAAACACATAGGCTATGTTGAAAGAGCTTTCTTTCCATGACCTCATTGATGTGATGACTCTTTAAACCTAAGTTGAATCAATTGCAGTGAGTTGTATTCTTTTTTGGGAATTTCCTTTTGAATTGAATCTTTGAGCTTGCCATGGTGAAAAATATATGATATTACTCATTAGAGAGAATAATAAATTGAAAGATGTGTGATAAACTTAATATGACTTATTTTAGCAATTGGTGTTGATTTGCCCTCTTCATTGAGGAAAAGAAATTTAGCAAAGGCAAAGACTTCAAAAGCACAAATTAAAAACTGTTCCAATGGTCAAAAGACTATGAACAGAGCTAGTAGTCACTTGGACAGGTGACCAACTGAGTAACTGGGGGTGGGTATCACAAATATGTACCTTCACGTCAAAAGGTTGGTAACTTTTTCAAGCAAGAATAAAGTGCAAAAGGCTGAATAAAGTGCTTCAAGTAAGGGCAAGTCACTCCGAGAACTAGAAAAAGTCCTAACTGAACAAGAATATGTGCATGTATAATCTCTCTCTTGAGGAAAACAAATACTAGCCATGGTAGGTAAAGGAAGACAAGGAAGGAAGGAGAGTAACCTTGGTGCATACACTCTTCACTGCAATGCTTCAAAATAGGGGTCTAGGGTAAGAGCTTAAGTGGAAATAAAGGATCAAGTAGCAAAGAGAGCTTGTTTGACTAAGTTTATTTGCTTAAGGACAAGGAAAAGGTTAGGTGTGGGGGTATTTGATCAGTCCAATTTAGACCATTTTATTATGATGTTATTAATGTTAATTTACACATTTTCTGCCTAATTTTGTGGTTTTGATCTTATTTTGCAGAAAATAGTGTAAAGAGGTAATTTGGTGAAAATGCTCTCAAAACTGCCTAAAATAGGATAAAGGAGAACAAGCATACTTGCACAAGCCAAGTTGCAACTGAAGAGGAGATAAATAAGGAAAGTACATTCAGCAAAGTAATTTGAAATTCAAATTTCAAATCTTCAAGAAGCCTCTCCCTTATTGAGGAAGCCAAATCTCAAGAAGATGCTCTTACCTACCAAGGATTCAAAAATCAAATTTCAAAAGGAGAACATTCAAAATTCAAAACTCAAAATTCAGCATTCAATTCAGCTTATTCAGAAAGCCAAAGAAGATACTTGCCTCCCAAGTCTTCAACATTCAAAATTCAAAATTCAAAAGAAGGCTCCATCTCATCAAAGGCAAACTTAGGCAGCAAGGTAATCTAGGGCAACACCTTCACATATAAAAGAATCACAAAGGAGCCGCCCCACATCTTGGTTCTTCTCCTCCAACAAGTGGCCGAACGCCTCTTCCTTCTCCAAGCCAAGCCGCCGGCCGGTTCTTCCTTCTTCTCTTTCTTTTTGAGTTTTGTTTTAGCCATGAGTGGCTGAAACTCTTTTTTTCTAGTTGAAGATTAGGTGAAACTTTAGTTGTTTTATGGATTGGGAGATCTGAACATACATTGTTTATCTTTTGTTTTACAATATTTATGCAATTTCATGCTTAATTCCATTGTTGCTTTGTGGTTTAGATCAATAGGGCCAATTGATTCTTGATTGCAAGGTAATAATTTGTTAGTTTGGATAGTTTTAAGTCCGTAATTGCTTGACTTATTCAAACACAAGTAACTCTTTATGTAAAAACTAAGGAAATTGGATGATCTAGCAATATCACCATACGTTTGGGTAGCTAGAATTAGGTCTCTCTATTTCTTAATGCAATTGACAGTTGTTAGATGCCAAAGGCCCAAGGACGTTCCTTGGCAACTTGTTGATTAGTGATTAGTTAGAGGACGTTCCCTAATTAATTTATGCTTAAGGAAGGATATGGTAGTGAGAAGCGTCTTCCACCTCCATAACTAATTTATTGAATCAAACAAAGGAACCTAAGTGTCAATGATCAATCCTAAGAACTGAAGTGGATCCAATTCTTCAACTAGAGTTTTTCTCATTATTGAATTTCTTTACTTTAATTATTTGCTTTACTTTATTGCTTTCAGTATTAGTTTAATTCAATCAATCTCAAAACCCCCTTTTTATTTTACTTTCAGTTTGTTTACTTGGTCTTGATAAGGAAAATAGGTAAGCATCAATTCCCTATGAATTCGATCCTTTTGCCACTATCTACAGTTGTTGTAACATCCTCAAACCCATAGCTAGAGTAGTGCCATCATTAGGTATGAGTTAGGCTATTTCACTACTAGAATAAGTGGCATTAGGGAAGGTGCTAGCTTAACTCTAATTTGCTAATAACTGAATCATAGAAAACTCAAATAAAGAAACGGACATATCCAGAAATGAAGTAGATAGTGTCATTAGCGAGTCGAGAACGAGTCACTTTCGGGAGGTGCTTAGAGTTTCTTGACGTGCTTGCTTGAGATGCTTATTTAAATCCGTCATGCGTGCTCAAGTGAAAAGGACTTCTAAAGGCTAAATGTATAGTTTAGTAGGTCAGTCTATGATTATTGAAAGTTTGAAAACTAAATTGAAACATGGTAAAGAGTTTAATAGGTCAAAGTATAAATATGGAAAGTTAAAAGATGATGTGTCACCTAATTATGCATGAAAGAATGACAAAGCAAAATAGAAAAATGGGTTGTCATCTTCTTTCATTCAAGTTGTCGTAGGTCATCCATTTTCAAAGAAGAAAACTTTACTTTTCTTTCTCCCACCAAAACTAAGCCAAACTTCACCAAATCAACTTCTTCCTTTAACCAAAATTTACCCTAAGACCAAGAGCTAAAGGAACAGCCATATATTGAAAGAATTGAAGAAGAAAAGTTTAGGGTTCCATATACATCAAGCTTGAAAATCAAAGGTGAGCTTAGAAATATGTAGGAAATGGCATCTTCTCATTTCTTTATGCATGAATTATTATAAAGCTTTAATTTACATTTTATTCAATTCTTTCCTAAGATATAAATCTACCTAGGTGAAGGAACATCAAAGGGAAAGGAGATAGCTAGAGATTAGAAGAGAAAAAGAAAAGAAGAAATTCAAGAAAGGTTTGGTGTTTCTTTGATTTTCTGTTTTCCTTGAATTTTCTCATGGACATATGAAGTTGGAGATTGATTTTACTTGCTGGAACTGTTGCTTTGATTGTATAAATATGTTATATGAATGTTAAAATGGTGTTTGAAAGGCTTAGAGTAAAGAAACTTAACATGAGAGTTAAAAGTGCAAATCTGGCAGAATAGGTTTTAACAGGGCAGCTTGTATTAACAAGTTCATAACTTATTGTGTATTTATTCAAAGTAGACCTAAGATATACCAAATGAAAGCTAAGAAAAAGATCTAAAACTTTCATGAGTTGACCAAATTCTGAATCTGTAAGTAAGATGATGAAAATTTCAAGTGAACCTAAACTGGACACAGAGTTAGTGCATTCGGAACAGTGTATATTGATTATACCATCACTACTTATGTACTCAGTGAAATATATTAAGACCAGTGCCAAATGAATCTTAAGAAGTATACCTAAAATTTTTTAGAAGACACTTAAGCTTGAATATGTATGGAAATGCATGAAACTGATATGTTTTGTGATACCATAAACAAGTACCAATACTGGACTGCTTAAGATCTTATTGAGCAGCTTGTAAAGAAAAATTCATAACTTAAAGCTAGGATGATCAGAATTTCATGAATTATATCTTGTTGGAAAGATAAGCCATATATGTACATTTCATATGAAGAAACTGAAGTCAAATTGTAACTCTAAACTACTTAAAAAGTTTATGCAATATATGGCAGAATGCAGTCTTCTCAAATTGGAATGCTTTGTTGACAAAGTTTTGTACCATTTGCCATGCATTTCTCATCTTGTTAACTTTGACATATGATTTCTGTATTTTGGAAATAAATTCAAATAGCTTCAAATGATAAGCATTTACATTGAATTAATCATACTTGACCCTGGTAAACGTAATAGGAGTCGAGGTTAGCTTAAGGGTATGGCATGCCATATATATATATAGAGTTCGCAGTACTGCTACCGATACATGATCTATGTTTGAGGTTACATATCAGGTACCTCATAAGCATGGCCACAAAGCCCTGCTATTACAGTTTTGGCCTTTGAGCCTACCATTTGGCACCCTGTGCCTACCGTTATAACTCCTTATCTACCTAGTCGATCCTACTATGTGTTTATAAGGGCTGAGAATTTAATTAAGACTGATACTCGATTTTGAGAACTTATCACTGAATGTTAACATATCTGCATCTATGATATGCACTAAGCTATGGTGATTTGCTATTGATAGAAAATGTGCAATAAAGGAAAAAGAAGATGTTTTTATCGAATATGAAGAAAATTCTTATCGTGCACAAGTATACATATGGCACTCATATTTTATACTTAGAAGTTGACAAGTATACTTTGTATCATGTTACCAACATTTGACTCGCTTGTAATTGTTTACCTGATTATCTGTATACGTGAACTTGTTTGCTCTATTTTGTTATTTGTTTGCTATCACCCACTGAGCATTAGCTCAGCATGTTGGTTTTTACCTCACGCAGTGATAGAGCATATTTTAGCCCATATTATCATGATCTTATTGATGTTTATTTGCACCTATTCTACCTAATTTTGTGGTTTTAATCATGTTTTACAAGTATTAGGTGTAAAGAAACAATCTGGAGAAAATGCTCTTAAAAATGCCAAAAAGTGCCAAAAACAGAAAAGCCACTTTCGGAAGCCGAAAGTAAAGTTCGGAAGCCGAAACTCCACCACCTTCGGAAGCACCTTCGGAAGCCGAAAGTCACCCACTTTCGAAAGCACTTCGGAAGCCGAAAGTCCCCCCCAGATCCCAAACTCCACCACCTTTGGCGGCACCTTCGGTCGCCGAACCTTCGCTCCAGAGCCGAAAGTCCAGCCTTCGAAACTAAACTTAGGCGGCCGAAAGTGCCCCCGAACAGCCTCCTCCTTGTCCAATAAGCCAAATCTTAGAGATCACATGTTTCCCACTTTATGCCATGCACATTTAATATTCAAATCAAGGCTCCACCTTCCTCTTTAGTGCATGAATAATGTGAAGAAGGCTTCTTGGATACACCTTGGGCAACAACAAAGACCAAAAAGTCCTTGCAACTCCTTCACATGCACATATTGGACCAAGGGCACTTTGGGCAGCCTCCAAAAGATGCATGGGCATCCAAGAAACCCTAGGCAGCCTTCCAAGACCTATTTAAAGGCCCTAAGAAGACATGAAGAGGCAGATTTTCATACATACAACTCCTTTAAGGCTCTCCAAGGCTTCTCCCCTTTGGTTCTTCATCTTCTTGCTTTCTTTTCTTTTACTTTCTGTTTTGTTCAGCCATGAGTGGCTGGAACCCCTAATTCTAGTTGAAGTTTGGTTAAAACTATGGTTGTTTAAAGGGTTGTGAGATCTGAACATAAAGTGTTTGCTTTTGATTAGTTCAATATTCATGCAATTGTGTTCTTAATTCTAAGATTGCTTTGTTGTTTTGATCAAATTGACCACTTGATTCTTGATTGCAAAGTTAATTGATTGTTAGTTGGGATATTTGTTAGTCCGTAATTGCTGGAAATATTCTGACCTAAGAACACTTGGTGTAAAAACTAAGGAATTGCATGATCTAGCAACATCTCATGCGTTTGAGTAGCTAGGGCTGGATCTCTCTCATTCTTTATGCAATTGACAATTGTTTTGATGCCTAAGGCCCAAGGACATTCCTTGGCAATTTGTTAATTAGTAATTGATTAGAGGACGTTCCCTAATTGATTTAATCATAAGGAGGGACATGGTGGTGAGAAGCGTCTTCCACCTCCATAACTAATCTATTGAATGAATCAAGAAAACCTAAGTTTCAATGATCAACCCAAACAACCAAAGTGGATCCATATCTTCAACTAGACTTTTCTCATATTGATTTCTTCTTTTATTTTGATTACTTGCTGTTTTAATTGCTTTCAATAGTTGTTAGTCAAATCAATCTCAAAACTCCCTTTTTACTTTATTGCACTTTACTTTTGCTCTACTTGCTTTCAATTGTGCTTTCAGTTGATTTTGATTGATCTTGTTTGGGAAAAATAGATAAGTACTCAATTCTCTGTGGATTCGATCCTTTACCACTATCTACAGTTGTAAGATTGTTGATAACCGTAGAGGTTATTTTTGACCGGCTTCGACAACCGCGAGTCAAAAATTGGTGCCTTTGCCAGGGAATTGATTTAACTTGTTTATTTTCTTTCATGACTAGATCTGAACACAGGGACACTCTGCCCTTTGATCCGGAAATTGAACGCACTCTCAGAAGGCTAGGAAAGCAAGCCTCCAACGCAGAACCTTCTGCCCAACCTTCGGCCGCCAAACATCATCAACCTTCTGCCGCCGAACTTGCCTCACTCCAGCAACCGAATTTTGCACCAATGGCAGAACCAAATGCATAAGCTGTTGCCCCCAATGGACATGCTGTCCATAATCAAATAGTTCAAGAAAATCCAGTCATGAGACCTCAAGTGCCAAGGGAAAGAACCATGAGAGAGTTATCAATACCTATAGGTGATCAAGCACGCCTTTGCATCACCTATCCACCTCTTACAGTTCCCTTTGAACTTAAGACATGTTTGATTCATCTTCTTCCTAAATTTAGAGGTAGAGAGAATGAAAATCCACACAAGCACTTAAAAGAATTTAATATTGTTTGTTCATCTATGAGACCTCAAGGGATCTCTGAAGACCATGTTAAATTAAGAGCTTTTCCCTTTTCATTAGATGACTTTGCTAAAGATTGGTTGTTTTATTTTCCACCTGGATCTATAACTTCTTGGGATGATATGATCCAAACCTTTCTGGACAAATACTTCCCACCTTCTAAATCAATTGGCATAATAAGAGAAATCACTAGCATAAGACAGAAACAAACTGAGGACTTATATGATTATTGGGAAAGGTTTGAAGACTATGTACAGGTTGTCCACAACATGATATGTCAGATAGATCTCTCATATAGTTCTTCTATGGAGGATTACTCCCATCAGAAAGAAAATTCATAAATGTAGCTTGTGGAGGATCCATTGCAGACAAGACACCAAGGGAGATGAGAGAGTTGATATATACCCTTGCAGCCTCATCTAGGCAATATGGAGAAGAAAAACAACTGCAAAGAGCCAATGAGGTAAGTTCATCCACTATTTCTGAACTGACATCTGTGATGAAAGGTTTTGCCATAGAACTGGCTCAACAAATGCAAGCAGCCCAACCACCTAGGCCATGTGGGATCTGTTCATATGTAGGACATCCAACTGATCAATGTCCCACACTCCAAGAAGACCCCCAGCAAGTAAATGCCATTGGAGGATATAACAATCAGTCCAGACATGATCTGTACTCAAACACTTACAATCCAGGTTGGAGAGACCACCCTAATTTCAACTATGGAAGGGCCAACAACACCCAGAACTACCAAAGAAATCAAGCCCAACCAGCACCTCAGAATTCCAACCAAGGCCTTGAAAAGATGATGGAAACACTGATAAACACCATGCAAGGCATGCGACAAGACCTAGGACAAATGGCCACCTCCATAAACAGAATCAAAACCTAAGGTAAGCTCCCTTCTCAAACTGAAACTAATTCCAGACAGAATGTCAGTGCTATTACTCTGAGAAGTGGAAAAGAGCTTCAAGATCAAAGACAAGAGGAAGAAAAGCAAGTTGCGCAAGAACCAATGCAACCTAAAGCCATTCATGCGCAAACTGAAACACCTCCTGCGCAAAGGGCTGATCCAAAAGTAAGTTTTCACATTCCATCTCCTTTTCCAAAAAGATTTGAAAGAACACAAAAGGAAAAAGAAGAAAAGGAAATCCTTGAGACTTTCAAAAAGGTGGAAATCAACATACCTTTGCTAGATGCTGTCAAGCAAATTCCAAGGTATGCAAAATTTATGAAAGAATTGTGTACCAATAGAAGAAAGCTAGCTGCAAGAGAGAAAGTAAGTGTAGGTGAGGTTGTCACTGCTGTCATTAAAAGAGAGCTCCCTACTAAGTGCAAAGACAAAGGTATGTTTGCTATCTCTTGCAAGATTGGGAATGTTGGAATCAAGAAAGCTATGTGTGATCTTGGTGCATCCATAAATGTCATGCCTCTTTCCATCTATAAATCTCTGAATGCATGTGCACTGAAAGAGACAAGAGTTGTGATTCAATTAGCTGATAGATCTGTGGTATATCCCATAGGTGTTCTAGAAGATGTGTTAGTCCAAGTAGATGAACTTGTCTTTCCTGCTGATTTCTATGTGATTGATACTAAGAAAGATAGTTGCAATGCTAGTTCGGATATCCTTCTTGGGCGTCCTTTCTTGAGTACTGCTAGAACTAAAATTGATGTGCATGATGGTACTTTAACCATGGAATTTGAAGGAGAAGTGATTAAATACAATGTCTATGATGCCATGAAATATCCACATGATATGTCCCCTGTTTATGGTCTTGATATTGTTGACTGTTTGAGCCAGGAAATTTTTGATGAAAATCAAGACGATATTCTTAACAATGATTTCTGCCAAGAAACTGATCAAGCATAAATTGAGAGCCAGAAAGAGACTGTCTGCAGCATCCAGCAGATTGATGTTGCGTAAGCTGAAGCCAACTTTCGGCAGCCGAATCCAGTCCCCTTTCGGCCGCCGAACCCTACTAACTTGCAAACACCGAATTCTGCTTCGCAAATTGAGACCGACGCACTGACTGAAGACACTTTTCGGCCGCCGAACACAGGCAATCTTCGGCTGCCGAATCCGACTACCCTCCAGACGCCGAATCTTTCCTCTCAGCCCCCAGCACAGACTGAAGCCATGAGTTCTCGGCATCCAAACTCAGCTGACTTTCGGCCGCTGAATACAGACATTCTTCGACCGCCAAAACTTGTTCCACAGCTTCCAACGCAAGCAAGCTCTTCCAGCCCACCTCCTTTGCAGTCAAGCCATGAACAGTACCTCCCAGATTCTGAATAATGCAAGCATGATCTCCTGGAACAAATCTTCCTTGCTTAGTCTGATGAGCCATGGTATGCAGATATGGTAAACTACTTGGCCACAAGTAACTTGCCTTCTGACATGCCAAAGCACACTAAAGATAAGAAAAAGAAAGATGCCAAATACTATGTTTGGGATGAGCCATATTTGTGGAAACATTGTGCTGACCAAATGATAAGGAGATGCATTCCTGATCAAGAAATAGCTTCTGTACTTACTTTTTGTTATTCATATAGTTATGGAGGACACTTTGGTCCAAGGAAAACTGCTCATAAGATACTTGAAAGTGGCCTATTTTGGCTCACTATTTTTCGAGATGTTTTTCTATTTTGCAGATCATGCGCTAGGTGCCAACAGACTGGAAATTTGAGCAAAAGAAATCAAATGCCATAGAACCCCATCATGGTCTGTGAGGTATTTGATGTCTGGGGCATAGACTTCATGGGCCCATTCCCACCATCTTTTGGATACACTTACATCATCCTTGCAGTGGATTATGTATCCAAGTGGGTGGAAGCTAGAGCAACTAAGACTGATGACGCCAAGGCAGTGGTTGACTTTGTAAAGACCAATATCTTTGCCAGACATGGAGTACCAAAGGCAATCATCAGTGACAGAGGGACCCATTTTTGCAATAGGGTAGTGGAAAGCCTTCTTAGAAAGCACAATGTGATCCACAGAACATCCACAGCCTACCACCCTCAGACAAATGGGCAAGCTGAAGTGTCCAACAGAGAGATCAAGGCCATCCTTGAAAAAACCGTGTCTCCTAACCGAAAGGATTGGAGTACAAGGTTAGAAGATGCCTTATGGGCCTACAGAACAGCCTATAAGACCCCCATAGGTATGTCTCCCTACAGATTGGTCTATGGGAAAGCTTGTCACCTTCCAGTCGAACTTGAGCATAAAGCCTATTGGGCTGTAAAGAATTGCAACATGGACCTCAAGGAAGCCGGCCATCATCGCAAATTGCAACTGTAAGAGCTAGAGGAAATAAGACGAGATGCATATGAGAATTCTTGGAACTACAAAGCAAAAAATAAAGCCTCCCATGACAGTCATCTTTCAAGAAAACAATTTGAGGTTGGTGATAAAGTCTTACTCTTTGATTCCCGTTTGAAATTATTTCCAGGAAAGCTACGGTCTAGGTGGATTGGACCATTCATTGTGGAACATGCCTATCCCCATGGAGCTGTAGACATCAAAAGCATAGAAACTGGAAAGATCTTCAAAGTAAATGGGCATCGACTGAAGCCATACTATGAAGGATTCGCAGTGCAAGTAGTGGAAGAAATTCCACTCTCTCAGTCCACCTAAGTGATCATGCCATGCACACCACACCCCAGGGGAGTATTCAGATTCCTTTGTTCTCTTCTTTTCTTTTACATTGAGGACAATGCATGATTTAAGTGTGGGGGTGCATGCTCCTTCTTTCTTCTTCTCCTCTTCTTCTTCTTCTTCTTCTCCCTTCTTCCCTTCAGATCTTCTTCTTCCTTTCAGATTGCGAAAATTTTTTCTTTTCCTTTCAATTTTGCGTTTCTTTCAGTTTAAATAGCCATAGTTGAAATTTTTTTCATTTCAGTTTGTTTATGCTACACACACAACCACAACCTTTTTCTTCTTTTTGTTTTGCTCTACTCAAACTGATGAACTATATTGGATGAGTTTTTCTTTCCATGACCCCATTGATGTGATGACTCTTTAAACTTATGTTGAATCAATTGCAGTGAGTTGTATTCATGTTTGAGAATTGCCTTTCGAATTGAATCTTTGAGCTTGCCGTGGTGAAAAATATATTGATGACCCTCAATTGATGAGAATAAATTGAAAGTTGTGTGAATGAACTTAATGTGACTTGATTTAGCAATTGGTGTTGATTTGCCCAAATCATTGAGAGAAAGAAAATTCAGCAAAGGCAAAGACCTCAAAAGTACAAAATCAAAAACTGTTCCAATGGTCAAAAGACTAAGAACAAAGCTAGTAGCCACTTGGAAAGGTGACCAACTGAGTAACTGGGGGTGGGTATCACAAATATGTACCTTCACGTCAAAAGGTTGGTGACTTTTTCAAGGCAAATCTAAGTGCAAAAGCTTGAATAAAGTACTTCAAGGTAAGGGCAAGTCACTCCAAAAGCTAGAAAAAGTCTTAACAAATTAATGTCCATGTATGGTCTCTCTTGAGGAAAATAAATCCTAGCCATGGTAAGCAAAGGGAAACAAGGAAAGAGAGTAAGTAATTTTCATGCATATATTCTTCACTGCAATGATTCAAAACAGGTGTTTAGAGTAAGAGCTTAAGTGGAAATAAAGATCTAGAGCAAAGAAAACTTATTTGACTATGTTTATTTGCTTGAGGACAAGCAAAAGGCTAAGTGTGGGGGTATTTGGTTAGAGCATATTTTAGCCCATATTATCATGATCTTATTGATGTTTATTTGCACCTATTCTATCTAATTTTGTGGTTTTAATCATGTTTTACAGGTATTAGGTGTAAAGAAATAATCCGGAGAAAATGCTCTTAAAAATGCCAAAAAGTGCAAAAAATAGAAAAGCCACTTTCGGAAGCCGAAAGTGAAGTTCGGAAGCCGAAACTCCACCACCTTCGGAAGCACCTTCGGAAGCCGAAAGTCACCCACTTTCGGAAGCACTTTCGGAAGCCGAAAGTCCCCCCCAGATCCGAAACTCCACCACCTTTGGCGGCACCTTCGGCCGCCGAACCTTCGCTCCAAAACTAAACTTAGGCGGCCGAAAGTGCCCCCGAACAGCCTCCTCCTTATCCAATAAGCCAAATCCTGGAGATTTCATGTTTCCCACTTTATGCCATGCACATTCAATATTCAAATCAAGGCTCCACCTTCCTCTTTAGTGCATGAATAATGTGAAGAAGGCTTCTTGGATACACCTTGGGCAACAAAAAAGACCAAAAAGTCCTTGCAACTCCTTCACATGCACATATTGGACCAAGGGCACTTTGGGCAGCCTCCAAAAGATGCATGGGCATCCAAGAAACCCTAGGTAGCCTCCCAAGACCTATTTAAAGGCCCCAAGAAGACATGAAGAGGCAGATTTTCATACATACAACTCCTCCAAGGCTCTCCAAGGCTTCTCCCCTTTGGTTCTTCATCTTCTTGCTTTCTTTTCTTTTACTTTTTGTTTTGTTCAGCCATGAGTGGCTGAAACCCCTAATTCTAGTTGAAGTTTGGTTGAAACTAAGGTTGTTTAAAGGGTTGTGAGATCTGAACTTAAAGTGTTTGCTTTTGATTAGTTCAATATTCATGCAATTGTGTGCTTAATTCTAAGATTGCTTTGTTGTTTTGATCAAATTGGCCACTTGATTATTGATTGCAAAGTTAATTGATTGTTAGTTGGGATATTTGTTAGTCCGTAATTGTTGGAAATATTCTGACCTAAGAACACTTGGTGTAAAAACTAAGGAATTGCATGATCTAGCAACATCTCATGCGTTTGAGTAGCTAGGGCTGGATCTCTCTCATTCTTTATGCAATTGACAATTGTTTTGATGCCTAAGGCCCAAGGATGTTCCTTGGCAATTTGTTAATTAATAATTGATTAGAGGACGTTCCCTAATTGATTTAATCATAAGGAGGGACATGGTGGTGAGAAGCGTCTTCCTCCTCCATAACTAATCTATTGAATGAATCAAGAAAACCTAAGTTTCAATGATCAACCCAAACAACCAAAGTGGATCCATATCTTCAACTAGACTTTTCTCATATTGATTTCTTCTTTTATTTTGATTACTTGCTGTTTTAATTGCTTTCAATAGTTCTTAGTCAAATCAATCTCAAAACCCCCTTTTTACTTTATTGCACTTTACTTTTGCTCTACTTGCTTTCAATTGTGCTTTCAGTTGATCCTGATTGATCTTGTTTGGGAAAAATAGATAAGTACTCAATTCTCTGTGGATTCGATCCTTTACCACTATCTACAGTTGTAAGATTGTTGATAACCGTAGAGGTTATTTTTTACCGGCTTCGACAACCGCGAGTCACGTAGGTTGTAGATAAAGTAGGCACGCAAAGTTCATCAGAGGTCTACATCAGATATCAAGGCCATTATCATAGCTGATTGTTTTGAGTCTCTGAGTCATAGTATCATTTTATTTTGGCATGTACATATTAAATAGAGTGAGATATGAAGGTTATGTAAATCAAAGAATAGTAAGATGTCAAATATCAGTTGATAATTTTTCATGTGCTTTTCATATGTGCTACAGGTTGAAATATTGATGAAACAGATGAGACTCTGCTAACTTTTTGGTTTAAAATCTCACATTTATTTTAATCACTTGATGAAATTTACATGCATTACCTAAAAACTTGGTATTTACAGATAAAAGAAATTGTTTAGTCTAGATATATCTAAAAAGGCATAGTTTGTGACATTCCTTGCTCTGTCTACACTTTGATAGGGTAAGTGGTGTTACAGTTGTAAAATTGTTGATAACTAAAAAGGTTATTTTTTATCAGTTTCGACAACTGCACAGTAAAAAATTGGCGCCGTAGCCGGGGAGTTGATTTACTTAATTTATTTTTCTTTCACGACCAGATCTGGACACAACGAAACTCTGCCTTACGATATAGAAATTGAGCGTACAATCAAGCGATTAGGGAAGCAAGCAACCCGACTTTGGGAGCAAGCCACCACCGAATCTGCCACAGAGGAGCCTGCTATCGCAGGAACTGATTCAGAACCTTCTGAACTTCACCAAACAGCCACAAAGATGGCTGAAAACAATGCACAACCTGCTGCCCATGTTGAACCTGCTGTCCATGATGAATTAATACCAGAAAATCCAGCAATGAGGGCACCAATGCCAAGAGAAAGAACACTGAGAGAGTTGGCAGCCCCTATAGGTAATCAAGCACCTCTTTGCATCACCTATCCGCCATTGACAGTCCCTTTTGAGCTCAAAACAGGTTTGATATATCTACTACCTAAATTTAGAGGTTTGGAGAATGAAAATCCACATAAGCATTTGAAAGAATTTCGCATAGTATGTTCATCCATGAGGCCGCAAGGCATAACTGAAGAGCATGTTAAACTGAGAGCATTCCCATTCTCACTTGATGATTATGCCAAAGATTGGTTATTTTACCTACCACCCGGTTCAATTTCTTCTTGGGATGGTATGGTTAGAGCTTTTCTGAATAAATATTTCCCAACTTCTAAAGCCATAGGCATAAGAAGAGAGATTAGTGGTATTAAGCAAAAAGAAATTGAAGATTTGTATGATTATTGGGAAAGATTTAAGATATTATGCACAAGTTGTCCTCAACATGACATTTCAGATAAATCACTCATAAAATTCTTCTATGGAGGTTTGCTACCATCCGAAAGGAAATTCATTGATGTCGCATGTGGAGGTTCAATTGAAGATAAAACACCTCAAGCAATTAGAGAGTTGATTTCAACACTTGCAGTAACATCTAGACAATATGGAGATGAAAACAGCTGCAAAGAGGAGTCAATGAGGTAAGTACATCTGTTCTCACTTCTAAAATTTCTGAACTAACCTCTGCTATGAAAAGTCTTGTCTTAGGCCAAGCTCAAGAAGATTAACAACTTTAGCAAATCAGACCATGTGGGATATGTGCACATGTAGGACACCCAACTGATCAATGTCCTACACTTCATGAGGATGACCAGCAAGTAAATGTAATTGGAGGATTCAATAGCCAGCCAAGATATGATCCCTACTCTAACACCTACAATCCAGGATGGAGGGACCATCCGAATTTCAACTATGCAAGGGCTAACAACTACCAAAACTATTAAAGAAATCCAGCGCCTCTAAGTTCCAATTTGCACCTTGAGGAGATGATGAAGACATTGGCAAATTCTATCCAAAGCCTCCAACAGCAAATGGGTCAAATAGCCACCTTAGTGAGCAAGCTTGAATCTCAACGTAAGTAGCTCGTCTTCCAAACCTCCATAAACTAGGAATGCATCCTTAGTACTTCTAAGATATTTTAGGATATTCTTAACAGTTGTCCAGTGACTTTCACTGGGATTTGCCTGATATATGCTTTTTATGCTCAAGGTATATGAGACGTCTGGTCTAGTACATAACATGGCATACATGATAGATCCAATAGCAGAAGCATAAGGAATCTTATTCATCCGTTCTCACTCATCAGATGTCATAGGACATTGATTCTTGCTGAGATGAATACCATGAGACATGGGCAAGAATCCTCTTTTGGAATCTTGCATGCTGAACCTTTTCAGCACCTTGTCAATATAAGTACTTTGACTCAGACCGATTATCCTCTTGGATCTATCCCTATAGATCTTAACACCAAGGATATAAGCAGCCTCACCTAAGTCCTTCATTGAAAAAGAATTCCCTAACCAAGTCTTAACCTTTTGCAAGATATGGATATCATTTCCAATGAGTAATATGTCATCCAGTTGTAAATGGTTACACAGATGCTAGTTTTCAAACCGACATAGATGACTTCAGATTGCAGTCAGGATTTGTATTCAGTTTAAATGGTGGAGCTGTTAGCTGGAAAAGTTCCAAGCAGAGCACTATAGCAGATTCTACAATAGAAGCTGAGTATATAGCAGTATTAGATGCAGCTAAAAAGGCAGTCTAGTTGAAGAAATCCATCTCAGAGTTGGGAGTGATTCCCAGCATTGCAAATCCTATGGACCTTTATTGTGATAACAACGGTGCCATAGCACAGGTAAAGGAGCCCAGATCTCATTAGAGATCTAAATACATACTCAGGCGATATCACCTTATTCGAGAGATCATTGATAGAGGAGATATCAAAATATGCAAAGTAGACACAAATGACAACATTGCAGATCCACTGACCAAGCGTTTTTCACAGGTCAAGCATGATCAGCACACTAGGTCTATGGGTATTAGATACTTATATGATTAGGCCTAGTGCAAGTGGGAGATTGTTAGTGTATTTGCCTTAGGCCATTATCTTGGACCTTTTTATATGTCATTTGGTTATTAATAAAAGAGGTTTTTATCATTATTATTTGTTTGCATGTTACATAATAATGATTATCATCCCTAGTTACTTATTATTATATTGATAATATAAAATATAACTAGTATGATTATTGATTGATAATCATGAGATGATTATGTATATGTTGATATAATTCAATAATCATAGATACTTGTTAGAGAACAAAGTATTGGATGGACCCGCATTGAGATCACTACATGGGTTATTGTCATAAGTGAATCTCAAAGTAGTTATGTCTTAATCCCTTGACTTGAGATTTTCATAGTTTCCAACATAGTGACTATTATGTTTTGACATAACCAAACATTGTTTTTAATTGGACAATCATAAAGGTTATGATTGAGCATAATAGAAATTATGTAGAGGATAATTAACAATCAAGATAGGATTTGTCCCTCTCTTTGAGAGAGATATCTTCTGGGCCCCTCGATAAGTCAGACTGAGAAATGCATGACCGTGCTCAAATGAATTGATAGTGTCATCAATATTATTTGAATTTATCAGTCTACTTAGAGATCGAGAAATCATAAGCTTGAACATTATAAGTTTGACATTGACCATGACTTATGTTCAAACTAGATATCGTGTGACAAAGGGATTAATACATGTTCTATTTATTAGGCTTTATCGGACTATTGATCCTTATATTAGTTGGGTAGTCATAATGTCTTGCTAGAGGCCACTTATGACTTATGGGTCTTGTGGGACTGGGCCTATTGCCAATTAATGTGAGCCTATTGGGTCACACACAAAAGAACATTGTTGATGTGCTATGACATATTAATGGGCTAAAAGCCCAAAGCCCATTAATATAATTAATAATAATAAAATGTTATTATTATTAATATTAATTAATAATAATAAAGTGTTATTATTATTAATCATTTATTATTATGAGATAATAATATTTAAAAGATCTGCAGTATATTTGTAACTGTTACAGATAAAGGACTCTATCACATAAGATATTTGAGTATCTGTGAGATTGTGATAGTGGATTATGAACACAATTCCTTTTAGGAAAAGGAGTTGTGGGAAAAACAAAAAATTGAAACATATAAATACTCTTTCTATGAGAGGAATTATGAGGATATTAATTTTTGGAAAAAATTCAGTCTCACAGTTGCAAATTTTGGAGCACATAATCTATCATTCTTTGAGAGAGCTAGTACTCTAGAAGGATAGAAGACGTTCGTGTGGATACCATAGAGGGTGTTCATTTGAAAAAGCAGCACCATCAGTCCGCCATTGTATCTTTTGGACGAGATTAACAGGTTAGTCTCATATCCTTGTGAATTAAACGAAGCACTCGGATTCTAGGAAAAGGAAATCAGAGATTTTTATTTTTCCGCTGCGCCTTTGGGTTGCAATTATTTACGGGATTTTCCAACAGAGTAGTCATTCAACCGGCTGACAGATCTATAGTATATCCAAAAGGAGTTTTAGAAGATGTTCTAGTGCAAGTAGATCAACTTTTCTTTTCAGCAGATTTCTATGTGATTGATATGAAGGAAGACAATAGCAACACTACTTCAGACATCCTATTTGGTCGACCTTTCTTGAGCATAGCCAGAACTAAGATAGATGTGCATGATGGCACATTGACCATGGAATTTGAAGGGGAAGTAATAAAATTTAATGTTTATGATGCCATGAAATATCCCCATGATATGTTCCCTGTTTATGGTTTAGATATCAATGATTGTTTGAGCCAAGAAGTTTTTGATATGAATCAAGATGATATGCTAAACAATGACTTTTGCAGGGCGGCTAGCCAAAAAGAAGAAGGAAGCCAAAAAGGGCCAAAGCTGAAAGCAACAGTCTACTGCATTCAGCAGATGGACTGCGATCAAACGCAGACAGACCATGCGCAAAAGGAGCAAGCGGAATCCAGTTCAGCCAGAAATCCAACACAGGCCAACACTTATTTGCCCACAAAAGTCATGCAGTTGACACAAGTAGAATCTTGTCTGCCCAAACAGAAGCTCTTCATGCAGCAACTTTCAGAATCTAAAGAAAGTGAGAGTGGCTTCTATGAACAAATCTTCCATGACCAAACTGATGAACCATGGTATAAAGACAAAATAAAGAAGAATGCAAGACACGATGTTTGGGACGAACCATACCTGAAACCATACTATGAAGGGTTCACAGTGCAAGTAGCGGAAGGAGGTCCACTGAATCATCCTCCTCAGCTTGCTTAGTATTTCGCACCACACAAACCACACCAGGGGAGTGCTCAGTTTCCTTTGAACTTTAATATTTCCAACACATTGAGGACAATGCATGAATTAGGTGTGGGGGTGCATATATCTCTGAATTTTTATTTTAAGTCCATTTTAGCTTTAATTTTTTTAGTTTGCACACATTTTTCATTTTTGTTATTTTTGCCTTTAATGCACACACATGTAGTCACAGTTTTTTTTTTCTTTTTCTGTTTTGATATGCTTTACTCAAACACATAGGCTATGTTGAATGAGCTTTCTTTCCATGACCCCATTGATGTGATGACTCTGTAAACCTAAGTTGAATCAATTGCAGTGAGTTGTATTCATTTTTGGAAATTTCCTTTTGAATTGAATCTTTGAGCTTGCCATGGTGAAAAATATATGACATTACTCATTAGAGAGAATAATAAAGATGTGTGAAAAACTAAATATGACTTGTTTTGGCAATTGGTGTTGATTTGCCCTATTCATTGAGAAAAAGAAATTCAGTAAAGGCAAAGACTTCAAAAGCACAAATTAAAACCTGTTCCAATGGTCAAAGACTATGAACAGAGCTAGTAGCCACTTGGACAGGTGACCAACTGAGTAACTGGGGGTGGGTATCACAAATATGTACCTTCATGTCAAAAGGTTGTTGACTTTTTCAAGCAAGAATAAAGTGCAAAAGGTTGAAGAAAGTGCTTCAAGTAAAGGGAAAGTCACTCCGAAAGCTAGAAAAAGTCCTAACTGAACAAGAATATGTGCATGTATAATCTCGCTCTTGAGGAAAACAAATATTAGTCATGGTAGATAAAGGGAGACAAGGAAAGAAGGATAGTAACCTTGGTGCATACACTTTTCACTGCAATGCTTCAAAATAGGGGTCTAGGGTAAGAGGTTAAGTGGAAATAAAGAATCAAGTAGCAAAGAGAGCTTGTTTGACTAAGTTTATTTGCTTGAGGACAAGCAAAAGGCTAGGTGTGGGGGTATTTGATCAATCCAAATTTAGACCAATTTATCATGTTGTTATTAATGTTAATTTACACATTTTCTGCCTAATTTTGTGATTTTGATCTTATTTTGCAGAAAATGGTGTAAAGAGGTAATTTGGTGAAAATGCTCTCAAAACTGCCTAATATAGGATAAAGGAGAACAAGCATACTTGCACAAGCCAAGTTGCAACTAAAGAGGAGATAAATAAGGAAAGTACATTCAGCAAAGTAATTTGAAATTCAAATTTCAAATCTTCAAGAAGCCCTTATTGAGGAAGCCACATCTCAAGAAGATGCTCGTGCCTCCCAATGATTCAAAATTCAAAATTCAAAAGGAGAACATTCAAAATTCAAAACTCGAAATTCAGCATTCAATTCAGCTTATTCAAGAAGCCAAAGAAGATACTTGCCTCCCAAGTCTTCAACATTCAAAAGAAGGCTCCACCTCATCAAAGGCAAACTTGGGCAGCAAGGTAAACTTGGGCACCAAGGTAATCTAGGGCAACACCTTCACATATAAAAGAATCACAAAGGAGCCGCCCCACATCTTGGTTCTTCTCCTCCAACAAGTGGCCGAATGCCTCTTCCTTCTCCAAGCCAAGCCGCTGGCCAGTTCTTCCTTCTTCTCTTTCTTTTTGAGTTTGGTTTCAGCCATGAGTGGCTGAAACTCTTTTTTCTAGTTGAAGATTATGTGAAACTTTAGTTGTTTTATGGATTGAGAGATCTGAACATACATTGTTTATCTTTTGTTTTTCATTATTTATGCAATTTCATGCTTAATTCCATTGTTGCTTTGTGGTTTAGATCAATAGAGCCAATTAATTCTTGATTGCAAGGTAATAATTTGTTAGTTTGGATAGTTTTAAGTTCGTAATTGCTTGAATTATTCAAACACAAGTAACTCTTGGTGTAAAAACTAAGGAAATTGCATGATCTAGCAATATCACCATACGTTTGGGTAGCTAGAATTAGGTCTCTCTATTTCTTAATGCAATTGACAGTTGTTAGATGCCAAAGGCCCAAGGACGTTCCTTGGCAACTTGTTGATTAGTGATTGGTTAGAGGACATTCCGTAATTAATTTACTGGTAGGCAGAGCTACCACCGGTACTGACGTCAACCTTCTCTTCAGCTCTTCACAACCCTTTTTACACTGAGCAGACCACACAACTTCTGGTCTTTCTTGGTCATTCTGGTCATAGGAGTGACAACTTCTAGAGATGTCTTAGACTAACCTCTTTGTAGCAATCTGCCAAACTCAGAAACTACTAATTCTTGTCACTGAGATGGTCTAAGCCAGTTGCTATAACTTTTACTTTCTTGGGGTCTACTTCGATTCCTTTTTCTGATACAACACACCCCAAGAATGCAATACTCCTCAACCAGAACTCACACCTGAGGAACTTGGTAGACAAGCCCTGTTCTTTCAAGGTCTGCAACACTATCTTCTGATAATGGGCACTCTCCTCCGTGTTTCTGGAACTCACCACGGTATTGTCAATACTGGAGTGATCCAGAATCTCACTAAAACCTCTGCGTATGAGATTCACAAATGCTATAGGGGCATTTACTAGCCCGAACGGCATTACTAAGAACTCATAGTGCCCATATTTCATCCTGTACACTGTCTTTAATTCATTTTCTACTTTCATTCTTAACTGATAGTACCTGGATTTTAGATCTATCTTGGAAAGACAACCGGCTACTACTAGCTGGTTTAAAATAGATCGTCGATCCAAGGTAACAGATACTTACTGGTAGTGACTTTGTCCAACGACTTGCAGTCGATACAACGCCTTAAGGATTCATCCCTTAGTCTCATTAACAACTCTAGCGCACTCCAAAGGGAGGTACTCGGTCGGATGAAACCCTTGTCTACCAGCTCTTGCAACTACTCTTTCTACTCCTTTAACTCTGCAGGTGCCATCCTGTAGGGAGTGGAAACGATGGGTCTGGTCCCCATCAGTACTTCAATTTCAAACTCTATTCCCCTAGCAGGTGGTAAACCTGGCAGCTTGTTTGGAAAAACTCTAAGAACTCTCTCTTACTGAGGCTGGTTCCTTGACCCGACTGCTAAACTCTCAACAAGAGCTAGAAACCCTCTGGCAACCTTTCCTGAGCAAACAACGAGCCTGTAGGGCTGACATCAAACCTCTAGGCACCCTACGCTATCCTCTCCAAAGACGAACTCTGATCCATCCTAACCTCTGAACTCTTCTACCTTGTCTCTACAGACTCAGGTAGTACCTCGAGTAGCTAGCCAATCCACCACTAGAATGACATCACATAGTCAAATCTAGAACCACTAGGTCAGCTGGAAGGCATCTACTCTCAACAAACTCTGAACTGAACCGGCAGACTGACTCTACCACTGATAGATCAAACTTGGGTCTGCTGACCCCAAGAGGACACTCTAATCCCAGAAGCTATCAACCCACACTCTCTACGGCTCTCAACGCACTAAGGAAAGAGAACATCAGGGTTTCTAAACGCAGACACATCGCAACATAAGGAAATGATAATTACCTATCACTGCCATGTCCGATGTGTCAGCTTCCTGCTGCGTCATGGTGAAGATCTGAGCTAGAGCTGACGGACCTTCACCTCGGGAACCTGCAGACGAAGAGGCTGCCCCTCTCCCTCTGCCTCTGCCTTGTGCCATGGCGGGAGCTGATGGCCGTGGCACACTGCCTGGAGCTGTCTGATGGGACCGTGCCGTGAAAGCTGCCTGAGGACACTCACAAGCTATGTGTCCCTCCTGGCCACACCTGAAACATCCTGTAGTCCCAAATCGACAACCTCCTCTGTGCGACTTACCACACCTCCCACACATTGGCACCTCTGAACCTGAACTCGAGCCACTGCCAAATCCCAGACCTGCCTTAAGCTCTTTCCAGAACTTATTCTTCCTTGGATTCTTAGTGGTACCACTCCACTTTTTACTGCCCGAACCTGCTACACTTAGTAATGAGGGATCTGACTTACCCCTACCTGGGGTCTTAGCATCCGAAGGCTGTGCCACCTGCTGTTGAACTATGTCCTGGGAAATAGCACTAGCCTCCATCTTTCGTGCAGTATCAACTATAATGTGGAAACTCTCCCTCTCAGCTGCTAGGATCAAAGAGGAATACCAAGGATGAAGCCTCATAGTGTACCTCTGAGCCTTCTTTTGATCTGTATCATAGGTTTGACCCGCATACTGCAGCAACTCCAAAAACCTGTCCGTGTACTCATCGACACTCATACCCTCAATCTGTCGTAACTGCTCAAACTCTATCATCTTTAGTTCTCTGGAACTATCTGGAAAAACCCATCCAGCAAACTCATTTGCAAACTCCCCCCAGGACATGTTATCCATTCTAGGGTCCACATAGTTATTAAACCATTCCCTTGCTTTCTTACACTTCAGAGTGAACCCTGCCATCTGAATGGCTATGGTATCATCCGCCCCTAGCTCCTCTGCAATCATCTTGACCGTTTTGAGATACCCAAATGGATCATCTCCGGTTTTATACGTAGGAGCGTCCTGCTTCAGGTAATCTGTCATCTTTACCTTGCTCCTCTCAGATGGACCAGGTTGAGATGTTTGGATAACTGGGGCTACTGGCTCTGCTGGTGGTGGAGGAGGTGCAAAACTCCTTGGAGTAGGGTGTGCTGGTCTCGGGTGGAAAGGTGAGTGTAACAGCCGGGAAACCGGTACCCTGCCGTAACGGCTCCAAACTGTTCGGCGCTAGGATCCAGATCGGCTTAAGGCCGCCGGGACCCGTAGCAAGCCAAACATACCTCCTATTACCTGGTCAAATCCCATACATGAACAAAACTTTAACATAAAAACTTAAACATCTGATGTACAAACCGAGCCTGACCTGTATGCGACATAACTGAAAACATAAAGAAACCCCTTACTAGAGCCCTCATCACTCTAGCTGGGTTAACACAACATACATCAAGCCGGAATCACATCCAAAGAACTAGAACCTAACCTGTGCATGCATCAAACCACAAACATAAGACCTCCACTAGGGTCCTCATCCATAACATAACGTGGTAAACAACACATGCCACAAGATTAGTTCAACACAACTCAACATCTAAAACATTACATACATCATGTATTGAACAGGGACTAACCAAGTCTTAGGGCCAAGCACATTTCTAATCCATAAACATAACTCTTACAATACATAACATCTTACAAATCATTATCAATATACATGTCCACACTAAAAGTACTAAGCTAATACTATTACAAAAGCACAACCTTAACTCTTGAGACTTCCCGATCGACTTCAAACCTGCAACACTGGGGTTAGGGGAGAGGGGTGAGCTAAAAAGCCCAGTGAGTAGAAACAGAGAAAACAGTTCATTAATTACATGCTCTCATGAAATGCGTCATATCACAAAGAAATCACATAACCTGGTCCGTCTCGGGGCTCATGCAGATAAATATTCCCCACGAATTGTTTTTGAGAGTTCCTTTTTGCTAGCATCCTTTACTCTCAAGGATCGGACATGACCTCAAAAATCCCTCTGTCGGTGCCCGGCTCCCCCAAAGGAGCTCACACAGGACTTTCACATACATGACAGGGTACCTAGTCCACAGAGAGCGCACAAGGACTTTCCTATATGTACTTGTCCGGCTCTCAAAGGACTTACCCAAGACTCAATGACAGAAATGGGCTATTGAAGTCGCCTTGGTCCAAACCTCCTGAATCAACATCAAATAATGCAATGCGCCATATTCGTGAACTAGTGCAATCAACCCTATTACATATAAACATGATGCATGAACATGCTTTAGGCATTTGATTTTGTATATAAAAGATTAAGTTTAGTTCTACTCACCTCTGGCAAACGTTGAACTGACTCTGCAACTGCTAATGCTGATGGCCTCCTCGATCCCTCGGGTCCGATCCTACACAGGTGGACTCGAATGAGGTGCCAACACACTCTAAACAACTCATAAACAACTCCCCAAAAACCCTCTAAAACATCACTTAAACATGCATAGAAAACAACCTTGAAAAGGCTGGACAGGGCACTTTCGGCGGCACCTTCGGCGGCCGAAAGTCCCACTCCAGAGACGAAAGTCAGGCACTTTCGGCGGCCGAATCCTTCCTTCGGCGGCCGAAAGTCTGCTTTCAAGCCAAAACTCAACTTTCGGGGGCAAGGTTAGGCGGCCAAACCATGCATCCAAAGGCAGGTTCGGCGGCCGAAACCACCTTCGGCGGCCGAACCTGAGTTCTTCCCAGAAGGGCAGAACTCAGCTTCTCATGCATTCAAGCCTCCTAAACCTTCCAAACACCCCAAAACAAGCACCCAACTTTACCAAAACATGCATAAACCCTTAACCATGCACAAAGGAGCTTAACAACTAGATTAAACTCCAAAAACAACATCAAGACATACATAGATAGCTTATGACCCACATAGGCCAAAACCATCAAAACAACCCATAATCTCACATACTCTCTCCCCATCATGCATACTCACTCCCACAAGTATAAACTAGCTTAAAACTTCTTCATAACATCACATAAACACACATTGGGCATAAAACCCACATAACTCCTAACATGCATATCTACCCATACTCTACCATAAAACCTCTTAAAAATCATTAAAAACACTGGGGAAGCAAAGATCTACACTTACCTCTTGAAGATCGAGGGTGGTGTGATCCCTAACTCGGAGGTGTGGAGAATCCAAGCTCCAAAAGCTCCAAGCTCCCAAAACTTCGATCCAAGCTTTAAAACTCTTCAAAACAACCATGGAACTCATGAAAACATGAAGGAGATGAAGGAAAACATGAAAACGGCCAAAGGAGGACAAGAACTCACCTGAGCTCGAGAATGGGGAGAAAACTCGCCCATTTCCGATCTGAGGGCTCTTTATAGGTGGCCTGGTCGAAGACCTTCGGCGGCCTAACGTGCCCCCTAAACTCATGCATATTCGGCGGCCGAACTTGACTTTCGGCGGCCGAACCTTGGCTCGTTCAAACAAGACTTTCGGAGGCCAAAAGCGCTCCCGAAGCCTTCCCATGTTCGGCGGCCGAACTTCACTTTCGGCGGCCGAACCTGGCAAATGCCTCCTTGGTCTTTTCTTTTCAAAACTCATTTCCTTTCCATTTAAAACCATGA
This sequence comes from Manihot esculenta, assembly GCF_001659605.2. NCBI lineage: Eukaryota > Viridiplantae > Streptophyta > Magnoliopsida > Malpighiales > Euphorbiaceae > Manihot > Manihot esculenta. The sequence goes on along the minus strand of NC_035177.2, from coordinate 17,739,977 downwards.
AATCATGTGAAAACATTTTAGAAAACACATTTTACCCCTCTAGAAGCCTCTGGCATCTTCAGAAATTCCAGATTCCAACGGAGATTCCGCCGGAAGGTAGGGATTCCGATGCCGGAATCTAGCCGGGTATTACAGTGAGGGTGGATACATGGGGTATGGTGGGTATGGTGAGTAAAAAGGAGGATAAGGCATATACGTAGGATATGGGTAAAAACTGGGATTCCTGACCTGCCAACACCTACCCCTCCATCCCTACTCTGCTCAACGTCCATCTCTTCCCTAGGATCCTCAGATCTTCCACTCTGTTCTGTTTCCCTCCTACTCTCATCAAAAGACCTCTAGGGTCCCTTGATGTACCTTTTCTGCTTGATCTACCTGACGTTGCCCTTTGCAGAATAGGGGGATGGGCATCCATGCCCTCATTCTCTGGCGGAGCTCCAGTCAATCTAGCAGATCGACGAGTTCCTCTCATCCTGTTTCTGAAAAGCACAACATCACACAAAACATCAAATGATCCATGTGAGAACACATGAATCCACAACACATACATAACATATCAATAATGCACATGCATCTCATCATGGCATTCCACATCATCATGCAAGACAGGACTCCACATCCTATCCTAGTGGACATGATTTTGCCTATTGTGCTTGCCCTCCTATAAAAGACAACACCTCTTTCCGATGTGGGATATCTCTATTCCTTGAGCATCTTTGCTCAGCACATCGTACTCTTGAGGCCCTATGCTCTGATACTAATCTGTAACGCCCCGCAAATCGGACCGCCACCGGCGCTAGGATCTCGGTGGGCTTAAGGCCACCGGAACCCGTAGTAAGCCAAACATGAACTTTGTGTACCTGATAAATCCCATACATGATCAAAAATATATATAAAAACTGAAAACAACCCTCCTATCACTTACCAAGCTTAACCTGCATGCACTATGTCTGGAAACATAGAACCCACTCTCATAGGGTCAGCATACCATATCTCAGCCTTGACTCGACACATTTCTCATCAAGAAACATAAACAGGATCATGCATAACAAGGGATTAACCATACACTAGGGCCAAGCACAACTCTATCCATTATATGTCATTACATATTTATACATTACTTTACATACTAGTCTTTTAATTTACATCATGTCCACTACTATTACATAGCCAAAACCTTTACCCTTGACATCTTCCTGGACTCTCTCTCTGACCTGCAAAACTGGGGTTAAGGGAGAGGGATGAGCTAAATAGCCCAGTGAGTAGAAAACAATGAAAATAGTTCATTAATTACATGCTTTCATGAAATGCGTCACTGCACAAACAAATCACATCACAGATGGACTGACCCACAAAATCCCTCAGCTCATTGCCCGACCCTAAAAAGGGCACCACAGGACTTCGTGTATGCCCGGCCCTCTAAGGAGCACCACAGGACTTCGTCATATGCCCGACCCTCTAAAGAGCACCACAGGACTTCGTCATATGCCCGGCCCTCTAAGGAGCACCATAGGACTTCGTCATACAATACTCAAGGGCTAATGGGTCCTACTCAGTGTCCGTCCCACCTTCATATAATAATGCAATGCAACATCTTCGTGACACTAGTGCAATGCATAACAACCTGTCATAAGCATGGCATTTATGATGCATGGAACATGCTTAAAGCATTTAATTTCTCAATTTACAAACATTAAGTTTAGTTCCACTCACCTCTGGCAGACGCTGACTGACTCTGCAACAGCTATCACTGATAAACACCTCGGTCCCTCGGGTCCAATCCTACAATGGAGGACTCAAATGAGGCACCAAACATACTCTAAACAACTCATAAACAACTACTAAATAATTCCCCAAAAACCCCCTAAAACATCCTAGAACAATCATAGAAATCATGCAAAGGAAGGCTGAACAGGGCACCTTCGGCGGCACATTCGGCGGCCGAATGCTCCCTCCAGAGCCGAACCTCGGGCATGATCGGCGGCCGAATCTTCCTTCGGCTGCCGAACCTGAGTTCATCCAGAACTCAGTTTCGGGCATAAACACGCCTCCCAAACCTTCCAATCTCTCAAAACATGCATCTAACCTCTCCAAATCATGCATAACTCATATAACAAGCATAAAGGAGCTTAAACCAAGCTTAAACTCCAACAAACAACCTTAAACACATCAAATATGCACAAAGGGTACATAAACCCTAATATGTACAACCATGCAAACTCATGCATAAATTCCCTTTTCCCTTCACAAAACTCATGTAAAACATCATAAAAACTAAGGATCTACACTTACCTCTTGAAGAACAAAGGCTGGTGTGTCCTCAACTCTAAGATATGGAGATCCAAGCTCCAAAAGTCTCTAAGCTTATCAAACTCTTCAAAACCAAGATAACACTCACTTAAACAGATTTTAGAAAACCTTTCTCTTACCCTTCTAGAAACCTCCGCCCTCCTCAAATGCCAGATTCCAACGGAGATTCCACCGGAAAGTAGGGATTCCGATGCCGGAATCTAGCCGGGTATTACAATAACGGTGCCATAGCACAGGGAAAGGAGCCCAGATCCCACCAGAGATCTAAAACATATACTCAGGTGATATCACCTTATTCAGAGGAGATATCAAAATATGCAAAGTAGACACAAATAACAACATTGCAGATCCACTGGCCAAGCCTGTAACGACCCGGAAATCCGACCCATTATCGGCGCTAGGATCCAGATCGGCTTAAGGCCGCCGGGACCCGTAGCAAGCCTACATACCTCCTGTAAACCTGTGGAATCCCATACATAACAACATATACATGATCTGTAAAAATTTTTCTTTTCTCTTATCCAAGCAAAACCTGTGCATGCATAAAATCATACATAAACCCCACACTGGAGTCCTCATCAAATACTCCAATGGGGTATCATCATCATACATATCAGCTTAGATAATCATGGTCATTAACATCATTACTCATTAAACACTCTGTACATAATGGGGATTCACACACCTCTAGGTCAAGCACTACTATAATCCTCAATACATCACCAAATCATTCATTACATTACACGGTCATAATTACTCATTACATCATATTCATGTCCACTACTATCTATTTCAACATACATGACTTAACTTCACTCTAGCCGACTTCCTGATCTATCCTGTACCTGCAACTCTGGGGATAAAGGGAGTGGGGTGAGCTACTAGAGCCCAGTGAGCAGAATAATAAAACATCAATTTAAATCATGCTTTCATGTATGCGCCATAACACAAACATTTCACAACAAGGATGAACTTGTCACCATTTAGCCCCTATCTTTCTTACTTATACATGCCGGGGGCGTAGAGCCGTAGCAGACACACCTGGACTTCCATAATCTGTCATAGTGCCAGGGGCGTAGAGCCGTAGCAGGCACACCTGGACTCACATAGGCTATCATGACATACAAGGGCTAATGGATCATTCAACATTCATCCACATCAACAACAAAGTATGCAATGCAACATATTCGTGAATTCTAATGCAAACAACCTAATATATCTCATGGCATTCATGATGCGTGAATCATGCTAAAACATTTCATTAGTTTGCTTTAAAACTTAAAGTTTATTCCACTCACCTCTGGCTAGCTCTGAAGAGACTCTGAAGCAGCTGGCTCACTGCTGGGGGTCTCGGTTCCTCGGGTCTGAACCTACACAGGTGGACTCAAATGAGGGACCAAACATACATGAATATGACTCTAAAATACTCCCCAAAAACCCCCTAAAACATCCTGAAAACATCACATGAAAACATGCAAGAAATGGCTGAACAGGGCACTTTCGGCGGCAGGTTCGGCAGCCGAAAGTCCCTCTGCAGCCGAAAGTCATGCAGGTTCGGCGGCACTTTCGGCGGCCGAACCTCCCAGACAGAGACGAAACTTGAGTTTCGGGGGCAGGCTTCGGCAGCCGAAACTGCCTCCACAAGGGGGTTCGGCGGCCGAAAGTCACTTCGGCGGCCGAACCTGAGTTTCTGCCGAAGGGCAGAAACTTGGTTCCCTTGTGTCCACAGCCTCCAAAACGCCTCAAAACATGCATAAACTTGTTTCTACACATGCATACACATCATACATCACACCTAGGGGTCTCAAACTATAATATACCCCAACTACAACACTTCAAACAACACATTTCCAACATACATTGTTCAAATCACAACATAAACCCATAAACCTAACAACAAGCCTAAACATGCATTCTACCCCATCAACTTGCATAAAACTTTCATAAAACATAAAAGAAGCATAGATCGAAGCTTACCTCTTGAAGATCGAGAGGAAGAACGACCCTAGCTCGGAAAATGGAGGGATTTAGCTCCAAGACTTCCAAGCTCCAAACTTGCTTAAAAACACTCAAAAACTTTTGTGGAACCTTAAAACTCAAAGAAAATGGTGGGGATTGAAGGAAAAACACAAGATTTGGGAGAGGGAGGTCGGAAGCTTGCTGTGGCTGAAAATGGGAGAAAACTCTCCCATTTCGGCTAAGTGCCCCTTTTATAGGTGGCTGGCCAGGCCACGTTCGGGGGCCGAAAGTGCCTCCGCATGCATGCAAGGTTCGGCAGCCGAACTTGGGGTTCGGCGGCCGAACCTGCATTTCCCTCACTCAAAATTTTCGGGCGCCTAAAGTCCCTCCGAAAGCATGCATGTTCGGCGGCCGAACTTCGGAGTTCGGCGGCCGAACCTGGGTTTTCCTCCAAAGATTTTTCATGCAAAAAAACTCATTTAATTGCTTACTTAAAAACATGAAATACATGAAAACATTTCATAAAATCATAGTTTTTACCCTTCTAGAGGTTTCCGACATCCGAGGTCCCACCGGACGGTAGGGATTCCGATACCGGAGTCTAGCCGGGTATTACATTCTCCCCCCCTTAAGAACATTCGTCCCCGAATGTTCCTCAGCTAACATACAAAGCATGGCATCAATCATAACATACAACATAGCATACAATATATCATACATGCAACACATAGAACAACTAACACTCACCTCAAAACAGATGGGGGTATTGCTGGAGCATGGACTCCCGTGTCTCCCAGGTGCATTCTTCAATATTGTGGTGGTTCCAAAGGACTTTCACCATCGGGATTTCCTTGTTCCTCAGCTTTCTGATCTGAGTGTCTAGGATCCGCACTGGTTGTTCTACATAGGTGAGATCCTCATGGATCTCCATATCAGGCTCACTAAGAACCTTTCCAGGATCCGACACGAACTTCCGTAACAGAGAAACATGGAAAACCGGATGGATTCTCTCCATCGAAGCAGGCAAGTCTAGCTTGTACGACACATTACCGACCCTCTGAAGCACCTCGAAAGGACCGATGTATCGTGGAGCTAACTTACCCTTCTTCCCGAACCGAACCACTCCTTTCATAGGAGACACCTTGAGCAAAACCAATTCCCCCTCCTGAAACTCTAGCTGTCTTCTGCGGATATCTGCATAACTCTTCTGCCGACTAGCAGCAGTCTTGATCCTCTCTCTGATTATGGGTACCACCCTGCTGGTAAGCTCTACTAACTCCGGACCCGCAAGAGTCCTCTCTCCTACTTCCTCCCAGCAGATAGGTGATCTGCACTTCCTCCCATACAAAGCTTCATATGGAGCCATCCCTATGCTAGCATGATAGCTGTTATTGTAGGCAAACTCCACCAAAGGTAGATGCTGCCTCCAAGAACCGCCAAAATCTAGCACACACATTCTGAGCATATCCTCTATTGTCTGGATGGTCCTCTCTGACTGTCCGTCTGTCTGTGGGTGGAAGGCAGTACTGAAGTCTAATCTGGTACCCATAGCGTTCTGCAGACTCCGCCAAAACCTGGAGGTGAATTGGGGCCCTCTATCTGACACTATAGATACCGGGACACCATGCAGTCTGACAATCTCATCTACGTACACCTGCGCCAACTTGTCCACAGAGTAACCACTCCTGACAGGGATGAAGTGAGCAGATTTGGTGAGTCTGTCCACAATCACCCATATGGAGTCCAATCTGTTGGACGTCGCCGGTAACCCCACTACGAAGTCCATAGCTATATTCTCCCATTTCCACTCTGGAATCGGTAGTGGATTCAACATTCCAGCCGGCTTCTGATGCTCTAGTTTCACCCTCTGACACACATCGCAGGCTGACACGAACAGTGCCACGTCCTTCTTCATAGCTGGCCACCAATACACTCTCTTCAGATCCTGATACATCTTGGTGGCTCCAGGGTGAACACTATACCTGGTATTATGGGCTTCCCCCATAATATCTCCCTTCAGACCAATGTCATCTGGCACACATAATCTGTTCCCGTAGCGGAGGATCCCCTTATCATCAAACTTGAACTCATTACTCTGGCCTGACTGAACCGTTCTGGCTATCCTGACCAACTCTGGGTCCTCATGCTGTTTCTGAGCTACCTGCTCCAGAAACACGGGTGTCACTCTCATCTGAGCCACTAAGGCACCTGTGCCAGACAACTCCAACTGTAATCCCTCACTCATAAGTCTGTGGAACTCCTTCACCACGGCCTCCTCTCTGCTGAAATGTGGGATAGACTGCCGAGTGATTTCCGGCTTAGGGCGTCTGCCACAACATTCGCCTTACCCGGATGGTACTGAATCTTGCAATCATAGTCACTCAACAGCTCTACCCATCTCCTCTGCCTCAAGTTCAGTTCTCTCTGACTCAGGATGTACTGCAGGCTCTTATGATCTGTGAAGATCTCACACTTTACCCCATAAAGGTAATGCCTCCACATCTTGAGTGCAAAGATCACTGCTGCCATCTCTAGGTCATGTGTGGGGTAATTCAGCTCATGCTTCTTCAGCTGCCTGGAAGCATAAGCGATCACCCTCTCATTTTGCATTAGCACACAACCCAGTCCCACACGGGACGCATCACAATATACTGAGAAGTCATCATCACTTTTTGGCAGAGCTAACACCGGTGCTGAAGTCAACCTCCTCTTAAGCTCCTCAAAGCTTTCCTCACACTGATCGGTCCATATGAACTTCTGATTCTTCTTTGTCAATTTGGTCATAGGAGCAGCAATCTTTGAGAAGTCCTGAACGAACCTCCTGTAGTAACCTGCTAAACCCAGAAAACTCTTGATCTCGGTCACTGTGGTGGGTCTAGGCCAGTTAGCTACAGCCTCTACCTTCTTGGGGTCTACTTCAATACCCTGTTCTGACACAATGTGCCCCAAGAATGAAATGCTCCTAAGCCAAAACTCACACTTGGAGAACTTGGCATACAAGCCATGCTCTCTCAAGGTCTGCAAAACTGTCCTCAGGTGATGGGCATGCTCCTCTGCATTTCTGGAATACACTAAGATATCATCTATGAAGACAATAACGAAGTGATCCAGATACTGACTGAATACTCTGTTCATGAGGTCCATGAATGCTGCAGGGGCGTTGGTCAACCCAAACGGCATCACAAGGAACTCATAGTGCCCATACCTGGTCCTGAAAGCTGTCTTCGGTACATCTTCATTCCTTATCCTCAACTGATGGTACCCTGATCTCAGATCTATTTTGGAGAAACAACCTGCTCCTGCTAGCTGGTCGAATAGATCGTCGATCCTAGGCAAAGGGTACTTGTTCTTGGTAGTGACCTTGTTCAACTGTCTGTAGTCGATACAAAGTCTGAGGGATCCATCCTTCTTCCTCACAAACAAAACCGGAGCACCCCAAGGTGAAGTACTCGGTCGGATGAAACCCTTATCTACCAGCTCTTGCAACTGTTCCTTCAGTTCTTTCAATTCAGCTGGTGCCATCCTGTAGGGGGGAATAGAGATCGGTCTGGTACCAGGCATTAACTCAATCTCGAACTCTATCTCCCTAGCAGGTGGTAACCCTGGCAGCTCGTCTGGGAAAACATCTAAGAACTCACTCACCACAGGCACTGAGGCGGGCTCTCTGACATGACTATCTAACTCCCTCACATGAGCTAGAAACCCCTGACATCCCCTCCTAAGCAACCTACGAGCCTGAAGAGCTGAGATCAGACCTCTAGGTGTACCCCTCTTGTCTCCTCTGAAGACGACCTCTGACCCATCCTGATCTCTGAATCTGACTACCTTGTCTCTACAGTCCAAGGTAGCACCATGGGTCGATAACCAATCCATCCCTAGAATGACGTCAAAATCTGTCAAATCTAGAACCACGAGGTCGGCGAAAAGGCATCTTCCCTCTATGAAAACTGGACTACATTGGCAGACTGCCTCTGCCACTGACGGGTCACACTTGGGTCCACTGACCCATAGGGGACACTCTAACCCAGAGACCATCAATCCTACCCTCTCCACGACTCTCGGAGCAATAAAAGAATGAGATGCACCCGGGTCCATTAAGGCATACACATCAGAACAACCAATGATGAGATTACCTGCCACCACAGTGTTGGATGTGTTGGCCTCCTGCTGAGTCATAGTGAAGATCCGTGCCGGAGCTGATGGACCTTCACCTCTGTATCCTGCTGATGAAGAGGCTGACCCTCTCCCTCTGCCTCTGCCACTGGCCTGTGTTGCGGCTGGAGCTACTAGCTGCACCACACTGCCGGAGGCTGTCTGCTGAGACGGTGCTGCAAAGGCTGCTCTAGGACAATCTCGAGCCAAATGACCCGCCTGTCCGCATCTGAAACATGTGTTCGTCCCTGCCAGACATACTCCCTTGTGTGGTCTCCCACATCTCATACATGCTGTAACCTCTGCGCCAGAGCTTGAGCCACTGCCTAAACCCAGACCTGACTTGATCTTGTTCCAGAACTTATTCTTCTTAGATTTTCTGTGGCCTCTGTCCCACTTCTTACTGCCTGCAACTGCTGCACTCAGAGAAGAAGAGTCTAACCTTTCCCCACCTGGGGTCTTGGAACCAGAAGACTGTGCCACTGACTGTTTTACCTTCCCCTCAACGATAGCACTAGCCTCCATTCTCCTAGCCATATCCACTATGGCATGGAAACTCTCCCTCTCTGCTGACTGTATCAAAGAGGAATACCTGGAGTGCAGCCTCATAATATATCTCCTTGACTTCTTTTGATCTGTGTCCAAATTCTGCCCAGCATATGGCAACAACTCCAGGAACCTGTCTGTGTACTCCTCCACACTCATCTGTTCAGTCTGCCTCAACTGTTCGAATTCTATCATCTTCTGCTCTCTAGAGCTCTCAGGGAAAGCCCATCCTGCAAAATCATTTGCGAACTCCTCCCAGGACATACTGTCCGCTCTCGGGTCCACATAGTTCTTAAACCAACCACGTGCCTTCTTGCACTCCAGTGTGAACCCAGCCATCTGAATGGCTCTACTGTCATCAGCCCCTATCTCATCTGTAATAGTCTTGACCCTGCTCAGATACTCAAATGGGTCATCGCCTGCTCTGTACTGAGGAGCACCCAACTTCATGTAATCGGTCATCTTGACCTTGCTCCCTCCAGATGAGGTAGGTTTGGGTACTTGTGTTTCCGGGACAGTAGGTACTGGTGGTGGTGGAGGTGCAACATCCACTGGGGTAGGGTTTGCTGTACTGGTATAGGGAGGTGGAGCTGGGTATAGGGAGGTGGAGGTGGGTACATGGGGTACTGAGAGTATGGTGGGTAGTAAGGTGGGTATGGCATATGTGGAGGATAAGGGCTAAAACTGGGGTAATCCGATGTACCTCCCATCGAATACCCTGGATGGTGTGAATAGGGTGGGTAGTGATGTGGCTGGACATAACTCGAGGCCTGAGTGCCTCCTTTTGATTCTCCCATGCCCTCTTCCGGCATGTTCACACCGAGACTGCCATCCCTCCTCTGATCTACTTCCATATCCTCAGACATTCCTCCCTGCACTGTTCCCCTTACTGATCTGCTTCTACCCAGATCCAAAGACCTTCTAGGGTCTCTAGCTACTCTGTCTCTGTTGGACCTACTGGACATTGCCCTAGGCAATGCTGGAGGACGGGCATCAGCGCCCTCGTCCTGAGGTGGCACTCCAGTCAATCGTGCAGATCGACGAGTTCCTCTCATTCTATCTTCTGAAAAACAGCACATAGTATAAGCAATCATTAGCATCATATGGTTCATGTGGAAACACATGAACCCTCATCACATACATAGCATCACATCATAGCATTTATGCACATGCATATCATCGTGGCATATCATATCATCATACAGACAGGACTCTACATCCTATCCTAGTGGACATGATTTTCCTAGTGTGCTTGACCTTCTAGAACATCTATGAGCCCGACACACTAGGTCCGACCATATGAACCTAGGGCTCTGATACCACTCTGTAACGACCCGGAAATCGGACCCATTACCGGCGCTAGGATCCAGATCGGCTTAAGGCCGCCGGGACCCGTAGCAAGCCTACATACCTCCTGTAAACCTGTGGAATCCCATACATAACAACATATACATGATCTGTAAAAATTTTTCTTTTCTCTTATCCAAGCAAAACCTGTGCATGCACAAAATCATACATAAACCCCACACTGGAGTCCTCATCAAATACTCCAATGGGGTATCATCATCATACATATCAGCTTGGATAATCATGGTCATTAACATCATTACTCATTAAACACTCTGTACATAATGGGGATTCACACACCTCTAGGTCAAGCACTACTATAATCCTCAATACATCACCAAATCATTCATTACATTACACGGTCATAATTACTCATTACATCATATTCATGTCCACTACTATCTATTTCAACATACATGACTTAACTTCACTCTAGCCGACTTCCTGATCTATCCTGTACCTGCAACTCTGGGGATAAAGGGAGTGGGGTGAGCTACTAGAGCCCAGTGAGCAGAATAATAAAACATCAATTTAAATCATGCTTTCATGTATGCGCCATAACACAAACATTTCACAACAAGGATGAACTTGTCACCATTTAGCCCCTATCTTTCTTACTTATACATGCCGGGGGCGTAGAGCCGTAGCAGGCACACCCGGACTTCCATAATCTGTCATAGTGCCAGGGGCGTAGAGCCGTAGCAGGCACACCTGGACTCACATAGGCTATCATGACATACAAGGGCTAATGGATCATTCAACATTCATCCACATCAACAACAAAGTATGCAATGCAACATATTCGTGAATTCTAATGCAAACAACCTAATATATCTCATGGCATTCATGATGCGTGAATCATGCTAAAACATTTCATTAATTTGCTTTAAAACTTAAAGTTTATTCCACTCACCTCTGGCTAGCTCTGAAGAGACTCTGAAGCAGCTGGCTCACTGCTGGGGGTCTCGGTTCCTCGGGTCAGAACCTACACAGGTGGACTCAAATGAGGGACCAAACATACATGAATATGACTCTAAAATACTCCCCAAAAACCCCCTAAAACATCCTGAAAACATCACATGAAAACATGCAAGAAATGGCTGAACAGGGCACTTTCGGCGGCAGGTTCGGCAGCCGAAAGTCCCTCTGCAGCCGAAAGTCATGCAGGTTCGGCGGCACTTTCGGCGGCCGAACCTCCCAGACAGAGACGAAACTTGAGTTTCGGGGGCAGGCTTCGGCAGCCGAAACTGCCTCCACAAGGGGGTTCGGCGGCCGAAAGTCACTTCGGCGGCCGAACCTGAGTTTCTGCCGAAGGGCAGAAACTTGGTTCCCTTGTGTCCACAGCCTCCAAAACGCCTCAAAACATGCATAAACTTGTTTCTACACATGCATACACATCATACATCACACCTAGGGGTCTCAAACTATAATATACCCCAACTACAACACTTCAAACAACACATTTCCAACATACATTGTTCAAATCACAACATAAACCCATAAACCTAACAACAAGCCTAAACATGCATTCTACCCCATCAACTTGCATAAAACTTTCATAAAACATAAAAGAAGCATAGATCGAAGCTTACCTCTTGAAGATCGAGAGGAAGAACGACCCTAGCTCGGAAAATGGAGGGATTTAGCTCCAAGACTTCCAAGCTCCAAACTTGCTTAAAAACACTCAAAAACTTTTGTGGAACCTTAAAACTCAAAGAAAATGGTGGGGATTGAAGGAAAAACACAAGATTTGGGAGAGGGAGGTCGGAAGCTTGCTGTGGCTGAAAATGGGAGAAAACTCTCCCATTTCGGCTAAGTGCCCCTTTTATAGGTGGCTGGCCAGGCCATGTTCGGGGGCCGAAAGTGCCTCCGCATGCATGCAAGGTTCGGCGGCCGAACTTGGGGTTCGGCGGCCGAACCTGGGGTTCGGCGGCCGAACCTGCATTTCCCTCACTCAAAATTTTCGGGCGCCTAAAGTCCCTCCGAAAGCATGCATGTTCGGCGGCCGAACTTCGGAGTTCGGCGGCCGAACTTCGGAGTTCGGCGGCCGAACCTGGGTTTTCCTCCAAAGATTTTTCATGCAAAAAAACTCATTTAATTTCTTACTTAAAAACATGAAATACATGAAAACATTTCATAAAATCATAGTTTTTACCCTTCTAGAGGTTTCCGACATCCGAGGTCCCACCGGACGGTAGGGATTCCGATACCGGAGTCTAGCCGGGTATTACAAAGCCTCTTTCACAGGTCAAGCATGATCAACACACTAGGTCTATAGGTATTAGATACTTGTATGATTAGGCCTAATGCAAGTGGGAGATTGTTAGTGTATATGCCCTAGGCCATTATCTTGGGCCTTTTTGTATGTCGTTTTGGTTATTAATAAAAGAGGTTTTTATCATTATTATTTGTTTGCATGTTACATAATAATGATTATCATCCCTAGTTACTTATTATTATGTTGATAATAATAAAATATAACTGGTATGATTATTGATTGATAATCATGAGATGATTATGTATATGTTGATATAATTCAATAATCATAAATACTTGTTAGAGAACAAAGTATTGGATGGACCCGCATTGAGATCACTACATGGGTCATTGTCATAAGTGAATCTTAAAGTAGTTATGTCTTAATCCTTTGACTTGAGATTGTCATAGTTTCCAACATAAGGACTATTATGTTTTGACATAACCAAACGTTGTCTTTAATCGGACAATCATAAAGGTTATGATTGAGCATAATAGAAATTATGTAGAGGATAATGAACAATCAAGATAGGATTTGTCCCTCTCTATGAGAGAGATATCTTCTGGGCCCCTCGATAAGTGAGACTGAGAAATGCATGGCCATGCTCAAATGAATTGATAGTGTGATCAATATCATTTGGATTTATCAGTCTACTTAGAGATCGAGAAATCATAAGTTTGAACATTATAAGTTTGACATTGACCATGACTTATGTTCAAACTAGATATCGTGTGACAAAGGGATTAATATATGTTCTATTTAATAGGCTTTATCGGACTATTGATCCTCATATTAGTTGGGTAGTCATAATGTCTTGCTAGAGGCCACTTATGACTTATAGGCCTTGTTGGACTGGGCCTATTGCCAATTAATGTGAGCCTATTGGGTCACACACAAGAACGTTGTTGATGTGCTATATTAATGGGCTAAAAGCCCATTAGTATAATTAATAATAATAAAGTGTTATTATTATTAATTATTTATTATTATAAGATAATAATATTCAAAAGATCTGCAGTCTATCTGTAACTGTTACAGATAAAGGACTCTATCACATAAAGATACTTGAGTATCTGCGAGATTGTGATAGTGGGTTCTGAACACAACTCTTTTAGGAAAAGAGTTGTGGGAAAATAAAAAGACTGAAACATATAAATACTCTTTCTACGAAGAAAGTGATGACGATGTGTTTTTGAGAAAACTCAGTCTAAAAGATTGCAGATTGTGGAGCACATAATCTATCCATCTTTGAGAGAGCTAGCACTCTAGAAGGATAGAAGACGTTCGTGTGGATACCATAGAGGGTGTTCATTTGAAAAGGCAGCACCATCAGTCCAACATTGTATCTTCTCAACGAGATTAACAAGTTAGTCTCATATTCTTCTTGTGAATTAAACGAAGCACTCAGATTCTGGGAAAGGAAATCAGAGAAATTTTATTTTTCCGCTGCGCCTTTGGGTTACAATTATCTCGGGATTTCCCAACACAACATACTCTGAACTATATCGGCAGACTGACTCTGCCATCGATGGATCACACTTGGGTCCACTGACCCAAATGGGACACTCTAACCCAGAAGCTATCAAACCCACTCTATCTACAGCTCTTGGAGCAAACAAAGAAAGAGAAAAACATCAGGGTTCATTAAAGCATACACATTAGAACATACAAGAATGAGATTACCTGTCATCACCATGTCCAATGTGTCAGCCTCCTGCTGGGTCATGGAGAAAATCCGAGCTGGATCTGATGGACCTTCTCCGCGGGAACCTGTTGAAGAAGGAGCTGTCCCCCTTGCTCTGCCCCTGCCACTGCTCTGTGTCATGGCTGGAGCTACTGGCTGAGCCATACTACTTGAAGCTGTCTGCTGGGACCGTGCCAACAAAGTCGCAGTGGGACACTCACGTGCCATGTGCCCCTCCTGCCCACACCTGAAACATGCTATTGTCCCAATCCGACAGACTCCCTTGTGCGGCCTACCGCATCTCTTACATCCGGAGCCATTCGAACTAGAGCTCGAACCATCGCCTAATCCCAGACCAGACTTTAGCCGATTCCAAAACTTATTCTTCTTCGATCTTCTGAGGCCTCTGTCCCTCTTTTTACTCTTCGTGGTAGCCTCGCTCAGAGAGGAGAGATTAACATTCCCTGTCCCTGGGATTCTGGAACCCGAAGATTGTGCCACTTGTTGTTTAACTGACCCCTCAATGATGGCACTAGCCTCCATCTTCCGTGCTGCATCCACAATGGTGTGGAAGCTCTCCCTCTCTGCTGCAAGGATCAGGGAGGAATACCTAGAGTGAAGTCTCATGGTATACCTCCTAGCTTTCTTCTGATCTGTATCATATGCTTGCCTCACATACTGAAGCAACTCAAGGAACTTGTCTGTGTACTCATCCACACTCATATCCTCTGTCTGCCTTAGCTGCTCAAACTCAACAACCTTTAGTTCCCTTGAACTATCTGGAAAAGCCCATCCTGCAAACTCATTAGCAAATTGCTCCTAGGATAAGCTTTCCAACCTTGGGTCCACATAGTTTTTAAACCACTCCCGAGCTTTCTTACATTTCAATGTGAACCCCACCATCTGAATGGCTCTACTGTCATTAGCTCCTAGCTCATCCATTATCATTTTCACCGTCTTGAGGTACTCAAACAGATCATCTCCTGTTTTAAACTTAGAAGCATCCAACTTCAGATAGTCGGTCATCTTTACCTTGCTCCCAACTGATGAGTTAGGTTTGGATGTTTGGACATCCGGGACCATTGGTTCTGCTGGTGGTGGAGGAGGTGCAGTATTCCCTGGGTTAGGGTTTGCTGGATTTGGAAAGAAGGGTGAGGGTGGGTACATGGGATACTGTGGATATGGCGAGTAAAAGGGATGATAGGGCATAAAGGTGGAATATGGGTTATAGCTAGAGATACCTGTAATACCCGGCTAGACTCCGGTATCGGGATTCCTACCGTCCGGTGGAATCTTGGATGTCGGAGGCCTCTAGAAGGGTAAGAACCATGTTTTTATAAAATGTTTTAATGTGTTTTATGTTTTAAGCATGGAAGAAAATGAGTTTTTGCATGAAAATAGCATTGGAGGAAAACTTAGGTTCGGCCGTCGAACCCCTAGTTCGGCCGCCGAACATGCATGCATTTCGGGTGTGCCTTAGGCCCCCGAAGGCATAAGTGAGGAAAGTCCAAGTTCGGCCGCCGAACATGGCATGCATGCGGAGGCACATTCGGCCCCCGAACGTGGCCTGGCCAGCCACTATAAAAGGGTCCCTTAGCCGAAAACGGGCGAGCTTTTTCCCCATTTTCGGCCAAGGTGAGCTCTCCGCCGTCCCTCACCAATCTTTGATGTTTTTCCTCTAGATCTTTCAAGATTTTCATTTGTTTTAACTTTGTTTTGAAGATTTGAGCTTTTGAGCAAAGTTTTGGAGCTTGGAGGTTCAAGAACCCAATCTCTCCCACCTCCGAGTTTTAGGTCGTCTCTCTCTCGATCTTCAAGAGGTAAGAGCCGATCTTAAGCTCATTGCATGTTTAAAGTAAGTTTTAAGTAGATCTATGGGTTAGAATGTATATTTAGGTTATGGTTATGTTTATGGGTATAAATGTATGTTCATGAACAATGTGGATGCTTGATGTGTTGTAGATGGGGTTTATGATGGTTTGAGGCCCCTAGGAACATGTATGCTTGTGTTTGTATGTTGTAGAATAGGTTTGATGCATGTTTGGAAGGTTTGGAGGCGAAATGGGCAAGAGGAGCCAAGTTTCTGCCTTTGGCAGAAACCAGGTTCGGCAGCCGAAAGACTTTCGATCGCCGAACATGGCTGGGGAGGCAGCCTTTCGGCTGTCGAAGCCTGCCCCCAAAAGGAGACTTTCGTCTCTGTCTGGCAGTTTCAACCGCCGAAAGTGCCGCCGAACATGCATGAGTTTCGTCTTTGTCTGGGAGTTTCGGCCGCCGAAGGTGCCGCCGAACCTGCCTGACTTTCGGCTCTGGAGGGACTTTCGGCCGCCGAACCTGCCGCCGAAAGTGCCCTGTCCAGGCCTTCTTTGCATGTTTTTCTATGGTTGTTTCATGATGTTTTAGGGGGATTTTGGGGAGTAGTTTATAGTTATGTTCAGGTGTGTTTGGTCCCTCATTTGAGTCCACCTATGTAGGTTCGGACCCGAGGAACCGAGGACCCCAGCAGTGAGTTCAGCTGCTTCGGTGTTGTCAGAGTCAGCCAGAGGTGAGTGGAACTAAACTTAATCTTTTAAATTGAGAAATTAAATGTTTTATCATGTTTCATGCATCATGATTATGCAATAGGATGATTGCATTAGTTTTCACGAATATGCCGCATTGCATCGATTGTTGTTGATGTGGGTGAATATTGGATGACCCAATTAGTCCATGACAGGAAGACCAGGACCCCATTCTACGGCCTGGCACGGTTATGGGACTCGAAGACCAGGAGCCCAGAGGAGGCCCTGGGGCAATGGTAAGTAATGTATGTTATGACAGGAAGACCAAGACCCCATGCTACGGCCTGGCACAGAGTTAGCTTGGACTAATTGGTGACAAGTTCACCCAACCCTTATGTGAACTGTCTGTGTTATGATGCATTTCATAGAGCATAGTGTTAATATGTTTTATAGTTCTACTCACTGGGCTTTTAGCTCACCCCTCTCCCTTTACCCCCAGGCTTGCAGGTACAGGATAGAAGAGGAGGTCAGTTAGAGTAAAGAAGTTATGTTTATGTAATAGCTAGCAATGGACATGATCAAATTGTAATGTAATGTCTTAATCAGTATAGATATGTAATGAGATGATGTATATGGATGTTAGAGGTGTGCTTGACCATAGATTGTTGTTATCCCTTTTAATACATGATCTTAGAGCTTTCATGATGTTTATGTAAACCAACTCAACATATGTTATGTCACCCATTGGGGGCACTGATGAGATCCCACAGAGGGATCAATGTTATGTTAATGTATATGCGCAGGTTGAGTTGGTGTATGAATGGAAAGAAAAGTTTTAATTTTTTTATGTATGTTGTTGATCATGTATGGGATTTTACAGGTTTACAGGTTAGATGTCAGGCTTGCTACGGGTCCCGGCGGCCTTAAGCCGATCTGGATCCTAGCGCCGGTAGCGGTTCGATTTTCGGGTCGTTACAGAGTGGTATCAGAGCCCTAGGTTCATATGGTCGGACCTAGAGTGTCGGGCTCATAGATGTTATAGAAGGTCAAGCACAATAGGAAAAATCATGTCCACTAGGATAGGATGTGGAGTCCTGTCTTGCATGATGATGTGAAATGCCATGATTATATGCATGTGCATTAATGATATGCTATGATGTGTGATGAGGGTTCATGTGTGCCCATATGAGCCATATGATGCTAATGTTTATGTGATGTGCACTGTTTTTCAGAAAACAGGATGAGAGGAACTCGTCGATCAGCAAGATTGACTGGAGTACCACCTGAGGATGAGGGCACGAGCGCCCGTCCTCCAGTATTGCCTAGGGCAATGTCTAGTAGGTCTAGCATAGAAAGAGCAGTAAGAGACCCTAGAAGGTCTCTGGATCTGGGTAGGAGCAGATCAGTCAGAGGAACAGTTCAGGGAGGAATGTCAGAGGATATGGGAGATGATATGGATGTAGAGCAGAGAAGGGATGGCAGTTTGGGAGTTAGCATGTCAGAAGAAGGTATGGGAGAGTCCCAAGGAGGCACTCAGGCCTCGGGATTTGTTCAGCCACCCCATTACCCACACTTCTCACAGCATCCCGGGTATTCGGTGGGAGGTACATCGGATTACCCTAGCTTTAACCCTTATCCCACACACATGCCCTACCCACCATACTACCCACATACTCACAGTACCCAATGTATCCACCTCCACCCTACTATTCAAATCCAGCAAACCCTACCTCAGAAAATGTTGCACCACCTCCACCACCTACAGAACCAGCAGCCCCAGTTACTCAACCTTCTAGACCTAGCTCAGCCAGTGGGAGCAAGGTCAAGATGACTGAATACATGAAGCTGGGTGCTCCCCAGTTTGAGTCAGGTGATGACCCGTTTGTGTATCTTGAGAGGGTCAAGACTATTACAGAGGAGCTAGGGGCGGATGACAGTAGAGCCATTCAGATGGCTGGGTTCACATTAAAGTGCAAGATGGCATGAGAGTGGTTCAAGAATTATGTGAACCCGAGAGTGGACAGCATGTCTTGGGAAGAGTTTGCAAATGAGTTTGCAGGATGGGCTTTTCCCGATAGTTCAAGGGAGCTGAAGATGATAGAGTTTGAACAGTTGAGGCAGACAGAGGATATCAGTGTAGAGGAGTACACCGATAGATTCTTGGAGCTGTTGCCTTTTGCTGGGCAGAGTCTGGATACAGATTCGAAGAAGTCAAGGAGGTATGTCATGAAACTTCACTCCAGGTATTCCTCCTTGATTCAGTCCGTGGACAGGGAGAGCTTCCATGCCATAGTAGATATGGCCAGGAAAATGGAGGCCAGTGCCATCATTCAGGGGACAGTTAAGCAGACAGTGGCACAGTCTTCTGGTCCTAAAACTCCGGGTGGGGGAAGATTAGATCCCTCTACCCTGAGTGCAGCAGCTTCAGGCAGTAAGAGATGGGGTAAGGCCAAGGGTAAGAAGAACAAGTTCTAGAGCAAAGTCAAGTCTAGTCTGGGATTTGGGAGTGGCTCAAGCTCTGGTGCTGATAATGCAGTTTGTGCGAGGTGTGGTAAGCCACACATAGGAGTATGTCGGTTTGGGACGAACGCCTGTTTCAGATGTGGTCAGGAGGGGCATATGGCTCGAGAATGTCCAAGAGCAGTCCCGATGGCTCAGTCCCAGCTGACAGCTTCAGGCAGTGTAGCACAGCCAGCAGCTCCAGCCATGACTCAGGCCAGTGGCAGAGGCAGAGGGAGAGGGGCAGCCTCTTCTTCAGCGGGTTTCAGAGGTGAAGGTCCATCAGCTCCAGCACGGATCTTCACAATGACACAGCAGGAGGCAGATGCATCTAACACCGTGGTGGCAGGTAACTTAATCATTGGTTGTTCAGATGTGTATGCCTTGATGGACCCTGGTGCATCTCATTCTTTTATTGCTCCGAGAGCCGTCGAGAGGTTGGGTCTGATGACTTCTGGGTTGGAGTGTCCTCTCTGGGTCAGTGGACCCAAGTGTGATCCATCAGTGGCAGAGTCAGTCTGCCAGTGTAGTCCTGTGTTTGTTGAGGGAAGATGCTTGTCCGCCGACCTAGTGGTTCTAGATTTGACAGATTTTGACGTCATTCTAGGGATGGACTGGTTATCTACCCATGGTGCTACCTTGGACTGCAGGGACAAGGTAGTCAGGTTCAGAGGTCAAGATGGGTCTAAGGTTGTCTTAAGGGGACACAGGAGGGGTACACCTAGAGGTCTGATATCAGCTCTCCAGGCTCATAGGTTGATTAGGAAGGGATGTCAGGGGTATTTGGCTCATGTGAGAGAGCTTAGCAGTCAGGTTAGAGAGCCCGCCTCGGTGCCAGTGGTTAGAGAGTTCTTAGATGTGTTCCCAGACGAGCTGCCAGGTTTACCACCTGCTAGGGAGATAGAGTTCGAGATAAAACTGATGCCTGGAACCCGACCGATCTCTATCCCTCCCTACAGGATGGTGCCAGCAGAATTGAAAGAGTTGAAGGAGCAGTTACAGGAGCTGGTAGACAAGGGCTTCATCCGACCGAGTACCTCACCTTGGGGTGCTCCAGTTTTGTTTGTAAGAAAGAAGGATGGATCCCTTAGACTTTGTATCGACTACAGGCAGTTGAACAAGGTCACTACCAAGAACAAGTACCCATTGCCAAGGATCGACGATCTATTCGACCAGCTAGCAGGAGCGGGTTGTTTGTCCAAAATAGATATGAGATCTGGATATCATCAGCTGAGGATCAGAGAAGAAGATGTGCCAAAGACAGCTTTTAGGACCAGATATGGGCATTTTGAGTTCCTTGTGATGCCGTTCGGGTTAACCAACGCCCCTGCAGCATTCATGGATCTCATGAACAGAGTGTTTAGCCAGTACCTGATTATTGTCTTCATAGATGATATCTTGGTGTATTCCTGACAGAGCGCATTTTAGGCCATATTATCATGATCTTAATGATGTTTATTTGCACAGTTTCTGCCTAATTTGATTGTTTTGTTCATGTTCTACAGAAACTAGGTGTGAAAAGACATTCTGGAGAAAATGTGGTTAAAACTGCCAAAAAGTGCCAAATATGGAAAGTTCCAGAAAAGGAAAGTTTTCATATATGGAAAGTTCCAAATAAGGAAAGTTTCATATATGGAAAGTGCCAAACAAGGAAAGAGTCAAAGAGCGCAGCCAGCAAACTGTCCGAAATTCGAACTGCAGAATCCTTCCTGCCTTGTTTAGAACGTGTGCCAAGAAAGGAAAGTCTTCAAATAAGGCAAGTTTTTAGAAAAGGAAAGTCTTCAAATGAGGAAAGTGCAGAGGCAAAAGCAAATAAGGAAAGCTCGGTCAGAGGATTATTTAAAATTCAAATCGCAGATATTTCTTTCCTTATTCAAAGATGTGCACATACTGCAGCAGTCATATCTTCCAATTTAGGCAGCGAGATCTCATGAAGGCACACTTGCCTCTTCTGCGTTCAACGTTTAAAATTCAAACGAAGGCTCCACCTAGAAAGGAAAGACTTGGCAGATCCACTTTCCCTTCTGCATTCAATGACTGCGCACCACTTGCCTCTTGCAACACAATTTGCGCGCCACTCCCTATTCAGGAAGGAGATCTCTATGCACTTGGCCTTCATACAGTCCAGATTCATAATTCAATAGAGGATCCATCTAAATAGGAAGTTTGGACAGCAAATATTTCCTATACAGTGCTGTCCGCGCGCCTACCTCTTCTGCAAAGCCTGATCCGCGCGCCTCCTTCCCTTTCAGTGCTATCCGCGCGCATGCCTCTCTCCTACAGAGCAAGCCACGACTTTTCTTCCTCTATTGGCATCCTTGGATCGCTCTTCCTTCATTTTCAGACACAAGGTACGCTCCTTTCCTATTCTGAAAGCCATCTGCGCGCACCTGCCTTCTGAAGTGCATGCACTACGATTCTTTCCTCTTCTGCAACAACTTGGGCAGCAAGTTGAGTTTGGGCAGCAACTTGGGCAGCCTCTACACTAATAAGGAAGACCTAGGCAGCATCAAAACTCTATAAAAAGGTACTCTCTTTGGCAGCCACGAATTTGGACACTTTCAGACTCATCTTCTCCTTCTCCATCCGGATCAAGCAAGGCCGCGCCTCCACCACCTTCGGCTTCTTCTTTTCTTCTGCTACCTTTCTTTATGGTTTTTGTTTCAGCCATGAGTGGCTGAAACCTTTCATTCTAGTTGAAGATCAAGTGAAGCTTTAGTTGTATTGTGGATTGAGAGACTTGGACATTCATTGTTTTACCTTTTGTTATTCAATATTCTTGTGATTTCATGCTTAAGGATATTATTGCTTTGTTATTTAAGATCTCCATTGATTTTTGTTGCAAAGTGATATATTGTTGTTTTGAATGATTTTAAGTCCGTATTTGCTTGAATCGTTTGAACATAAGAACACTTGGTGCACAACCAAGGAAATTGCATGATCTAGTGTTGTCTCCATGCATGTGGGTGACTAGAATTGGTTCTCTCCATTACTTTATGCGATTGACTTTTGCAAAAGGCCTAAGGCTCAAAGACGTTCTTTGGCAATTGTTAATTAGTAATTGATTGGTGGAATTTCCCTAATTAATTTAATCTAAAAGAGAGACTATGGATGTGAGAAGCTTCTTCAATCTCCATAGCCAATTTATTGAATCAACAAAGGAACATTTGAGTCAATGATCAATCCCATCAACTAAAGTGGATCTAAATCTTCAACTAGAGCTTTTACCATCATTGTTTTACCCTCAATTTACTTTCTGCTTACTTTTTAATTACTCTTTTCATTAGCTTAATCAAATCAATCTCAATACCCCCATTTTTACTTTACATGCACTTGCACTTTCTTTTCTTTTCTGCTCTCTTTAATTTGGTCTATTCAAGGAAGGTAAACGAGTATCAATTCCCTGTGGATACGATCCTCTTACCACTGTCTGCAATTTTAATATTGTTGGTAGTTAAACAGGTTATTTATTTTGACCGGCTTCGACAACCGTTCTGTCAAAATTGGCGCCGTTGCCGGGGAATTGTAATACCCGGCTAGACTCCGGTATCGGAATCCCTACCGTCCGGTGGGACCTCGGATGTCGGAAACCTCTAGAAGGGTAAAACTATGATTTTATGAAATGTTTTCATGTATTTCATGTTTTTAAGTAAGAAATTAAATGAGTTTTTGCATGAAAAATCTTTGGAGGAAAACCCAGGTTCGGCCGCCGGACTCCGAAGTTCGGCCGCCGAACATGCATGCTTTCGGAGGGACTTTAGGCGCCCGAAAATTTTGAGTGAGGGAAATGCAGGTTCGGCCGCCGAACTCCAAGTTCGGCCGCCGAACCTTGCGTGCATGCGGAGGCACTTTCGGCCCCCGAACGTGGCCTGGCCAGCCACCTATAAAAGGGGCACTTAGCCGAAATGGGAGAGTTTTCTCCCATTTTCAGCCACAGCAAGCTTCCGACCTCCCTCTCCCAAATCTTGTGTTTTTCCTTCAATCCCCACCATTTTCTTTGAGTTTTAAGGTTCCACAAAAGTTTTTGAGTGTTTTTAAGCAAGTTTGGAGCTTGGAAGTCTTGGAGCTAAATCCCTCCATTTTCCGAGCTAGGGTCGTTCTTCCTCTCGATCTTCAAGAGGTAAGCTTCGATCTATGCTTCTTTTATGTTTTATGAAAGTTTTATGCAAGTTGATGGGGTAGAATGCATGTTTAGGCTTGTTGTTAGGTTTATGGGTTTATGTTGTGATTTGAACAATGTATGTTGGAAATGTGTTGTTTGAAGTGTTGTAGTTGGGGTATATTATAGTTTGAGACCCCTAGGTGTGAAGTATGATGTGTATGCATGTGTAGAAACAAGTTTATGCATGTTTTGAGGCGTTTTGGAGGCTGTGGACACAAGGGAACCAAGTTTCTGCCCTTCGGCAGAAACTCAGGTTCGGCCGCCGAAGTGACTTTCGGCCGCCGAACCCCCTTGTGGAGGCAGTTTCGGCTGCCGAAGCCTGCCCCCGAAACTCAAGTTTCGTCTCTGTCTGGGAGGTTCGGCCGCCGAAAGTGCCGCCGAACCTGCATGACTTTCGGCTGCAGAGGGACTTTCGGCTGCCGAACCTGCCGCCGAAAGTGCCCTGTTCAGCCATTTCTTGCATGTTTTCATGTGATGTTTTCAAGATGTTTTAGGGGGTTTTTGGGGAGTATTTTGAGTCATATTCATGTATGTTTGGTCCCTCATTTGAGTCCACCTGTGTAGGTTCGGACCCGAGGAACCGAGACCCCCAGCAGTGAGCCAGCTGCTTCAGAGTCTCTTCAGAGCTAGCCAGAGGTGAGTGGAATAAACTTTAAGTTTTAAAGCAAATTAATGAAATGTTTTAGCAGGATTCACGCATCATGAATGCCATGAGATATATTAGGTTGTTTGCATTAGAATTCACGAATATGTTGCATTGCATACTTTGTTGTTGATGTGGATGAATGTTGAATGATCCATTAGCCCTTGTATGTCATGATAGCCTATGTACATGATCCATTTTCATCCTTGTTGTGAAATGTTTGTGTTATGGCGCATACATGAAAGCATGATTTAAATTGATGTTTTATTATTCTGCTCACTGGGCTCTAGTAGCTCACCCCACTCCCTTTATCCCCAGAGTTGCAGGTACAGGATAGATCAGGAAGTCGGCTAGAGTGAAGTTAAGTCATGTATGTTGTAATAGATAGTAGTGGACATGAACATGATGTAATGAGTATTTATGACCATGTAATGTAATGAATGATTTGATGATGTATTGAGGATTATAGTAGTGCTTGACCTAGAGGTGTGTGAATCCCCATTCTGTACAGAGTGTTTAATGAGTAATGATGTTAATGACCATGATTATCCAAGCTGATATGTATGATGATGATACCCCATTGGAGTATTTGATGAGGACTCCAGTGTGGGGTTTATGTATGATTTTGTGCATGCACAGGTTTTGCTTGGATAAGAGAAAAGAAAAATTTTTACAGATCATGTATATGTTGTTATGTATGGGATTCCACAGGTTTACAGGAGGTATGTAGGCTTGCTACGGGTCCCGGCGGCCTTAAGCCGATCTGGATCCTAGCGCCGGTAACGGGTCGGATTTCCGGGTCATTACAGAGTGGTATCAGAGCCCTAGGTTCATATGGTCGGACCTAGTGTGTCGGGCTCATAGATGTTCTAGAAGGTCAAGCACACTAGGAAAATCATGTCCACTAGGATAGGATGTAGAGTCCTGTCTATATGATGATATGATATGCCATGATGATATGCATGTGCATAAATGCTATGATGTGATGCTATGTATGTGATGAGGGTTCATGTGTTTCCACATGAACCATATGATGCTAATGATTGCTTATACTATGTGCTGTTTTTTAGAAGATAGAATGAGAGGAACTCGTCGATCTGCACGATTGACTGGAGTGCCACCTCAGGACGAGGGCGCTGATGCCCGTCCTCCAGCATTGCCTAGGGCAATGTCCAGTAGGTCCAACAGAGACAGAGTAGCTAGAGACCCTAGAAGGTCTTTGGATTTGGGTAGAAGCAGATCAGTAAGGGGAACAGTGCAGGGAGGAATGTCTGAGGATATGGAAGTAGATCAGAGGAGGGATGGCAGTCTCGGTGTGAGCATGCCGGAAGAGGGCATGGGAGAATCAGAAGGAGGCACTCAGGCCTCGAGTTATGTCCAGCCACATCACTACCCACCCTATTCACACCATCCAGGGTATTCGATGGGAGGTACATCGGATTACCCCAGTTTTAGCCCTTATCCTCCACATATGCCATACCCACCTTACTACCCACCATACTCTCAGTACCCCATGTACCCACCTCCACCTCCCTATACCAGTACAGCAAACCCTACCCCAGGGGATGTTGCACCTCCACCACCACCAGTACCTACTGTCCCGGAAACACAAGTACCCAAACCTACCTCATCTGGAGGGAGCAAGGTCAAGATGACCGATTACATGAAGTTGGGTGCTCCTCAGTACAGAGCAGGCGATGACCCATTTGAGTATCTGAGCAGGGTCAAGACTATTACAGATGAGATAGGGGCTGATGACAGTAGAGCCATTCAGATGGCTGGGTTCACACTGGAGTGCAAGAAGGCACGTGGTTGGTTTAAGAACTATGTGGACCCGAGAGCGGACAGTATGTCCTGGGAGGAGTTCGCAAATGAGTTTGCAGGATGGGCTTTCCCTGAGAGCTCTAGAGAGCAGAAGATGATAGAATTCGAACAGTTGAGGCAGACTGAACAGATGAGTGTGGAGGAGTACACAGACAGGTTCCTGGAGTTGTTGCCATATGCTGGGCAGAATTTGGACACAGATCAAAAGAAGTCAAGGAGATATATTATGAGGCTGCACTCCAGGTATTCCTCTTTGATACAGTCAGCAGAGAGGGAGAGTTTCCATGCCATAGTGGATATGGCTAGGAGAATGGAGGCTAGTGCTATCGTTGAGGGGAAGGTAAAACAGTCAGTGGCACAGTCTTCTGGTTCCAAGACCCCAGGTGGGGAAAGGTTAGACTCTTCTTCTCTGAGTGCAGCAGTTGCAGGCAGTAAGAAGTGGGACAGAGGCCACATAAAATCTAAGAAGAATAAGTTCTGAAACAAGATCAAGTCAGGTCTGGGTTTAGGCAGTGGCTCAAGCTCTGGCGCAGAGGTTACAGCATGTATGAGATGTGGGAGACCACACAAGGGAGTATGTCTGGCAGGGACAAACACATGTTTCAGATGTTGACAGGCGGGTCATTTGGCTCGAGATTGTCCTAGAGCAGCCTTTGCAGCACCGTCTCAGCAGACAGCCTCCGGCAGTGTGGTGCAGCCAGTAGCTCCAGCCGCAACACAGGCCAGTGGCAGAGGCAGAGGGAGAGGGTCAGCCTCTTCATCAGCAGGATACAGAGGTGAAGGTCCATCAGCTCCGGCACGGATCTTCACTATGACTCAGCAGGAGGCCAACACATCCAACACTGTGGTGGCAGGTAATCTCATCATTGGTTGTTCTGATGTGTATGCCTTAATGGACCCGGGTGCATCTCATTCTTTTATTGCTCCAAGAGTCGTGGAGAGGGTAGGATTGATGGTCTCTGGGTTAGAGTGTCCCCTATGGGTCAGTGGACCCAAGTGTGACCCGTCAGTGGCAGAGGCAGTCTGCCAATGTAGTCCAGTTTTCATAGAGGGAAGATGCCTTTCCGCCGACCTCGTGGTTCTAGATTTGACAGATTTTGATGTCATTCTAGGGATGGATTGGTTATCGACCCATGGTGCTACCTTGGACTGTAGAGACAAGGTAGTCAGATTCAGAGATCAGGATGGGTCAGAGGTCGTCTTCAGAGGAGACAAGAGGGGTACACCTAGAGGTCTGATCTCAGCTCTTCAGGCTCGTAGGTTGCTTAGGAGGGGATGTCAGGGGTTTCTAGCTCATGTGAGGGAGTTAGATAGTCATGTCAGAGAGCCCGCCTCAGTGCCTGTGGTGAGTGAGTTCTTAGATGTTTTCCCAGACGAGCTGCCAGGGTTACCACCTGCTAGGGAGATAGAGTTCGAGATTGAGTTAATGCCTGGTACCAGACCGATCTCTATTCCCCCCTACAGGATGGCACCAGCTGAATTGAAAGAACTGAAGGAACAGTTGCAAGAGCTGGTAGATAAGGGTTTCATCCGACCGAGTACTTCACCTTGGGGTGCTCCGGTTTTGTTTGTGAGGAAGAAGGATGGATCCCTCAGACTTTGTATCGACTACAGACAGTTGAACAAGGTCACTACCAAGAACAAGTACCCTTTGCCGAGGATCGACGATCTATTCGACCAGCTAGCAAGAGCAGGTTGTTTCTCCAAAATAGATCTGAGATCAGGGTACCATCAGTTGAGGATAAGGAATGAAGATGTACCGAAGACAGCTTTCAGGACCAGGTATGGGCACTATGAGTTCCTTGTGATGCCGTTTGGGTTGACCAACGCCCCTGCAGCATTCATGGACCTCATGAACAGAGTATTCAGTCAGTATCTGGATCACTTCGTTATTGTCTTCATAGATGATATCTTAGTGTATTCCAGAAATGCAGAGGAGCATGCCCATCACCTGAGGACAGTTTTGCAGACCTTGAGAGAGCATGGCTTGTATGCCAAGTTCTCCAAGTGTGAGTTTTGGCTTAGGAGCATTTCATTCTTGGGGCACATTGTGTCAGAACAGGGTATTGAAGTAGACCCCAAGAAGGTAGAGGCTGTAGCTAACTGGCCTAGACCCACCACAGTGACCGAGATCAAGAGTTTTCTGGGTTTAGCAGGTTACTACAGGAGGTTCGTTCAGGACTTCTCAAAGATTGCTGCTCCTATGACCAAATTGACAAAGAAGAATCAGAAGTTCATATGGACCGATCAGTGTGAGGAAAGCTTTGAGGAGCTTAAGAGGAGGTTGACTTCAGCACCGGTGTTAGCTCTGCCAAAAAGTGATGATGACTTCTCAGTATATTGTGATGCGTCCCGTGTGGGACTGGGTTGTGTGCTAATGCAAAATGAGAGGGTGATCGCTTATGCTTCTAGGCAGCTGAAGAAGCATGAGCTGAATTACCCCACACATGACCTAGAGATGGCAGCAGTGATCTTTGCACTCAAGATGTGGAGGCATTACCTTTATGGGGTAAAGTGTGAGATCTTCACAGATCATAAGAGCCTGCAGTACATCCTGAGTCAGAGAGAACTGAACTTGAGGCAGAGGAGATGGGTAGAGCTGTTGAGTGACTATGATTGCAAGATTCAGTACCATCCGGGTAAGGCGAATGTTGTGGCAGACGCCCTAAGCCGGAAATCACTCGGCAGTCTATCCCACATTTCAGCAGAGAGGAGGCCGGTGGTGAAGGAGTTCCACAGACTTATGAGTGAGGGATTACAGTTGGAGTTGTCTGGCACAGGTGCCTTAGTGGCTCAGATGAGAGTGACACCCGTGATTCTAGAGCAGGTAGCTCAGAAACAGCAAGAGGACCCAGAGTTGGTCAGGATAGCCAGAACGGTTCAGTCAGGCCAGAGTAATGAGTTCAAGTTTGATGATAAGGGGATCCTCCGCTACGGGAACAGATTATGTGTGCCAGATGACATTGGTCTGAAGGGAGATATTATGGGGGAAGCCCATAATACCAGGTATAGTGTTCACCCTGGAGCCACCAAGATGTATCAGGATCTGAAGAGAGTGTATTGGTGGCCAGCTATGAAGAAGGACGTGGCACTGTTCGTGTCAGCCTGCGATGTGTGTCAGAGGGTGAAACTAGAGCATCAGAAGCCGGCTGGAATGTTGAATCCACTACCGATTCCAGAGTGGAAATGGGAGAATATAGCTATGGACTTCGTAGTGGGGTTACCGGCGACGTCCAACAGATTGGACTCCATATGGGTGATTGTGGACAAACTCACCAAATCTGCTCACTTCATCCCTGTCAGGAGTGGTTACTCTGTGGACAAGTTGGCGCAGGTGTACGTAGATGAGATTGTCAGACTGCATGGGGTCCCGGTATCTATAGTGTCAGATAGAGGGCCCCAGTTCACCTCCAGGTTTTGGCGGAGTCTGCAGAACGCTATGGGTACCAGATTAGACTTCAGTACTGCCTTCCACCCACAGACAGACGGACAGTCAGAGAGGACCATCCAGACAATAGAGGATATGCTCAGAATGTGTGTGCTAGATTTTGGCGGTTCTTGGAGGCAGCATCTACCTTTGGTGGAGTTTGCCTACAATAACAGCTATCATGCTAGCATAGGGATGGCTCCATATGAAGCTTTGTATGGGAGGAAGTGCAGATCACCTATCTGCTGGGAGGAAGTAGGAGAGAGGACTCTTGCGGGTCCGGAGTTAGTAGAGCTTACCAGCAGGGTGGTACCCATAATCAGAGAGAGGATCAAGACTGCTGCTAGTCGGCAGAAGAGTTATGCAGATATCCGCAGAAGACAGCTAGAGTTTCAGGAGGGGGATTTGGTTTTGCTCAAGGTGTCTCCTATGAAAGGAGTGGTTCGGTTCGGGAAGAAGGGTAAGTTAGCTCCACGGTACATCGGTCCTTTCGAGGTGCTTCAGAGGGTCGGTAATGTGTCGTACAAGCTAGACTTGCCTGCTTCGATGGAGAGAATCCATCCGGTTTTCCATGTTTCTCTGTTACGGAAGTTCGTGTCGAATCCTGGAAAGGTTCTTAGTGAGCCTGATATGGAGATCCATGAGGATCTCACCTATGTAGAACAACCAGTGCGGATCCTAGACACTCAGATCAGAAAGCTGAGGAACAAGGAAATCCCGATGGTGAAAGTCCTTTGGAACCACCACAATATTGAAGAATGCACCTGGGAGACACGGGAGTCCATGCTCCAGCAATACCCCCATCTGTTTTGAGGTGAGTGTTAGTTGTTCTATGTGTTGCATGTATGATATATTGTATGCTATGTTGTATGTTATGATTGATGCCATGCTTTGTATGTTAGTAGAGGAACATTCGGGGACGAATGTTCTTAAGGAGGGGAGAATGTAATACCCGGCTAGACTCCGGTATCGGAATCCCTACCGTCCGGTGGGACCTCGGATGTCGGAAACCTCTAGAAGGGTAAAACTATGATTTTATGAAATGTTTTCATGTATTTCATGTTTTTAAGTAAGAAATTAAATGAGTTTTTGCATGAAAAATCTTTGGAGGAAAACCCAGGTTCGGCCGCCGGACTCCGAAGTTCGGCCGCCGAACATGCATGCTTTCGGAGGGACTTTAGGCGCCCGAAAATTTTGAGTGAGGGAAATGCAGGTTCGGCCGCCGAACTCCAAGTTCGGCCGCCGAACCTTGCGTGCATGCGGAGGCACTTTCGGCCCCCGAACGTGGCCTGGCCAGCCACCTATAAAAGGGGTACTTAGCCGAAATGGGAGAGTTTTCTCCCATTTTCAGCCACAGCAAGCTTCCGACCTCCCTCTCCCAAATATTGTGTTTTTCCTTCAATCCCCACCATTTTCTTTGAGTTTTAAGGTTCCACAAAAGTTTTTGAGTGTTTTTAAGCAAGTTTGGAGCTTGGAAGTCTTGGAGCTAAATCCCTCCATTTTCCTAGCTAGGGTCATTCTTCCTCTCGATCTTCAAGAGGTAAGCTTCGATCTATGCTTCTTTTATGTTTTATGAAAGTTTTATGCAAGTTGATGGGGTAGAATGCATGTTTAGGCTTGTTGTTAGGTTTATGGGTTTATGTTGTGATTTGAACAATGTATGTTGGAAATGTGTTGTTTGAAGTGTTGTAGTTGGGGTATATTATAGTTTGAGACCCCTAGGTGTGAAGTATGATGTGTATGCATGTGTAGAAACAAGTTTATGCATGTTTTGAGGCGTTTTGGAGGCTGTGGACACAAGAGAACCAAGTTTCTGCCCTTCGGCAGAAACTCAGGTTCGGCCGCCGAAGTGACTTTCGGCCGCCGAACCCCCTTGTGGAGGCAGTTTCGGCTGCCGAAGCCTGCCCCCGAAACTCAAGTTTCGTCTCTGTCTGGGAGGTTCGGCCGCCGAAAGTGCCGCCGAACCTGCATGACTTTCTGCTGCAGAGGGACTTTCGGCTGCCGAACCTGCCGCCGAAAGTGCCCTGTTCAGCCATTTCTTGCATGTTTTCATGTGATGTTTTCAAGATGTTTTAGGGGGTTTTTGGGGAGTATTTTGAGTCATATTCATGTATGTTTGGTCCCTCATTTGAGTCCACCTGTGTAGGTTCGGACCCGAGGAACCGAGACCCCCAGCAGTGAGCCAGCTGCTTCAGAGTCTCTTCAGAGCTAGCCAGAGGTGAGTGGAATAAACTTTAAGTTTTAAAGCAAATTAATGAAATGTTTTAGCAGGATTCACGCATCATGAATGCCATGAGATACATTAGGTTGTTTGCATTAGAATTCACGAATATGTTGCATTGCATACTTTGTTGTTGATGTGGATGAATGTTGAATGATCCATTAGCCCTTGTATGTCATGATAGCCTATGTGAGTCCAGTTGTGCCTGCTACGGCTCTACGCCCCTGGCACTATGACAGATTATGGAAGTCCGGGTGTGCCTGCTACGGCTCTACGCCCCCGGCATGTATAAGTAAGAAAGATAGGGGCTAAATGGTGACAAGTTCTGTAATACCCGGCTAGACTCCGGTATCGGAATTCCTACCGTCCGGTGGAATCTCGGATGTTGGAGATCTCTAGAAGGGTAGAATCATGTTTTATAAAATGTTTTCATGTTTTTAATAATTTTAAGTATGTTTTTAAATGAGTTTTTGCATGAAAAGTCTTTGGAGGAAGACCCAGGTTCGGCCGCCGAAAGTCAAGTTCGGCCGCCGAACATGCATGCGTTTTGGAGGCACGTTAGGCCCCCGAAAGCATGAGTGAGGGAAGTTCAGGTTCGGCCGCCGAACATGGCATGCATGCGGAGGCAAGTTCGGCCCCCGAACGTGGTCTGGCCAGCCACTATAAAAGGGGCACTTAGCCGAAATGGGCGAGCTTTCTCCCATTTTCGGCCACAGCTAGTTTTCGACCTCCCTCTTCCAAATCTAGTGTTCTTCCTTCAAATCCCCATCATTTTTCTTGAGTTTTAAGCTTGCATTGAAGGTTTTGAACTTTTGAAACGAGTTTTGGAGCTTTGGGAACTCAGGAGCTCATTTTCTTGGATCTCCAAGTTTAGGTCGTCTCTCTCTCGATCTTCAAGAGGTAAGAGCCGATCTTAAGCTCAATGCATGTTTTAAGTAAGTTTTAAGTGATTTTATGGGGTAGAATGGCATGTTTAGGGTTGTATGAGTTTTTAAGCGAATGTTAGGTTTTATGTGATTTTTGAACAATGTGGCATGTTTGAGTATGCTTGAAGTGTTGTAGTTGGGGTATTTGTTTGTTTGAGGCCCCTAGGAGCTTGTATGCATGTTTTGGTTGAGTTTATGCATGATTTGAGAGTTGGGAGGCGAAAATGCACAAAGGAGCCAAGTTTCTGCCCTTTGGCAGAAACCAGGTTCGGCAGCCGAAGGCACTTTCGGCCGCCGAACATGGCTGGGGAGGCAGGCCTTTCGGCTGCCGAAGTTGCCCCCGAAAGGAGACTTTCGTCTCTGTCTGGGACTTTCGGCCGCCGAAGGTGCCGCCGAACATGCATGAGTTTCGCCTCTGTCTGCGACTTTCGGCCGCCGAAGGTGCCGCCGAAAGTGCCCTGTTCAGCCATTTCTTGCATGTTTTCATGTGATGATTTCATGATGTTCTAGGGGGTTTTTGGGGAGTATATTAGAGTTATGTTTATGTATGTTTGGTCCCTCATTGGAGTCCACCTGTGTAGGTTCGGACCCGAGGAACCGAGGACCCCAGCAGTGAGCCAGCTGCTACAGAGTTTGTCAGAGCTAGCCAGAGGTGAGTGGAATAAACCTTAAGTTTTAAAATGAATGAAATATGAAATTTGAGCATGATCCATGCATCATGAATGCCATGAGATATAGTAGGTTGTTTGCATTAGTATTCACGAATATGTTGCATTGCATTTATGATGTTGATGTGGATTGGTCATTGGATGATCCTTAGTCCTCATATGATATGATGATGCTACGGCATGAGATATGGTATGGAAGTCCAGGTTGTACCCATTCTACGTCCCTGGCACGATGTAAGAGGAAGTCCAGGTTGTACCCATTCTACGTCCCTGGTACAGTTGGACTGTATGATATGTTATGTTAAGGGAAAGACCGGTTGTACCCATTCTACGTCCCGGCACAGTTGGACTATGTAGAGGACTATTGGTGACAATACCATCCGAGATGTGATTTGTTGTGATGTGTTGCATTACATAATGGCATGAAATTTTAATATATGTTTTTCTCTATTCTGCTCACTGGGCTTTGTAGCTCACCCCTCTCCCCTAACCCCAGATGTGCAGGTACAGGGTAGACCAGGAGGTTAGCCAGAGATATGAAGTATGTTCATGTAATAGTTAGATTGTGGACATGACAACTGTACTATGATGTAATGTAAAGGATTTCAGTATGTTGTAATGAGGTATATTGAGGTTATAGATGTGCTTGACCCTATGAGTATTGTTATCCCTTGTTGATACATGATCTTGATGTCTATTGATGTTTATGTTTAAGCCAACTCATCTCATGTTGTATCGCCCGTTGGGGCATTGAGGAGATCCCACAGAGGGATCATGATTATGATCATGACTATGTTCATGTATGTTCAGGTTGAGTTGGATGAATGAAAGAAAAATTTTAATTTTTATGTACGATTGTCGATCATGTATGGGATTATACAGGTTTACAGGTTATATGTTTGGCTTGCTACGGGTCCCGGCGGCCTTAAGTCGACCCGGATCCTAGCGCCGGTAGCGGTCCGATTTTCGGGTCGTTACAGAATGGTATCAGAGCCCTAGGTTCATAGGATCGGACCTAGAGTGTCGGGCTCATAGAGGTTATAGAAGGTCAAGCACAATAGGAACGGTCATGTCCACTAGGATAGGATGTGGAGTCCTGTCTTACATGATGATGTGAAATGCCATGATTATATACATGTGCATTGATGCTATGATATGCTATGATATGTTTATGTGATGAGGGTTCATGTGTGCCCACATGAACCATATGATGCTAATGCTTGTATGATGTGTACTGTTTTTCAGAAAATAGGATGAGAGGAACTCGTCGATCTGCACGATTGACTGGAGTGCCACCTGAGGATGAGGGCACGAGCGCCCGTCCTCCTACATTGCCTAGGGCAATGTCTTGTAGAGCCAACAGAGAAAGAGTGTCAAGGGACCCTAGAAGGTCTTTTGATGCTAGCAGAAGGGGGACAGATAGAGGTGGAAGTTCTTCAGATGTGAGGGAGGTTATGGAAGAAGATTAGAGGAGGGATGGGAACCTGGATGTGAGCATGCAGGAAGAAGGGACAGGGGAGTCACAGGGAGGCGTTCAGGCCTCGGGGTATGGTTTTCCACCCCATTATCCACCCTTTCCACAGGGTTCAGGGTATCCGATGGGAGGTACATCGGATTACTCCAGCTTTAATCCCTACCCTACCTACATGCCTTATCCACCTTTCTATCCACCCTATACACAGTACCCAGCTTATCCACCCTCACCCTTCTATCCAAACCCGGCAAACCCCACCTCGGGGAATGCTGCACCTCCACCACCTACAGAACCAGCAGCCCCAGTTACTCAACCTCCTAGACCTAGCTCAGCTGATGGGAGCAAGGTAAAGATGACAGATTACCTCAAGCTAGATGCTCCCAAATACAAGTCAGGGGATGACCCCTTTGAGTATCTGAGAGTAGTGAAGACTATAACTGATGAGCTAGGGGCAAGTGACAGCAGGGCCATTCAGATGGCAGGGTTCACTTTAAAGTGCAAGAAGGCACGGGAATGGTTCAAGTGTTATGTGGACCCGAGACTAGACGGTATGACATGGGAAGAATTTGCGAATGAGTTCGCTGGATGGGCTTTTCCAGACAGTTCTAGAGAACTGAAGATGATTGAGTTTGAGCAACTGAGGCAGTCAGAGCATATGAGTGTAGAGGAGTTCACGGATAAATTCTTGGAGCTATTGCCTTTTTCAGGGCAAGCTCTAGATTCAGATACGAAGAAAGCCAAGAAATATGTTATGAAGCTGCATTCCAGGTACTCCTCGTTAGTTCAGTCAGCTGAGAGAGAAAGTTTCCACACTGTGGTGGATATGGCTCGAAGAATGGAGGCAAGTGCTATAGTTGAGGGGTCAGTGAAGCAGTCAGTGACCCAGTCTTCAGGGGTTAAGACCCCAGGTAGAGGAGGACCAGGGTTCTCTTCTCAGAGTTCAGGTAAGAAGAGGTGGGATAACACCACCAGGAAGTCGAAGAAGAATAAGTTTTGGAACAAGCTGAAATCCGGTCTGGGATTTGGCGGTGGCTCGAGCTCAGGCTCAGATGGTACAGAATGTCAGAGATGTGGAAGACCACACAGGGGAGTGTGTCGAGCTGGGACTAACACATGTTTTAGATGTGGACAGGAGGGACACATGGCTCGGGATTGTCCTAGAGCGCCTTTCATGGGCCAGCCCCAGCAGACAGCTTCTGGTAGTGTGGCACAGCCAGCAGTTCCAGCCACGACTCAGGGCAGTGGCAGAGGTAGAGGGAGAGGGGCAGCCTCTTCTTCTGGTTCCCGAGGTGAAGGTCCATCAGCTCCAGCCAGGATCTTCACCATGACTCAGCAGGAGGCTAACACATCCAACACCGTGGTGTCAGGTAATCTCGTCATTGGGTGTTCTGATGTGTATGCATTAATGGACCCAGGTGCATCTCATTCATTTATTGCTCCGAGAGCCGTTGAGAGGTTGGGTCTGATAGTCTCTGGGTTAGAGTGTCCCCTATGGGTCAGTGGACCCAAGTGTGACCCGTCAGTGGCAGTGTCAGTCTGCCAGTACAGTCCAGTTTTTATTGAGGGAAGATGCCTCTCCGCCGACCTTGTGGTTCTAGATTTGACAGACTTTGACGTCATTCTAGGGATGGATTGGCTATCTACCCATGGTGCTACCTTGGACTGCAGGGACAAGGTAGTCAGGTTCAGAGATCAGAACGGGTCAGAGGTCGTCTTCAGAGGAGACAAGAGGGGCACACCTAGAGGTCTGATATCAGCTCTTCAGGCTCGTAGGTTGCTTAGGAAGGGATGTCAGGGGTACTTAGCTCATGTGAGAGAGCTAGACAGTCAGGTCAGGGAGCCGGCCTCGGTGCCAGTTGTCAGAGAGTTTCAGGATGTCTTTCCTGATGAGCTTCCAGGTTTACCACCTGCTAGGGAGATAGAGTTCGAGATAGAGTTGATGCCTGGAACTAGACCGATCTCTATCCCTCCCTACAGGATGGCTCCAGCTGAGTTAAAGGAGTTGAAAGAGCAATTGCAAGAGCTGGTAGAAAAGGGTTTCATCCGACAGAGTACCTCACCTTGGGGTGCTTCGGTCTTGTTTGTGAGGAAGAAGGATGGATCCCTTAGACTTTGTATCGACTACAGGCAGTTGAACAAAGTCACTACCAAGAATAGGTACCCTTTGCCAAGGATCGATGATCTATTCGACCAGCTAGCAGGAGCGAGTTGTTTCTCCAAAATAGATCTGAGATCGGGGTACCATCAGCTAAGGATAAGAGATGAAGATGTACCGAAGACAGCTTTCAGGACCAGATATGGGCATTTTGAGTTCCTTGTAATGCCGTTCGGGTTGACCAACGCCCCTGCAGCATTCATGGATCTCATGAACAGAGTATTTAGCCAGTACCTGGATCACTTCGTTATTGTCTTCATAGATGATATCTTAGTGTATTCCAGGAATGCAGAGGAGTATGCCCATCATCTGCGGTTGGTCTTGCAGACTTTGAGGGAACATGGCTTGTATGCCAAGTTCTCCAAATGTGAGTTCTGGCTGAGGAGCATTTCGTTCTTGGGGCATGTAGTGTCAGAGAATGGTTTAGAGGTAGACCCCAAGAAGACAGAAACTGTGGCTAACTGGCCTAGACCCACTTCAGTGACAGAGATTAGAAGTTTCTTGGGTTTGGCAGGTTACTACAGGAGGTTCGTTCAGGACTTCTCAAAGATAGCAGCTCCTCTGACCAGGTTAACCAGGAAGAATCAGAAGTTTGTGTGGTCCGACCAGTGCGAAGAGAGTTTTGAAGAGCTTAAGAAGAGGTTGACTTCAGCACCAGTTTTAGCTCTGCCATCTAGTGAGGAGGACTTTACAGTCTTTTGTGATGCGTCCCGTGTGGGACTGGGTTGTGTACTGATGCAGAATGAGAGGGTGATTGCTTATGCTTCTAGGCAGCTGAAGAAGCATGAGTTGAATTACCCCACACATGACCTTGAGATGGCAGCAGTAATCTTTGCACTCAAGATGTGGAGGCACTACCTCTATGGGGTAAAATGTGAGATCTTCACAGATCATAAAAGCCTGCAGTACATCCTGAGTCAAAGAGATTTGAACTTGAGGCAGAGGAGATGGGTAGAGCTGCTGAGTGACTATGATTGCAAGATTCAGTATCATCCGGGTAAGGCGAATGTCGTGGCAGACGCCCTAAGCCGGAAGTCACTAGGCAGTCTATCCCACATCACGGCAGAAAGAAGACCAGTAGTGAAGGAGTTTTTCAAGCTCATTGAGGAAGGTCTACAGTTGGAGTTGTCTGGTACAGGTGCCTTGGTCGCTCAGATGAAAGTGACACCCGTGTTTCTGGAGCAGGTGGCTCAGAAACAGCATGAGGACCCAGAGTTAGTGAAGATTGCCAGGACTATTCAGTCAGGCAAGGACAGTGAGTTCAGATTCGACAATAAGGGGATCCTCCGCTATGGGAGTCGACTTTGTGTACCAGATGACATTGGGCTAAAAGGGGACATTATGAGAGAGGCTCATAATGCAAGATACAGCATTCACCCTGGAGCCACCAAGATGTATCAAGATCTAAAGAAGGTTTATTGGTGGCCAGCGATGAAGAAAGAAGTGGCACAGTTTGTGTCCGCCTGCGAAGTATGTCAGAGGGTGAAGCTGGAACATCAGAAGCCGGCTGGAATGCTTAACCCGCTACCTATTCCAGAGTGGAAATGGGAAAATATAGCTATGGACTTCGTAGTGGGGTTACCGGCGGCGTCCAACAGATTGGACTCCATATGGGTGATTGTGGACAGACTCACCAAATCTGCTCACTTCATCCCTGTCAGGAGTGGTTATTCTGTGGACAAGTTGGCGCAGGTGTATGTAGACGAGATCGTCAGACTGCATGGGGTTCCTGTTTCCATAGTGTCAGATAGAGGGCCCCAGTTCACCTCCAGGTTTTGGCGGAGTCTGCAGAATGCCATGGGTACTAGGTTGGATTTCAGCACTGCCTTCCACCCCCAGACTGATGGACAGTCAGAAAGGACCATCCAGACTATCGAGGATATGCTCAGAATGTGTGTGCTGGACTTTGGCGGTTCTTGGAGGCAGCATCTACCTTTGGTGGAGTTTGCCTACAACAACAGCCATCATGCTAGCATCGGGATGGCTCCATATGAAGCTTTGTATGGAAGGAAGTGCAGATCACCTGTTTGCTGGGAGGAAGTTGGAGAAAAGGCCTTGGCAGGGCCTGAGCTAGTAGAGATTACCAGCAGGGTGGTACCCATAATCAGAGAGAGAATCAAGACTGCTGCAAGCAGACAGAAGAGCTATGCAGACGTCCGCAGAAGACAGTTAGAGTTTCAGGAGGGGGATCTGGTATTGCTCAAGGTGTCTCCAATGAAGGGAGTGGTTCGCTTCGGAAAGAAAGGTAAACTAGCCCCACGATACATCGGACCCTTTGAAATCTTGCAAAAGATTGGGAATGTGTCGTACAAGCTGGATTTACCTGCTTCGATGGAAAGAATCCATCCGGTTTTCCATGTTTCAATGTTGAGGAAGTTTGTGTCAGATCCGAGCAAGGTTCTTAGTGAGCCTGATGTGGAGGTCCAAGAGGATCTCACGTATGTTGAACAGCCAGTGCGGATCATAGACACCCAGATCAGAAAGTTAAGAAACAAGGAAATCCCGATGGTGAAAGTCCTGTGGAACCACCACAACTTGGAAGAATGCACTTGGGAGACACGGGAGTCTATGCTCCAGCAGTACCCTCATCTCTTTTAAGGTTAGATCCCTATGTGTTGATGTGTTTATGTGTTATGTTCTTTGCCATGCTATGTGTGCTAGTGAGGAACATTCGGGGACGAATGTTCTTAAGGGGGGGAGAATGTAATACCCGGCTAGACTCCGGTATCGGAATTCCTACCGTCCGGTGGAATCTCGGATGTCGGAGATCTCTAGAAGGGTAGAATCATGTTTTATAAAATGTTTTTGTAACGACCCCAAAATGGACCGTCACCGGCGCTAGGATTCAGGTCGGCTTAAGGCCGCCAGAACCCGTAGCAAGCCTGCTATACTCTCTGTGAACCTGTAAACCTCATACATGATCATACATTTTCTGTGAAAATAAAACTCTTTTCTGAACCAAGGCTTAACCTGTGCATGCTCTATCTCTGTACTCTGTACTCATGTACTCTGTACTCTGTATCCCTGACTAGAGCTTGCTCTAGATGGATTAACTCATACCTGTTAAGCCTGGTTTTCACATACAGGAAAACATATACATATACAGATCATGTATAAAACATAAATCACTAGGTCAAGCAACAACTATTACATCTCTTTCATATTACATGTCCACTCTAAGCTATTACAGATCTCTTTTCTTTTCCTGTACTCTGCTGGACTGTCCCTGTACACTGTACACTGAACCTGCAAAACTGGGGTAAGGGAGTGGGATGAGCTCTATAGCCCAGTGAGTAGAACAGTAAAACATCTCAGTAAAAGATGATCTCATGGAATGCACCATAGCACAGACAAGCCACATCAAGAGTAAACCTGTCACCACATAGTCCCAGTAACTCTGTGCCAGGGCGTAGAATCGAGCACCTGGTCTTCCTGTCATATATGTATATGTGTATATAACACCACACCTCTGTACTTACCATTGCCAGGGCGTAGTCAAAGGCTCCTGGACTTTACTATATACCTGCCAGGGCGTAGTCAAAGGCTCCTGGACTTGCTATACCTGCCAGGGCGTAGTCAAAGGCTCCTGGACTTCCTGTATGAGACTATTGGATCATTCAGCATTTACTCACATCACCAAATAACAATGCAATGCAACATATTCGTGCATACTAATGCAATCAACCTATGGCATAAATATGATGCATGAGATATGCTAAAAGCAATTTGTGGTTCAATTAAAAGTCATAAGTTTAGTTCCACTCACCTCTGGCTATCTGGACTGACTGACTCTGCAGGCTCTGAACCTCTGGAGCAGTACTCACTGCTGCTCTCTCTGGTTCCTCTGGTCTGTACCTATACAGATGGACTCAAATGAGGGACCAAACAAGCGTAGACATACCTCTCTTAAACTCCCCAAGAATCCCCTGAAACTCACTCAATTATCCATGCAAAGCATGCAAAAGAAAGCTGGACAGGACACTTTCGGCGGCACCTTCGGCGGCCGAATGTCCTTTCCAGAGACGAACCTCAAGCACCTTCGGCGGCACCTTCGGCGGCCGAATCCCCCAAACAGAGCCGAACATGCAAAAACACTCGGGGGCAAGCTGTGGCAGCCTAAGCCACCATGCAGGAGGTTCGGCGGCCGAATGAACCTTCGGCTGCCGAACCTGAGTTCATCCAGAACTCAGTTTCAACGGCAAACCATCTCCTCCTTCCCTTCAACACTTTCTAACATGCATCCTTCACGTATTCAACACACATATACTCAAGTATATGTTCACAGGGGTCCAAAACTAGCTAATAACCCCAAACAACAAAACAAACATAACACATAAACAGGAATACATGCATAAATCATCAAATCTCCCATTAACTCCCTAAACATGCATCTCTCTCCCCAACTCCCATAAAACCTTCAGAAAACATAAAACCCTGGTCAAGAGCATCACTTACCTCCTGAAGCAAGAAGCTTAACACTCTGAACAAGGGAAAACGGACCAACTCTTCTCACCCTCTCAAACTCTCTCAACCTCACGTTTTGCTTCAAACCCTTCACAACTTGGTAACCGAGCAAACTCTTGCATGAGCTGCTCAAACTTAGCACATAAAGCATAGGAGACGTGGCCAACTTCTGGACATGATCTGGTGATAACATCTGTCCAAAATGCTGACTAAGGATGCCCAACAGCTGGCTGGCCAACTCAGTTTCGGCTGCCGAATCGTATGCAAAACCATGCAACATTCGGGGGCCGAACGTACCTTCGGAAGCCGAACATTGGGCACTTTCGGCGGCCGAACTTACCTTCGGCGGCCGAACTTGGCTCCTCTGCCTTGGTTGAAACAGTTCAACTCAACACTCACTTTCAACCCTTAACACATCAACACAAATCACAGTAGAGTAAAACATAAATATAGAAGTCCGACACCACGGATTCCACCAGACAACAGGAATTCCGGTGCTGGATTCTAACCGGGTATTACATTCTCCCCTCCTTAAGAACATTCGTCCTCGGATGTTCCTACAAACAACATAAACAAAACACAAGGAGGAACCTAACCTCAAAACAGATGTGGATACTGCTGGAGCATAGACTCCCGCGTCTCCCAGGTGCACTCTTCTAGATTATGGTGGTTCCATAGAACTTTCACCATCGGAATCTCCTTGTTCCTTAGTTGCCTGATCTGCGTGTCCAGAATCCGCACTGGCTGCTCTATATAGGTGAGATCTGTATGAATCTCCACCTCAGGCTCACTCAGAACCTGATTCGGATCTGACACAAACTGTCGTAGCATAGAAACATGAAATACCGGGTGAATTCTCTCCATAGAAACAGGTAAATCCAGCTTATACGACACATTTCCGATCCTCTGCAATACCTCAAAGGGTCCAATGTACCGTGGAGCCAATTTACCTTTCTTCCCAAAACGAACCACTCCTTTCATTGGAGACACTTTCAGCAATACCCAATTACCCTCTTGAAACTCTAACTGCTTTCTGCGAACGTCTGCATAACTTTTCTGTCTACTCTGAGCTGTTCTTATTCTCTCTCTAATCATGGGCACCATTCTACTGGTAATGTCTACTAACTCTGGCCCTGCAAGAGCCTTCTCTCCTACCTCTTCCCAGCAAACAGGGGATCTGCACTTCCTCCCATATAATGCTTCATAAGGAGCCATTCCAATGCTAGCATGATGACTGTTATTGTAGGCAAACTCCACCAAAGGGAGATGCTGCCTCCAAGAACCGCCAAAGTCTAACACACATAGTCGAAGCATATCCTCTATGGTCTGGATGGTCCTTTCTGACTCTCCATCAGTCTGTGGGTGGAAAGCAGTACTAAAATCCAATCTCGTGCCCATTGCACTTTGTAGACTCCGCCAAAAGCGGGAGGTAAACTGAGGTCCTCTGTCTGAAACTATAGACACTGGAACTCCATGTAATCTCACTATCTCATCCAGATAGACCTGTGCCAGTTTATCCACAGCATAGTTACTCCGTACTGGAAGAAAATGAGCAGATTTCGTGAGTCTGTCCACAATCACCCATATCGAGTCTATCCTGTTGGACGCTACTGGTAAACCCACTACAAAATCCATGGCTATGTTCTCCCATTTCCACTCTGGAATCGGTAATGGGTTAAGCATTCCGGCTGGTTTCTGATGCTCTAATTTCACCCTCTGACAAACCTCACAGGCTGTCACGAACTGCGCCACTTCTTTCTTCATGGCTGGCCACCAATAGACCCTTTTCAGATCCTGATACATCTTAGTGGCTCCTGGGTGAACAC
Organism: Manihot esculenta; assembly: GCF_001659605.2. Taxonomy (NCBI): domain Eukaryota; kingdom Viridiplantae; phylum Streptophyta; class Magnoliopsida; order Malpighiales; family Euphorbiaceae; genus Manihot; species Manihot esculenta. The sequence goes on along the minus strand of NC_035177.2, from coordinate 17,696,935 downwards.
TATACCTCGCATTATGAGCTTCTCTCATAATGTCTTCCTTCACACTACCCCTATCTGGTACACAAAGTCGACTCCCATAGCGAAGGATCCCTTTGCTGTCAAAACGAAACTCTGCACTGTTGCCTGACTGAACAGTCCTGGCAATTTTCATCAACTCAGGGTCCTCATGCTGTCTCTGAGCTATCTGCTCCAGAAACACAGGTGTCACTCTCATCTGTGCGATCAACGCACCTGTACCAGACAATTCTAGCTGTACTCCCTCGTCAAAGAGCTTATAAAGCTCCAGCACAACTGGTCTCCGCTCTGCTGCTATATGGGATAAACTGCCTAGTGACTTCCGGCTTAGGGCGTCTGCGACAACATTCGCCTTACCCGGATGATACTGGATCTTACAATCATAATCACTGAGCAATTCGACCCATCTTCTCTGCCTCAAATTTAGCTCTCTCTGACTTAAGATGTACTGTAAACTCTTGTGATTAGTGAAGATCTCGCATTTAACCCCGTAGAGGTAATGCCGCCACATCTTAAGTGCAAAGATAACTGCTGCCATCTCTAGGTCATGGGTAGGGTAATTCAACTCGTGCTTCTTCAACTGTCTAGAAGCATAAGCTATTACCCGATCACTCTGCATCAATACACAACCCAATCCCACTCGAGATGCATCACAGAACACTGTGAAATCCTCAGTACTGACAGGCAGAGCTAACACTGGTGCTGTAGTCAGTCTCCTCTTGAGCTCCTCAAAGCTCTCTTCACACTGGTCTGACCAGATAAATTTCTGGTTCTTCTGAGTCAGTTTGGTCATAGGAGCTGCTATCTTTGAGAAGTTCTGAACGAACCTCCTGTAGTACCCTGCCAGTCCCAGAAAGCTTTTAATCTCAGTCACTGTCGTGGGTCTGGGCCAGTTAGCTACAGCCTCTATCTTCTTGGGGTCTACCTCAATACCCTCTGCTGATACCACATGTCCCAAGAAGGCAATGCTCCGTAACCAAAACTCACACTTCGAGAACTTGGCATATAAACCATGCTCTCTTAGTGTCTGCAGTACCATCCTCAGATGCTGGGCATGCTCCTCTGCATCTCTGGAATACACTAAGATATCATCGATAAACACAATGACAAAGTGATCCAGAAACTCACTGAATACCCTGTTCATGAGATCCATAAATGCTGCAGGGGCATTAGTCAACCCGAACGGCATCACTAAGAACTCATAATGCCCATATCTGGTCCTAAAAGCTGTCTTAGGCACATCTGCCTCTCTGACTCTCAACTGATGATACCCAGATCTCAGATCTATTTTCGAGAAACAACCTGCTCCAGCTAGCTGGTCAAATAGATCATCAATCCGAGGTAAGGGATACCTATTCTTGATAGTGACCTTGTTCAACTGTCTGTAGTCGATACAAAGTCTGAGGGATCCATCCTTCTTTCTGACAAAGAGCACTGGAGCACCCCAAGGTGAGGTACTAGGGCGGATGAAACCCTTATCTACCAAGTCCTGCAACTGTTCTTTCAACTCTAGTAACTCAGCTGGCGCCATCCTGTAGGGAGGAATAGAGATAGGTCTAGTACCTGGCAGTAATTCAATTTCAAACCCTATCTCCCTATCAGGTGGTAGTCCTGGCAAATCGTCTGGGAACACATCGAGAAACTCTCGGACTACTGGTACTGTGGCTGGTTCCCTCACCTGACTGTTTAGCTCTCTCACATGAGCTAGAAACCCCTGACAACCCCTCCTAAGCAAATGACGAGCCTGAAGGGCTGAAATCATACCTCTGGGTGTACCTCTCCTGTCTCCTCTGAAGACACACTCTGACCCATCCTGATCTCTGAGACTCACTAGCTTCGCTCTACAGTCCAACGTAGCACCATATGCAGATAGCCAATCCATCCCTAGAATGACATCAAAATCTGTCAAGTCTAGAACCACAAGGTCAGCTGGAAGGCATCTACCCTCTATGAATACTGGACTGAAACGACAGACTGACACTGCCACTGATGGGTCACATTTGGGTCCACTGACCTAGAGAGGATACTCTAACTCAGAACTGATCAAACCCAATCTCTCTATGGCTCTCGAAGCAATAAAGGAATGAGAAGCACCGGGGTCCATCAAAGCATACACATCTGAACACCCAATGATGAGATTACCTGACACCACTGTGTTCGACGTGTTAGCCTCCTCCTGAGTTACTGTGAAAATCCGTGCTGGGGCTACCGGATTTCCACCTCGGGAACCTGCTGCTGAAGTAGAGGCTACCCCTCTCCCTCTACCTCTGCCACTAGTCTGAGGCATGACTGGAGCTACTGGCCGTACAACTGGCTGTACCACACTGCCTGAACTCATCTGCTGGGATGGTGCAAAAGTCATCTGCGGACAATCCCGAGCAATATGCCCTTCCTGTCCACATCGAAAACAAGCTGTAGATCCCAACCGACAAACTCCTCCATGTGGTTTTCCGCATCGTCTGCAGACTGACACTGTGCCAGAGCTTGAGCCACTACCTATTCCCAGACCTGACTTGACTTTACTCCAGAACTTACTCTTTGTTCCTTTTGCTCTATCCCATCTTTTACTGCTTGGAGTGGGGGCTTTCGAACCCGAAGCCTGTGCCTTTGCCTGTTTCTGAATATTGGCACTAGCTTCCATTTTCCTGGCTGCGTCCACTATCGAGTGAAAACTCTCCTTCTCAGCTGGAAGGATCAAAGAAGAATACCTAGGATGAAGTCTCATGGTATATCTTCTTGCTTTCTTCTGATCAGTATCATAGGCTTGACCCACATACTGAAGCAGATCCAGAAACTTATCTGTAAATTCATCAACACTCATCTCATCTGTCTGTCGCAACTGTTCAAATTCAATTACTTTCATCTCCCTCGAACTATCAGGAAAAGCCCACCCTGCAAACTCATTGGCGAACTCTCCCCATGACATACTGTCCATTCTAGGCTCCACATAATTCTTAAACCATTCTCTAGCTTTCTTGCATTTTATTGTGAAACCTGCCATCTCAATGGCTCTCCTATCATCTGCTCCCAATTCACTAGTTATCATCCGAACTGCTCTGAGGTAGTCAAATGGATCATCTCCTGTGTTGTATTTAGGAGCATCCAATTTCAAGTATTCCGTCATTTGGACTTTACCTCCAGATGAGCTAGGTTCATGTCTGTCAACAACAGGGGCTACTGGTTCTGTTTGTGGTGGTGGAGGTGCTGGTTCATTTATTTCTGGGTGTGCTGCACTTGGATGTATAGGGGAGGGTGGATACATAGGATATGGTGGATATGATGGGTAATAATGAGGATATGGCATATATGGCATGTATGTAGGATATGGGTCAAAGCGAGAGTACTCCGACATACCCTCCATCGGATACTCTGGCTCCTGAAACACAGCTGGATACTCAAATCCTGAGGCCTGAACACCTCCTAAAGATTCTCCCATACCTTCATCCATAGATGGATCAGTCTCCGTAGCCTCCCTCTCTTCCTCTGATCTTCCTCCCCTAGCTGTTCCTCTTCTGCTCTCGTCGACAGACCTTCTAGGGTCTATTGACGTACCTTCCCTGCTAGATCTCTGAGACCTTGCCCTTGGCAATGCAGGAGGACGAGTAGCTGGTCTCTCACTCTCTGGTGGGACTCCAGTCAATCGAGCTGATCGACGAGTTCCTCGCATCTTTACTCTGGAAACACAACATATAACATACCACTTTAGCATATAAACATCACATAGCAATCATACACATACATCACTCATGGCATATCATAACAGATAGGACTCAAGACCCTATCCTAGTGGACATGATTTCCTATTGTGCTTGACCACTTCTAACCTGTCTGAGCCCAACACTGTCTCTATAGGTCCGATCATGTGAACCTAGGGCTCTGATACCAATCTGTAACGACCCCAAAATGGACCGTCACCGGCGCTAGGATTCAGGTCGGCTTAAGGCCGCCAGAACCCGTAGCAAGCCTGCTATACTCTCTGTGAACCTGTAAACCTCATACATGATCATACATTTTCTGTGAAAATAAAACTCTTTTCTGAACCAAGGCTTAACCTGTGCATGCTCTATCTCTGTACTCTGTACTCATGTACTCTGTACTCTGTATCCCTGACTAGAGCTTGCTCTAGATGGATTAACTCATACCTGTTAAGCCTGGTTTTCACATACAGGAAAACATATACATATACAGATCATGTATAAAACATAAATCACTAGGTCAAGCAACAACTATTACATCTCTTTCATATTACATGTCCACTCTAAGCTATTACAGATCTCTTTTCTTTTCCTGTACTCTGCTGGACTGTCCCTGTACACTGTACACTGAACCTGCAAAACTGGGGTAAGGGAGTGGGATGAGCTCTATAGCCCAGTGAGTAGAACAGTAAAACATCTCAGTAAAAGATGATCTCATGGAATGCACCATAGCACAGACAAGCCACATCAAGAGTAAACCTGTCACCACATAGTCCCAGTAACTCTGTGCCAGGGCGTAGAATCGAGCACCTGGTCTTCCTGTCATATATGTATATGTGTATATAACACCACACCTCTGTACTTACCATTGCCAGGGCGTAGTCAAAGGCTCCTGGACTTTACTATATACCTGCCAGGGCGTAGTCAAAGGCTCCTGGACTTCCTGTATGAGACTATTGGATCATTCAGCATTTACTCACATCACCAAATAACAATGCAATGCAACATATTCGTGCATACTAATGCAATCAACCTATGGCATAAATATGATGCATGAGATATGCTAAAAGCAATTTGTGGTTCAATTAAAAGTCATAAGTTTAGTTCCACTCACCTCTGGCTATCTGGACTGACTGACTCTGCAGGCTCTGAACCTCTGGAGCAGTACTCACTGCTGCTCTCTCTGGTTCCTCTGGTCTGTACCTATACAGATGGACTCAAATGAGGGACCAAACAAGCGTAGACATACCTCTCTTAAACTCCCCAAGAATCCCCTGAAACTCACTCAATTATCCATGCAAAGCATGCAAAAGAAAGCTGGACAGGACACTTTCGGCGGCACCTTCGGCGGCCGAATGTCCTTTCCAGAGACGAACCTCAAGCACCTTCGGCGGCCGAATCCCCCAAACAGAGCCGAACATGCAAAAACACTCGGGGGCAAGCTGTGGCAGCCTAAGCCACCATGCAGGAGGTTCGGCGGCCGAATGAACCTTCGGCTGCCGAACCTGAGTTCATCCAGAACTCAGTTTCAACGGCAAACCATCTCCTCCTTCCCTTCAACACTTTCTAACATGCATCCTTCACGTATTCAACACACATATACTCAAGTATATGTTCACAGGGGTCCAAAACTAGCTAATAACCCCAAACAACAAAACAAACATAACACATAAACAGGAATACATGCATAAATCATCAAATCTCCCATTAACTCCCTAAACATGCATCTCTCTCCCCAACTCCCATAAAACCTTCGGAAAACATAAAACCCTGGTCAAGAGCATCACTTACCTCCTGAAGCAAGAAGCTTAACACTCTGAACAAGGGAAAACGGACCAACTCTTCTCACCCTCTCAAACTCTCTCAACCTCACGTTTTGCTTCAAACCCTTCACAACTTGGTAACCGAGCAAACTCTTGCATGAGCTGCTCAAACTTAGCACATAAAGCATAGGAGACGTGGCCAACTTCTGGACATGATCTGGTGATAACATCTGTCCAAAATGCTGACTAAGGATGCCCAACAGCTGGCTGGCCAACTCAGTTTCGGCTGCCGAATCGTATGCAAAACCATGCAACATTCGGGGGCCGAACGTACCTTCGGAAGCCGAACATTGGGCACTTTCGGCGGCCGAACTTACCTTCGGCGGCCGAACTTGGCTCCTCTGCCTTGGTTGAAACAGTTCAACTCAACACTCACTTTCAACCCTTAACACATCAACACAAATCACACTAGAGTAAAACATAAATATAGAAGTCCGACACCACGGATTCCACTAGACAACAGGAATTCTGGTGCTGGATTCTAACCGGGTATTACAGTTTTCATGTTTTTAATAATTTTAAGTATGTTTTTAAATGAGTTTTTGCATGAAAAGTCTTTGGAGGAAGACCCAGGTTCGGCCGCCGAAAGTCAAGTTCGGCCGCCGAACATGCATGCGTTTTGGAGGCACGTTAGGCCCCCGAAAGCATGAGTGAGGGAAGTTCAGGTTCGGCCGCCGAACCTCAAGTTCGGCCGCCGAACATGGCATGCATGCGGAGGCAAGTTCGGCCCCCGAACGTGGTCTGGCCAGCCACTATAAAAGGGGCACTTAGCCGAAATGGGCGAGCTTTCTCCCATTTTCGGCCACAGCTAGTTTCCGACCTCCCTCTTCCAAATCTAGTGTTCTTCCTTCAAATCCCCATCATTTTTCTTGAGTTTTAAGCTTGCATTGAAGGTTTTGAACTTTTGAAACGAGTTTTGGAGCTTTGGGAACTCAGGAGCTCATTTTCTTGGATCTCCAAGTTTAGGTCGTCTCTCTCTCGATCTTCAAGAGGTAAGAGCCGATCTTAAGCTCAATGCATGTTTTAAGTAAGTTTTAAGTGATTTTATGGGGTAGAATGGCATGTTTAGGGTTGTATGAGTTTTTAAGCGAATGTTAGGTTTTATGTGATTTTTGAACAATGTGGCATGTTTGAGTATGCTTGAAGTGTTGTAGTTGGGGTATTTGTTTGTTTGAGGCCCCTAGGAGCTTGTATGCATGTTTTGGTTGAGTTTATGCATGATTTGAGAGTTGGGAGGCGAAAATGCACAAAGGAGCCAAGTTTCTGCCCTTTGGCAGAAACCAGGTTCGGCAGCCGAAGGCACTTTCGGCCGCCGAACATGGCTGGGGAGGCAGGCCTTTCGGCTGCCGAAGTTTCCCCCGAAAGGAGACTTTCGTCTCTGTCTGGGACTTTCGGCCGTCGAAGGTGCCGCCGAACATGCATGAGTTTCGCCTCTGTCTGGGACTTTCGGCCGCCGAAAGTGCCCTGTTCAGCCATTTCTTGCATGTTTTCATGTGATGATTTCATGATGTTCTAGGGGGTTTTTGGGGAGTATATTAGAGTTATGTTTATGTATGTTTGGTCCCTCATTGGAGTCCACCTGTGTAGGTTCGGACCCGAGGAACCGAGGACCCCAGCAGTGAGCCAGCTGCTACAGAGTTTGTCAGAGCTAGCCAGAGGTGAGTGGAATAAACCTTAAGTTTTAAAATGAATGAAATATGAAATTTGAGCATGATCCATGCATCATGAATGCCATGAGATATAGTAGGTTGTTTGCATTAGTATTCACGAATATGTTGCATTGCATTTATGATGTTGATGTGGATTGGTCATTGGATGATCCTTAGTCCTCATATGATATGATGATGCTACGGCATGAGATATGGTATGGAAGTCCAGGTTGTACCCATTCTACGTCCCTGGCACGATGTAAGAGGAAGTCCAGGTTGTACCCATTCTACGTCCCTGGCACAGTTGGACTGTATGATATGTTATGTTAAGGGAAAGACCGGTTGTACCCATTCTACGTCCCGGCACAGTTGGACTATGTAGAGGACTATTGGTGACAATACCATCCGAGATGTGATTTGTTGTGATGTGTTGCATTACATAATGGCATGAAATTTTAATATATGTTTTTCTCTATTCTGCTCACTGGGCTTTGTAGCTCACCCCTCTCCCCTAACCCCAGATGTGCAGGTACAGGGTAGACCAGGAGGTTAGCCAAAGATATGAAGTATGTTCATGTAATAGTTAGATTGTGGACATGACAACTGTACTATGATGTAATGTAAAGGATTTCAGTATGTTGTAATGAGGTATATTGAGGTTATAGATGTGCTTGACCCTATGAGTATTGTTATCCCTTGTTGATACATGATCTTGATGTCTATTGATGTTTATGTTTAAGCCAACTCATCTCATGTTGTATCGCCCGTTGGGGCATTGAGGAGATCCCACAGAGGGATCATGATTATGATCATGACTATGTTCATGTATGTTCAGGTTGAGTTTGATGAATGAAAGAAAAATTTTAATTTTTATGTACGATTGTCGATCATGTATGGGATTATACAGGTTTACAGGTTATATGTTTGGCTTGCTACGGGTCCCGGCGGCCTTAAGTCGACCCGGATCCTAGCGCCGGTAGCGGTCCGATTTTCGGGTCGTTACAAGTTCATCCTTGTTGTGAAATGTTTGTGTTATGGCGCATACATGAAAGCATGATTTAAATTGATGTTTTATTATTCTGCTCACTGGGCTCTAGTAGCTCACCCCACTCCCTTTATCCCCAGAGTTGCAGGTACAGGATAGATCAGGAAGTCGGCTAGAGTGAAGTTAAGTCATGTATGTTGTAATAGATAGTAGTGGACATGAACATGATGTAATGAGTATTTATGACCATGTAATGTAATGAATGATTTGATGATGTATTGAGGATTATAGTAGTGCTTGACCTAGAGGTGTGTGAATCCCCATTCTGTACAGAGTGTTTAATGAGTAATGATGTTAATGACCATGATTATCCAAGCTGATATGTATGATGATGATACCCCATTGGAGTATTTGATGAGGACTCCAGTGTGGGGTTTATGTATGATTTTGTGCATGCACAGGTTTTGCTTGGATAAGAGAAAAGAAAAATTTTTACAGATCATGTATATGTTGTTATGTATGGGATTCCACAGGTTTACAGGAGGTATGTAGGCTTGCTACAGGTCCCGGCGGCCTTAAGCCGATCTGGATCCTAGCGCCGGTAACGGGTCGGATTTCCGGGTCGTTACAGGAATTGTCTAACTTGTTTATTTTCTTTCTTTTATGACTAGATCTGGACGCGAGGAAATCCTACCTTACGATCCAGAAATTGAGCGCACAATCAGGAGATTAGGTAAGCAAACAGGTACACATTTGGGGACTGCGCAATCCGGATCTGCGCAAAGACACCTTGAAATCGCAGATCAGCCTTCTGAAACCACTCCAACGCATCCTGAACCATCTGAAATGGCTGAAAACGTGGCACCACCTGCTGCCAATGCTGAACATGCTGTCCGTGAGGAAATTCCTCAAGGAAATCTAGCCGTAAGAGCCCCAGAGCCAAGAATAAGAACCATGGGAGAATGGGCGGCCCCAACGGGTGATCAAGCACCTCTGTGCATCAACTATCCACCTCTGACCGTTCCTTTTGAGCTCAAAACAGGTTTGATTCATATTCTCCCAAAATTTAGAGGATTAGAAAATGAAAACCCACACAAGCACTTGAAGGAATTCACCATTATTTGTTCATCCATGAGACCTCAAGGAATTACTGAAGAACATGTTAGATTAATAGCTTTTCCTTTCTCTCTTGAGGACCTTGCTAGAGATTGGTTATTCTATTTGCCACCTGGATCTATTAATTCTTGGGAAGAAATGGTTCAAACCTTTTTGAACAAATACTTCCCAACATCTAAATCAATTGGCATAATAAGAGAAATAACTAGCATAAGACAGAAGCCTGCTGAAGGTACTAAGAAAGCACAAGCAAGCCATGGGTTGGACCATAGATGACATCAAAGGTATTTCACCCACCACGTGCATGCATAAAATACACCTCGAGGAGGAATGCAAGCCAGTCAGAGAAGCACAAAGAAGACTGAATCCACCCATGATGGAGGTGGTGAAGAAGGAGATAATCAAGCTCCTAGATGCAGGAATCATCTACCCTATCTCTGATAGTAAATGGGTAAGTCCTGTACATGTGGTTCCTAAGAAAACTGGGATCACTATTGTGCCAAACGCTGAGGGAGAACTCATTCCAACTAGAGTTCAGAATGGATGGAGAGTTTGTATGGATTACAGAAAGCTAAATGCAGCCACGAGGAAAGATCACTTTCCTCTGCCTTTCATTGATCAGATGCTCGAGAGACTCGCAGGTAAGTCCCACTACTGTTGTCTTGATGGTTATTCAGGTTTTTACCAGATTCCAGTGGCCCTAGAAGATCAAGAAAAGACGACATTCACCTGTCCTTTTGGCACTTTCGCCTTCAGAAGAATGCCCTTTGGACTTTGCAATGCTCTAGCCACCTTTCAGCGATGTATGATGAGCATATTTTCTGATTATGTAGAGAAAATCATTGAGGTATTTATGGATGATTTTACAGTTTATGGCAACTCTTTTGAAGAATGCCTTACTAATCTTGAAAAGATCCTACAGAGATGCATTGAATCGAATCTTGTTCTGAACTATGAAAAATGTCACTTTATGGTGAACCAAGGTTTGGTTTTAGGCCATGTTGTCTCAGCTGAAGGCATTGAAGTAGACAAAGCAAAGGTGGACACCATCAAAGATCTACCCTACCCCACCAATGTTAAAGAGATTCGCTCTTTCCTTGGTCATGCAGGGTTCTATAGGAGATTTATAAAAGATTTCTCTAAAATCACTTTGCCTTTATGCAGGTTGCTCCAACAAGATGTAACTTTTGACTTTGATGCAGATTGCAAGAAAGCCTTTGACTTGATAAAAGAACTGCTTGTGACTGCCCCAATCATTCAGGCTCCTGACTGGAATTTGCCCTTTGAGATCATGTGTGATGCAAGCAATTATGCTGTGGGAGCAGTCTTGGGGCAACGTGTGGGGAACTCACCCCATGTGATCCAATACGCCTCTCGTACACTGGATGCCGCCTAAAGCAACTACTCAACAACAGAAAAAGAGTTCCTAGCTGTTGTGTTCGCCTTAGAGAAATTCAGACCATATCTCTTGGGAACTAAGGTCACCATCTACTCTGACCATGCTGCCTTGCGATATCTGCTCAAGAAAAAGGAATCCAAACCGAGACTCATTCGGTGGATTTTGTTGTTGCAAGAGTTTGACCTTGAGATCCGAGATAAGAAAGGGAAAGAGAATCTGGTGGCTGACCACCTCAGCCGATTCCCTTCTAGCTCTGTGCCATGTCCAGTCAAGGAGGACTTCCCAGACGAACACCTGTTCGTCACTCATTCTGAATAGGCTCATCGCACCATGCCAACCACACCAAAGGGAAGTACTCAGTTTCTTTGTTCTTTTATGTTTCTATTACATTGAGGACAATGTATGATTTAGGTGTGGGGGTACGGCATTTTAATTTTTGCATTTTAATTTTTGCTTTATATTTTTGCGTCTTTGCTTTCAGTTTTTCAGTTTGCGTTTTTTTTGCTTTCAGTTATTCCTTTCAGTTTGCGTTTTGCTTTCAGTTTTTTAAAAATTTTTCGTTTTTCTTGCTTTCAATAACACACACATCCACAATCTTCTTCTTGATTTGCTTTACTCGAACTGACAAACTATGTTGAATGAACTTTCTGTCCATGGCCCCATTGATGTGATGACTCTTTAAACCTAGGTTGAATCAATTGCAATAAGATGTATTCATGTTTGGGAATTGCTTTTGAATTGAATCCTTGAGCTTGCCATGGTGAAAAACATACTGATGACCCTCAACTGATGAGAATAAATTGAAATTGTGTGAATGAACTTAATGTGACTTGTTAGCAATTGGTATTGATTTGCCCAAATCATTGAGAAAAGAAATTCAGAAAAGGCCTAGACTTCATAAGCACAATGTGAAAACTGTTCCAATGGTCAACAGACTATGAACAGAGCTAGTAGCCACTTGGACAGGTGACCAACTGAGTAACTGGGGGTGGGTATCACCAATATGTACCTTCACGTCAAAAGGTTGGTGACTTTTCCAAGCAAGTTTAAAGTGCAAAAAGGCTGAATTAAGTACTTCAAGGTAAGGGCAAGTCACTCTGAAAGCTAGATTAAGTCTTTGAATGAACAAGAACTAATGCATGTATGATCTCTCTCTTGAGGAAAACCAATCCTAACCATGGTAAGTAAAGGGAAACAAGGAAAGAGGTAAGTAACCTTGATGCATACATTCTTTATTGCAATGATTCAAAATAGGGGTCTAGAGTAAGAGCTTAAGTAGACATAAAGGATCTAAGTGAAGAGAGTTTGTTCAACTGTGTTTGTTTGCTTGAGGACAAGCAAAGGGTTAGGTGTGGGGGTATTTGACAGAGCGCATTTTAGGCCATATTATCATGATCTTAATGATGTTTATTTGCACAGTTTCTGCCTAATTTGGTTGTTTTGTTCATGTTCTACAGAAACTAGGTGTGAAAAGACATTCTGGAGAAAATGTGGTTAAAACTGCCAAAAAGTGCCAAATATGGAAAGTTCCAGAAAAGGAAAGTTTTCATATATGGAAAGTTCCAAATAAGGAAAGTTTCATATATGGAAAGTGCCAAACAAGGAAAGAGTCAAAGAGCGCAGCCAGCAAACTGTCCGAAATTCGAACTGCAGAATCCTTCCTGCCTTGTTTAGAACGTGTGCCAAGAAAGGAAAGTCTTCAAATAAGGCAAGTTTTCAGAAAAGGAAAGTCTTCAAATGAGGAAAGTGCAGAGGCAAAAGCAAATAAGGAAAGCTCGGTCAGAGGATTATTTAAAATTCAAATCGCAGATATTTCTTTCCTTATTCAAAGATGTGCACATACTGCAGCAGTCATATCTTCCAATTTAGGCAGGGAGATCTCATGAAGGCACACTTGCCTCTTCTGCGTTCAACGTTTAAAATTCAAACGAAGGCTCCACCTAGAAAGGAAAGACTTGGCAGATCCACTTTCCCTTCTGCATTCAATGACTGCGCACCACTTGCCTCTTGCAACACAATTTGCGCGCCACTCCCTATTCAGGAAGGAGATCTCTATGCACTTGGCCTTCATACAGTCCAGATTCACAATTCAATAGAGGATCCATCTAAATAGGAAGTTTGGACAGCAAATATTTCCTATACAGTGCTGTCCGCGCGCCTACCTCTTCTGCAAAGCCTGATCCGCGCACCTCCTTCCCTTTCAGTGCTATCCGCGCGCATGCCTCTCTCCTGCAGAGCAAGCCACGACTTTTCTTCCTCTATTGGCATCCTTGGATCGCTCTTCCTTCCTTTTCAGACACAAGGTACGCTCCTTTCCTATTCTGAAAGCCATCTGCGCGCACCTGCCTTCTGAAGTGCATGCACTACGATTCTTTCCTCTTCTGCAACAAATTGGGCAGCAAGTTGAGTTTGGGCAGCAACTTGGGCAGCCTCTACACTAATAAGGAAGACCTAGGCAGCATCAAAACTCTATAAAAAGGTACTCTCTTTGGCAGCCACGAATTTGGACACTTTCAGACTCATCTTCTCCTTCTCCATCCGGATCAAGCAAGGCCGCGCCTCCACCACCTTCGGCTTCTTCTTTTCTTCTTCTACCTTTCTTTATGGTTTTTGTTTCAGCCATGAGTGGCTGAAACCTTTCATTCTAGTTGAAGATCAAGTGAAGCTTTAGTTGTATTGTGGATTGAGAGACTTGGACATTCATTGTTTTACCTTTTGTTATTCAATATTCTTGTGATTTCATGCTTAAGGATATTATTGCTTTGTTATTTAAGATCTCCATTGATTTTTGTTGCAAAGTGATATATTGTTGTTTTGAATGATTTTAAGTCCGTATTTGCTTGAATCGTTTGAACATAAGAACACTTGGTGCACAACCAAGGAAATTGCATGATCTAGTGTTGTCTCCATGCATGTGGGTGACTAGAATTGGTTCTCTCCATTACTTTATGCGATTGACTTTTGCAAAAGGCCTAAGGCTCAAAGACGTTCTTTGGCAATTGTTAATTAGTAATTGATTGGTGGACTTTCCCTAATTAATTTAATCTAAAAGAGAGACTATGGATGTGAGAAGCTTCTTCAATCTCCATAGCCAATTTATTGAATCAACAAAGGAACATTTGAGTCAATGATCAATCCCATCAACTAAAGTGGATCTAAATCTTCAACTAGAGCTTTTACCATCATTGTTTTACCCTCAATTTACTTTCTACTTACTTTTTAATTACTCTTTTCATTAGCTTAATCAAATCAATCTCAATACCCCCATTTTTACTTTACATGCACTTGCACTTTCTTTTCTTTTCTGCTCTCTTTAATTTGGTCTATTCAAGGAAGGTAAACGAGTATCAATTCCCTGTGGATACGATCCTCTTACCACTGTCTGCAATTTTAATATTGTTGGTAGTTAAACAGGTTATTTATTTTGACCGGCTTCGACAACCGTTCTGTCAATTCCAGGAATGCAGAGGAGCATGCCCATCATCTGAGGTTGGTACTACAGACCTTGAGGGAACAAGGCTTGTATGCCAAGTTCTCTAAGTGTGAATTCTGGCTGAGGAGCATTTCGTTCTTGGGGCATGTTGTGTCGGAAGAGGGAATAGAGGTAGACCCCAAGAAGGTAGAAGCTGTGGCTAACTGGCCTAGACCCACTTCAGTGGCAGAGATTAGAAGTTTCTTGGATTTGGCAGGTTACTATAGGAGGTTCGTTCAGGACTTCTCAAAGATAGCAACTCCTCTGACCAGGTTAACCAGAAAGAATTAGAAGTTTGTGTGGACCAACCAGTGCGAAGAGAGTTTTGAAGAGCTTAAGAAGAGGTTGACTTCAGCACTAGTGTTAGCTCTGCCATCTAGTGATGAGGACTTTACAGTCTTTTGTGATGCGTCTCGAGTGGGACTGGGTTGTGTACTTATGCAGAATGAAAGGGTGATTGCTTATGCTTCTAGACAGCTAAAGAAGCATGAGTCGAATTACCCCACGCATGACCTGGAAATGGCAGCCGTTATCTTTGCACTCAAGATGTGGAGGCACTACCTCTATGGGGTTAAATGTGAGATCTTCACAGATCATAAGAGCCTGCAGTACATCTTGAGTCAGAGGGATTTGAACTTGAGACAGAGAAGATGGGTAGAGCTGCTGAGTGACTACGATTGTAAGATCCAGTACCATCCGGGTAAGGCGAATGTTGTGGCAGACGCCCTAAGCCGGAAGTCACTGGGCAATCTATCCCACATCACGGCGGAGAGGAGACCAGTGGTGAAGGAGTTCTACAAGCTCATTGATGAAGGTCTACAGTTGGAGTTGTCTGGTACAGGTGCTTTGGTTGCTCAGATGAGAGTGACACCCGTATTTCTGGAGCAAGTGGCTCAGAAACAGCATGAGGACCCAGAGTTAGTGAAGATTGCCAGGACTGTTCAGTCAAGCAAAGACAGCGAGTTCAGATTCGATAACAAGGAGACATTATGAGAGAGGCTCATAATGCAAGATACAGCATTCACCCCGGAGCCACCAAGATGTATCAAGATCTGAAAAAGGTTTATTGGTGGCCAGCTATGAAGAGAGAAGTGGCACAGTTTGTGTCAGCCTGCGAAGTTTGTCAGAGGGTGAAGCTGGAACATCAGAAGCCGGCTGAAATGCTTAACCCGCTACCTATTCCAGAGTGGAAATGGGAAAATATAGCTATGGACTTCATAGTGGGGTTACCGGCGACGTCCAACAGATTGGACTCCATATGGGTGATTGTGGACAGACTCACCAAATCTGTTCACTTCATCCCTGTTAGGAGTGGCTATTCTGTGGACAAGTTGGCGCAGGTGTATGTTGATGAGATTGTCAGACTGCATGGGGTTCCTGTTTCTATAGTATCAGATAGAGGGCCCCAGTTCACCTCCAGGTTTTGGCGGAGTCTGCAGAATGCCATGGGTACTAGATTGGATTTCAGTACTGCCTTCCATCCACAGACAGACAGACAGTCAGAGAGGACCATCCAGACCATAGAAGATATGCTAATAATGTGTGTGCTGGACTTTGGCGGTTCTTGGAGGCAGCATCTACCTTTGGTGGAGTTTGCCTACAATAACAGCCATCATGCTAGTATTGGGATGGCTCCATATGAAGCTTTATATGGAAGGAAGTGCAGGTCACCTGTTTGCTGGGAAGAAGTTGGAGAAAAGGCCTTGGCAGGGCCTGAGTTAGTAGAGATCACCAGCAGGGTGGTACCCTTAATCAGAGAAAGAATCAAGACAGCTGCAAGCAGACAGAAGAGTTATGCAGACATCCGCAGAAGGCAAGTAGAGTTTCAGGAGGGGGATCTGGTATTGCTCAAGGTGTCTCCAATGAAAGGAGTGGTTCGGTTTGGGAAGAAAGGTAAGCTGGCTCCGCGGTACATCGGACCCTTTGAAGTCTTGCAAAAGATTGGGAATGTATCGTACAAGCTGGATTTACCTGCTTCAATGAAGAGAATCCATCCGGTTTTCCATGTTTCTATGTTGAGAAAGTTCGTGTCAGATCCGGGCAAGGTTCTTAGTGAGCCTGATGTGGAGATCCAAGAGGATCTCACCTATGTTGAGCAGCCGGTACGGATTCTGGACACTCAAATTAGGAAGCTGAGAAACAAGGAAATCCTGATGGTGAAAGTCCTGTGGAACCACCACAATATGGAAGAATGCACCTGGGAGACACGGGAGTCCATGCTCCAGCAGTACCCTTATCTTTTCTAAGGTTAGTTCCTTATGAGTTTTATGTGTATGTTATGTTGTATGCCTTGCATGTGCTAGTTGAGGAACATTCGGGGATGAATGTTCTTAAGGGGGGGAGAATGTAATACCCGGCTAGACTCCGGTATCGGGATTCCTACCGTCCGGTGGAATCTTGGATGTCGGAGGCCTCTAGAAGGGTAAGAACCATGTTTTTATAAAATGTTTTAATGTGTTTTATGTTTTAAGCATGGAAGAAAATGAGTTTTTGCATTAAAATAGCATTGGAGGAAAACTCAGGTTCTGCCGCCGAACCCCTAGTTCGGCCGCCGAACATGCATGCATTTCGGGTGTGCCTTAGGCCCCCGAAGGCATAAGTGAGGAAAGTCCAGGTTCGGCCGCCGAACATGGCATGCATGCGGAGGCACATTCGGCCCCCGAACGTGGCCTGGCCAGCCACTATAAAAGGGTCCCTTAGCCGAAAACGGGCGAGCTTTTTCCCCATTTTCGGCCAAGGTGAGCTCTCCACCGTCCCTCACCAATCTTTGATGTTTTTCCTCTAAATCTTTCAAGATTTTCATTTGTTTTAACTTTGTTTTGAAGATTTGAGCTTTTGAGCAAAGTTTTGGAGCTTGGAGGTTCAAGAACCCAATCTCTCCCACCTCCGAGTTTTAGGTCGTCTCTCTCTCGATCTTCAAGAGGTAAGAGCCGATCTTAAGCTCATTGCATGTTTAAAGTAAGTTTTAAGTAGATCTATGGGTTAGAATGCATATTTAGGTTATGGTTATGTTTATGGGTATAAATGTATGTTCATGAACAATGTGGATGCTTGATGTGTTGTAGATGGGGTTTATGATGGTTTGAGGCTCCTAGGAACATGTATGCTTGTGTTTGTATGTTGTAGAATAGGTTTGATGCATGTTTGGAAGGTTTGGAGGCGAAATGGGCAAGAGGAGCCAAGTTTCTGCCCTTTGGCAGAAACCAGGTTCGGCAGCCGAAAGACTTTCGGCCGCCGAACATGGCTGGGGAGGCAGCCTTTCGGCTGCCGAAACCTGCCCCCAAAAGGAGACTTTCGTCTCTGTCTGGCAGTTTCGGCTGCCGAAAGTGCCGCCGAACATGCATGAGTTTCGTCTTTGTCTGGGAGTTTCGGCCGCCGAACCTGCCTGACTTTCGGCTCTGGAGGGACTTTCGGCCGCCGAAAGTGCCCTGTCCAGGCCTTCTTTGCATGTTTTTCTATGGTTGTTTCATGATGTTTTAGGGGGATTTTGGGGAGTAGTTTATAGTTATGTTCAGCTGTGTTTGGTCCCTCATTTGAGTCCACCTGTGTAGGTTCGAACCCGAGGAACCGAGAACCCCAGCAGTGAGTTCAGCTGCTTCGGTGTTGTCAGAGTCAGCCAGAGGTGAGTGGAACTAAACTTAATCTTTTAAATTGAGAAATTAAATGTTTTATCATGTTTCATGCATCATGATTATGCAATAGGATGATTGCATTAGTTTTCACGAATATGCCGCTTTGCATCGATTGTTGTTGATGTGGGTGAATATTGGATGACCCAATTAGTCCATGACAGGAAGACCAGGACCCCATTCTATGGCCTGGCACGGTTATGGGACTCGAAGACCAGGAGCCCAGAGGAGGCCCTGGGGCAATGGTAATTAATGTATGTTATAACAGGAAGACCAGGACCCCATGCTACGGCCTGGCACAGAGTTAGCTTGGACTAATTGGTGACAAGTTCACCCAACCCTTATGTGAACTGTTTGTGTTATGATGCATTTCATAGAGCATAGTGTTAATATGTTTTATAGTTCTACTCACTGGGCTTTTAGCTCACCCCTCTCCCTTTACCCCCAGGCTTGCAGGTACAGGATAGAAGAGGAGGTCGGTTAGAGTAAAGAAGTCATGTTTATGTAATAGCTAGCAATGGACATGATCAAATTGTAATGTAATGTCTTAATCAGTATAGATATGTAATGAGATGATGTATATGGATGTTAGAGGTGTGCTTGACCATAGATTGTTGTTATCCCTTTTAATACATGATCTTAGAGCTTTCATGATGTTTATGTAAACCAACTCAACATATGTTATGTCGCCCATTGGGGGCACTGATGAGATCCCACAGAGGGATCAATGTTATGTTAATGTATATGCGCAGGTTGAGTTGGTGTATGAATGGAAAGAAAAGTTTTAATTTTTTTATGTATGTTGTTGATCATGTATGGGATTATACAGGTTTACAGGTTAGATGTCAGGCTTGCTACGGGTCCCGGCGGCCTTAAGCCGATCTGGATCCTAGCGCCGGTAGCGGTCCGATTTTCGGGTCGTTACAGAGTGGTATCAGAGCCCTAGGTTCATATGGTCGGACCTAGAGTGTCGGGCTCATAGATGTTATAGAAGGTCAAGCACAATAGGAAAAATCATGTCCACTAGGATAGGATGTGGATTCCTGTCTTGCATGATGATGTGAAATGCCATGATTATATGCATGTGCATTAATGATATGCACATCCAGAGCCGAAAGTCCAAACTTTTGGGGGCGAGTTTAGGCAGCTTTAGGCAGGTTCGGCGGCCGAAATTGGCTTCGGCGGCCGAACCTGGGCTCTCCCAAAGGGCAGAACCCGAGCCTTACATGCACATCCAGCCACCCCAAAGCCTCTCAACTCATACCAACTCACACAAAAGCATGCATAAACATATTTTCAAGCATTTAGCGGCTTAAAACTAGCCTATACCCCAACAAACATCACACTCAGCATACATTTAACATAAAGGGTACATAAACCCTAATATTTTAGATCTACTCTAAACATGCATTAAAACCCTTAACCCCTTCTTAAAACTTACTTAAAACATGAAAGAAGAGGAGGATCCACACTTACCTCTTGAAGATCGAGAGGAGATGCGATCCCAAACTTGGAGATGTGGAGAAACGAACTCCAGAGGTCTCCAAGCTTCTAAAACCTTGATCTTAGCTTAAAATCTTCAAAACATGGTAAAAACTCATAAAAACTCTGGGAGATTTGAAGAAAAACATAAAATCAACCATAGAGGGTCAAGAACTCACCTTTGCCCGAAAATGGAGAGAGAAAACTCACCCATTTTCGAACATGGGGCCTTTTTATAGGTGGCTGGCCAGACCACCTTTGGAGGCTAAAGGTACTTCCACAACTCCACCATGTTTGGAGGCCGAACTTGGGGTTCCGCGGCAGCAAAAGGGAGCCATCTTCGGCGGCCGAACGTGAGGTTCGGTGGTCGAACCTGGCATTTCCCTTCAAAACTTTTTTTTCTTTCAAAACTCAATTTTCTTTCTTGATCAAACCATAAAAACATGTAAAAATATTTTAGAAAACCTTTATTTTACCCTTCTAGAAGACTTTCGACATTCGAGAAATTTCCGGATTCCAACGGAGATTCCGTCGGAAGGTAGGAATTCCGATGCCGGGGTCTAGCCGGGTATTAGGGGCATAAAACTAGCCTATACCCCAACAAACATCACATTTAACATACATTTATCATTAAGCTAACATAAACACTAACATTTTACAACTAGCCTAAACATGCCTCAAAACTCCTTAACCCTTCATAAAATTCACTTAAAAATATAAGAGAAGATGAGGATCTACACTTACCTCTTGAAGATCGAGAGGAGATGCGATCCCAAACTTGGAGATATGGGGGAACGAGCTCCGGGGTCTCCAAGCTTCAAAACTTTAATCTTAGCTTAAAATCTTCAAAACAAAGCTAAAAACTCATCAAAACTTGAAGGATTTGAAGGAAAATATAAAATCAATCAAAGGAGGCCGAAATCTCACCTATGCCCGAAAATAGAGAGAGAAAACTCGCCCCCGAATTGCTGGCCAGACCACCTTCGGGGCCTTTTATAGGTGGCTGGACCACCTTCGGGGCCTTTTATAGGTGGCTGGCCAGACCACCTTCGGGGGCCAAAGGTGCTTCCGCAAACCCCCCATGCTCGGCAGCCGAACCTAGGTTTTTCCCTCCATGGCTTTTCTTTTCAAAACTCAATTTCTTTCTTCATTAAAACCATAAAACATATAAAAACATTTTATGAAAACCTTATTTTACCCTTCTAGAAGGCTCTGACATCCGAGAATTCCGAATTCCAACGGAGATTCCGCCGGAAAGTAGGAATTTCGATGCCGGGGTCTAGCCGGATATTACATTTCCTAACACAACTCCACTATCAAATCTTCTATTGGTAAAGATTAAAACCCTTACAATTTTAGAGCAAACCTTTACTCTTTACAATTCTCTTTTTCTTTCAAGAGCAATCCTTTGCTCAATACCACACCCACTACAATAGAATCACTCAACAACCTTCACTCAATCTTTTAAAATAAAAAACCAACCAATTACCACTCAAGACAAGCTTTCACGAAATTAATACTTTGGCTCAAGGTTTTGAGAGAGAATGAGTGAAAAATGCTTTAATTTCAATGATTGTATTGCTTAGATAGTTGTTGTAATCTTTTCAAATCAAAACCACATTATATTTATAGTTATGTCATAAATATGGCTGTTGGGGATGCATTAAATGCAAATAGAGTTGTTTATGTACACAAATAATCGTTATATTATGCTTAGAAAAATTCAGGATCGGCGGCCTAAGGTTAAAGTTCGACGGCCGAACCATTTGAGGTAAAGAACATCATCCTTTAAAAAAAGGCTTTTGGCGGCCTAAAGTTAGTGTACGGCAGCCAAACGTATGGGACTTTCATCTCTGTCCCTCACTTTCGAAAGCTGAAGTTGACTTAGGGGGCATATTGAAAACTCACTTTCTACGGCCGAAAGTCAATGTTCGGTGGCCGAACATATGAGACTTTCGTCTCTGTCCCTCAATTTCGGAAGCCGAAGTTTTGACTTAGGGGGCATATTGAAAACTCACTTTCAGCGACCGAAAGTAAATGTTCGGCAGCCAAACTTATGGGACTTTCCTTTCTGTCCCTCACTTTCGGAAGCTGAAATTTGGCTTTAGGGGGGCACAAAAATATTTCATTAAATTCTTTGAAAAATCATAATTTAGGCTATGAGAATCCATTTTTCAATCCGTTTGAATTTTTATAACCTATATTTTTAGATCTTTTATTTTGATAAAGAATAATTTTGAAATTACTCCTTTTGAAAAATTTTGTTTTGGTCCCTCAAAGTCAATTACTTAAAAACTCGCCCATATTTAAAAAATTTTAGAATTGAAAGAAACCTCGAGCCATTACAAATAATTAAGTGAAATTCACAATGCATAAATTGATAATGCATAAATAAAAAATTACTTTCTGATCCCTTTTTTGTAGTATACTTTCAAAATAGGCACTTTTCACTTTTGAGACTGAAGTGATTTCATTCATTTTAGTAAGAGACCTACAAACTCAAACAAACACTTTTGAAGATAATTAGTAGCATACCAATTATTTATTAATCATCAAAATAAGGATTATAACATTTAGGTCCAATAGTAAACATCTTTGAAATTACCAAATCCACATAGAACCCATAGATCTAGAACCTACCCTATCAACAAGCCCATAATAAGAAAGATCAGCATCAAAACCACCCATAAGTTGAGGTTTGACATGCATGTAACCATTTCAATAGATTAAAAATCGATCCCTTTTCCTTGAAGCTCCGCCTATAGATGAAAGAAGAAAATCAAAAAGGAAAAAAAAAAAAAAACAACAAAATATTCACAACTAAATTTGGGCAAACTCAATGTTCTGTTTGATAAGCAGCAAACCAACTATTAATCAAATGGCTAATTACATAAAAAAATTTAAAATTTTTTGATATTTCTAATTTAATATAAAATTTTAAAAATTGATGAGATTGTCCAAAATTACAAATTCCGTTGAAATTATATTTAAGTTTAAAATATAAATTGAAGAGAGTGTATTTTGTTGATGTGGCAATTGTTAGTGTATTTGCCCTAGGCCATTATCTTGGACCTTTTTGTATGGCCTTTTGGTTATTAATAAAAGAGGTTTTTATTATCATTATTTGTTTGCATGTTACATTATAATGATTATCATCCCTAGTTACTTATTATTATCTTGATAATAATAAAATATAGCTAGTATGATTATTGATTGATAATCATGAGATGATTATGTATATGTTGATATAATTCAATAATCATAGATATTTGTTAGAGAACAAAGTATTGAATGGACCCGCATTGAGATCACTACATGGGTGATTGTCATAAGTGAATCTCAAAGTAGTTATGTCTTAATCCTTTGACTTGAGATTGTCATAGTTTCCAACATAAGGACTGTTATGTTTTGACATAACCAAACATTGTCTTTAATTGGACAATCATAAAGGTTATGATTGAGTATAATAGAAATTATGTAGAGAATATTGAACAATCAAGATATGATTTGTCCCTTTCTCTGAGAGAGATATCTTCTGGGCCCCTCGATAAGTGAGACTGAGAAATGCATGGCCGTGCTCAAATGAATTGATAGTGTGATCAATATCATTTAAATTTATCAGTCTACTTAGAGATC
Source organism: Manihot esculenta (assembly GCF_001659605.2). Classification (NCBI taxonomy): domain Eukaryota; kingdom Viridiplantae; phylum Streptophyta; class Magnoliopsida; order Malpighiales; family Euphorbiaceae; genus Manihot; species Manihot esculenta. The sequence continues at coordinate 17,674,034 of NC_035177.2, read as the reverse complement.
AAGAAATCATAAGTTTGAACATTATAAGTTTGACATTGACCATGACTTATGTTCAAACTAGATATCATGTGACAAAGGGATTAATACATGTTCTATTTATTAGGCTTTATCATACTATTGATCCTCATATTAGTTGGGTAGTCATAATGTCTTGCTAGAGGCCACTTATGACTTATGGGCCTTGTGGGACTGGGCCTATTGCCAATTAATGTGAGCCTATTGGGTCACACACAACAGAACGTTGTTGATGTGCTATGACATATTAATGGGCTAAAAGCCCAAAGCCCATTAATATAATTAATAATAATAAAATGTTATTATTATTAATATTAATTAATAATAATAAAGTGTTATTATTATTAATTATTTATTATTATAAGATAATAATATTTAAAAGATCTGCAGTCTATTTGTAACTGTTACAGATAAAGGACTATATCACATAAGATATTTGAGTATCTGCGAGATTATAATAGTGGGTTCTGAACACAACTCTTTTGGGAAAAGAGTTGTGGGAAAACAAAAGACTGAAACATATAAATACTCCTACGAATTGTGGAGAGACAACGTTTTTTTAGAAAATTCAGTCTAACAGTTGCAAATTGTGGAGCACATAATCTATCCATCCTTGAGAGAGCTAGCACTTTAGAAGGATAGAAGACGTTCATGTGGATACCATTGAGGGTGTTCATTTGAAAAGGCAGCACCATCAGTTTGGCATTTTATCTTCTCGACGAGATTAACAGGTTAGTCTCATATCCTTCCTTTGAAATAAACGAAGCACTCGGATTCTGGAAAAGGAAATCAAAGATTTTTATTTTTTTTGCTGCGCAATTTGGGTTACAATAATCTCGAAATTTCCCAACAGTGGTATCAGAGCTAACCTGTGCTTTTCGTTTAAGTTAATTATGCCATGATTGATGTGATATACGCGATATATGCATTTTGAATGGCATGATAATTATGGAAAATTTTATGGATGAATGATCGGATCATTTAGATAATTTTTGTTAGAAGAATTAAATTAATAAATAAAAAAAAAAGGGATGAATTTGCAACTGGATTCACGATGAACAGTCATTGTGAACCCAGAAAATTGAGGCCTCGCAAGATGTGGTCAAAGTGTGGACGGACAGGCATCATTATGCAGATGAATGATGTCATGCTGTGGAGAATGCCGAGAAAGTCTCGATTCAAGATCCCCTTGCGAGTCGACGGGCCATCGTCGAGGCACGTTGCCACCTTGGGCACTTGCTGCGTGATGGCAGACGAAGCCTCGCATGGTGTGGCTGCTATGCGCAGGCCCATTGCGCAAACTGCCGGAACATGAGTTGGCATGGCATCTGGCAATCTGCTAGCTGAAGTTTGGCGATAGTAGCTGGACTCACGGCGAGCCGTTCTACAAGTAGCGATGGGAGCTACAAAGACCGAGGTGGTTCTCCGTTTCTTCAATTGTGTGCTGCCGGTGATGAAACGGGTTGGCTGGGCAAGCGCAAGCATTGCGCGGTTGCTGGCATCTCGGGCTGGCGGCGGACGAGTATGCTGAAATTTTCATACGGCAGCTAGGGCTTCTTCCTGAGGAAGAAGATGATGCCCTAATTACAATTCTGCCTGTAACGACCCCAAAATGGACCGTCACCGGCGCTAGGGTTCTGGCGGCTAGGATTCAGGTCGGCTTAAGGCCGCCAGAACCCGTAGCAAGCCTGCTATACTCTCTGTGTACCTGTAAATCTCATACATGATCATACATTTTCTGTGAAAATAAAAACTCTTTGCTGAACCACGGCTTAACCTGTGCATGCACTATCTTTGTACTATGTACTCTGTACTCTGTACTCTGTACTCCCTGACTAGAGCTTGCTCTAGATGGGTTCATTCATACCTGTTAAGTCTAGTTTTTCACATACTCTGTAAAACATATACATATACAGATCATGTACATAACAGAAGATTTGCAACACAACATAACTAAGTCAAGCACAACTTTAACACAACTGTTACATCTCTTTAAAGTTACATGTCCACTCTAAGCTATTACAAGTCTCTTTACTCTTTCTGTACTCTGCTGGACTGTCCCTGTACACTGAATACTGAACCTGCAAAACTGGGGTTAAGGGAGTGGGATGAGCTCTATAGCCCAGTGAGTAGAACAGTAAAACATCTCAGTAACATATGATCTCATGGAATGCACCATATCACAGACAATCCATATCAAAGGTAAACCTGTCACCACAAAGTCCCAGTAACTCTATGCCAGGGCGTAGAATCGAGCACCTGGTCTTCCTGTGATATATGTATATGTGTATATAACACCTCTGTACTTACCATTGCCAGGGCGTAGTCAAAGGCTCCTGGTCTTTACTATATGCCTGCCAGGGCGTAGTCAAAGGCTCCTGAACTTCTCTATACCTGCCAGGGCGTAGTCAAAGGCTCCTGGACTTCCTGTCTGGAACTATTGGATCATTCAGCATTTACCCACACCAACAATATAGCTATGCAATGCAACATCTTTGTGAGTTCTAATGCAATCAACCTATTGCATAAACATGATGCATGGAAGATGCTAAAAGCAGTTAATGTCTTAATTAAAACGAGTCATAAGTTTCGTTCCACTCACCTCTGGCTAACTGGACTGACTGACTGTGCAGGCTCTGAAAACTCTGGAGCAGTACTCACTGCTGCTCTCTCAGGTTCCTCTGGTCTGTATCGGTACAGATAAACTCAAATGAGGGACCAAACTAGCTTATGAACCATGCTCTTAAACTCCCCAAGAATCCCCTTAAACTCACTCTAAAAACTCATGCAAAGCATGCAAAGGAAAGCTGGACAGAACACTTTTGGCGGCAGGTTCAGCGGCCGAAAGTCCTCTCCAGAGACGAAACTCAAGCACCTTCGGCGGCCGAATCTCAACTTTCGGCAGCCGAACCCTTTCGGGGGCTAGTTTCGGAGGCCAAAAGGCACTCCAGAGACGAAAGTCTCTAACCTTCGGCGGCACCTTCGGTGGCCGAACTCCCCCTCCAGAGCCGAAAGTCCAAAAGCTCGGGGGCAAGCTTGGGCAGCCGAAGCCACCTCCTCATGGGTTCGGCGGCCGAATGTACCTTCGGCGGCCGAACCTGAGTTCATCAGCAGGGCAGAAACTTGCCCTGCCTCTCGCAAAAAGCACCAAAACCCTCTCAACTCAAACACCTCAACTCCTCAACTTGCATACACTCATGTATATGCTCAAAGGGGTCAAAAACTACCTAAAAACCCCAACAACACAACACATATCACACAGAAACAAGCTTTGCTCATAAAAATCATCAAACCTCTCTTTTTACCCTATTCATGCAACTCTCTCCACAAAACCCCATAAAACCTTCAGAAAACATAAAAACAAGCTCAGGATCTTCACTTACCTCTTGAAACCAAGAAGATGAACGATCCTAACGTGGAGTTTTGGAGCAACTCTTCTTCAAACTCTCCAACCTTCACAACTTTGAGTTTTTAGCTTAAAACCTTCAAAATACCATCAAAACTAATCAAATATGTGCATGAGTGAATGAAAACATGAAGAAAACTCTACCAAGGACAGGGTCTCACCTCAGAAGACAAAAGAAACGGTGCTCTTACCGCTTCAACCGACTGAGGGCCGTTTTATAGGTGGCTGGCCAGACCACCTTCGGCGGCCTATCGTGAAACCGAAAGCCATGCATGTTCCTGGCTTTTCTGCCTTGGTTCATTTCTTTCAAACACTTAGTTTATTTAGCTTAAAAACATGAAAAACATACTTTATACTTTTAGAAAAACCATAAATCTAACCCTCTAAAGATTCCGACATCCTGAATTCCACTGGACGACAGGAATTCCGGTGCCGGACTCTAGCCGGGTACTACATTCTCCCCCCCCTTAAGAACATTCGTCCTCGGATGTTCCTAAACAAACAATAAACATATAAAAAGGAGGAAACTAACCTCAAAACAAATATGGATACTGCTGGAGCATAGACTCCCGCGTCTCCCACGTGCACTCTTCGAGATTATGGTGGTTCCATAGGACTTTCACCATTGGAATCTCCTTGTTCCTTAGCTGTTTGATCTGTGTGTCCAGAATCCGCACTGGCTGCTCTTTGTAGGTGAGATCTGTACGAATCTCCACCTCAGGCTCACTCAGAACCTGATTCGGATCTGACACAAACTGCCGTAGCATAGAAATATGAAATATCGGGTGAATCCTCTCCATAGAAGCGGGTAAATCTAGCTTATACGACACATTTCCGATCCTCTGCAAAATCTCAAAGGGTCCAATGTACCGTGGAGCTAACTTACCCTTCTTTCCAAAATGAACCACTCCTTTCATTGGAGACACTTTCAGCAATACCCAATTACCCTCCTGAAACTCTAACTGTTTTCTGCGAACGTCTGCATAACTTTTCTGTCTACTCTGAGCTGTTCTGATCCTCTCTCTGATCACTGGCACTGTTCTACTGGTAATTTCTATCAACTCTGGCCCTGCAAGAACTTTCTCCTACCTCTTCCCAGCAAACAGGTGATCTGCACTTCCTCCCATACAATGCTTCATAAGGAGCCATCCCAATGCTAGCATGATGGCTGTTATTGTAGGCAAACTCCACTAGAGGTAGATGCTGCCTCCAAGAACCACCAAAGTCTAACACGCACAGTCGAAGCATATCCTCTATGGTCTGGATGGTCCTCTCAGACTGTCCATCAGTCTGTGGGTGGAAAGCAGTGCTAAAATCCAACCTCGTGCCCATCGCACTCTGCAGACTCCGCCAAAATCTGGAGGTGAACTGAGGTCCTCTGTCTGACACTATAGACACTGGAACTCCATGTAGTCTCACTATCTCATCCAGATAGACTTGTGCTAACTTATCCACAGAATAGTTACTCCGAACTGGAAGAAAATGAGCAGATTTCGTGAGTCTGTCCACAATCACCCATATGGAGTCTATCCTGTTGGACGCTGCCGGTAAGCCCACTACAAAATCCATAGCTATGTTCTCCCATTTCCATTCTGGAATCGGCAGTGGGTTAAGCATTCCAGCCGGCTTCTGATGTTCTAGTTTCACCCTCTGACAAACCTCACAGGCTGTCACAAACTGCGCCACTTCTTTCTTCATGGCTGGCCACCAATATACCCTTTTTAGATCCTGATACATCTTGGTGGCTCCTGCGTGAACACTATACCTCGCATTATGAGCTTCCCTCATAATGTCTTCCTTTAAACTGCTTCTATCTGGTACACAAAGTCGACGCCCATAACGAAGGATCCCTTTGCTGTCAAAGCTAAACTCTGCACTGTTGCCTGACTGAACAGTCCTGGCAATTCTCATCAACTCAGGGTCCTCGTGCTGTCTCTGAGCTATCTGCTCTAGAAACACTGGTGTCACTCTCATCTGTGCTATCAACGCACCTGTACCAGACAACTCTAATTGTAATCCTTCCTCTATGAGTTTATAAAGCTCCATCACTACTGGTCTCCGCTCTGCTGCTATATGGGATAAACTGCCTAGTGACTTCCGGCTTAGGGCGTCTGCCACAACATTCGCCTTACCCGGATGATACTGGATCTTACAATCATAATCACTGAGCAATTCTACCCATCTTCTCTGCCTCAAATTCAGCTCTCTCTGACTCAAGATGTACTGTAAACTCTTATGATCAGTGAAGATCTCGCATTTAACCCCATAGAGGTAATGCCTCCACATCTTGAGTGCAAAAATAACTGCTGCCATCTCTAGGTCATAGGTGGGGTAAGTCAACTCGTGCTTCTTCAACTGTCTAGAAGCATAAGCTATCACCCTATCACTCTGCATCAGAACACAACCCAATCCCACTCGAGATGCATCACAGAACACTGTGAAATCCTCATGACTAACAGGTAGAGCTAGCACTGGTGCTGATGTCAATCTCCTCTTGAGCTCCTCAAAGCTCTCTTCGCACTGGTCTGACCAGACAAACTTCTAGTTCTTCTGAGTCAGTTTGGTCATAGGAGCTGCTATCTTTGAGAAGTCCTGTACGAACCTCCTGTAGTAACCTGCCAGTCCCAGAAAACTTTTAATCTCAGTCACTGTCGTGGGTCTGGGCCAGTTAGCTACAGCTCTATCTTCTTGGGATCCACTTCAATACCCTCTGCTGATACTACATGTCCCAAGAAGGAAATGCTCCACAACCAAAACTCACACTTCGAGAACTTGGCATACAAACCATGCTCTCTCAGTGTCTGCAGAACTATCCTCAGATGCTGGGCATGCTCCTCTGCATCTCTGGAATACACTAAGATATCATCGATAAAGACAATCACAAAGTGATCCAGAAACTCACTGAAAACTCTGTTCATGAGATCCATGAATGCTGCAGGGGCGTTAGTCAACCCGAACGGCATCACTAAGAACTCATAATGCCCATATCTGGTCCTGAAAGCTGTCTTAGGCACATCTGCCTCTCTGACTCTCAACTGATGATACCCGGATCTCAGATCTATTTTAGAGAAACAACCTGCTCCAGCTAGCTGGTCAAATAGATCATCAATCCTAGGCAAAGGATATCTATTCTTGGTAGTGACCTTGTTCAACTGTCTGTAGTTAATACAAAGTCTGAGGGATCCATCCTTCTTTCTGAAAAAGAGCACTGGAGCACCCCAAGGTGAGGTACTAGGGCGGATGAAACCCTTATCTACCAAGTCCTGCAACTGTTCTTTTAACTCTGCTGGTGCCATCCTGTAGGGAGGAATAGAGATAGGTCTGGTACCAGGTAGCAATTCTATCTCAAACCCTATCTCCCTATCAGGTGGTAGTCCTGGTAAGTCGTCTGGGAACACATCTGGAAACTCTCGGACTACTGGTACTGTGGCTGGTTCCCTAACCTGACTATCTAGCTCCCTCACATGAGCTAGAAACCCCTGACAACCCCTCCTAAGCAATCGATGAGCCTGAAGGGCTGAAATCAAACCTCTGGGTGTACCTCTCCTGTCTCCTCTAAAGACACACTCTGACCCATCCTGGTCTCTGAGACTAACTATCTTCTCTCTACAGTCCAAAGTAGCACTATACGCAGATAACCAATCCATCCCTAGAATGACATCAAAATCTGTCAAGTCTAGAACCACAAGGTCAGCTGGAAGGTATCTACCCTCTATAAACACTGGACTGAAACGACAGACTGACACTGCCACTGATGGGTCGCAGTTAGGTCCACTGACCCAGAGAGGATACTCTAACTCAGAACTGATCAAACCCAATCTCTCTATGGCTCTCGAAGCAATAAAGGAATGAGAAGCACCGGGGTCCATCAAAGCATACACATCTGAACACCCAATGATGAGATTACCTGACACCACTGTGTTCGACGTGTTAGCCTCCTCCTGTGTCACAGTGAAAATCTGTGCTGGGGCTACCGGATTTCCACCTCGGGAACCTGCTGCTGAAGTAGAGGCTACCCCTCTCCCTCTACCTCTGCCACTACTCTGAGGTACGGCTGGAGCTGCTGGCTGTCCTACTGGCTGTACCACACTGCCTGAACTCATCTGCTGGGATGGTGCAAAAGTCATCTGAGGACAATCCCGAGCAATATGCCCTTCCTGTCCACATCTAAAACAAGCAGTAGATCCCATCCGACAAGTCCCTACATGTGGTCTTCCACATCTTCTGCACACTGGAGCTATGCCAGAGCTTGAGCCACTACCTATTCCCAGACCTGACTTGACTTTACTCCATAACTTACTCTTTGTACCTTTTGCTCTATCCCATCTTTTGCTACCTGACGCTGCTGCACTGGGGGCTTTAGAACCCGAAGCCTGTGCCTTTGACTGTTTCTGAATCTTGGCATTAGCTTCCATTTTCCTGGCTGCGTCCACGATAGTGTGGAAACTCTCCTTTTCTGCTGGAAGAATCAAGGAAGAATACCTGGGATGCAGTCTCATAGTATATCTCCTTGCCTTCTTCTGATCAGTATCATAGGCTTGACCCACATACTGAAGCAAATCCAGGAACTTATCGGTGAATTCATCAACACTCATCTCATCTGTCTGTCTCAACTGTTCAAACTCTATTACTTTCATCTCCCTGGAGCTATCAGGAAAAGCCCACCCTGCAAATTCATTGGCGAACTCTCCCCACGACATGCTATCAATCCTAGGCTCCATATAGTTCTTGAACCATTCTATGGCTTTCTTACACTTAAGTGTAAACCCCGCCATCTCAATGGCTCTACTATCATCAGCTCCCAATTCATTGGTTATCATCCTAACTGATATGAGGTATTCAAAAGGATCATCTCCCGTGTTATATTTAGGAGCATCCAATTTCAAGTACTCGGTCATTTGCACTTTACCTCCAGATGAGCTAGGTTGAGGTATTTGGGCAACAGGGGCTACTGGTTCTGTTTGTGGTGGTGGTGGATGTACTGGTTCATTTAGCTCTGGGTGTGCTGCACTAGGATGAGTAGGGGAAGATGGATACATAGGATATGGTGGATAATAGTAAGGATAAGGCATATATGGCATGTATGTAGGATATGGGTCAAATCGAGAGTACTCCGACATACCTTCCATCGGATACTCTAGATCCTGGGAAATAGCTGGATAATCAAAACCTGAGGCCTGGACGCCTCCCTGAGATTCTCCCATACCTTCATCCCTAGACGGATCAGTCTCCATTGCCTCCCTCACTTCCTCTGATCTTCCTCCTCTCACTGTACCCCTTCTGCTCTTGTCTACAGACCTTCTAGGGTCTATTGACGTACCTTCCCTGCTAGATCTCTGAGACCTTGCCCTCGGCAATGCAGGAGGACGAGCAGCTATTCTCTCACTCTCTGGTGGGACTCCAGTCAATCGTCCTGATCGACGAGTTCCTCTCATCTTTACTCTGAAAAACAACACATAATATAGCACTTTAGCACATAAACAACACATAGCAATAAAGCACATGCATAACTCATCTCCTGAATGAAACAGATAGGACGCAATTCCTATCCTAGTGGACATGATTTCCTATTGTGCTTGACCACTAACCTCTATGAGCCCGACACTATCTCTATAGGTCCGATCATGTGAACCTAGGTCTCTGATACCAATCTGTAACGATCCCAAAATGGACCGTCACCGGCGCTAGGATTCAGGTCGGCTTAAGGCCGCCAGAACCCGTAGCAAGCCTGCTATACTCTCTGTGTACCTGTAAATCTCATACATGATCATACATTTTCTGTGAAAATAAAAACTCTATGCTGAACCACGGCTTAACCTGTGCATGCATTATCTCTGTACTCTGTACTCTTTACTCTGTACTCTGTACTCTGTACTCTGTACTCCCTGACTAGAGCTTGCTCTAGATGGCTTCATTCATACCTGTTAAGCCTGGTTTTTCACATACTCTGTAAAACATATACATATACAGATCATGTACATAACAGAAGATTTACAACACAACATAACTACGTCAAGCACAACTTTAACACAACTGTTACATCTCTTTAAAGTTACATGTCCACTCTAAGCTATTACAAGTCTCTTTACTCTTTTTGTACTCTGCTGAACTGTCCCTGTACACTGAATATTGAACCTGCAAAACTGGGGTTAAGGGAGTGGGATGAGCTCTATAGCCCAGTGAGTAGAACAGTAAAACATCTCAGTAACATATGATCTCATGGAATGCACCATATCACAGACAATCCATATCAAAGGTAAACCTGTCACCACAAAGTCCCAGTAACTCTGTGCCAGGGCGTAGAATCGAGCACCTGGTCTTCCTGTGATATATGTATACGTGTATATAACACCTCTGTACTTACCATTGCCAGGGCGTAGTCAAAGGCTCATGGTCTTTACTATATGCCTGCCAGGGCGTAGTCAAAGGCTCCTGGACTTCTCTATACCTGCCAGGGCGTAGTCAAAGGCTCCTGGACTTCCTGTCTGGAACTATTGGATCATTCAGCATTTACCCACACCAACAATATAGCTATGCAATGCAACATCTTTGTGAGTTCTAATGCAATCAACCTATTGCATAAACATGATGCATGGAAGATGCTAAAAGTAGTTAATGTCTTAATTAAAACGAGTCATAAGTTTCGTTCCACTCACCTCTGGCTAACTGGACTGACTGACTGTGCAGGCTCTGAAAACTCTGGAGCAGTACTCACTGCTGCTCTCTTAGGTTCCTCTGGTCTGTATCGGTACAGATAAACTCAAATGAGGGACCAAACTAGCTTATGAACCATGCTCTTAAACTCCCCAAGAATCCCCTTAAACTCACTCTAAAAACTCATGCAAAGCATGCAAAGGAAAGCTGGACAGAACACTTTCGGCGGCAGGTTCGGCGGCCGAAAGTCCTCTCCAGAGACAAAACTCAAGCACCTTCGGCGGCCGAATCTCAACTTTCGGCAGCCGAACCCTTTCGGGGGCTAGTTTCGGAGGCCAAAAGGCATTCCAGAGACGAAAGTCTCTAACCTTCGTCGGCCGAACTCCCCCTCCAGAGCCGAAAGTCCAAAAGCTCGGGGGCAAGCTTGGGCAGCCGAAGCCACCTCCTCATGGGTTCGGCGGCCGAATGTACCTTCGGCGGCCGAACCTGAGTTCATCAGCAGGGCAGAAACTTGCCCTGCCTCTCGCCAAAAGCACCAAAACCCTCTCAACTCAAACACCTCAACTCCTCAACTTGCATACACTCATGTATATGCTCAAAGGGGTCAAAAACTACCTAAAAACCCCAACAACACAACACATATCACACAGAAACAAGCTTTGCTCGTAAAAATCATCAAACCTCTCTTTTTACCCTATTCATGCAACTCTCTCAACAAAACCCCATAAAACCTTCAGAAAACATAAAAACAAGCTCAGGATCTTCACTTACCTCTTGAAACCAAGAAGATGAACGATCCTAACGTGGAGTTTTGGAGCAACTCTTCTTCAAACTCTCCAACCTTCACAACTTTGAGTTTTTAGCTTAAAACCTTCAAAATACCATCAAAACTAATCAAATCTGTGCATGAGTGAATGAAAACATGAAGAAAACTCTACTAAGGACAGGGTCTCACCTCAGAAGACAAAAGAAACGGTGCTCTTACCGCTTCAACCGATTGAGGGCCGTTTTATAGGTGGCTGGCCAGACCACCTTCGGCGGCCTATCGTCAAACCGAAAGCCATGCATGTTCTTGGCTTTTCTGCCTTGGTTCATTTCTTTCAAACACTTAGTTTATTTAGCTTAAAAACATGAAAACATACTTTATACTTTTAGAAAAACCATAAATCTAACCCTCTAAAGATTCCGACATCTTGAATTCCACCGGACGACAGGAATTCCGGTGCCGGACTCTAGCCGGGTACTACACTGCCCCTGGAAATAATTTAAAATAAAAAAAATGAAATGAGAAAATATTCTTTTAGTCTATAAATCAGATTTAATGGACTATGTTTTATCTTGTCATATATTAGTATGAGATACTATGCATGATAGTCCATATATATATGTATGCATATAGGATGCTATAATATATATATGCAAGACAAAATAATTAAAAATTAAAAGTTGAACCCTCACTATATATATATATATATGTATTTTGTTGATGTGGCAATTGTTAGTGTATTTGCCCTAGGCCATTATCTTGGACCTTTTTTTATGTCCTTTTGGTTATTAATAAAAGAGGTTTTTATTATCATTATTTGTTTGCATGTTACATAATAATGATTATCATCCCTAGTTACTTATTATTATGTTGATAATAATAAAATATAGCTAGTATGATTATTGATTGATAATCATGAGATGATTATGTATATGTTGATATAATTCAATAATCATAAATACTTGTTAGAGAACAAAGTATTGGATGGACTCGTGATAAAGCATATTTTAGTCCATATTATTATGATCTTATTGATGTTTATTTACACCTTTTCTACCTAATTTTGTGGTTTTAATCATGTTTTGCAGATATTAGGTGTAAAGAGACATTTTAGAGAAAATGCTCTTAAAACTGCCAAAAAGTGCCAAATCTGGAAAAGCCACCTTCGGAAGCACTTTCATAAGCCGAAAGTCCAGTCCAGAGCCGAAACTCAACCTCCTTCGGAAGCACCTTCGGAAGCTGAAAGCCAGTCATCTTCGGAAGCACTTTCGGCGGCTGAAAGTCTGGTCCAGAGCCGAAAGTCACCTATCTTCGGCAGCACCTTCGGCCGCCGAACCTTCACTCCAGACCCGAAAGTCCAGCCTCCGAAACTAAGCTTAGGCAGCCGAAAGTCCCCCCGAACCTCCTCTTCCTTATTCAATAAGCCAAATCTTGAAAATCACATGTTTCCCACTTTATGCCATGCACATTTAATATTCAAATCAAGGCTCCACCTTCCTCTTTAGTGCCTGAATAATGTGAAGAAGGCTTCTCGAACACACTTGGACAGCAATTAAAAGACCAAAAAGGGCTTGCAACTCCACACATGCACATAAAAGACACAAGGGCACTTTGGGCAGCCTCTAAAAGATGCATGGACACCCAAGAAACCCTAGGCAGCCTCCCAAGATTTATTTAAAGGCTTCAAGAAGACACAAAGAGGCAGATTTTCTTCCATTCAACACCACCAAGGTTCGGCAGCCACTCCTCCTCCATCTTCGGCCGCCGGTTTCCCCTTCTTTCTTCTCTTCTGCTACTTTTTGTTTTGGTTCAGCCATGAGTGGCAGAAACCCCTTATTCTAGTTGAGGATTGGTTGAAACTAAGGTTGTTTAAAGGGTTGTGAGATCTGAACATAAAGTGTTTGCTTTTGATTAGTTCAATATTCATGCAATTGTGTGCTTAATTCTAAGGTTGCTTTGTTGTTTTGATCAAATTGGCCACTTGATTCTTGATTGCAAAGTTAATTGATTGTTAGTTGGGATATTTGTTAGTCCGTAATTGCTGGAAATATTCTGACCTAAGAACACTTGGTGTAAAAACTAAGGAATTGCATGATCTAGCAACATCTCATGCGTTTGAGTAGCTAGGATTGGATCTCTCTCATTCTTTATGAAATTGACAATTGTTTTGATGCCTATGGCCCAAGGATGTTCCTTGGCAATTTGTTAATTAGTAATTGATTAGAGGACGTTCCCTAATTGATTTAATCATAAGGAGAGACATGATGGTGAGAAGCGTTTTCCACCCCCATAACTAATCTATTGAATGAATCAAGAAAACCTAAGTTTCAATGATCAACCCAAACAACCAAAGTGGATCCATATCTTCAACTAGACTTTTCTCATATTGATTTCCTCTTTTATTTTAATTACTTGCTGTTTTAATTGCTTTCAATAGTCGTTAGTCAAATCATCTCAAAACCCCCATTTTTTACTTTTATTGCACTTTACTTTCATTCAGCTTTCAATTACTTACTTTCAATTGTGTTTTCAATTAGTTCTCTTGATTATGTTTGGAAAAAATAGACAAGTACTCAATTTTCTGTGGATTTGATCCTTTACCACTATCTACAGTTGTAAGATTGTTGATAACCGTAGAGGTTATTTTTGACCGGCTTCGACAACCGCGAGTCAAAAATTGGCGCCGTTGCCAGGGAATTGATTTAACTTGTTTATTTTTCTTTCATGACAAGATCTGAACACAGGGACACTCTATCCTTTGATCCAGAAATTGAACGCACCCTCAGAAGGCTAGGAAAGCAAGCCTCCAACGCAGAACCTTCTGCCCAACCTTCGGCCGCCGAAATCCATCAACATTCGGCCGCCGAACTTGCTTCACTCCAGCAACCGAATTTTGCACCAATGGTGTAACGACCCCAAAAAGGACCGTCACCGGCACTAGGATTCAGGTCGGCTTAAGGCCGCCAGAACCCGTAGCAAGCCTGCTATACTCTCTGTGTACCTGTAAACCTCATACATGATCATACATTTTATGTGAAAATAAAACTCTTTGCTGAACCAAGGCTTAACCTGTGCATGCACTATCTCTGTACTCTGTACTCATGTACTCTGTACTCTGTACTCTGTATCCCTGACTAGAGCTTGCTCTAGATGGGTTAACTCATACCTGTTAAGCCTGGTTTTCACATACAGGAAAACATACATACATATACAGATCATGTACAAAACATACATGACTAGGTCACTAGGTCAAGCAACAACTATTACATCTCTTTAAATTACATGTCCACTCTAAGCTATTACAGATCTCTTTACTCTTCCTGTACTCTGCTGGACTGTCCCTGTACACTGTACACTGAACCTGCAAAACTGGGGTTAAGGGAGTGGGATGAGCTCTATAGCCCAGTGAGTAGAACAGTAAAACATCTCAGTAAAATATGATCTCATGGAATGCGTCATAACACAGACAAGCCACATCACGAGTAAACCTGTCACCACATAGTCCCAGTAACTCTGTGCCAGGGCGTAGAATCGAGCACCTGGTCTTCCTGTCATATATGTATATGTGTATATAACACCTGTAAACTTACCATTGCCAGGGCGTAGTCAAAGGCTCCTGGACTTTGCTATATACCTGCCAGGGCGTAGTCAAAGGCTCCTGGTCTTTGCTATACGTGCCAGGGCGTAGTCAAAGGCTCCTGGTCTTCCTGTCTGTGACTATTGGATCATTCAGCATTTACTCACATCATCAAATAACAATGCAATGCAACATATTCGTGAATACTAATGCAATCAACCTATGGCATAAACATGATGCATGAGATATGCTAAAAGCAGTTTGTGATTCATTTAACAGTCATAAGTTTAGTTCCACTCACCTCTGGCTCTGGACTGACTCACTCTGCAGGTTCTGAACTCTGGAGCAGTACTCACTGCTGCTCTCTCTGGTTCCTCTGGTCTGTACCTATACAGATAGACTCAAATGAGGGACCAAACTACTGTATCAATACCTCTATTAAACTACCCAAGAATCCCCTGAAACTCACTTAACTAGCCATGCAAAGCATGCAAAAGAAAAGCTGGACAGAACACTTTTGGCGGCAGGTTCGGCGGCCGAATGTCCTCTCCAGAGACGAAACTCAAGCACCTTCGACGGCACCTTCGGCGGCCGAAACCCCCAAACAGAGCCGAACATGCAAAACACTCGGGGGCAAGCTGTGGCAGCCTAAGCCACCATGCAAGAGGTTCGGCGGCCGAATGAACCTTCGGCTGCCGAACCTGAGTTCATCCAGAACTCAGTTTCAACGGCAAACCATCTCCTTCTTTCCTTCACCTTCTCAAACCATGCAAACGTCACCTCCTCACCTTACATATACTCATGTATATGCTCACAGGGGTCCAAGACTAGCTAATAACCCCAAACAACAAATCAAACATAACACATACACATGTATCCATGCATAACTCATCAAAACTATCATGAATAACCTAAGCATGCATCTCCTTCCACAAATCCCCCTAAAACCTTCAGAAAACATATTCACATGTTCAAGTGCATCACTTACCTCCTGTAGCAAGAAGCTAAACACTCTGAACAAGGGAAAAACGGATCACCTCTTCTCACACTCTCAAACTCTCTCAAACTCACTTTTTGCTTCAAACCCTTCAAAACTTGGTGAATGAGCAAACTCCTGCATGAGCTGCTCAAAACACTTGCAGATGAGTCATAGAAGACGTGGCTAATTCATGGCAAGAATCTGAAGCCAACATCTGTCAAAACATATGACTCAGCTCACTAGCCACTCAGCTTCGGCTGCCCATTCACATGCACGCGCATGCAACCTTCGGGGGCCGAACTTCCCTTCGGAAGCCAAACACTTTCGGCGGCCGAACTTGGCTCAACTGCCTTAGGTCATTTCAACTCAAAACTCACTTCCCTTAACCTTAAAACAGTTAACCACATCATAACACATAGAAACCATAACTCCTACCCTTATATAGAATCCCAACACCCCGGAGTCCACCAAACAACAGGAATTCCGGTGCCGGATTCTAGCCGGGTATTACAAATGGCAAAACCAAATGCACCAGCTGCTGCCCCCAATGGACATGCTGTCTAGAATCAAATAGTTCAAGAAAATCCAGTCATGAGACCTCAAGTGCCAAGGGAAAGGACCATGAGGGAGTTAGCAACACCTATAGGTGATCAAGCACCTCTTTGCATCACCTACCCACCTCTTACAGTTCCCTTTGAACTTAAGACAGGTTTGATTCATCTTCTTCCTAAATTTAGAGGTAGAGAGAATAAAAATCCACACAAGCACTTGAAGGAATTTAATATTGTTTGTTCATCTATGAGACCTCAAGGGATCTCTGAAGATCATGTTAAATTGAGAGCTTTTCCCTTTTCATTAGATGACTTTGCTAAAGATTGGTTGTTTTATTTGCCACCTGGATCTATAACTTCTTGGGATGATATGGTCCAAACCTTTCTGGACAAATACTTCCCACCATCTAAATCAATTGGCATAATAAGAGAAATCACTAGCATAAGACAGAAACAAACTGAGGACTTATATGATTATTGGGAAAGGTTTGAAAGACTATGTACAGGTTGTCCACAACATGATATGTCAGACAGGTTTCTCATACAGTTCTTCTATGGATGATTGCTCCCATCAGAAAGAACATTCATAAATGTAGCTTGTGCAGGATCCATTGCAGACAAGACACCAAGGGACATGAAAGAGTTGATATCTACCCTTGCAGCCTCATCTAGGCAATATGGAGAAGAAAAACAACTGCAAAGAGCCAATGAGGTAAGTTCCTCCGCTATTTCTGAACTAACATCTGTGATGAAAGATTTTGCCATAGGACTAGTTCAACAGATTCAAGCAACCCAGCTACCTAGGCCATGTGGGATCTGTTCATATGTAGGACATCCAACTTATCAATGTCCTACTCTGCAAGAAGACAGCCAACAAGTCAATGCAATTGGAGGGTACAACCAACCTAGACATGATCCATACTCCAATACATACAATCCAGGCTGGAGAGACCACCACAATTTCAACTATGGGAGAGCTAACAACCATCAGAACTACCAAAGAAGTCAAGCTCAACTAGCACCTCCAAATGTCAATAATACTCTTGATGAGGTAGTAAAGACTATGCAAATGATGCAACAGCAGATGGGACAAATGGCCACCTCCATAAACAGGCTCGAAGCTCAAGGAAAGTTGCCATCCCAAACCGAGGCAAATCCCAAACAAAACGTAAGTGCCATTACTCTGAGGAGTGGAAAACAGCTTCAATATGCCAGATATGAGCAAGAAAAGCTAGTTGCACAAGAGCCTGCCCCATCCGAGACACCCCTTGCGCCATCTGCGCGACCCCATCCCCATGAGCAAGCCAGCCGAGCCCCACCTGCAACACCTCCTGCACAGAAGACTAATCAAAAGGTAAGCTTTCACATTCCACCTCCTTTTCCAAAGAGGTTTGAAAGAACACAAAAAGAAAAAGAAGAAAAGGAGATCCTAGAGACTTTTAGAAAAGTGGAAATCAACATACCACTGCTAGATGCTGTTAAGCAGATTCCGAGGTACGCAAAGTTTCTAAAAGAATTGTGTACCAATAGAAGAAAGCTAGCTGCAAGAGAGAAAGTAAGTGTAGGTGAGGTTGTCACTGCTGTCATTAAAAGGGAGCTCCCTACTAAGTGCAAGGACAAAGGTATGTTTGCAATTTCTTGTAAGATAGTGAATGTTGGAATCAAGAAAGCTATGTGTGATCTTGGTGCATCTATAAATGTCATGCCTCTCTCCATCTATAAATCTCTGAATGCATGTGCACTAAAAAACACAAGAGTTGTGATCCAACTAGCTGATAGATCTGTGGTATATCCACTAGGTGTCCTAGAAGATGTGTTAGTACAAGTAGATGAACTTGTCTTCCCTGCAGATTTTTATGTGATTGATACTAAGGAAGATGGTTGTAATGCTAGTTCTGATATCCTTCTTGGACGTCCTTTCTTGAGTACTGCTAGAACTAAAATAGACGTGCATGATGGTACTTTAACCATGGAGTTTGAAGGAGAAGTGATTAAATACAATGTCTATGATGCCATGAAATATCCACATGATATGTCCCCTGTTTATGGTCTTAATATTGTTGACTGTTTGAGCCAGGAAGTTTTTGATGAAAATCAAGATGATATACTTAACAATGATTTCTGCCAAGAAACTGATCAGGTCCAGATTGAGAGCCAGAAAGAGGCTTTCTGCAGCATCCAGCAGATTGATATTGTGCAAGCTGAAGCCAATCTTCGGCCGCCGAATCCGACTACTTTTTAGACGCCGAATCTTTCCTCTCAGCCCCCAGCACAAATTGAAGCCATGAGCTCTTGGCCTCCAAACTCGTCTAATTTTCGGCCGCTGAATACAGACAATCTTCGGCCGCCGAACCTTGTTCCACAGCCTCCGACGCAAGCAAGCGCTTCCAGCCCACCTCCTCTACAGTCAAGCCATAAAGCATCAGAATCATATCTGAAACCTCTCCCAGACCATCTGAAATACATGTACTTGGGAGTTGACAAGACACTGCCAGTAATATTATCCAATGAGTTAAGCCAACATGAAGAAGTAAGCCTCTTGAAGGTACTGCAGAAGCATAAAGGAGCCATAGGGTGGACCATAGATGACATCAAAGGTATTTCTCCTTCCACATGCATGCATAGAATACACATGGAAGATGAATGCAAGCCAGTCAGAGATGCTCAAAGAAGACTAAATCCACCCATGATGGAAGTAGTAAAGAAAGAAATAGTCAAGCTCCTTGATGCCGGTATCATATACCCAATCTCTGATAGCAAATGGGTGAGTCCTGTGCATGTAGTCCCAAAGAAAACTGGGATTACCATTGTGCCAAATGCTGAAGGCGAACTTGTTCCCACAAGAGTTCAGAATGGATGGAGAGTTTGCATGGACTATAGGAAGCTCAATGCTGCCACAAGGAATGACCACTTCCCATTACCATTCATTGATCAAATGCTAGAAAGACTTGCAGGTAAGTCTCACTACTGTTGTCTTGATGGATATTCAGGTTTTCATCAGATTCCAGTTGCTCCAGAGGACCAAGAGAAGACCACCTTCACTTGTCCTTTTGGCACTTTTGCCTTTAGGAGAATGCCATTTGGACTATGCAATGCACCAGCCACCTTTCAGCGATGCATGATGAGCATATTCTCTGACTATGTGGGTAAGACTATTGAAGTATTCATGGATGATTTCACAGTACATGGTAACTCCTTTGATGAATGCCTTGCTAATTTGGAAAAGATCTTACCAAGATGCATTGAGTCTAACCTTGTGCTTAATTATGAAAAATGTCATTTTATGGTTAATCAAGGTATGGTCTTAGGTGATGTTGTTTCAGCTAAGGGCATTGAAGTGGATAAAGCTAAGGTGGATACCATCAAAAATCTGCCTTACCCCATAAATGTTAGAGACATTCGGTCATTCCTTGGCCATGCAGGATTTTATAGAAGATTCATTAAAGATTTCTCAAAAATTACTTTGCCATTATGCAGATTGCTCCAACAGGATGTAACATTTGATTTTGATGCAGATTGCAAAAAGGCATTTGATTTGATTAAAGAATTACTTGTGACTGCCCCAATTATTCAGGGACCTGACTGGAACTTGCCATTTGAAATCATGTGTGATGCAAGCAATTATGCAGTAGGAGCAGTCTTGGGGCAACATGTGGGAAACTCACCCCATGTCATTCACTATGCCTCTCGCACACTGGATGCTGCACAAAGCAACTACACAACAACTGAAAAAGAGCTATTGGCAGTTGTGTTCGCTTTGGAGAAATTCAGACCTTACCTCTTGGGAACTAAAGTCATTGTCTATTTTGACCATGCAGCTTTGCGATATCTGATCAAGAAAAAGGAAGCAAAACCAAGACTCATTAGATGGATTCTTCTCCTACAAGAATTTGATCTGGAAATAAGAGACAAAAAGGGCAAAGAAAATCTTGTAGCCGACCATCTCAGCCGGCTTCCATCTAGCTCTACGGCTTGTCCAGTCAAGGAAGACTTTCCAGACGAACATCTGTTCGTCACTCACTCTGCCTAAGTGATCATGCCATGCACACCACACCCCAGGGGAGTATTCAGATTCCTTTGTTCTCTTCTTTTCTTTTACATTGAGGACAATGCATGATTTAAGTGTGGGGGTGCATACTTCTTCTTCTCCTCTTCTTCTTTCTTCTTCTTCTTCTCCCTTCTTCCTTTCAGATTTCTGCGAATGCTTTTAGATGCAAAATTTTTTTTCTTTTCCCTTTCAGTTCTACGATTTGCTTAGTTCTGAATAGCCACAGTTTAATTTCTTTCCAATTTCTTTTTTTCATTTATGCTTTCAATAAAACACACACAACTACAACCTTCTTCTTCTTTTTGTTTTGCTCTACTCAAAATGATGAACTATGTTAGATGAGTTTTTCTTTCCATGACCCCATTGATGTGATGACTCTTTAAACTTATGTTGAATCAATTGCAGTGAGTTGTATTCATGTTTGAGAATTGTTTTTTGAATTGAATCTTTGAGTTTGCCATGGTGAAAAATATATTGATGACCCTCAATTGATGAGGATAAATTGAAAGTTGTGTGAATGAACTTTATGTGACTTGATTTAGCAATTGGTGTTGATTTGCCCAAATCATTGAGAGAAAGAAAATTCAGCAAAGGCAAAGACCTCAAAAGCACAAATCAAAAACTGTTCCAATGGTCAAAAGACTATGAATAAAGCTAGTAGCCACTTGGAAAGGTGACCAACTGAGTAACTAGGGGTGGGTATCACAAATATGTACCTTCACGTCAAAAGGTTGGTGACTTTTTCAAGCAAAATTAAAAGTGCAAAAAGCCTGAATAAAGTACTTCAAGGTAAGGGCAAGTCACTCCGAAAGCTAGAAAAGGTCTTAACAAAAATGTGCATGTATGGTCTCTCTTGAGGAAAACAAATCCTAGCCATGGTAAGTAAAGGGAAACAAGGAAAGAAGGAGAGTAATCTTCATGAATATATTCTTCACTGCAATGATTCAAAATAGGTGTCTAGAGTAAGAGCTTAAGTGGTAATAAGGATCTAGAGCAAAGAAAACTTATTTGACTATATTTATTTGCTTGAGGACAAGCAAAAGGCTAAGTGTGGGGGTATTTGATAGAGCATATTTTAGTCCATATTATCATGATCTTATTGATGTTTATTTACACCTTTTCTACCTAATTTTGTGGTTTTAATCATGTTTTGCAGATATTAGGTGTAAAGAGACATACTGGAGAAAATGCTCTTAAAACTGCCAAAAAGTGCCAAATCTGGAAAAGCCACCTTCGGAAGCACTTTCATAAGCCGAAAGTCCAGTCCAGAGTCGAAACTCAACCTCCTTCGAAAGCACCTTCGGAAGCTGAAAGCCAGTCATCTTCGGAAGCACTTTTTGCGGCCGAAAGTCTGGTCTAGAGCCGAAAGTCACCTATCTTCGGCAGCACCTTCGGCCGCCGAACCTTCACTCCAGAGCCGAAAGTCCCCCCGAACCTCCTCTTCCTTATTCAATAAGCCAAATCTTGAAGATCACATGTTTCCCACTTTATGCCATGCACATTCAATATTCAAATCAAGGCTCCACCTTCCTCTTTAGTGCATGAATAATGTGAAGAAGGCTTCTTGGACACACTTGGACAGCAATTAAAAGACCAAAAAGGCCTTGCAGCTCCACACATGCACATAGAAGACACAAGGGCACTTTGGGCAGCCTCTAAAAGATGCATGGACACCCAAGAAACCCTAGGCAGCCTCCCAAGACTTATTTAAAGGCTTCAAGAAGACAAGAAGAGGCAGATTTTCTTCCAATCAACACCACCAAGGTTTGGCAGCCACTCCTCCTCCATCTTCCGCCGCCGGTTCCCCCTTCTTTCTTCTCTTCTTATACTTTTTATTTTGGTTCAGCCATGAGTGGTTGAAACCCCTTATTCTAGTTGAGGATTAGTTGAAACTAAGGTTGTTTAAAGGGTTGTGAGATCTGAACATAAAGTGTTTGCTTTTGATTAGTTCAATATTCATGCAATTGTGTGCTTAATTCTAAGATTGCTTTGTTGTTTTGATCAAATTGCCCACTTGATTCTTGATTGCAAAGTTAATTGATTGTTAGTTGGGATATTTGTTAGTCCGTAATTGCTGGAAATATTCTGACCTAAGAACACTTGGTGTAAAAACTAAGGAATTGCATAATCTAGCAACATCTCATGCGTTTGAGTAGCTAGGATTGGATCTCTCTCATTCTTTATGCAATTGACAATTGTTTTGATGCCTATGGCCCAATGACGTTTCTTGGCAATTTGTTAATTAGTAATTGATTAGAGGACGTTCCCTAATTGATTTAATCATAAGGAGAGACATGATGGTGAGAAGCGTTTTCCACCCCCATAACTAATCTATTGAATGAATCAAGAAAACCTAAGTTTCAATGATCAACCCAAACAACCAAAGTAGATCCATATCTTCAACTAGACTTTTCTCATATTGATTTCCTCTTTTATTTTAATTACTTGCTGTTTTAATTGCTTTCAATAGTCGTTAGTCAAATCATCTCAAAACCCCCATTTTTTACTTTTATTGCACTTTACTTTCATTCAGCTTTCAATTACTTACTTTCAATTGTGTTTTCAATTAGTTCTTTTGATCTTGTTTGGGAAAAATAGACAGGTACTCAATTCTCTGTGGATTCGATCCTTTACCACTATCTACAGTTGTAAGATTATTGATAACCATAGAGGTTATTTTTTACCGGCTTCGACAACCGCGAGTCAACTCGCATTGAGATCACTACATGGGTTATTGTCATAAGTGAATCTCAAAGTAGTTATGTCTTAATCCTTTGACTTGAGATTGTCATAGTTTCCAACATAAGGACTGTTATGTTTTGACATAACCAAACATTGTCTTTAATCGGACAATCATAAAGGTTATGATTGAGCATAATAGAAATTATGTAGAGGATATTGAACAATCAAGATAGAATTTGTCCCTCTCTTTGAGAGATATATTTTCTGGGCCCCTCGATAAGTGAGACTGAGAAATGCATGGCCGTACTTAAATGAATTGATAGTGTGATCAATATCATTTGAATTTATCAGTCTACTTAGAGATTGAGAAATCATAAGTTTGAACATTATAAGTTTGACATTGACTATGAATTACGTTCAAACTAGATATTGTGTGACAAAGGGATTAATACATGTTCTATTTATTAGGTTTTATCAAACTATTGATCCTCATATTAATTGGGTAGTCATAATGTCTTGCTAGAGGCCGCTTATGATTTATGGGCCTTGTGGGATTGGACCTATTGCCAATTAATGTAAGCCTATTGGGTCACACACAAAAGAACGTTGTTGATGTGCTATGTCATATTAATGGGCTGAAAGCTCAAAGCCCATTAATATAATTAATAATAATAAAGTGTTATTATTATTAATATTAATTATTTACTATTATAAGATAATAATATTTAAAAGGATCTGCAATCTATCTGTAACTGTTACAGATAAAGGACTCTATCACATAAGATATTTGAGTATCTGCGAGATTGTGATAGTTGGTTATGAACACAACTCTATCACATAAGATATTTGAGTAACTGCGAGATCGTGATAGTGGGTTATGAACACAACTCTTTCACGAAAAGAGTTGTGGGAAAATAAAAGATTAAAAACGAATAAAAACTGCTTCTGTGAAGTGGAAGTTAACGTTTTTGAGAATTCATTTTAGTTATAGATCGGGAGCACATAGTTTATCAATCTTCAGAGAGCTAGCACTCTAGAAGGATAGAAGACGTTCGTGTGGATACCATAGGCGGTGTTCGTTGAAAAAGCAGCACCATCAGTCCGCAATATTATCTTCTCATCGAGTCTAACAGGTTAGTCTTGTATCCTTCTTTTCGAAATAAACGAAGCACACGGATCCCAGAAAGGAAAACAAAGATTTTAATTTTTTCGCTGCGTGTTTTGATTGTAGTAAATCTCTGGGTTTCCTAACACAACTCCACTATCAAATCTTCTTTGGGTAAACATTAAAACCCCTTACAATTTTAGAGCAAACCTTTGCTCTTTACAATTCTCTTTTTCACTCAAGAGCAATCCTTTGCTCAATACCACACTCACTGCAATAGAATCACTCAACAACCTTCACTCACTCTTTAAAAAAAAAAACCAACCAATTACTACTCAAGACAAGCTTTCAAGAAATTAATCATTTGGCTCAAGGTTTTGAGAGAGAGTGTGTGTGAAAAATGCTTTAATCTCAATGATTGTATTGATTAGATAGTTGTTGTAATCTTTTCATATCAAAACCACATTATATTTATAGTTATGTCATAAATATGGCCGTTGGGGATGCATTAAATTCAAATAGAGTCATTTATGTACAAAAATAACCATCATATCGTGCTCAGAAAAACTCAGGATCGGCGGCGGCCTAAGGTTAAAGTTCGGCGGCCGAACCATTTGAGGTGAAAAACATCATCCTTTAAAGAAAGACTTTCGGCGGCCTAAAGTCAGTGTTCGGTGGTCAAACATATGGGACTTTTGTCTCTGTCCCTCACTTTCGAAAGTCGAAGTTGACTTAGGGGGCATATTGAAAACTCACTTTCGGCGGCCGAACATATGAGACTTTCGTCTCTTTCCCTCAATTTCGGAAGCCGAAGTTTTGACTTAGGGGGCATATTGAAAACTCACTTTCGGCGACCGAAAGTAAATATTTGGCGGCCGAACTTATGGGACTTTCGTTTCTGTCCCTCAGTTTCGGAAGCCGAAATTTGGCTTTAGGAGGCACAAAAATATTTCATTAAATTCTTTGAAAAATCATAATTTAGGCTATGAGAATCCATTTTTCAATCCGTTTGAATATTTATAACCTATATTTTTAGATCTTTTATTTTGATAAAGAATAATTTTGAAATTACTTCTTTTGAAAAATTTTATTTTGGTCCCTCAAAGTCAATTACTTAAAAACTCGCCCATATTTAAAAATTTTTAGAATTGAAAGAAACCTTGAGCCATCACAAATAATTAATTGAAATTCACAATGCATAAATTGACAATGCATAAAGAAAAATTTACTTTCTGATCCCTTTCTAGTGGTATGCTTCCAAAATAGGCACTTTTCACTTTTGAGACTGAAGCAATTTCATTCATTTTAGTAAGGGACCAACAAGCTTAAACAAACACTTTTGAAGATAATTAGTAGCATACCAATTGTTTATTAATCATCAAAATAAGGATTAGATTATTTAGGTCCAACAGTAAACGTCTTTGAAATTACCAAATCCACATAGAACCCATAGATCTAGAACCTACCCTATCAATAAGCCCATAATAAGAAAGATCAGCATCAAAACCACCCATAAGTTGAGGTTCGACATGCATGTAACCATTTCAATAGATTAAAAATCGATCCCTTTTCCTTGAAGCTCCGCCTATAGATGAAAGAGGAAAATCAAAAGGAAAAAAAACAACAACAAAATATTCACAACTATATTTGGGCAAACTCAATGTTCTATTTGATAAGCAGCAAACCTACTATTAATCAAAGGGCTAATTACAAAAAAAAAAAAATTAATTTTTTGATATTTCTAATTTAATATAAAATTTTACAAGTTGATGAAATTGTCCAAAATTACAAATTCTGTTGAAATTATATTTAAGTTTAAAATATAAATTGGAGAGAGTGTATTTTGTTAATGTGGCAATATGACATTGATAATTTATTATATTTATATGCCACATAAATAAATGCTATTAATATTAAAAAAATCTAAAATTTTTACGCTATTTTGTAATTTAGCATAAAACTTTAAAAATCGATATAATTCAACTCAAAATCGCTAAATTTATCCTTTTGCACCACTAAATTTCTAAAACCCTATTATTATACTTCATTCTCATTTATTTGGTATAAGAAACCATAACATGACTTTTTTCTATTTTGTAGTTTTGGTTCTCTTAATTTTTTTTGGGTTTTAATTATGTTTGCTCTTAATAAAGTGCAATTGTAGACAATAAAACTAAAATTTCTATTTTTATTACATTTATATGGTTTCTTATAACGATACGAAAACCAGACCACTACTAGCATTAGTGTTTAAATCGATTTAAGGTCGTTGTAGTCCGTAGCAAGCCTACTATACATTCTGTCCCAAGCATGATCTTAAAACACATAAAAATATTTTTCATCTCATGAATTAAAACTTAACATGAGCATACAAACATAATTGAAAATATAAATACATACTAGAACCCTCATTAGATGCTACAGTATGGTTATCATTATATTCCTCAATTTGGTTAAAATATAACTTAAATTTAAAAATTTTACACCATAAAATCACAAACAAAGGGAACATAAAATAGAAAACCTAGGCAAAGTACAATTCTAAACCATAAAATAATACATGTCCACAACTATAACTATTACATTAGAACAATACCATAAAACACTGCTGAC
Organism: Manihot esculenta; assembly: GCF_001659605.2. Classification (NCBI taxonomy): domain Eukaryota; kingdom Viridiplantae; phylum Streptophyta; class Magnoliopsida; order Malpighiales; family Euphorbiaceae; genus Manihot; species Manihot esculenta. Next base: position 17,647,638 of record NC_035177.2, on the reverse strand, counting down.
CTCCCGAACTGACTCTGGTCATGCAAATATGGAGTTAGGGAAAGGGATAAACTACTAGAGTATAATGAGTAGAAAACATAATTCATGAGATGCAAAAGGCTGCCTCCACAAGCAGGTTCGGTGGCCAAACCTTGCTTTGGCGGCCTAACTTGGGTTCCCCAGCAAGGCAGAACCCGATATTTGAACCTCAGATTCAAGCTCAAATCTTCAATAATCATAAATACCTTATTGATAATCATAAGATGATTATGTATATGTTGATATAATTCAATAATCATAAATACTTGTTAGAGAACAAAGTATTGGATGGACCCGCATTGAGATCACTACATGGGTTATTGTCATAAGTGAATCTCAAAGTAGTTATGTCTTAATCCTTTGACTTAAGATTGTCATAGTTTCCAACATAAGGACTGTTATATTTTGAACAGTCAAGATAGAATTTGTCCCTCTCTTTGAGAGAGATATCTTCTGGACCCCTCGATAAGTGAGACTGAGAAAGACATTGCCATGCTCAAATGAATTGATAGTGTGATCAATATCATTTGAATATATCAGTCTACTTAGAGATCAAGAAATCATAAGTTTGAACATTATAAGTTTGACATTGACCATGACTTATGTTCAAACTAGATATGGTGTGACAAAGGGATTAATACATGTTCTATTTATTAGGCTTTATCGGACTATCGATCCTCATATAAATTGGATAGTCATAATATCTTACTAGAGGCCGCTTATGATTTATGGGCCTTGTGGGATTGGACCTATTGCCAATTAATGTGAGCCTATTGGGTCACACACAAAAGAACGTTGTTGATGTGCTATGTCATATTAATGGGCTAAAAGCTCAAAGCCCATTAATATAATTAATAATAATAAAGTGTTATTATTATTAATATTAATTATTTATTATTATAAGATAATAATATTTAAAAGGATCTGCAATCTGTCTGTAACTATTATAGATAAAGAACTCTATCACATAAGATATTTGAGTATCTACAAGATCGTGATAGTGGGTTATGAACACAACTCTTTCACGAAAAGAGCTGTGGGAAAATAAAAGACTAAAAACGAATAAAAACTGCTTCTGTGAAGTGGAAGTTAACATTTTTGAGAATTCATTTTAGTTGCAAATCGGGAGCACATAGTGTATCCATCTTGAGAGAGCTAGCACTCTAGAAGGATAGAAGATATTCGTGTGGATACCATAGAGGGTGTTCGTTGAAAAAGCAGCACCATCAGTCCGCAATATTATCTTCTCGTCGAGTCTAACAGGTTAGTCTCGTATCCTTCTTTTCGAAATAAATGAAGCACACGGATCCCGGAAAGGAAAACAAAGATTTTAATTTTTCCACTGCGTGTTTTGATTGCAGTAAACCTCTGAGTTTCCTAACACAACTCCACTATCAAATCTTCTTTGAGTGAAGATTAAAACCCCTTACAATTTTAGAGCAAACCTTTGCTCTTTATAATTCTCTTTTTCACTCAAGAGCAATCCTTTGCTCAATACCACACCTACTACAATAGAATCACTCAACAACCTTCTCTCACTCTTTAAAAAAAAAAACCAACCAATTACAACTCAACACAAGTGTAATACCCGGCTAGACCCGGCATCGAAATTCCTACCTTTCGGAGGAATCTCTGTTGGAATCCGGAATTTCTCGGATGTTAGAGCCTTCTTGAAGGGTAAAATAAAGGTTTTCTAAAATGTTTTTATATGTTTTTATGGTTTTAATGAAGAAAGAAATTGAGTTTTGAAAGAAAATGCCTTAGAGGAGAAACCCAGGTTCGGCCGCCGAACCTCATGTTCGGCCGCCGAACATGGTGGAGTTGCGGAGGCACTTTTGGCTCCCGAAGGTGGTCTGGCCAGCCACCTATAAAAGGCCCCCTATCCGAAAATGGGTGAGTTTTCTCTCTCCATTTTTGGGCAAGGTGAGCCTCCGCCACCCCTTGATGATCTTGTGTTTTCTCCTCAAATGCTTCAAGTTTTTGATAAGTTTTTACCTTGTTTTGAAGATTTTTAAGCTTAGATTAAAGTTTTGGAGCTTGGAGAACTTCGGAGCTCGTTTTCTCCTCATCTCTAAGTTGGGTCACGCCTACCTTCGATCTTCAAGAGGTAAGTGTAGATCCTCATCTTTTTATATGTTTTAAGTAAGTTTTAAAAGGGGTTAAGGGTATATGATGCATGTTTTAGAGTAGATATAAAATGTTAGGGTTTATGTTAGCTTAATGATAAATGTATGATAAATGTGATGTTTGTTGGGGTATAGGCTAGTTTTATGCCCCTATATGCTTGAAAATGTGTTTATGCATGTTTTAGAATAGTTGGATGCATGTTGTGGGAGTTTTGGAGGCTTGGGGCATAATGGCAGAATCGGATTCTGCCACTCAGAAGGGCCCAGGTTCGGCCGCCGAAGCAAGGTTCGGCCGCCGAACCTGTCAGGGGAGGCAGTTTTGGCCGCCCAACCTCGCCTTCGAAAGTTGGACTTTCGGCTCTAGAGGGGAATTTTGGCCGCCGAACCTGCCCTCGAAGGTTAGTGACATTCGGATCTGTGGAGGACTTTCGGCCGCCGAACCTTACCCCCGAAAGTGCCTGACTTTCGGATCTCTAGGGACCTTCGGCCGCCGAACCTGCCGCTGAAAGTCCCATGACCAGCCTTCCTTTGCCTGTTTTCAATGCATGTTTTATGATGTTTTAGGGGGTTTTTGGGGAGATGTTTAGAGTCATGATTAGAGTATGTTTGGTCCCTCATTTGACTCCTCCTATGTAGGATCGGACTCGAGAGACCGAGGAGGCCAGCAGTGAGTTAGCTGCTACAGAGTCAGTAAAGCGTCAGCCAGAGGTGAGTAGAACACAACTCTATTTTATTTCAAAGCAACTAATTTTTAAGCATGTTCATGCATCATGATTGCCATGTTTATAGGTTGTTGCATTAGAATTCACGAATATGACGCATTGCATTATTTATTGTTAATGTGGATGGATATTGGATGATCCATTAGCCCTCGATATGATATGATATGATATGAGGTGGAAAGACCAGGTGTGGCCTGAACTACGCCCCTGGTAATATGAAAGAGAAGACCAGGTGGCCTGCACTATGCCCCTGGCACAGTTAGACATGTTATGATATGTTATATGTAAGAGAAGACCAGGTGGCCTGCAGTATGCCCCTGCACAGTTGGACATGTTATGATATGTTAAGCAAAAGTCCTGAGGAGCCCCGTTGTGGGCTGGGCATTGGATATGTAGAGAGTTACTGGTGACAAGTCCATCCGTGATATGAATTGTTTATGATGTAATGCATTTCATGAAAGCATATGTTTATTAACTGTTTTTATTGTTCTGCTGACTGGGCTTTAGTAGCTCACCCCTTTCCCCTAACCCCTAGGTTTGCAGGGTCAAAGATAGCAGGAAGTCAGCAAGGGTAATGGCTAGGTCATGTAATAGAGTTTTAGTGGACATGTAATGTAATGTAATGTAATGTGATGTAATGTAAAGTAAAGTAATGTAATGAGGATTAGTATTGTGCTTGGCCCTAATGTTTATTGTAAACCCCTGTTGCACATGATCTTTATGGAAATGTTTTAATGATGAGATATGTTGAACAAGGCTTGACATATGAGATGTTGACCCAACTGGAGCATTTGATGAGGGCTCCAGTAAGGGGTTTTATGTATACTGTTATGATGCATGCACAGGTCAAGCTTGGTAGATGAAAAGTTAAAGTTTTTATGAAAATGTATGATCATGTATGGGATTTTATCAGATGTACAGGATGTATGTTAGGCTTGCTACGGGTTTCAACGATCTTAAGTAGATCTGAATCCTAGCGCCGGTAGCGGTCCGGTTCCCGGGTCGTTACAGAGTTGTATCAGAGCCCTAGGTTCATATGGTCAGACCTAGAGAGTGTTGGGCTCATAGATGGCATAGAAGGGCAAGCACAATAGGAAAAAATCATGTCCACTAGGATAGGATGTAGAGTCTTGTCTTGATGATGATGTGAAATGCCATGATTATATACATGTGCATTAATGATGTGATGTATGTGATGTAGGTTCATGTGTTTCCACATGAATGATATGATGCTAATGCTATGTGATGTATGTTGCTTTTCAGAGATAGGATGCGAGGCTCACGTCGATCCGCTAGATTGACAGGAGCTCCACCTGAGAATGAGGGCATGGATGCCCTTCCCCCTACTCTGCAAAGAGCAAGGTCTTGTAGATCAAGCAGAGAAGGAACATCAAGGGACCCTAGAAGGTATTTTGATGTAAGCAGGAGGAGATCAGTTCAGGGTGGAATGTTAGCTGATGTGAGGGAATCAGAGGAGGATGATTAGAGAAGAGATAATAGTCTGGGCATGAGTATGTCAGAAGAGGATATGGGAGAGTTCCAAGGAGGCGCTCAGGCCTCGGATTTTGTTTAACCACCCCAGTATCCACCCTACTCATAGAAGCCAGGGTATCTGATGGGAGGTACATCGGATTTCTCTAGCTATAACCCATATCCTACCTTTATGCCCTATCCTTTTACCCAACATATCCACAGTATCCTATGTTTCCACCCTCACCCTTCTTTCAAAACCCAGCAAACCCTAGCCTAGGGAGTGCTGCACCTCCTCCTCCACCAGCAGAACTAATAGTCCCTGAAACCCAAACATCCAAACCTAGCTCATCAGTTGGGAGCAAGGTAAAGATGACCGACTATCTGAAGTTGGATGCTCCCAAGTTTAAAACAAGAGATGACCCATTTGAATACCTCAAGACGGTGAAGATGATAACAGATGAGCTAGGAGCTAGTGACAGTAGGGCCATTCAGATGGCAGGGTTCACATTGAAATGCAAGAAAGCAAGAGAATGGTTCAAAAAACTATGTGGACCCGAGGTTGGAGAGCTTATCATGGGAGCAGTTTGCTAATGAATTTGCAGGATGGGCTTTTTCGGATAGTTCAAGGGAGATAAAGGTGATTGAGTTTGAACAGCTAAGGCAGACGAAGGACATGAGTGTCGATGAGTACACCGACAAGTTCCTTGAGTTGCTTCAATATGTGGGGCAAGCATATGATACAGATCAGAAGAAAGCTAGGAGGTATACCTTGAGACTCCACCCTAGGTATTCCTCCCTGATCCTAGCAGCAGAGAGGGAGAGTTTCCACGCCATAGTGGATGCAGCCAGAAAGATGGAGGCTAGTGCCATCATCCAAGGAACAGTTAAACAACAGGTGGCACAATCTTCGGGTTCCAAAACCCTGGGGACAGGGAATGTTAATCTCTCCTCTCTGAGCGAGGCTGCCACGAAGGGTATAAAGTGGGGTAGAGGCCTCAGAAAATTAAAGAAGAATAAGTTTTGGAACCGGTTAAAGTCTGGTCTGGGATTAAGTGATGGTTTGAGCTCTGGTTCGAATGGCTCCGGATGTACGAGGTGCGGTAGGCCGCACAAGGGAGTCTGTCGGGTGGGGACAACAGCGTGTTTCAGGTGCGGACAGGAGGGGCACATGGCACGTGAGTGTCCCACTGCGACCTTGTTGACGCAGTCCCAACAGACAGTTTCAGGCAGTGTAGCTCAACCAGTAGCTCCAGCCATGACGCAGGGCAGTGGTCGAGGCAGAGGAAGGGGGACAACCCCTTCTTCAGCAGGTTCCTACGGAGAAAGTCCATCAGCTCCAGCTCGGATCTTCTCTATGACCCAGTAGGAGGCTAACACATCGAACATGGTGGTGACAGGTAATCTCACTCTTGTATGTTCTGATGTGTATGCTTTAATGGACCCTGATGCTTCTCTTTCTTTTGTTGCATCGAGAGCCGTAGAGAGGTTGGGTTTGATAGCTTCTGGGTTAGAGTGTCCTATTTGGGCCAGTGGGCTCAAGTGTGATCCATATGTGGCAGAGTCAATCTGCCGGTTCAGTTCAGTGTGTGTTGAGGGTAGATGCCTACCAACCGACCTAGTGGTTCTAGATTTGACTGATTTTGACGTCATTCTAGGGATGGATTGGCTTTCTACTCATGGTGCTACCTTGGATAGCAGAGACAAGGTAGTCAGGTTCAGAGATCATGATGGATCAGAGGTAGTCTTTAAAGGGGACAGAGTAGGGATACCTAGAGGTTTGATATCAGCCCTACAGGCTCGTAGGTTGTTCAGGAGAGATTGTCAAGGGTTTCTTGCTCATGTTAGAGAGCATAGCAGTCAGGTCAGGGAACCAGCTTCAGTGCCCGCAGTCAGAGAATTCTTAGATGTTTTCCCATACGAGCTGCCAGGTTTACCACCTGCTAGGGAGATAGAGTTTGAAATTGAAGTGTTGATGGGGACCAGACCCATCTCTACCCCTCCCTATAGGATGGCACCTGCAGAGTTAAAGGAGTCGAAAGAGCAGTTGCAAGAGTTGGTAGATAAGGGTTTCATCCGACCAAGTACCTCACCTTGGAGTACTCTAGTGTTGTTTATGAGAATAAAGGATGGATCCTTAAGGCTTTGTATCGACTACAGGCAGTTGAACAAAGCCACTATCAAGAGCAAGTATCTGTTACCTAGGATCGACGATCTATTTAGACCAGCTAGCAGGAGCCAGTTGTTTTTCCAAGATAGATCTGAGATCCGGGTATCATCAGTTAAGAATCAGAGAAGAAGATGTGCCAAAAACGGCGTTCAGGACCAGATATGGGCATTATGAGTTCCTAGTGATGCCGTTCGGGCTAACCAATGCCCCCGCAGCATTCATGGACCTCATAAACAGAGTTTTTAATCAGTTTTTGGACCACTTTGTTATTGTCTTCATTGATGATATCTTAGTGTATTCCAAAAACGTAGAGGAGCATGCCCATCATCTGAGGATGGTTTGCAGACCCTGAGAGAACACGGCTTGTATGCCCAGTTCTCCAAATGTGAGTTCCGGTTAAGGAGCATATCTTTCTTGGGTCATGATATGTCAGAAAAGGGAATCGAAGTGGACCCCAGGAAAGTAGAAGCTGTAGCTAACTGGCCCAGGCCCACTAAAGTGATAGAGGTTAAAAGTTTTTGGGTTTGGCAGATTGCTATAGGAGTTTCATCTAGAACTTCTCTAGAGTTGCTGCTCCTATGACCGGGTTGACCAAAAAGAATCAAAAGTTGGTTAGGTCAGAATAGTGTGAAGAAACCTTTGAAAAAACCAAAGAGAAGGTTGACGTCAGCACCGGTGTTAGCTTTGCCCACCAGAAATGAAGACTTCACAGTGTTCTGCGATGCGTCCCGAGTGGGACTAGATTGTGTGTTGATGCAGAATGAGAGGGTGATTGCTTATGCTTCTAGGCAGCTGAAGAAGCATGAGTTTAATTACCCTACACATGATCTAGAAATGGCAGCTGTGATCTTTGCACTCAAGATGTGGAGGCATTACCTGTATGGGGTAAAATGTGAGATCTTTACAGATCATAAAAGCTTGCAGTGCATCTTGAGTCAAAAAGAGTTGAACCTGAGGCAGAGAAAATGGGTAAAACTGCTTAGTGACTATGATTGCAAGATTCAATATCATCCGGGTGAGGCAAATGTTATGACAGATGCCCTCAGCCAGAAATCACTTAGCAGTTTATCCCATATTATAGCAGAGAGAAGGCCGGTGGTCAGAGAAAGAATCAAAACTGCTGTGAGCGGGCAGGAGTGATAAGCAGATGTCCGTAGAAAGCTTGTAGTTTTTCGGGAGGGAGATATGGTATTGCTCAAGGTGTCTCCTATGAAAGGGGTGGTTCGTTTTAGGAAGCAAGGTAAGCTAGCGCCACGGTACATTGGACCCTTTGAAATCTTGCAGAATATTGGGAATGTATCGTACAAGCTGGACCTACCTACTTCAATGGAGAGAATCCATCTGGTTTTCCATGTTTTCATGTTACGAAAGTTCGTGTCAGATCCGGGCAAGGTTCTTAATGAGCCAGATGTGGAGATCCTAGGAGATCTCACATATGTTGAGCAGCCAGTGCGGATCCTAGACACGCAGATCAGAAAGCTGAGGAACAAGGAAATCCCGATGGTGAAAGTCTTTTGGAATCACCACAATATGGAAGAGTGAACCTGGGAGACACGGGAGTCCATGCTCCAGCAATACCCTTATCTCTTTTAAGGTTAGTGTTTATATGTGCTCATGTGTATTATGCCATGCTATGCTTGTTTGTTGAACATTCGGGGACGAATGTTCTTAAGGGGGGAAGAATTTAATACTCGGCTAGACCCGGCATCAGAATTCCTACCCTCTGGCGGAATCTCCATTGGAATCTAGAATTTCTCGGATGTCGGAGCCTTCTTGAAGGATAAAATAAAGGTTTTCTAAAATGTTTTTATATGTTTTTATGGTTTTAATGATGAAAGAAATTGAGTTTTAAAAGAAAATGCCTTGGAGGAGAAACCTAGGTTCGGCCGCCGAACATGGTGGAGTTGCGGAGGTACTTTTGGCTCCTGAAGGTGGTCTGGCCAGCCACCTATAAAAGGCCCCCTGTCCGAAAATGGGCGAGTTTTCTCTCTCCATTTCCGGGCAAGATGAGTCCCCGCCACCCCCTTGATGATCTTGTGTTTTCTCCTCATCCTTCAAGTTTTTGATAAGTTTTTACCTTGTTTTGAAGATTTTTAAGCTTAGATCAAAGTTTTGGAGCTTGGAGACCTTCGGAGCTCGTTTTCTCCTCATCTCAAAGTTGGGTCATGCCTACCTTCGATCTTCAAGAGGTAAGTGTAGATCCTCATCTTTTTATATATTTCAAGTAAGTTTTAAAAGGGGTTAAGGGTATATGATGCATGTTTTAGAGTAGATCTAAAATGTTAGGGTTTATGTTAGCTTAATGATAAATGTATGATAAATGTGATGTTTGTTGGGGTATAGGCTAGTTTTATGCCCCTATATACTTGAAAATGTGTTTATGCATGTTTTAGAATAGTTGGATGCATGTTGTGGGAGTTTTGGAGGCTTGGGGCATAATGGCAGAAACGGATTCTGCCACTCAGAAGGATCCAGGTTCGGCCGTCGAAGCAAGGTTCGGCCGTCGAACCTGCCAGCGGAGGCAGTTTTGGCTGCCCAACCTCGCCCTCGAAAGTTGGACTTTCGGCTCTGGAGGGGAGTTTCGGCCGCCGAACCTGCCCCCGAAGGTTAGTGACTTTCGGATCTGTGGAGGACTTTCGGCCGCCAAACCTTGCCCCAGAAAGTGCTTGACTTTCGGATCTGTAGGGACCTTCGGCCGCTGAACCTGCCGCTGAAAGTCCCCTGACCAGCCTTCCTTTGCCTGTTTTCAATGCATATTTTATGATGTTTTAGGGGGTTTTTGGGGAGATGTTTAGAGTCATGATTACAGTATGTTTGGTCCCTCATTTGAGTCCACCTATGTAGTATCAGACCCGAGAGACCGAGGAGGCCAGCAGTGAGTTAGCTGCTACAGAGTCAATAAAGCGTCAGCCAGAGGTGAGTAGAACACAACTCTATTTTATTTCAAAGTAACTAATTTTTAAGCATGTTCATGCATCACGATTGCCATGTTTATAGGTTGTTGCATTAGAATTCACGAATATGACGCATTGCATTATTTATTGTTGATGTGGATGGATATTGGATGATCCATTAGCCCTCGATATGATATGATATGATATGAGATGGAAAGACCAGGTGTAGCCTGAACTACGCCCCTGGTAATATGTAAGAGAAGACCAGGTGGCCTACACTACTCCTCTGGCACAGTTGGACATGTTATGATATGTTATATGTAAGAGAAGACCAGGTGGCCTGCACTATGCCCCTGACACAGTTGGACATGTTATGATATGTTAAGCAAAAGTGCTGAGGAGCCCCGTTGTGGTCCGGGCATTGGATATGTAGAGGGTTACTGATGACAAGTCCATCCGTGATGTGAATTGTTTGTGATGTTATGCATTTCATGAAAGCATATGTTTATTAACTGTTTTTACTGTTCTGCTCACTAGGCTTTAGTAGCTCACCCCTTTCCCCTAACCCTCAGGTTTGCAGGGTCAAAGATAGCAGGAAGTCAGCAAGGGTAATGGTTAGGTCATGTAATAGAGTTTTAGTGGATATGTAATGTAATGTAATGTAAAGTAAAGTAATGTAATGAGGATTAGTATTGTGCTTGGCCCTAATGTTTATTGTAAATCCCTGTTGCACATGATCTTTATGGAAATGTTTTAATGATGAGATATGTTGAACTAGGCTTGACATATGAGATGTTGACCCAACTGAAGCATTTGATGAGGGCTCCAGTAAGGGGTTTTATGTATACTGTTATGATGCATGCACAGGTCAAGGTTGGTAGATGAAAAGTTAAAGTTTTTATGAAAATGTATAATCATGTATGGGATTTTATCTGATGTACAGGATGTATGTTAGGCTTGCTACGGGTTCCGACGACCTTAAGTCGATCTGAATCCTAGCGCCGGTAGCGGTCCGGTTCCTGGGTCGTTACAACAAGCATTCACGAATTAATGCTTTGGCTCAAGGTTTTGAGAGAGTGTGAGTGAAAAATGCTTTAATCTCAATGATTGTATTTCTTAGATAGTTGTTTGATAGAGCATATTTTAGTCCATATTATCATGATCTTATTGATGTCTATTTACATCTTTTCCACCTAATTTTGGAGTTTTAATCATGTTTTGCAGGTATTAGGTGTAAAGAGACAATCCGGAGAAAATGCTCTTAAAAATGCCAAAAAGTGCTAAAAACAGAAAAGTCACCTTCGGAAGCACCTTCGGAAGCACTTTCGGAAGCCGAAAGTTACCCACATTTGGAAGCACTTTCGGAAGCCGAAAGTCTGGTCCAGAGCTGAAAGTCACCCACCTTCGGAGGCACCTTCGGCCGCCGAACCTTCACTCCAGAGCCGAAAGTCCAGCTTTCGAAACTAATCTTATGTGGCCGAAAGTCCCTTTGAATAGCCTCTTCCTTATTCAAGAAGCCAAATCTTGAAGATCACATGTTTCCCACTTCATGCCATGCACATTCAAAATTCAAAACAAGGCTCCACCTTCCTCTTTAGTGCGTGAATAATGTGAAGAAGACTTCTTGGACACACTTGGGCAGCAATTAAAAGACCAAAAAGCCCCTCTCTTGCCTTCACATGCACATATTGGACCAAGGGCACTTTGGGCAGCCTCCAAAAGATGCATGGACATCCAAGAAACCCTAGGCAGCCTCCCAAGCCCTATTTAAAGGCCTTAAGAAGACAAGAAGAGGCATATTTTGATCCACACAACTCCTCCAAGGTTCGGCCAAGGCTCTCCAAGGCTTCTCCCCTTTGGTTCTTCATCTTCTTGCTTTCTTTTCTTTTATTTTCTGTTTTGGTTCAGTCATGATTGGCTGAAACCCTTATTCTAGTTGAAGTTTAGTTGAAACTAAGATTGTTTAAAGGGTTGTGAGATCTGAACATAAAGTGTTTGCTTTTGATTTGTTCAATATTCATACAATTGTGTGCTTAATTCTAAGATTGCTTTGTTGTTTTGATCAAATTGGCCACTTGATTCTTGATTGCAAAGTTAATTGATTGTTAGTTGGAATATTTTTTAGTCTGTAAATGCTGGAAATATTCTGACCTAAGAACACTTGGTGTAAAAACTAAGGAATTGTATGATCTAGCAACATCTCATGCGTTTGAGTAGCTAGGGTTGGATCTCTCTCATTCTTCATGCAATTGACAATTGTTTTGATGCCTAAGGCCCAAGGACGTTCCTTGGCAATTTATTAATTAGTAATTGATTAGAGGACGTTCCCTAATTGATTTAATCATAAGGAGAGACATGGTGGTGAGAAGCGTTTTCCATCCCCATAACCAATCTATTGAACTAATTAAGAGAACATAAGTTTCAATGACCAACCCAAACAACCAAAGTGGATCCATGTCTTCAACTAGACTTTTCTCATATTGATTTCCTCTTTTATTTTAATTACTTGCTGTTTTAATTGCTTTCAATAGTTGTTAGTCAAATAATCTCAAAACCCCCCTTTTTACTTTTATTGCACTTTACTTTCATTCAGCTTTCAATTACTTACTTTCAATTGTGTTTTTTCACTTAGTTCTCTTGGTCTTGATTGAGAAAAATAAATAGGTAATCAATTCTCTATGGATTCGATCCTTCACCACTATCTGCAGTTGTAAATTGTTGATAACCAAGAAGGTTATTTTTGACCGGCTTCAACAACCGCGAGTCAAAAATTGGCGCCGTTGCCAGGGAATTGATTTTACTTGTTTATTTTTCTTTCATGACAAGATCTGAATGCAGGGACACACTGCCCTTTGATCTAGAAATTGAACGCACTCTCAGAAGACTAGAAAAGCAAGTCTCTGCGCCTGAAGAGCATTTTGCCCAACCTTCGACCGCCGAAACCCATCAACCTTCGGCCGCCGAACATGTTTCACTCCAACAATCGAATTTTGCACAAATAGCAAAACCTAATGCACAAGCTGCTGCCCCCAATGGACATGCTGTTCAGAACCAAATAATCCAAGAAAATCCACCTATAAGACCACAAGAGCCAAGAGAAAGAACATGAGAGAATTGGCAACACCTGTGGGTGATCAAGCACTACTTTGCATCACCTAATCCCCTCTTACAGTTCCCTTTGAACTGAAAATAGGTTTGATTCATCTTCTTCCTAAATTTAGAGGTAGAGAGAATGAAAATCCACACAAACACTTGAAAGAATTCAACATTGTCTGTTCATCTATGAGACCTCAAGGTATATCTGAAGATCATGTTAAATTAAGAGCTTTTCCCTTTTCATTAGATGACTTTGCTAAAGATTGGTTATTTTATTTGCCACCTGGATCTATAACTTCTTGGGATGATATGGTCCAAACCTTTCTGGACAAATACTTCCCACCATCTAAATCAATTGGCATAATAAGAGAAATTACTAGCATAAGATAGAAACAAACTGAGGACTTATATGATTATTGGGAAAGGTTTGAAAGACTATGTACAGGTTGTCCACAACATGATATGTCAGACAGGTCTCTCATACAGTTCTTCTATGGAGGATTGCTGCCATCAGAAAGAAAATTCATAAATGTAGCTTGTAGAGGATCCATTGCAGACAAGACACCAAGGGAGATGAGAGAGTTGATATATACCCTTGCAGCCTCATCTAGGCAATATGGAGAAGAAAAACAACTGCAAAGAGCCAATGAGGGAAGTTCATCCACTATTTCTGAACTGACATCTGTGATGAAAGGTTTTGCCATAGAACTGCCTCAACAAATACAAACAGCCCAGCCACCTAGGCCATGTGGGATCTGTTCATATGTAGGACATCCAACTGATCAATGTCCTACACTCCAAGAAGACCCCCAACAAGTAAATGCCATTGGAGGGTACAATAACCAACCCAGACATGATCCATACTCAAACACATATAATCCAGGTTGGAGAGACCACCCCAATTTCAGTTATGGAAGGGCCAACAACACCCAGAACTACCAAAGAAATCAAGCCCAACCAGCACCTCAGAACTCCAATGAGAGCCTTGAAAAGATGATGGAAACACTGATAAACACCATGCAAGGCGTGCGACATGACCTAGAACAAATGGCCACCTCTATAAACAGACTCGAAACCCAAGGTAAGCTCCATTCTCAAACTGAAACTAATCCCAGACAGAATGTCAGTGCTATTACTTTGAGAAGTGGAAAAGAGCTTCAAGATGCCAGATATGAGGAAGAAAGGCAAGTTGCACAAGACCCTGCCCCATCTGAAACCACCCTTGCGCCATCTGCGCAACCCCATCTCCATGAGCCAGCCTCTTCAGCGCAATCTGAAACACCACCTGAGCAAAAGACTGATCCAAAGTTACGTTTTCACATTCCACCTCCTTTTCCAAAAAGATTTGAAAGAACACAAAAAGAGAAGGAAGAAAAGGAGATTCTTGAGACTTTTAGAAAAGTGAAAATCAACATACCACTGCTAGATGCTGTTAAGCAAATTCCAAGGTACGCAAAATTTCTAAAAGAATTGTGCACCAATAGAAGAAAGCTAGCTGCAAGAGAAAAAGTAAGTGTAGGTGAGGTTGTCACAACTGTTATTAAAAGAGAACTCCCTACTAAATGCAAAGACAAAGGTATGTTTGCAATTTCTTGTAAGATAGGAAATGTTAGAATCAAGAAAGCTATGTGTGATCTTGGTGCATCTATAAATGTCATGCCTCTCTCCATCTATAAATCTCTGAATGCATGTGCACTGAAAGACACAAAAGTTGTGATCCAACTAGCTGATAGATCTGTGGTATATCCATTAGGTGTTCTAGAAGATGTGTTAGTACAAGCAGATGAACTTGTCTTTCCTGCAGATTTTTATGTGATTGATACTAAGGAAGACAGTTGTAATGCTAGTTCTGATATCCTTCTTAGACATCCTTTCTTGAGTACTGCTAGAACTAAAATTGATGTGCATGATGGTACTTTAACCATGGAGTTTGAAGGAGAAGTGATTAAATACAATGTCTATGATGCCATGAAATATCCACATGATATGTCCCCTGTTTATGATCTTGATATTGTTGACTGTTTGAGCCAGGAAATTTTTGATGAAAATCAAGACGATATTCTTAACAATGATTTCTGCCAAGAAAAAGATCAGGTATAAATTGAGAGCCGGAAAGAGACTGTCTGCAGCATCCAGCAGATTGATGTTGCGCAAGCTGATGCCAGCTTTCGGCTGCCGAATCCAGTCCCCTTTCGGCCGCCGAACCCTACTGACTTGCAAACACCAAATTCTACTTCGCAAACTAAGACCAACGCACTGATTGAAGACACTTTTCGGCTGCCGAACTCAGTCACTTTTCGACAGCCGAACCTCTCACTTCAGTCCCCAGCGCAAGCCAGCTCTTCCAGTTCTCCTTTGCAATCAAGCCAAGAGCAGCACCTTTCAGAATCTGAAGAATGTAAGGATGACCTACTTGCATAAATCTTCCTTGCCCAATCTGATGAACCATGGTACGTAGACATGGTGAACTAATTGGCTACAGGTAACTTACCTTCTGACATGCCAAAGCACACTAAGGATAAGATAAAGAAAGATGCCAAATACTATGTTTGGGATGAACCATATTTGTGGAAACATTGTGCTGACCAAATGATAAGGAGATGTATTCCTGACCAAGAAATAGCTTTTGTGCTTACTTTTTGTCATTCATATAGTTGTGGTGGACACTTTGGTCCAAGAAAGACTACTCATAAGATACTTGAAAGTGGCCTATTTTGGCCCACCATTTTTCGAGATGCTTTTCTGTTTTGCAGATCATGTGCTAGGTGTCAACAAATTGGAAATCTAAGCAAAAGAAATCAAATGCCACAGAACCCCGTCATGGTCTGTGAGGTGTTTGATGTGTGGAGCATAGACTTCATGGGCCCATTCCCACCATCCTTTGGATACACCTACATCATCCTTGCAGTGGATTATGTATCCAAATGGGTGGAAGCTAGAGCAACAAAGACTGATGATGCCAAGCCCGTAGTAGACTTTGTGAAGACTCACATCTTTGCCAGACATGGAGTACCAAAGGCAATCATCAGTGATAGAGGGACCCATTTTTACAACAAGGTAGTGGAAAGCCTCCTCAGGAAACACAATGTGATCCATAGAACATCCACAGCCTACCACCCTCAAATAAATGGACAAGCTGAAGTATCCAATAGAGAAATCAAGGCCATCCTTGAGAAGACAGTCTCCCCTAACCGAAAGGATTGGAGTGCCAGACTAGAATATGCTTTATGGGCCTACCGAACAGCTTACAAAACTCCCATAGGTATGTCTCCTTACAGATTGGTCTATGGGAAAGCTTGTCACCTTCCAGTTGAGCTTGAACACAAGGCATATTGGGCTGTAAAGAATTGCAACATGGACCTTAAGGAAGCTGGACACCACCTCAAGTTGCAACTGCAAGAGCTAGAGGAAATAAGACGAGATGCATATGAGAATTCTTGGAACTATAAAGCAAAAACCAAAGCCTCCCATGACAGTCATCTTTCCAGAAAACAATTTGAGGTTGGTGATAAAGTCTTACTCTTTGACTCCCGTTTGAAATTATTTCCAGGAAAGCTACGGTCTAGGTGGATTGGACCATTCATTGTGGAACATGCCTATCCCCATGGAGCTGTAGACATCAAAAGCATAGAAACTGGAAAGATCTTCAAAGTAAATGGGCATCGACTGAAGCCATACTATGAAGGATTCGCAGTGCAAGTAGTGGAAGAAATTCCACTCACTCACTCTGCCTAAGTGATCATGCTATGCACACCACACCCCAGGGGAGTATTCAAATTCCTTTGTTCTCTTCTTTTCTTTTACATTGAGGACAATGCATGATTTAAGTGTGGGGGTGCATACTTCTTTCTTCTTTTTCTCCTCTTCTTCTTCTTCTTCTCCCTTCTTCCTATCTTCTTCTGCGAATTCACAATGCTTTCAGATTGCGAAAATTTTTTCTTTTCCTTTCAGTTTTGTGTTTCTTTCAGTTTAAATAGCCACAGTTGAAAATTTTTTTTCATTTTAGTTTGTTTATGCTTTCAATAATACACACACAACCACAACCTTCCTCTTCTTTTTATTTTGCTCTTCTCAAACTGATGAACTATGTTAGATGAGTTTTTCTTTTCATGACCCCATTGATGTAATGACTCTTTAAACTTATGTTGAATCAATTGCAGTGAGTTATATTCATGTTTGAGAATTGCCTTTTGAATTGAATCTTTGAGTTTGTCATGGTGAAAAATATATTGATGACCCTCAATTGATGAGAATAAATCGAAAGTTGTGTGAATGAACTTAATGTGACTTGATTTAGCAATTGGTGTTGATTTGCCCAAATCATTGAGAGAAAGAAAATTCAGCAAAGGCAAAGACCTCAAAAGCACAAAATCAAAAAAACTGTTCCAATGGTCAAAAGACTAAGAACAAAGCTAGTAGCCACTTGGAGAGGTGACCAACTGAGTAACTGTGGGTGGGTATCACAAATATGTACCTTCACGTCAAAAGTTTGGTGACTTTTTCAAGGAAAATCTAAGTGCAAAAGCCTGAATAAAGTACTTCAACGTAAGGGCAAGTCACTCCGAAAGCTAGAAAAGGTCTTAACAAAAATGTGCATGTATGGTCTCTCTTGAGGAAAACAAATCCTAGCCATGGTAAGTAAAGGGAAACAAGGAAAGAAGGTAAGTAATCTTCATGTATATATTCTTCACTGCAATGATTCAAATTAGGTATCTAGAGTAAGAGCTTAAGTGGAAATAAGGATCTAGAGCAAAGAAAACTTATTTGACTATGTTTATTTACTTGAGGACAAGCAAAAGGCTAAGTGTGGGGGTATTTGATAGAGCATATTTTAGTCCATATTATCATGATCTTATTGATGTCTATTTACATCTTTTCCACCTAATTTTGGGGTTTTAATCATGTTTTGCAGGTATTAGGTGTAAAGAGACAATCCGGAGAAAATGCTCTTAAAAATGCCAAAAAGTGCTAAAAACAGAAAAGTCACCTTCGGAAGCACCTTCGGAAGCACTTTCAGAAGCCGAAAGTCACCCATCTTCGGAAGCACTTTCGAAAGCCGAAAGTCTGGTCCAGAGCTGAAAGTCACCCACCTTCGGAGGCACCTTCGGCCGCCGAACCTTCACTCCAGAGCCAAAAGTCCAGCTTCCGAAACTAATCTTAGGCAGCCGAAAGTCCCCCTGAACAGCCTCTTCCTTATTCAAGAAGCCAAATCTTGAAGATCACATGTTTTCCACTTCATGCCATGCACATTCAAAATTCAAAACAAGGCTCCACCTTCCTCTTTAGCGCATGAATAATGTGAAGAAGACTTCTTGGACACACTTGGGCAGCAATTAAAAGACCAAAAAGCCCCTCTCTTGCCTTCACATGCACATATTGCACCAAGAGCACTTTGGGCAGCCTCCAAAAGATGCATGGACATCCAAGAAACCCTAGGCAGCCTTCCAAGCCCTATTTAAAGGTCTTAAGAAGACAAGAAGAGGCAGATTTTGATCCACACAACTCCTCCAAGGTTCGGCCAAGGCTCTCCAAGGCTTCTCCCCTTTGGTTCTTCATCTTCTTGCTTTCTTTTCTCTTATTTTCTGTTTTGGTTCAGCCATGATTGGCTGAAACCCTTATTCTAGTTGAAGTTTGGTTGAAACTGAGGTTGTTTAAAGGGTTGTGAGATCTGAACATAAAGTGTTTGCTTTTGATTTGTTCAATATTCATACAATTGTGTGCTTAATTCTAAGATTGCTTTGTTGTTTTGATCAAATTGGCCACTTGATTCTTGATTGCAAAGTTAATTGATTGTTAGTTGGGATATTTTTTAGTCTGTAATTGCTGGAAATATTCTGACCTAAGAACACTTGGTGTAAAAACTAAGGAATTGTATGATCTAGCAACATCTCATGCGTTTGAGTAGCTAGGGTTGGATCTCTCTCATTCTTCATGCAATTGACAATTGTTTTGATGCCTAAGGTCCAAGGACGTTCCTTGGCAATTTGTTAATTAGTAATTGATTAGAGGACGTTCCCTAATTGATTTAATCATAAGGAGAGACATGGTGGTGAGAAGCGTTTTCCATCCCCATAACCAATCTATTGAACTAATTAAGAGAACATAAGTTTCAATGATCAACCCAAATAACCAAAGTGGATCCATATCTTCAACTAGACTTTTCTCATATTGATTTCCTCTTTTATTTTAATTACTTGCTGTTTTAATTGCTTTCAATAGTTGTTAGTCAAATAATCTCAAAACCCCCCTTTTTACTTTTATTGCACTTTACTTTCATTCAACTTTCAATTACTTGCTTTCAATTGTGTTTTCACTTAGTTCTCTTGGTCTTGATTGAAAAAAATAAACAAGTAATCAATTCTCTGTGGATTCGATCCTTCACCACTATCTGCAGTTGTAAATTGTTGATAACCAAGAAGGTTATTTTTGACCGGCTTCGACAACCGCGAGTCAAAAATTGGCGCCGTTGCCAGGGAATTGATTTTACTTGTTTATTTTCCTTTCATGACAAGATCTGAAAGCAGGGACACACTGCCCTTTGATCCAGAAATTGAACGCACTCTCAGAAGGCTAGAAAAGCAAGCCTCTGTGCCTGAAGAGCATTCTGCCCAACCTTCGGCCGCCGAAACCCATCAACCTTCGGCCGCCGAACTTGCTTCACTCCAATAATCGAATTTTGCACAAATGGCAGAACCTAATGCACAAGCTGTTGCCCCCAATGGACATGCTGTCCAGAACCAAATAATCCAAGAACATCCAGCCATAAGACCACAAGAGCCAAGAGAAAGAACCATGAGAGAATTGGCAACACCTGTGGGTGATCAAGCACCACTTTGCATTACCTACCCCCCTCTTACAGTTCCCTTTGAACTGAAAACAGATTTGATTCATCTTCTTCCTAAATTTAGAGGTAGAGAGAATGAAAATCCACATAAACACTTGAAAGAATTCAACATTGTCTGTTCATCTATGAGACCTCAAGGTATATCTGAAGATCATGTTAAATTAAGAGCTTTTCCCTTTTCATTAGATGACTTTGCTAAAGATTGGTTATTTTATTTGCCACCTGGATCTATAACTTCTCGGGATGATATGGTCCAAACCTTTCTGGACAAATACTTCCCACCATCTAAATCAATTGGCATAATAAGAGAAATTACTAGAATAAGACAGAAACAAACTGAGGACTTATATGATTATTGAGAAAGGTTTGAAAGACTATGTACAGGTTGTCCACAACATGATATATCAGACAGGTCTCTCATACAGTTCTTCTATGGAGGATTGCTGCCATCAGAAAGAAAATTCATAAATGTAGCTTGTGGAGGATCCATTGCAGACAAGACACCAAGGGAGATGAGAGAGTTGATATATACCCTTGCAGCCTCATCTAGGCAATATGGAGAAGAAAAACAACTGCAAAGAGCCAATGAGGTAAGTTCATCCACTATTTCTAAACTGACATCTGTGATGAAAGGTTTTGCCATAGAACTGGCTCAACAAATACAAGCAACCCAGCCACCTAGGCCATGTGGGATCTGTTTATATGTAGGACATCCAACTGATTAATTTCCTACACTCCAAGAAGACCCCCAGCAAGTAAATGCCATTGGAGGGTACAATAACCAGCCCAGACATGATCCATACTCAAACACATATAATCCAGGTTGGAGAGACCACCCCAATTTCAGCTATGGAAGGGCCAACAACACCCAGAACTACCAAAGAAATCAAGCCCAACCAGCACCTCAGAACTCCAACGAGAGCCTTGAAAAGATGATGGAAACACTGATAAACACCATGCAAGGCGTGCGACAAGACCTAGGACAAATGGCCTCCTCCATAAACAGACTCAAAACCCAAGGTAAGCTCCATTCTCAAACTGAAACTAATCCCAGACAGAATATCAGTGCTATTACTTTGAGAAGTGGAAAAGAGCTTCAAGATGCCAGATATGAGGAAGAAAGGCAAGTTGCACAAGAGCCTGCCCCATCTGAAACCACCCTGCGCCATCTGCGCAACTCCGTCTCCATGAGGCAGCCTCTCCAGCGCAATCTGAAACACCACCTGCGCAAAAGATTGATCCAAAGGTACATTTTCACATTTCACCTCCTTTTCCAAAAAGATTTGAAAGAACACAAAAAGAGAAGGAAGAAAAGGAGATTCTTGAGACTTTTAGAAAAGTGGAAATCAACATACCACTACTAGATGCTGTTAAGCAAATTCTAAGGTACGCAAAATTTCTAAAAGAATTGTGCACCAATAGAAGAAAGTTAGCTGCAAGAGAAAAAGTAAGTGTAGGTGAGGTTGTCACAGCTGTTATTAAAAGAGAACTCCCTACTAAATGCAAAGACAAAGTTATGTTTGCAATTTCTTGTAAGATAGGGAATGTTGGAATCAAGAAAGCTATGTGTGATTTTGGTGCATCTATAAATGTCATGCCTCTCTCCATCTATAAATCTCTGAATGCATGTGCACTGAAAGACACAAAAGTTGTGATCCAACTAGCTGATAGATCTGTGGTATATCCATTAGGTGTTCTAGAAGATGTGTTAGTACAAGTAGATAAACTTGTCTTTCCTGCATATTTTTATGTGATTGAATCTAAGGAAGACAGTTGTAATGCTAGTTCTGATATCCTTCTTGGACGTCCTTTCTTGAGTACTGCTAGAACTAAAATTGATGTGCATGATGGTACTTTAACCATGGAGTTTGAAGGAGAAGTGATTAAATACAATGTCTATGATGCCATGAAATATCCACATGATATGTCCCCTGTTTTTCTATCTGTTTTTTCTATCCATTTGAATTTTTATAACCTATACTTCTAGATCTTTTATTTTGATAAAGAATAGTTTTGAAATTACTCCTTTTGAAAAATTTTATTTTGGTCCCTCAAAGTCAATTACTTAAAAAGTCACCCATATTTAAAAACTTTTAGAATTGAAAGAAACCTTAAGCCATCACAAATAATTAATTGAAATTCACAATGCATAAATTGACAATGCATAAAGAAAAAATTACTTTCTGATCCCTTTCTAGTGGTATGCTTCCAAAATAGGTACTTTTCACTTTTGAGACTGAAGCGATTTCATTAATTTTAGTAAGGGACCTACAAGCTCAAACAAACACTTTTGAAGATAATTAGTAGCATACCAATTGTTTATTAATCATCAATAATAAGGATTAGAACATTTAGGTCCAACAGTAAACGTCTTTGAAATTACCAAATCCACATAGAACCCATAGATCTAGAACCTACCCTATCAACAAGCCCATAATAAGAAAGATCAGCATCAAAACCACCCATAAGTTGAGGTTCGACATGCGTGTAACTATTTCAATAGATTAAAAATCGATCCCTTTTCCTTGAAGCTCCGCCTATAGATGAAAGAAGAAAATTAAAAGGAAAAATAAACAACAAAATATTCACAACTAAATTTGGGCAAACTCAATGTTCTGTTTGATAAGCAGCAAACCTACTATTAATCAAAGGGCTAATTACATAAAAAAAATTTTAAAATTTTTTGATTTTTTTAATTTAATTTAAAATTTTAAAAGTTTATGAAATTGTCCAAAATTACAAATTCTGTTGAAATTATATTTAAGTTTAAAACATAAATTGGAGAGAGTGTATTCTATTGATGTGGCAATATGACATGGATAACTTTATTATATTTATATGCCACATAAATAAATGCTATTAATATAAAAAAAATCTAAAATTTTTATGCTATTTTGTAATTTAGCATAAAACTTTAAAAATCGATACAATTCAACTCAAAATCGCTAAATTTATCCTCTTTCACCACTAAATTTCTAAAACCCTATTATTATACTTCATTCTCATTTATTTGGTGTAAGAAACCATAACAGGACTTTTTTCTATTTTGTAGTTTTGGTTCTCTTAATTTTTTTGGGTTTTAATTATGTTTGCTCTTAATACAGTGCAATTGTAGACAATAAAACTAAAATTTCTATTTTTATTACATTGATATGGTTTCTTATAACGATACGAAAACTAGACCACTACTAGCATTAGAGTTTAAATCGATTTAAGGTCGTTGTAGTCCGTAGCAAGCCTACTATACATTCTGTCCCAAGCATGATCTTAAAACATATAAAAATATTTTTCATCTCATGAATTAAAACTTGACATGAACATATAAACATAACTGAAAATATAAATACATACTAGAACCCTCATTAGATGCTACAGTATGGTCATCATTACATTCCTCAGTTTGGTTCAAATATAACTTAAATTTAAAACTTTTACACCATAAAATCACTAACAAAGGGAACATAAAAGAAAAAACCTAGGCAAAGTACAATTCTAAACCATAAAATAATACATGTCCACAACTATAACTATTACATTAGAACTATACCATAAAACACTGTTGACCTTCCGAACTGACTCTGGTCATGCAAATATGGAGTTAGGGGAAAGGGATAAACTACTAGAGTATAATGAGCAAAAACATAATCATAAAATAATTTAATAAGATATATGATCATATGAATACGTCATAACATAAATAATTCATATTAAGATGAACTTATGACTAGTAAACCTCCATAATTCTAATAGTGCTTGGCCCACAACGGGTGCTCCTCTGGTACCAGGGGCGTAAAATGGACACCTTAGCCTTTCTCTTACATAATTTCAGGGGCATAAAATGTACCTCGACCTGGACTTCCATATCCGTCATAACATATCATAACATGCTCGAGAGCTAGTGGGTCATCCAACATCCATCTATAACAACAATTAATTATGCAATGCATTATATTCATGAACTCTAAAGCAAAATAACCTAATCATATACACATGACATTCGTGATGTATGATCATGCTTACAACTTTTGATTTCTTTTAAAAAAAAAAATAGTTTAGTTTAGTTATACTCACCTCTGGTTGACGCAAACCCAGCTCTAAAATAGTTATCTCACTACAGTCTCCCAAGTCTGATCCTACACAAATGGACTTAAATAGAGGACCAATCATAACTTTTACAACTATTATTCTCACATGTTACAGCCTCCCACAAGATGGAGATGGGTCAATATGACAAATCCCATCTTGGACAGAAATTGAAAGAATGAGGGAGAGGCTAAGAGCTTAGTAAAAAAGATCCGTCAACTGATGTTTGGCAGATACGTGAGTGGTAAGGATGAAACCTGCTTGAACTTGTTATCGAACCATGCGCCAGTCTATCTCGATATGCTTGGTGTGTTTGTGAAAGACTGAATTTTCGAATATATGTAATGCGGCCTTATTGTCACAATGAAGAGGGATAGGGAGAGCAAGAGGGACATGTAAATCTTTAAGTAAGAGATCCATTGTAGCTCACAAACCACCGAAGCCATGCTCTTATACTCTGCTTCAGCTGAAGACCTGCTTATGGTGGTTTTTTTTTATTTCCAATAGACAAGAGCTGGACCAAAAAAAAAACGCAGTACTCAATAAGAGATTTGCGATTCATAGGGCAATTTGCCCAATCTACATCTGAGTATGCTCGTACAATGCAACTGTTTTGGGCAGGAAAAATAAATCCTTAGGCTGGAGCTCCTTTCAAGTATTTAAGTAAGTGAATAGCAGCTATCCAGTGTGGCATGTGAGGCTGTTGGAGAAATTGACTCAACACTTGAACAGCCTGCGTGATATCTGGTCTTGTTAAATTTGTTAGTGTATATGCCCTAGGCCATTATCTTGGACCTTTTTGTATGTCCTTTTGGTTATTAATAAAAGAGGTTTTTATCATTATTATATGTTTGCATGTTACATAATAATGATTATCATCCCTAGTTACTTATTATTATGTTGATAATAATAAAATATAGCTAATATGATTATTGATTGATAATCATGAGATGATTATATATATGTTGATATAATTCAATAATCATAGATACTTGTTAGAGAACAAAGTATTGGATGGACCTGCACTGAGATCACTACATGGGTTATTGTCATAAGTGAATCTCAAAGTAGTTATGTCTTAATCCTTTGACTTGAGATTATCATAGTTTCCAATATGAGGACTATTATGTTTTGACATAATCAAACATTGTCTTTAATTGGACAATCATAAAGGTTATGATTGAACATAATAGAAATTATGTAGAGGATAATAAACAATCAAGATAGGATTTGTCCCTCTCTCTGAGAGAGATATCTTATGGGCCCCTCGATAAGTGAGACTGAGTAATGCATGGCCGTGCTTAAATGAATTGATAGTGTGATCAATATCATTTGAATTTATCAGTCTACTTAGAGATCGAGAAATCATAAGTTTGAACATTATAAGTTTGACATGGACCATGACTTATGTTCAAACTAGATATCGTGTGACAAAGGGATTAATACATATTCTATTTATTAGGCTTTATCGGACTATTGATCCTCATATTAGTTGGGTAGTCATAATGTCTTGCTAGAGGCCACTTGTGACTTATGGGCCTTATGGGACTGGGCCTATTACCAATTAATGTGAGCCTATTGGGTCACACACAAAAGAACGTTGTTGATGTGCTATGAAATATTAATGGGCTTTTAGCCCAAAGCCCATTAATATAATTAATAATAATAAAGTGTTATTATTATTAATCATTAATATAATTAATAATAATAAAGTGTTATTATTATTAAGCATTAATATAATTAATAATAATAAAGTGTTATTATTATTAATATTAATTAATAATAATAAAGTGTTATTATTATTAATTATTTATTATTATGAGATAATAATATTTAAAAGATCTGCAGTCTATCTGTAACTGTTACAGATAAAGGACTCTATCACATAAGATATTTGAGTATCTGTGAGATTGTGATAGTGGGTTATAAACACAACTCCTCATATAAATACTCTTTCTATGAATTGCGGAAGGATGATGTTAATTTTTGAGAAAAATTCAGTCTAACTATTGCAGATTGTGAAGCACATAATCTATCCATCTTTGAGAGAGCTAGCACTCTAGAAGGATAGAAGACGTTCGTGTGGATACCATAGAGGGTGTTCGTTTGAAAAAGCAGCATCATCAATCCGGCATTGTATCTTCTTGATGAGATTAACGGGTTAGTCTCATATCCTTCTTATGAAATAAATGAAGCACTCGGATTCTGGGAAAAGGAAATCAGAGAAATTTTATTTTTTCGCTGCGCCTTTGGGTTGCAATAATCTCGGGATTTCCCAACAGTGGTATCAGAGCCAATCTGTGCTTTTCGTTTAAATTAATTATGCCATGATTGATATTATATATGCGATATATATATATTAGAATGGCATGATAATTGTGGATAAATAATTGGATCATTTAGATAATTTTAATTTTTGTT
The DNA here is from genome assembly GCF_001659605.2 of Manihot esculenta. Classification (NCBI taxonomy): domain Eukaryota; kingdom Viridiplantae; phylum Streptophyta; class Magnoliopsida; order Malpighiales; family Euphorbiaceae; genus Manihot; species Manihot esculenta. The sequence continues at coordinate 17,621,794 of NC_035177.2, read as the reverse complement.
AGAAAAATTAAAATAAATAAATAATTTAAAAAAAAGGGAGATTTTTCCTAAAAATCGTGGAAGATAATCTGCAACTCTTGGAGCATCTGGCGAACAGCCTAATGACGTCCGACAATGGGCTTTGAGTCCCTATGGCCAATGACGCATGCATGCCGCGCACTTGCTGCGTGATAGCGAAGGAAGCCTCACATGGTGTGGCTGCCATGCGCAGGCCCGTAGAGCGACCGATGGGCCATTGATTTCTTGGCGATGGCAAGGGCTTCTTCCTGAGGAAGAAGAAGCCCTAAATTACAATTTTGCCCTTGAAATAAAAAAAATTAAATAAGAAAATAAATTTAAAAATTATTTTCTTTTAGTCTTTAAATTAGATTTAAATGACTATATTTTATTATTTTGTCATATATTAGTATGAGATACTATGCATTATTGTCTATATATATATATATATATATGTATGCATATAGGATGCTATAATATATATATGCAAGACAAAATAATTAAAATTAAAAGTTGAACCCTCACTCTAAAATTTTAAGTTTTAATGCCACCCATATATTAAATACCTATCAAAACTAAGATCACCAAAATGCAGGTTTTACCAAAGCAAAGTGCTTAGGTTATCCTAGTAAGATAGGATGAGTAATAGTTACTAATTTATTTAATTTTGGTTGAGTTTAATTAGGCTATCAAAACGGTTTTGGGCCTAAGGCATTAGATGGGGTATAACATGCATTTGACATATGATGTCAACACCTCATAATCTAAAAGTTATATTAGATGTAATTGGTAAGGAGTTACCTACCTAAATAACTTAATTCTAAGTGTCATGCCAAAGCTGACTTAGAATTAGGTAAAATATGGATCTTAGCCCACTAAAATATTATTATTTTTAAGGGTTATATTTTAGTGGGAGATTATTATCACCTCAATATTAATTTACTAAATTAATTATATTTGTATATTTTGTAGATAATTATGGCTGCTAATAACAATTCCACCTTATCACTGCCATCCATCCTTGAGAAGGATAAACTGAAAGAAAATGGGACAAATTTTGTTGATTGGTTTAGAAACTTGAGAATTGTTCTCAAGCAAGAGAAAAAGGTCCTACGTGCTTGATGAAGCTGTCCCTGAACCACCTCCTGTTGATGCTACTAATGCTGTTAAGAACAAGCATAAGAAGCATCTGAAGCGTCTTTCTAATGACATTGGATGTTTTATGTTGGCAACTATGTGTCCAGAACTTCAGAAGGATCTGAAGCACCTTGAGGCCTATGAGATGAGTGTCCATCTCAAACAGGCTTTCCAACAACAAGCTAGGCAGGATAGGTATGAAACCACCATTGCATTGCATGATTGCAAAATGGCTGAAGGTGAATCAGTTAGTGCTCATGTTTTGAAGATGAAAGGCTACATTGATCACCTTGCTAGGCTTGGCTACCCTCTGAGTTTAGAACTCTCCACGGATTTGATCCTACATTCTTTACCCAGCAGTTTTTCTCAGTTTGTCATGAACTATAACATGAACAATATGGAGAAATCCATTCCTGAGCTGCATGGGATGCTAAAGACAGCTGAGGTAAATGTCAAGAAAAGGCCTATCCAAATTTTGAATGTCAATAAGGGTAAGTCCATGAAAAATAAGGGGAAGCCCAAGTCTAAAGGTGGTAATGGGCCTAAGGGACGAGGCAAGCCTAAATGGCAATCCAAGGCAAAAGTTCCTAAGGAAATAGTTCCTAAGGAAGGAGTCTGCTTCCATTGCAAGGAACCAGGCATTGGAAGAGAAATTGCAAACTCTATTTGGATGAGTGCAAGAAGAAGAAGAGTAGTGAGACTACGACTTCAGGTATTTATGTTATAGATATTAATTTATCTATTTCTACTTCATGGGTATTAGATACCGGATGTGGTTCTCACATTTGTACAAATGTGCAGGGTCTCAAAAGGAGTAGAAAACTGAAAAAGGGCGATGTGGACCTACGTGTAGGCAATGGAGCAAGAGTTGCTGCCTTAGCTGTAGGGACTTATGAACTTGTGTTGCCCAGTAGGCTTTTGTTAGTTTTGAACAATTGCTTTTATATTCCTACTTTGAGTGGGAATATTATTTCAGTTTCTGTTTTGGACGATGAAGATTTTTCATTTCTTATTAAGAATAAGAAATGCTCCATTAAAAAAGATGATTTGCTTTATTGTATTGCAAATTCATATGATGGCCTTTATGTCCTTAATCTAGATGATTCTAGAGACAACAATATCTATAACATAACTTCTAAGAAAACTAAGCCAAATGAGTTAAACCCAACATATTTATGGCACTGTCGTCTTATCCATATAAATGAGAATCGCATATCTAAGCTCCATAAAGATGGTTTATTAGATTCATTTGATTTTGAATCATTTGAAAATTGTGAATCTTGTTTGCTTGGTAAGATGACAAAGGACCCTTTTACTGGATAAGGTCAAAGGGTTTCAGACTTATTGGGCTTAATACATGCAGATGTATGTGGCCCACTAAGCATTAGTGCCAGGGGAGGTTATCAGTACTTCATTACATTCACTGATGATTTCAGTAGGTATGGCTATGTCTACCTAATGAAACATAAGCATGAATCTTTTGAAATGTTTAGAACTTTTCAAAATGAAGTACAAAATCAACTTGGTAGAACTATTAAGATACTTCGATCTGATCGAGGTGGTGAATATTTAAGCCAAGAGTTTGATGAACATCTTAGAAATTGTGGAATTGTTTCACAATTGACTCCTTCAGGAACTCCACAATGGAATGGTGTTTTTGAAAGGAGAAATCGAACTTTATTAGATATGGTTCGATCTATGATCAGTCAAACAAATCTTCCTTTATCGTTTTGGGGTTATGCCTTGGAAACAGCTGCATTCATTTTAAACCGAGTACCATCAAAAGCGGTTGAAAAGACACCATATGAGTTATGGACTGGCAAAATGCCCAGTTTGTCTTTTCTTAAGATTTGGGGTTGTGAGGCTTATGTAAAATGCCCAATTTCAGATAAGTTAGCTCCAAAATCTATCAAGTGCAATTTTGTGGGGTATCCTAAAGAAACCAAAGGATACTATTTCTATATTCCCTCAGAGAACAAAGTGTTTGTTGCTCGAAATGGTACCTTTTTGGAAAAGGAATTCATCTCTCAGAGATTCAGTGGGAGTACAGTGTGACTTGAGGAAACTCAAGCACCACAAGAGAGTATTGAACCGCCAGTAGAACCACTTCCAGAACCACAAACAGTTGTGGAAACTGAAAGGGTGACACAAGTCCCACGCAGATCTGATAGGACACGTCATCAGCCTGAGAGATATGGATTTCTCACGACTGATAGTCGTGAACTTTTGCTCATTGATCAAGATGAGCCTACTACCTATCAAGAGGCTGTGTCAGGTCCAGATTCCGAGAAATGGCTTTCCGCCATGAAATCTGAAATGCAATCCATGTATGACAATCGAGTTTGGTCATTAATTGATCCCCCTGAGGGTGTTAAGACCATTGGTTGTAAATGGATTTTCAAGAAGAAAACTGACATGGATGGAAATGTGCATACCTACAAAGCAAGGTTTGTTGCAAAAGGTTTCAAGCAAACTCATGGTATAGACTATGATGAGACCTTTTCGCCAATTGCAATGCTTAAGTCGGTTAGAATTCTCATTTCCATTGCAGCGTACTATGATTACGAGATATGGCAAATGGATGTCAAAACAGCTTTCCTTAATAGAAACTTGCTCGAGGATGTGTACATGACACAACCTGAGGGTTTTGTAATCCCTGAGAATTCTGGAAAGATTTGCAAGCTTCAGAGATCCATTTATGGGTTGAAGCAAGCTTCTCGGAGCTGGAATCTTCATTTTAATGAGACAATCAGGGACTTTGGATTCATAAAAAATAAAGATGAACCTTGTGTTTACAAGATGGTTAGTGGGAGTGCAGTTGTGTTTCTAGTCCTATATGTGGATGACATATTGCTCATTAGAAATGATATCCCTACCTTGCAAATGGTTAAGACTTGGTTAGGGAATTCTTTTTCAATGAAGGACTTAGGTGAGGCTGCATATATCCTTGGTATTAAGATCTATAGGGATAGATCCAAGAGGATAATCGGTCTTGAGTCAAAGTACTTATATTGACAAGGTGCTGAAAAGGTTCAGCATGCAAGATTCCAAAAGAGAATTCTTGCCCATGTCTCATGGTATTCATCTCAACAAGAATCAATATCCCATGACATCTTATGAGCGAGAACAGATGAATAAGATTTCTTATGCTTCTGCTATTGGATCTATCATTGATAGAGCATAATTTAGTTCATTTTATATTAATATTATTAATAAATATTTATATGATTTCTGCTTAATTTAGTGTTTTTAATATTATTTTGCAGAAAACAGTGTAAAAGGACAATTTGGAGAAAATCCCACTAAAACTGCCTTATTTGGAGCCAAGAAATAATTGGGCCCACTATGCATCAGTCCATTCCCGCACTTGGGCCCGCAATTGGACGGCCCATGCCCGCACTTCATCAATTCACGCCCAAATGGACCGAAGCTCCTCATCAACGGAACCAGGCACACGCACGGCATTCACGCAAATGGGCCACTGCGCTTCACTAATCTTCGCGTGGACTTTGGACCGCACTCACACTCCCACTTCAAGGCCGAGCATATGGACCAATCTTCACATGGCCCGCCAAAGCCCGCTCCAAGTCCAGCACATGGCCGCCACTCTTGCAAAGAACCACGCACGCGATGGACCGTTCCAGCACAAGGACCAAGCTCGCGCACCTTCACGCACATGGGCCCCGCCACTTCAACGCTCACATTTGCACGTGGATCCGCACTAGGGATGTCAGGCGGGCGGGTTTTTACGGGTACCCGATCCGCCCAAATCCTATTAGGACGGATTTGGGTTTTTCTAAAACGGATTTGGGCGGATTCGGGTTTGAAAAATTATACCCGTTTCGGATTCGGGTAGGGTTCGGGATTAAGTGATCGGATACCCGTTACCCGAACCCGATTCGCTATATAAACATAGCTAACCCTAATCCCTATTCATTTTTAACATTTTACTCGTGCTTCCCTCTCTCCGTCGCCGCCTCTCTCCCTCGCGTACCTTCCCATAATTCCCAGCCTCTCTCCCCTTCACTGACGACTACCGGCGACCTAATCGGCACCGGCGACGTCTCCTTTCTCTCCCTAGAGACGACAAATCTTCTCTCTCCCCAGTCAGCGATGTCTCCTCCTCTCTCCAGTCGGTGACATCTCCCACTTCCTTCACTGACGAGTGCCGGCAGTCCGGCGACGTCTCCTTTCTCTCCCCAGTCGACGATAAATCTTCTCTCTCCCCGGTCAGTGATTTCTCCTTCTCTCTCGAGCGGCGACATCTCCCACTTTCCAGTCGGAGACAACTCTTCCCTCTCCTCGGTCGGCATCGGCGACATCTCCTTCTCTCTCCCCAGTCGGTGACATATTCTCTCCCCTACTTCATTGACTGCTGGGTTTGCTGGGTTGTATTCTGCAAAATCTTTGATTTACAATTTTTGCTGGGTTTGCTGGGTTGTATTCTGCACAATCTTTGATTTACAATTTTTGCTGAGATGTATTCTGCAAAATCTTTGATTTACAATTTTTGCTGGGTTTGCTGGGTTGTATTCTGCAAAATCTTTGATTTACAATTTTTGCTGGGTTTGCTGGGTTGTATTCTGCACAATCCTTGATTTACAATTTTTGCTGGGTTTGCTGGGATGTATTCTGCACAATCTTTGATTTACAATTTTTGATAGATTATTTGATAGTTTTTATCATTGAATTGAATTAAAAAAATCGGGTTCGGGTATCCTTCGGGTATTGATAAACGGATATGGAACGGATACGGGTTTTAGGATTAAAATACTAAACGGATTTGGGACGGGTTCGGGAATTGGATATATAATCGGGTTCGGATTTGGGTACTCTCAATTTTGCGGGTACCCTACCCGTTTACATCCCTAATCCGCACCTTCACTCCAGCTCTCGGACGGCCAATCACGCACACGTGGGAAGCAATTGCTTCCAAATTAGGGCGCTCCTCTGCACCTATTTAAAGGACTTTTAAGCGGCCGAAGAAAGACACAATTCCAATTTCTCTCATTCGGCAGTTTCCGCAGGGCTCGGCGTAAAAGGGCAGTTTCTTCTTCATTCTTTCTTTTCCCTTTTTATTTTTATTTTTTTGTTTTTAATTCAGCCAATGAGTGGCTGAATTTCTTTGATCTAGTTGAATATTGGTTAAAGTTTTAGTTGATTAATGGGTTGTGAGACTTGATCAAATATTGTTTAATTTTTGGGAATTCAATATTCATGCAATTTCATATTTAATTTTCATATTATTTTGTTATTGAGATCTACGTTAATTTTTTATTGCAAAATAATTATTTGTTAGTTTGAATAATTTAAGTCCGTAATTGCTTGGATTATTCTTACATGAGAACACTTGGGATAAAACCCAAGGAAATTGTATGATCTAGCGTTATCTCCATACGTTTGGGTAGTTAGGATTGAATCTCTCTATTTCTTAATGCAATTGATAATTGTTTTGATGTCTAAGGCCCAAGGACGTTCCTTGGCAATTTGTTAATTAGTAATTAATTAGAGGACGTTCCCTAATTGGTTTAATCATAGGGAGAGATAATGGTGGTGAGAAGCGTCTTCCATCTCCATAACTAATCTATTGAATCAACCCAAAAGAACAAAGTGTCTGTGATCAATCCCAACAACTAAAGTGGATCCAATACTTCAACTAGAATTTTCTCATTATTGATTACTCCTTATTTTATTATTTGCTTTCCATTATTATTCTCATTATTAGTTTACTATAATCAATCTCAAAACCCCCCCTGTTATTTTATTTACAGTTTTTTATCCCAATTTTCAGTTTATCTCATTTGATCCCACTTTCAGTCTTTTATCTTATTTTTAATTTATTATCGTTCCAGTTTATTTTCTTGGTCATAAAAAGAGAAATAGGTGAGTTCTCAATTCTCTGTAGATTCGATCCTTTCACCACTATCTGCAGTTGTAAATTGTTGATAACCAGAGAGGTTATTTTTTACCGGCTTCGACAACCGCGAGTCAAAAATTGGCGCCGTTGCCGGGGAATTGATTTAACTTGTTTATTTTTCTTTCATGACCATATCTGAACGCAGGGACACACTGCTCTTTGATCCAGAAATTGAACGCACTCTTAGAAGACTTAGAAAGCAAGCCGCAGAAGCTTCATCTGAAGCAACCGAATTTTGCCAACAAGCCGCACCAATGGCTGAACATAATCCACAAATTGCTGCCCCAAATGGACATGCTGTCCAGAACCAAATAATTCAAGAAAATCCAGCAATTAGGCCCCAAGAACAAAGAGAAAGAACCATGAGAGAGTTGGCAACTCCTGTAGGTGATTATGCACCACTTTGCATCACCTACCCACCTCTGACAGTCCCCTTTGAACTAAAGACAGGTTTGATACACCTTCTCCCTAAATTCAGAGGTAGAGAAAATGAAAATCGACACAAGCACTTGAAAGAATTCAATATTGTCTGTTCATCCATGAGACCTCAAGGAATCTCTGAAGATCAAATTAAGTTGAGAGCCTTTCCCTTTTCATTGGATGACTTTGCTAAAGATTGGTTATTTTATTTGCCACCTGGATCTATAACTTCTTGGGATGATATGGTCCAAACCTTTTTGGACAAATACTTCCCAACTCATAAGTCAATTGGCATAATAAGAGAAATCACAAGCATAATGCAAAAACCAACTGAAGACTTATATGATTATTGGGAAAAGTTTGAAAGACTTTGCACAGGTTGCCCCCAACATGACATGTCAGACAAATCTCTCATACAATTCTTCTATTGAGGATTGTCTCCTTCAGAACGAAAACTCATTAATGTAGCTTGTGGAGGGTCCATTGCAGACAAGACACCTAGAGAGATGAGAGAGTTAATCTCCACTCTTGCAGCCTCATCTAGGCAATATGGAGAGGAGAAGTAACTACAAAGAGTCAATGAGGTAAGTTTTCCTACTATTTCTGAGCTAACATCTGTTATAAAAAATGTTGTCATAGACGTGGTACAACAGATTCAAGCACCCCAGCCACCTAGGCCATGTGGGATTTATGCATATGTGGGACACCCAACTGATCAATGTCCCACACTCCAAGAAGACCATCACCAAGTCAATGCTATTGGAGGGTACCACAACCAGCCTAGACATGATCCATACTCCAATACATACAATCCAGGTTGGAGAGACCATCCCAATTTCAGCTATGGGAGGGCCAACAATAGTCAGAATTACCAAAATTTCCAAAGAAATCAAGCCCAACCAGCACCTTCAAATCCAAATCAGCACCTTGAAAAGATGATGGAATCCATGGCAAGCGCTATACAAAGTCTCAATCAGCGCATGGATCTACTGACCACATCAAGAGGCAATTTTGAAACTCAAGGTAAGCTCCCTTCTCAAACTGAAACTAATCCCAGACAAAATGTCAGTGCTATTACTTTGAGAAGTGGGAAAGAGCTTCAAGATGATTGTTCTGAGCAAGAAAAGCAAGTTGTGCAAAAACCAATTGATTCGGAAGCCTCTGCGCAAAGGCAAGCTTCTACAGCACCTCCTGCGCAAACTACAACACCTCCTGCGCAAAAGACTGAACAAAAGGTACGCTTTCAGATTCCACCTCCTTTTCCAAAAAGATTTGAAAGAACACAAAAAGAAAAGGAAGAAAAGGAGATCCTTGAGACTTTCAGAAAGGTGGAAATCAACATACCACTGCTAGATGCTGTCAAGCAAATTCCAAGGTACGCAAAATTTCTAAAAGAGCTTTGCACCAATAGAAGAAAGCTTGCTAAAAGAGAAAAAGTAAGCGTAGGTGAGGTAGTTACTGCTGTTATTAAAAGAGAACTCCCTACTAAATGCAAAGACAAAGGTATGTTTGCTATCTCTTGCAAGACAGGAAATGTTGGTATTAAGAAAGCCATGTGTGATCTTGGTGCATCCATTAATATCATGCCTCTTTCCATCTATAAATCTCTGAATGCATGTGCATTAAAAGAAACAAGAGTTGTTATACAATTAGCTGATAGGTCTGTGGTATATCCCATAGGTGTTCTAGAAGATGTGTTAGTCCCAAGTAGATGAACTTGTCTTTCCTGCTGATTTTTATGTGATTGATACTAAGGAAGATAGTTGCAACACTAGTTCTGACATACTTCTTGGACGTCCTTTCTTGAGTACTACAAGGACTAAAATTGATGTGCATGATGGTACTCTTACCATTGAATTTGAAAGGGAAGTCATTAAATATAATGTCTATGATTCTATGAAATATCCATATGATATGTCCCCTATTTATGGTCTTGATATTGTTGACTGTTTGAGCCAGGAAATTTTTGATGAAAATCAAGATGATATTCTTAACTGTAATGACCCGAAAATCGGACCGCTACCGGCTCTAGGATCCAGATCGGCTTAAGGCCGCCGGGACCCGTAGCAAGCCAAACATTCATCCTGTATACCTGTTTAATCCCATACATGATCAACACATACATAAAAAATTTGAACTTTACTTTTCATTCATTCACCAAACTCAACCTGTGCATGCACTATTCATAAACATTAACCCCTCCTTGGAGTCCTCATCAATGCTCCAATGGGTGACATAACATGTATTAAGTTTGGTTGACAATAATCATCATTAAACATTTAAGATCATGTACTAACAAGGGATTAACAACATACTAGGGTCAAGCACAATTCTATCCTCATTAACATCATTACATTACATTACTGAATCATACTTTTCATTACATCATTTTCATGTCCACTTCTAACTATTACATAGACATGACTTTACTCTAGCTGACCTCCTGATCTATCCCGTACTTGCAAACCTGGGGAAAATAGGGAGTGGGGTGAGCTACTAGAGCCCAGTGAGCAAAATAATAAAACATTGTATTTAAAACATGTGATATCATGAAATGCATCACCGCACAAACAATTCACATCACGGATGAACTTGTCACCATTTAGCCCTCTATACAGTCTAATCATGCCAGGGGCGTAGAGCAGGCACGCCTGGACTTCCATATCATAACATACATATCCAATAGTGCCGGGGGCGTAGTGCAGGCACGCCCAGACTTTCCCTTACATAGTGCCAGGGGCGTAGAGCAGGCACGCCTGGACTTCCATATCATAACATACATATCATAACATATGAGGGCTAATGGATCATTCAACATTCATCCACATCAACAACATAATATGCAATGCACATATTCGTGAATTCTAATGCAAGCACCCTAATATATCTTGTAATACCCAGCTAGAGTCCGGCATCGGAATTCTACTTTCCGATGGAGTTCCGGTTGCCGAAAGTCTCTAGAAGGGTTAGATTTATGTTTTTCTAAAAGGTTTTGGTATGTGTCATAGTTTTAACGCATAAGGAAATAAGTTTTTGAGTGAAATGAACCAAGGCAGAAAAGCCAGGTTCGGCCGCCGAAGTTGAGGTTCGGCCGCCGAACATGCATGGCTTTCGGTTTCACGATAGGCCGCCGAAGGTGGTCTGGCCAGCCACCTATAAAAGGCCCTCAGTCGATTGAAAGGATAAGACTCGCCGATTCCTTTCACTTTCTGAGGTGAGACTCTGTCCTTCTTGAGTATTTTACATGTTTTTATCACATCTTGCAAAGGTTTGATTAGTTTTTATGGTATTTTGAAGGTTTTAAGCTAAAAACACAAAGTTGTGAAGTTTGGAGAGTTTGAAGGAGAGTTGCTCCAAAACTCCACGTTAGGATCGTTCATCTTCTTGGTTTCAAGAGGTAAGTGAAGATCCTGAGCTTGTTTTTATGTTTTCTGAAGGTTTTATGAGGGTATGGGAGAGAGTTGCATGAATAGGGTTATTTTTGAGGTTTTGGTTATTTTGTGAGAAAAGCTTGTATATGTGTTGTATGTCTTGTGTGTTTGGGGTTTTAAGATAGTTTTTGACCCCTTTGAGCATATACTTGGGTGTATGCAAGTTGAGGAATTGAGGTGTGTGAGATTGGGAGAGTTTTGTGCTTTTGGTGAGAGGCAGAGCAAGTTTCTGCCTTGCGGATGAATTCAGGTTCGGCCGCCGAAGGTACATTTGGCCGCCGAACCCATGAGGAGGTGGCTTCGGCTGCCCATGCTTGCCCCCGAGCTTTTGGACTTTTGGCTCTGGAGGGGAGTTCGGCCGCCGAAGGTGCCGCCGAAGGTTAGAGACTTTCGTCTCTAGAGTGCCTTTCAGCCTCCAAAACTTGCCCCCGAAAGGGTTCGGCTGCCAAAAGTAGAGATTCGGCCGCCGAAGGTGCATGAGTTTTGTCTCTGGAGAGGACTTTCGGCCGCCGAACCTGCCGCCGAAAGTGTTCTGTCCAGCTTTCCTTTGCATGCTTTGCGTGGATGTTTGAGTGAGTTTAAGGGGATTCTTGGGGAGGTTCATAGAGTTATTCATAAGCTAGTTTGGTCCCTCATTTGAATCCATCTGTATAGGTACAGACTAGAGGAACCAGAGAGAGCAGCAGTGAGTACTGCTCTAGAGTTTTCAGAGCCTGCAGAGTCAGAGTCAGTCCAGGAGCCTTTGACTACGCCCTGGCAAGTATAGCAAAGTCCAGGAGCCTTTCACTACGCCCTGGCAATGGTAAGTACAGAGGTGTTATAGACACATATACATATATGACAGGAAGACCAGGTGCTCGATTCTACGCCCTAGCATGACAGAGTTACCGGGACTATGTGGTGATAGGTTTACCTTTGATATGGATTGTCTGTGATATGATGCATTCCATAAGATCATATTTTAATGATATGTTTTACTGTTCTACTCACTGGCTATAGAGCTCATCCCACTCCCTTAACCCCAGTCTTGCAGGTTCCGTGTACAGTGTACAGAGGAGATCAGCAGAGTACAGAAAGAGTAAAGAGATTTGTAATAGCATAGCATGGACATGTAATATTAAAGAGATGTAATAGTTGTGTATAAAGTTAGAATTGTGCTTGACTTAGTGATGTTTGTGTTGTAAATCTTTTGTTATGTACATGATCTGTATATGTATATGGTTTACAGAGTCTGTGAAAAACCAGGCTTAACAGGTATGAGTTAACCCATCTAGAGCAAGCTCTAGTCAGGGGTACAGAGTACAGAGTCCAGAGTACAAAGATAGTGCATGCACAGGTTAAGCTTTGGTACAGAGAAAAGAGTTTTTTTTTATTATTTTCACAGAAAATGTATGATCATGTATGAGATTTACAAGTACATAGAAAGTATAGCAGGCTTGCTACGGGTTCTGGCGGCCTTAAGCCGACCTGAATCCTAGCACCGGTGACGGTCCTTTTTGGGGTCGTTACAGATTGGTATCAGAGGCCTAGGTTCACATGATCGGACCTATAGAGAGAATGTCGGGGTCATAGAGGCTAGAGGTAGTCAAGCACAATAGGGAAATCATGTCCACTAGGATAGGGTGTTGAGTCCTATCTGTTTGATGCCATGAGTTATGCATGTGCATTAGTGATATGTGATGGTTATGTGCTAAAGTGCTATATTATGTGTTGTTTTCCAGAGAAAAGATACGAGGAACTCGTCGATCAGCTCGATTGACTGGAGTCCCACCAGATAGTGAGAGAACAGTTGCTCGTCCTCCTCCATTGCCGAGGGCAAGGTCTCAGAGATCTAGCAGGGAAGGTACGTCAATAGACCCTAGAAGGTCTGTAGACGAGAGCAGAAGAGGTACAGTTAGAGGAGGAAGATCAGAGGAAATGAGGGAGGCTATGGAAATTGACCAGTCTCGAGATGACAGCATGGGTGTAGGCAGATTTGAGGAAGGTATGGGAGAGTCGCAGGGAGGCGCTCAGGCCTCAGGTTTTGGCTATCCAGCCTTTTCTCAGAATCCAGAGTATCCGATGGGAGGTATGTCGGAGTACTCTAGTTTTGTCCCATATCCTCCTTATATGCCATATATGCCTTATCCTCATTATTACCCACCATATCCTATGTATCCACCTTCCCCTACTCATCCAAGTGCAGCACACCCAGAGCTAAATGACCCAGTACCATCACCACTAGAACCAGTAGCCCCTGTTGTTGACAGACATCAACCTAGCTCATCTGGAGGTAAAGTGCAAATGACAGAGTACTTGAAATTGGATGCTCCTAAATACAACACGGGAGATGATCCATTTGAATACCTCAGATTAGTTAGGATGATAACCAGTGAATTGGGAGCAGATGATAGTAGAGCCATTGAGATGGCAGGGTTTACACTCAAATGTAAGAAAGCCAGAGAATGATTCAAGAATTATATGGAACCCAGGATGGACAGTATGTCATGGGGAGAGTTCGCCAATGAGTTTGCAGGGTGGGCTTTTCTTGATAGCTCTAGGGAGATTGCATGTTTAAGTGATGTTTTAGAGAGTTTTTGGGGAGTTGTTTATGAGTTGTTTAGAGTGTGTTGGCACCTCATTCGAGTCCACCTGTGTAGGATCGGACCCGAGGGACCGAGGAGGCCATCAGTGGTAGCTGTTGCCGAGTCAGTCAGCGTCGGCTACAGAGGTGAGTAGAACTAAACTTAATCTTTTATATACAAAATCAAATGCCTAAAGCATGTTCATGCATCATGATTATATGTAGTAGGTTGTTTGCACTAGTTCACGAAGGTGGCGCATTGCATTATTTGATGTTGATGGAGGAAGGTTTGGACCAAGGCGACTTCAATAGCCCATATCTGTCATTGAGTCTTGGGTAAGTCCTTTGAGAGCCGGACAAGTACATATAGGAAAGTCCCTGTGCGCTCTCTGTGGACTAGGTACCCTGTCATGTATGTGAAAGTCCTGTGTGAGCTCCTTTGGGGGAGCCGGGCACCGACAGAGGGAATTTTGAGGTCATGTCCGATCCTTGAGAGTAAAGGATGCTAGCAAAAAAAAAGGAACTCTCAAAAACAATCCGTGGGGAATATTTATCTGCATGAGCCCCGAGACGGACCAGGTTATGTGATTTCTTTGTGTTCTGACGCATTTCATGAGAGCATGTAATTAATGAACTGTTTTCTATGTTTCTACTCACTGGGCTTTTTAGCTCACCCCTCTCCCCTAACCCCAGTTTTGCAGGTCAGAAGTAGTCCAGGAGGACGTCAAGGGTAAAGGTTAAGCTTATGTAATAGTATTAGCGTAGTACTTTTAGTGTGGACATGTATATTGATAATGATTTGTAAGATGTTATGTATTGTAAGAGTTATGTTTATGGATTAGAAATGTGCTTGGCCCTAAGACTTGGTTAGTCCCTGTTCAATACATGATGTATGTAATGTTTTAGATGTTGAGTTGTGTTGAACTAATCTTGTGGCATGTGTTGTTTACCACGTTATGTTATGGATGAGGACCCTAGTGGAGGTCTTATGTTTGTGGTTTGATGCATGCACAGGTTAGGTTCTAGTTCTTTGGATGTGATTCCGGCTTGATGTATGTTGTGTTGACCCAGCTAGAGTGATGAGGACTCAAGTAAGGGGTTTCTTTATGTTTTCAGTTATGTCGCATACAGGTCAGGCTCGGTTTGTACATCAGATGTTTCAGTTTTTATGTTAAAGTTTTGTTCATGTATGGGATTTGACCAGGTGATAGGAGGTATGTTTGGCTTGCTACGGGTCCCGGCGGCCTTAAGCCGATCTGGATCCTAGCGCCGGTGGCGGTTCGGGCCGTTACAGAGGGGTATCAGTTTCCGGGCTGTTACACTCAGCCTACCTTCAACCACCCCAGAACTGTCAGCCAAGAAACCGGAGACGGGAGGAGGAGAGCTGGAGAAGAGGAAGAGCCGGCAGCTTGAGTTCATGGAAGGAGGGTAAAGGAGCTGATAGAGAATGATGAAGTCGATAGCTACTCCGCCGGAACCACCGGAAGATTGGGGAGTGAGACATAGGAAGAGGAGGCCCACCAAGAGAGGAAGCCCAGGCGGGAAGGGGAGAGTGTAGACCAGAAGTTGCAAAAGATGAGAGAGCAACTCTTGGCCGAGCTAGGAACGAAGGATCAGAACCAGACCCTCCTGCCCACCTCTTCGCCCTTCTCGAAGTGGGTGCAGCAAGAGACTGTCCCCAAAAAGTTTATGATGCTGCCTATGGCCGCATATGACGGGGCTGGGAACCCTAGGGAGCATGTCTTGAACTACAAGACTTTCATGGAGCTGCAAACTCTATCAGACGCCCTGATGTGCAAGGTATTTCCTACGACGCTCTCGGGGCCAGCACGGGCGTGGTTCAATAGCCTTGAGGCAGGAAGTATTAGTAGCTTTGGAGATCTGGCCACCCGCTTCATCAGCCGGTTTATCGCCGGGGTGCCCGCAGATAGGAAGACGAGTTACCTGGAGACGGTCAGACA
Source organism: Manihot esculenta (assembly GCF_001659605.2). NCBI lineage: Eukaryota > Viridiplantae > Streptophyta > Magnoliopsida > Malpighiales > Euphorbiaceae > Manihot > Manihot esculenta. Next base: position 17,606,368 of record NC_035177.2, on the reverse strand, counting down.
GAGGAGAGACGAATCACTCAGGGAATACGTCGCCCGTTTCAATACGGAGGCCTTGCAAATCTCTGAGCTCGATGAAGGAAGGGCTGTAGAAGCCATGCAGAAGGGGACGACCTCAGCCGAGTTCTTTGGTTCACTGAGCAGGAAGCCTCTGACCTCACTGGCCTAGCTAATGAAGCGGGCTGAAAAATACATAAGGCAGGATGATGCCTTAGTAACGAGCAGGTTCGCCAGGGGAGCGTTAGACAAGGGGAAAGCACCGGAGGAAGGAAGGCCGGAGAAGCACGAGAAAAAGCATGGCAAGAGACTTGAGCCTTATCGACAACTCTGGGATCGAAGGGACCAAAGACCTTCCCCTCAGGTCTCATAACAAAGGTCACTCCCCCCGTGGATTCCGGAAACACCGACCCCCCTCAACGTTTCTAGAGCCGAAGTGCTCATGGCTGTCCAGGACAAGGAGTTCCTCCAATGGCCTAGGCCTATGAAAACGAAAGCAAGCCAGCGAGATCCTGACAAATATTGTCGATACCATCGCACACATGGCCACGACACCAATAACTGCTTCCAGTTGATCACAGAGATCGAAAGGTTGATAAAAAGAGGGCACCTCAAGAACTTCGTGAGGAAACTAGAGGGACAGAGGCCTCAGCCCAATCCGGCAGCACAAGTACCAAGGAAGACAGGAACTGGACCAGTGAATGATGGGACCAGTGGGACGATCAACATGATTGTTGGGGGAATGGGAGGTCGGATGAGCCGTAGGGGAAAAAAGAGGAGTCGAGAGGGAGAAAGCAGCAGTGCCGAAATCATGCAGGTAGTCGAGCACTCTCCAGTAACCATCACCTTCTCTCCGGAGGATGCCCAGGGTGTTCAGATGCCCCATGACGACGCCCTTGTCGTTGAAGCCATCATTCACAACTATCGAGTCAAGAAGATTTTAGTGGATGATGGGAGCAAGGTAAACTTATTACCCTACCGGGTTTTCCAATAGATGGGAATCCCCGAGGAACAACTAGTTCGAGATCAAGCACCGGTCAAGGGGATTGGAGGGGTACCAGTATCCGTAGAAGGGAAAGTGAAGCTGGCCTTCACCCTAGGCAAAGCACCAAGAACTCGCACCCATTATGTGGTGTTCTTAGTAGTTAAACTCCCGTTGAGCTACAACGCCATCTTGGGGAGGCCTACCTTGTTTGACTTCGAGGCAGTCACCAGTATCAGATATCTGGCATTGAAGTTCCCAACTGAGGCAGGAGTAGGGGTAGTCCGGGGAAGCCAGAAGGAAGCGAGAGCAGTATACTTAGCCACAGTGGCAGAGCTGAGCTCGGCGGCAGAAAGACTCGACTCAGAGGTGTTAGAGGTCAGGGACGAGGAGAAAGAAACCAGAACGGAGCCGGTCGGAGAGCTGGAGACTTTTCCTTTATCAGAAGCAGAGACAGATAAGGTCTTCAGTCTCAACGCTAGCCTCACTGAAGAACAAAAAACTGAAGTCATGATCTTGATCCGAGGCCATGCATCGAGCTTCGCCTGGAAGCCTTCTGATATGCCCGGGATTGACCCTGAGGTGATGACCCATAAGCTGAACGTCCTCCCCGACGCCAGACCAGTAAAACAGAAGAAGAGGGTGGTAGGAAGGGAGAAGCAACAGGCCATCAGGGAGGAAGTGCAAAAGCTAGAAGAGGCAGACTTTATTAAGGAGGTTATGTACCCGCAGTGGTTAGCAAATCCTGTATTAGTCAAAAAAGCCAATGGCAAGTATAGGATGTGCATAGATTTTACCGACCTGAATCAGACCTGTCCAAAAGATTGTTACCCCCTCCCCGATATTAATAAAATGGTCGATTCTACGGCCGGTTTCAATTACATGTCTTCTTTGGATGCTATGTCGGGCTATCATCAAATCCCAATGGACAGGACAGATGAAGAAAAGACCTCGTTCATAACAGAAGAGGGGACCTATTGCTATAAAGCTATGCCCTTCGGGCTGAAAAACGCCAGGGCAACATATCAAAGACTGATGAACAAGGTCTTCAAAGATCAGATCGGCAGAAATGTAGAGGTGTATGTAGATGATATGGTGGTCAAAAGCCCCACTTTCCAGCAGCATATGATAGATCTGAGGGAGGTATTTGATGTGTTAGAACAGTATAGAATGAGGCTGAACCCAGCAAAATGTGCTTTCTTTATCAGAGGAGGAAAGTTCTTGGGATATATGGTGAGTGGGAAAGGCATCGAGCCCAATCCAGAGAAAATAGAAGCTATACTGAATATGCCAGAGTCAACCTGTGTGAAGGATGTCCAAAGACTGACTGGGAGAGTAGTGGCATTAAATCGCTTTATGTCCAGGTCGGCAGAGAAATGCTTGCCATTCTTTAAGATGTTGAGGAAGGTACCAAATTTTGAATGGACGAAAGACTGCCGAAAGGCTTTCGAAGAACTTAAAAGCTACCTCAGCTCCCCTCATGTGCTCAGCAACCCCTTGGAAGGAGAGAAATTCCTGATATACTTGGCAGCCTCTGAACAAGCGATTAGTGCAGTATTGGTAAGGGTAGATGAAGGAGAACAAAAGCAGGTATTTTACGTCAGTAAGGTACTTAAGGGTGCCGAGACTAGATACCTGAACATTGAAAAGGTGGCGTATGCTCTGTTGCTAGCAGTTCGGAAGTTTAGGGTCTACCTGAAAAGCCATCAAGGTATAGTGATGATGGACCAACCTCTAAAGAAGATTCTGCGCAGGCCAGAAACATCAGGTCAGATGCTCGCCTGGTCCATGGAAATTAGCCCTTACTGCCTAGAATATCGACCTTGGACCTCTATAAAATCTCAGGCCCTGGCTGACTTCATAGCGGAGTGCTCATTTAACGAGGAACAGGGAGAGTCAACTTTTAAAGCGTTGGGGAGTGAGAGAGAAGAAGAGCCTCTCCAAGAATTTGAATGGAAGTTGTATGTAGACGGGGCGTCAAGCGCCGGGGGCAGTGGCGCCGGGATGATGCTTAAAGGGCCCGGAGAGTTTAAGGTCTGCTACGCCCTGCGCCTGGAATTCAAGGCCTCCAATAACGTGGCAGAATATGAGACTTTAATAAATGGGATACTGGTGGCAATGGAGGTAGGGGTAACCGACCTCGAAGTAAACAGTGACTCCCAACTGGTAATTAACCAGGTAACTGGGGTATATCAGGCTAGAGATCCAACCATGCAGGATTATTTAGCAAAGGTAAAAGCCATAGAAGCCGAGCTCAAGGGCCAGAGAACCATAGTCAAATACCAAAGAATACCTCGAGAGGAAAATGAAGAAGCAGACTTGCTTAGTCGATTATCCAAGGAAGAATTAGAGCAGCTCCCTGACGAAGTATACATACAGCATGTCAACACACCTGCTTTTAATAAAACAGCCACCGTGTTGCAGGTAGAACAAGACCAGAACTGGATGACCCCATACCTGGAATATCTGGAAAAGGGAAAGCTCCCTGAAGACAAGGATGAAGCAAGAAGGATAGCAGCTATAGCTGCTAACTACCAAGCAGTAAGGGGGACATTATACAGAAGAGGGAAGTCCAGCCCCTGGCTCAGGTGCGTAAGCCCGGAGGAAGCAATAAAGGTGATGGAAGAGATACACAGAGGAATATGCGGGGCTCACGAAGGGGCAGGAACACTGGCTAATAAAATATTTAGGCAAGGGTATTACTAGCCCACTGTCAAAAGGGAGGCGGAAGAGTTCGTTCGGAAATGCGATATATGCCAGAGGTTCGCTAACGCATCAATATCCCAGCCACTCCTCAATCCAACATATCCAGCCCCTGGCCCTTCTCACAATGGGGAATAGACACCTGGGGCCCTTTCCCAAGACCACAGGACAGAGAAAATTCGTAGTGGTGGCTGTGGAGTACTTCTCAAAATGGCCAGAGGCGGAGGCAATCCCTACAATCATAGCCCGCCAGGTGATAGATTTCGTATGGGGGCACATCATCTGCAGATTCGGCATACCAAGGGTGCTCGTTTCAAACAACGGCAGGCAGTTTGACTGCAACACCTTCAAAGCATTTACGGCCAACATGGGCATATGGCACAAGTTCTCCTCAGTGGCCCATCCTCAGACCAACGGCCAAACAGAGGTCACCAACAGAGCTATCCTCCAAGGATTGAAGAAACGGCTGGATGGGGCAAAGGCGAACTGGGCGAAAGAGCTCAACAGCATTCTATGGGCACTCCGAACTATCCCCAGAACGTCCACTAAGGAAACGCCCTTTGCACTCGCTTTTGGCACAGAGGCCGTAGTCCCCATCGAGTTACAAATCCCCACTCATCGAGTTCAATTTGCTAACGAAAGCACCAACAGTGACAAGTTGAAGTAACCTTGACGCCCTCGAAGAGATTAGGGAGGAAGCCTAAGTCCGAACTGCCGCTTATCAACAACGAGCAGCTCGCTACTACAACCAAAAGGTCAGGGAAAGAAGCCTAAAGGTGGGAGACCTAGCCCTGAGAAACCTGGAGGCTACGGGAAAGAGAGCAGCGGTAGGCAAGTTAGCACCGACCTGGGAGGGACCTTTTAGAATAACAAAAGTGGTCAGGCCAGGAGTATACCGAATTGAAGATATGCAGGGAAATCCAGAGCCCCATGCCTGGAATATCCAACACTTGAAAAGATACTTCCCTTGAGGTATCGATAAATGCAAAAGACTTATTGTATTTTGAAAGCATGGTAATAAAATAGGCAATGCTTATCGTCTCAATTCATTATTTGTCTCTACTCACATGGCTCTCATGAAAGAAACAAAAGGGAAAAAATGAAATAGGCATAAATGCCCAAGACCTCAGTTAGGCACAAAATCAGCTGAGATGACGAAGTGACAGTAAGGCCAATGAGCCTGAATCTTGCCCAAGACCTTAGTTAGGCACAAAACCAGCTGAGATGACGAAGTGACAGTAAGGCCAATGAGCCTGAATCTTGCCCAAGACCTCAGTTAGGCACAAAACTAGCTGAGATGACGAAGCGACAGTAAGGCCAATGAGCCTGAATCTTGCTCAAGACCTCAGTTAGGCATAAAACCAGCTAAGATGACGAAGCGACAGTAAGGCCAATGAGCCTGAATCTTGCCCAAGACCTCAGTTAGGCACAAAACCAGCTGAGATGACGAAGCGACAGTAAGGCCACAGAGCCCGAATCTTACAGAAGACCTCAAAGAAGATACAAGGCCGGCAGATCTCAAAGATCTCCCGGAGCAAAAACGGCTGGCGAGGATCTCAAAAAGACCTCCCGGAGCAAAAACGGCCGGCGAGGATCTCAAAAAGACCTCCCGGAGCAAAAATGGCTGGCGAGGATCTCAAAAAGACCTCCCGGAGCAAAAACGGCCGGCGGGATCAACAAGATCTCCCCGGAGCAAAAACGGCCAGGATCCCGTAAGATCTCTTGGAACAAAAACGGCCAGGATCCCGTAAGATCTCCTAGAGCAAAAACGGCCGGCGAGGATCTCAAAAAGACCTCCTGCAGCAAAAACGGCTGGCGGGATCAACAAGATCTCCCCGAAGCAAAAACGGCCAGGATCCCATAAGATTTCCTGGAGCAAAAATGGCCAGGATCTCGTAAGATCTCCTGGAGCAAAAACGGCCGGCGGGATCAACAAGATTTCCTTAGAACAAAAATAACCTGGAGCCCTGAAACACAGCCCGTCTGAGGCTCGTCAAGAAAGCAAGAAATTAAGCGCTGACTTCACAAAAAGAAGGAGAATTTCCGAACTCATGAGCCCATCACACAAACAACGCAAAAGCTGTAGCACAAAAATCCAAGTAAATAACAAAAATTCGAGCTCCTTGATCAGCTGAACGGACGAACTCATGACAAAAGCAAATGATCCCACCCACAGCTCGGATCAACTCACAATAAACATACGCTTAGCAAAAATGACCCTGGGAGAGGAAAACGACAACACAGCTGAACTCCCCCTCCCAGCGGGGCATACAGCCCACACCGCACCAACTGACAAAGGATAACCTCAAAGGAGACCAGATACTCGAACTCATTACCAAACAGAGAGGTAAAATCGTCTAAAATAAAGCAGCGCCATTCCAAATGAAGTTTAGGGATTTACCCCCTCACCACTCACGTCATAAATGCTGAGGAGGTAAAAGGGGCAACTCGAGGAGAAATCCAAAGGCATGAGCAGATGAAACCCAGTTTCAGCTCTTATCAAATTGGAACTAAGGACAAAAAGGCCAGCCCTGCTTATCACCTTCAAAGGTATGCGATCTGACCTATTACTATTAAACAAGGGCTGTATGACCGAGCTCATAATAACGAAGTAATAAGAGAAAAATGAGGCTGTCCTTGCAAGAATCATAAGAACTTGCAGGTCGAGAGTCCAGTCCCATGTTAAAAACAAAGCTCATGGGTAAGGATAGTCCAGCCCGGAAAGAGCTTACAGATAAGAATGCCTTAGCAAAATAAATGAGTCTATAAGTCAAAAGTTCAGTCAATTAGTAGAATTTTAGTTCTGATGAGTTTGAAAGCAAAAAGAAGAAAACAAGCAAAACAAGTAAAAATAAAGTTTCATTAAAAGAAAAGTACATTTATAGCATGTTACAAGTGCCTACTCCACTGAAGGAAAAACTATCCTTAAAGGACTTACACACCCAGAGGCGCTATTATCTACCCTGTTCCCTTTTTAGCTCGGTGGACTCCTTATACTCCCTTAGAGGTCCCCCACTCTCTAGCTGAACTCTGTCTCGTTATTATAGGAGTGCTGAACAAGTTGATTCCCATAAGCATCTCTCACTATTCCGTCATAAGCAGGCTTTCTGTCGCCCAAGTGTGATGCACGATACACCCGAGCAAGCTGAGGTATTGTACGCTGTGTGTATATCACGCATGAAAAACATAAGTCTTCAAGTTAAAGTCCCTGGAAGATCAGCCTTGTCGACTGGTTACTGAATGAACAAAACATTCCATGGGAAAATTGATGAGGCATTCTGAAGAGCAATGGAACAAGTGAATGTTGCAAACCTACACACATACTATGTTGGACTAATTTTAGCAGATTACCCTTGCTTATGTTACATGTGTGAACAGCATCTTGTATCCCACAATAAGCCTCAGAAACCATGTTATTCCATGAGTTTTAGTCAGGAGCAGACATTAGGGGCACCACGAGAACCTTCTCCTCCTCCCCGAGAGAAAGAAAGACAAGAGCCGATCTTCCAGAAGTCCAAGGCTTCTTTGGAGCGCGAACCAGGACAAGCACTTTGATGAGAATGGGACGCTTGCCTCCGACCTTCTCCGCTACACCCCCATCATCCACAAAGCTGAGTTCCCTATCCTCGGTAGTCGGACCGACCTCGGTAGGGACCCCATAGACATTCCTCACAAAGGCGATCTCAGTCCTGCTAGCAAGGGTCCCCATCTCAGCTATGAAGGCCTCAAGCCTCTCTCTAGAAGCATCGCCAAAAGACGGGGCAGGCTTTGCTCCCGTCAACCCGGAGTCCTCGCTCGGCCTTGAAGCCCGAGGGAACCTGAGAGCTTGAACAACTAGTGCGGCTGAGACGGACTTGTCAATACTTGGCTGCCTTGAAGATTCGGCACCGCGAAAGCTCGGCTCCAGAGCTTGGGCAGAAACAAGAGGAGGAGGCCGGCTGGACGACCTGAACGATATAACTTCGGCCACTAGTTGGGTAAACCCCCCCGCCGATCGTCCTACCAGGAGGGCGTCCGAGGCTACATTCAGGCTCCCCCTAGATAGCGTAAGAATTTTAGGGGGTTCAATCTGATCCATCTTCACCCAAGAAACTGCAAAAAATTCAAAACCGGGGCAAGTCAGAACGACTCTCAACAAAAATCACAAAAGCAAGATTAAGACGGACATCTATAAGGGACAAGGTAATAAACTTTTCGGTTCGCCTTGACCAGCCCGAATAAGGTATCAAACGGATGCCTCATGAGTGTGAAACCCCCGCTCAGACAGATAGGTTCAAAAGAAAATATGAAGAGAATGAAATTAGTGGCTGACACTTGAGAAGCAATCTCGAAATGCTATAAAATCCCGTGGAAGAAAAGAAATAAGAGAAAGGAGTTTACGCCTTTATAAAGATCGATTATACCAGAGGTATATGGATCAGAAGGAAAGACCCCTCCATCCTGGCGAAGGTCCTAAAAGGGAAGAAGGGGGTGATATCGAGAGATACCCCGAGAAGGAGGCTCTTATGCTGAACGAGGTGATGCTAGACTCTAGGCTAGCGGCGTCAGGATCCTTAAAAGGTATTCATAGGAAAGGAAGGAAGGCGTACCTGAAAAATAAAAGAAGGAAAGTGAAGACGGTAGTATGCATAAAGAACATAGGAAAACCAGAAATGGAAAAAGACAGAGGGGACTCGAAAGTCAAAAGGACAAAAAGATGAAAAGGCATTACGAAGGAAGCAGTACATAAACAGACGCGGTCATAATGATTCTTGGGATTTAACCCCTCATCAGTCGAAGCAATAACTAACGAGAAGGTAAAGGGACAATTGATGACCGCTGGGTTTCTTCACCCCAGTCTAGGGCCAGGCCCGCTAGGGCAGCTCATAGCCTGAAGGCTACTAAGCCTCCTCCAAGAGCCAGGGCCAGTCCACTCAGTTTAAAGACTGGGCTCCAGTCCAATTCTTCAAATAGGCTGGTCTAGCTCTCCCGGCCCGATGGACAGATTCCCTCCGAGCCTAGTCTTAACCTCATCCTCCGCCCCAGCCCAGAACTAGGAAGGAGTTCAGCCCCTTCGCCATGTGGGATCATCTGCATGCGCGCCCGGGGAGAATCAGGGGCCGTTATGCATGGGACAAAGATCTGATTCCCTCGTACGTCCGTATCAACGTAGCAGGGACAGGTGGTCCAATGATACACGTTCTGTTAACACGTCACTAGCAGACAAAAGGAAACATATAAAAGGAGAAATACTCTCCTCTAGGTCTAAGTTTTTCCAGTTTTATAGAACCTATTGTAAAACCCTATTTTCTGGATCTCAGATCATCAGGACCATATGATATTTTATAAAAACTTGAGTAAATGCTTCAAATCTCTCTGTTTTTCCTTACCGGAGTAATGTTGGTTACAATGTGTGGTGTAATAGTTGAGATGTATCATAATAATCTTTTGTGAACCAAATTTTGATATAGAAGTAGTTGTGTAAGAGCTTCCAGAAATACTTGCCTGAGTGAATTAGTTGTTATATCATATTGAATGACATAATATGCTTTAGTTTGGGTTGCACTGATGGACATAAATGGACCTTTTTTAAAATTTTAATTTTTAATTGAAAATAAATTAAATATGAGTTTATTTTGTATGTATCGTTATAATTAGCTTTTTATTTTTTTTCTAAAAAAACCATTTAGGAAGTTGAATTTTTTATTGGTCTAAATTAATAAAAGTTTAATGAGTTTCGATTTAATAAATTAGAATTATATTTTTACTAAATCTATCTCTAATTAAATAATTAATTTAATATAATTATATCAAATTTAAACTTGTCAAATATATAATTTATTCTTATCTATATATCTATATAAAGTTGGAATCTAAAATAGATTAGGAAAAATTCATGAGTGACATATTTAGATTTATGTAATTATATTCTTAAACTTATATATTTTTACCAAATTACATTCCTAATATGTTTTATTTTTATTTTCATTTTCAAGTTATATTTTTACATTTAATAATGTTATTAATTAATATATTTATAATAAATATAATTTATTATTTTTATTATTATAATTTATATATGATTTTTTTAATTTTTTATCGTTACTACTATTTAATTTTTTATAATTTTTTTAATATAATATATTAATAACAATAAAATAAAAACTTTAATGTATATATTTTATTTTTATTTTTAATAATAATAAATTGAAAAAAATTATAATCAATATTATTAATTAATGACATTACATGCTTTCCATATTTTATGTGAATAATGATAATACATGCTTTCCATATTTTATGTGAATAATGATAATTATATGAGAAGTTGTTAAGTGTAGAATTAACCTAACATAAATATGTCATGCGACATAAATTTATAATTTTTTATAGTTTTTAATTTTATTTTTTATATAAAATAATAATTAATATTATCTTAAAAATAAGTTTTTGTTTTAAATTATTTTTATCATAACTATTTATTCATAGCTTTTTAATTTTCGATTTTTTAATATAATAAGTGTAATTATATTGATAGTTACTAATCTTTAGATTTTCTACTGCTTTTTCATATAATATACTATTAATATTACAATAAAATTTTATTAAATTTTATTATTAAAAAATATTATTGTATTTTTATTTTAATAATAAATAAAATTTTAAAAATATATTTATAAAAATAGGATAACTATTATATAAAATTATTTAGATAATAAAATAAATCACTGTGAATATATATAAAAATTTATAATAAAATATTATGTAAAAATTTTTATTATCTCACAATTGTGTTAATTTATTAATTTGATAATTTTTTAAAATCATATTCAATATAATCTAATTAACAAATGTTATATATTTTTGTTTTTCTAATGTGCATAATTATATAGTATAAATATATATATATAATAAATTAAAATTATTATAAAAAACATGCCTAAAACATTTAAAGAATTAATACAACTAATTGCATAAAATATTATCAAATTAAAATTTTATTTCGTTCAAATAATTTATATAAAAAATAAATAGACATAAATAATTAAAATATAATAAAAAATAAAATATTATTTTTAATACTCTAAATAAAACGTTTTAAACTTTAAACAATCAAGTTAATAAAATTATAATTTATTATATTAATGATCGGTAATTTCAGTCTTTTTACTTTCTAAAAAAATACAATCTTCATATATGCATTATATATAATACTCACTCGCCACAACAATTAAGTTATTAAATCTGAATTATTATAATTTATTATATTAATAATTTTGATAATTTTAATTTTTTTATTTTTTTACAAAAATCAATCTTTTATTATATATAAAATCCACTAATATAATATTTTTCCATGCAATTCATCACACAGCTCTATTTCCTCCATTATTAAATAACTCGTGTTTTAAATTTTTTTTTAATTGTTCTCTTAGTATCTAATATGGAATGTATAACTACACGACTATTAACTGCCAACTCAACCTCTTGGATAGATAGAAGTTAGATGAGAGTCATTCAATGTCAAAATTCTTTGATTTCAATGATTTTTATTTATAATTATTTTATTTGTTTTATGGTAATAAATTGCATATTTAATCAATAGTTTTTTTTATATTATTTTAAATTTAAAAGGATAAAATAAAATATTATAATTTATTCAATATCAATTAATACTTTCAAATCTGAAATCTGAATATAAAGAAAAAAATTACTGTTTTTTCTATCAAGCGAAATAAATTTATAAAAAAATATTATTTATACAATAATTTTATATTATTCTATTAAATATTAATATAAAATATTTTAATATCACATGATCGTGCATATTAATTTATATAATAGTAATATAAAATATTTTAATATTGGACAGTCATGCAGGCAAACGATTAATTAAGTGTAAATACTGTGCTTAACTAGTAAATATTTTAGTCTCCTAAATGTTAATGGCGCATGAATTCCCTAAAATGCAAATGTTGCATTTGTCATTGCTGGGTGGAAATGAAACAGAAATAGAAATAATTGCTCTGGCTTCTGACAGGTTAGGGAAGCTTTTTTGATGTATTACATTGGTTGTTGGGATGCAGGTTAAAAACATAATCCTTTTATTGTGGTTAAAACGAGGTAAGGAAATTTGAAAACTGGAGTTTAGCCAATCCAAGCCTCCCATGGGTTTGATTGGGCCATGATTAAGGACCCATGTTATTCTGCCAGGTTCTGCCTGATTAAGGACTCATGCTTGATTGAGAAATTTGTTTATGATAACATAACTTTTGCTTTTCTTTTACAGGTTCTGCCTGGACGGCACTTTCTCGTCCTTTTATCAATTACACCATATGGGGATGGGACAATTTACCCCGACTAGTCCTCTTGTACTATGCAAACTTCATCTCTTCTCCAGAAGGCTATTTCCACACTGTCATTTGCAATGCACAAGAGTTTCACAACACCACTGTCAACACTGACCTTCATTATATCTCATGGGACAATCCTCCTAAGCAGCATCCTCGCCACCTCAATCTTTCTGACATGCAAAGAATGGTTGACAGTAATGCACCTTTTGCAAGGAAGTTCAGCCGAGATAATCCAGTGCTTGACAAAATTGATTCTGAGCTCTTATCTCGGGGTGTGGACAGGTTCACTCCTGGAGGTTGGTGAATGGGAAGTAGGGAAAATGGAACTGATCCATGCTCTGTTATAGGTGATATAACAGTCCTGAGACCTGGACCTGGAGCCAAAAGACTGGAGAATTTGTTAATCACTCTGTTATCTAAAGAAAATTTCCGAACAAGGCAGTGCAAGTAGCAAAAAATATAGAAGAAGGAATTTTGCATAAAATTTGGTGCAGTTCATGTCGGACTGGAGATTCTATAATCACCTAAGCTTCATATCTTCTTGTAGGGAAAAAAATGGCAAAAGTTTTTTTTTTTCTCGAAAGATCAGTAAAATGGCAATAGATAAGATATATTACTACCTTTTATACCGATTCATATTAGCTCGTTAAACACTTAATAAACTGAAAATTTAATAAAATACCTATACTTATAAAAATTATAATAATTAAATACAAATTAATCATATTATTTATCATCTATGAAAAGAAATCAATAATAACTCAAATGATCATTAACTCTGTTTGAGATTTTAGCTATTGAACTCCAAACTTTAATAAAATGATAAAATTAAATTTTAGCTATTGAACTCCAAACTTTAATAAAATGATAAAATTACACTCTGTTTAATTTTGTCAATTTATTAAAATTTCAGAGTATAATTTGTAATATATGTAATCAATTTTTACTTTTTTTTAATAAAGTATTAATAGTATGACTAATTTGTGTTTAATCATTCTGATTTGTGTAAATTTATATGTACGATTTTATTTTAAGTGTTCAATATATTAATTCCAATTAGTATTTTAGTTTATGTATATATGCAAAAAAAAAAACAGTATTGAAATTGGGCAGCTCAAATGGTGATAATTGAAAATTTGAAAAATTAAGAAACAAATGAATTTATTGCAAATAGATTAAAATTGATTTTAAAAGGACTAACAAAGTTGAATCAAATCAATATAATTTAGTTCGTTCTGATTCGATCAATAGATTTTTAGTCACTCTCCCAATAAAGCAAAATTCTAAATTCAATGTAATTTAAAATACTCAAAGCAATCATTGATTTAGAAAAGGGAGAATACATCCATAAATTTACAATAGATTTTGTAACAGCTCCTACAATAATGGAGAATTTTAAAACTATTGGGAATAAAATAACAATCCTATAGAAGATGTGATCTTCATGTAATAATTGTAAAAAGATCATATATGCTAGTATACCCCCTCAAGCAAGATGTTCTAGAACAACACAAAGCTTAGATAAACGATGATGATTTCGACTCCTTGGAAAGTAGTTTTGTAAGTGTATCTACAACTGATCAGAGTTGAATATATGAGTGAGAAGAAGCTGCTGATTTTGTATCTGTTGCCTCACGTAACGGAAGTCGACAACCACATGTTTCATTCTGTCATGTAGAACAGGGTTGGGACATAAGTAACACTTAAAATATTATAATAAGTGGTTGGAGATCGAGAAAGAGTAACAGCAAGTTCTTGCAAAAGATTTTAACCTAAGTTGTGCTATCAAGAGCATTTGCAACTCCTCGATATTCAACTTCTATCGAGTAGCGAGAAACTATTTTTTATTTTTTTAAGACCAACTAATAAGATTAGGACCAAGAAATAAAAGGTAACCTGTAGTGGAACTATAATCAGTAAGATTTCTGGCCCAATCAGCATCTTAATACATAGGTAATTAAAGAGTATTGCTGGATGAAAATTGCAAACCATAATGAGCTGTGGTTTTGAGATAATGAAGTAGACATTTTACAACTTTCCAATGTGCTTTAGAGAGAGCACACATGTATTGAGATAATTTGTTAACAGAAGATGAAACATCTGGTCTTGTAAAAGACAAGTATTACAGCTTGCCAGTCACCTATCTGTACTTAGTAGCATCATGTGAAGGGTGCCATCACTTAGTTGCAGATTTTGTATAGAGCTTATGGGAGTTTGAACACCTTTGCACTTATGCATATTCAATTCATGAAGAAGTTTTGAAATATATTTTGTTTATGAAAGAACTAGACCTTTTTTTTTTATCACGATGAAAGTAAGTCAATAGATCGAGATCTTTGAAAGAGAAATGCGCTGCCAAAGATGAGATAACTTATTTTTATCTCTATTGCATTATTTCCAGTATGAATAACATCAACCACATAGATAAGAAGATAGATAATACATTTGGATTGTCGATAAAGAAGGAGTGATGGATCTAATTTTGCTTTAACAAACCCATGAAAGCAGATGTGATGTTAATTCATTGTACAAGCATGAGGATCTGTTTACGCTCATAAATTTCCTTACGCAAATAACAAACACGTGTTGGATGAGTGGAATCTTCAACTCCAAGATACTATTTCATGAATACTTCTTCAAAGTGTTCCTTGAAGAAAAGTGTTACCCATATCTAGTTGATTCAACGCCCAATTGTTTTGGACAACAAGGAAAAGAACAACCCTTATTGTGGTGGGCTTGACTAGGGATGTAAACGGGTAGGATACCTAAAAAATTGAGAGTACCTAAATCCGAATCCGATTATGTATAAAATTTCCGAAGCCGATTTTTTTAAATTCAATTCAATGACAAAAAATTTTAAGATTTGGATGTTATAATCCAAATAACAAACCTGAATTAAAAAAATTTAAATATATTAAAACAAAATAAATATATTACAAATTCATCATAACACAACTATAAAATTTTGAACAAATGAAATGTTCCAAAAGTTCATTAAACTACATTGATTAAACATAAAATATATTCAATTGGCCATTTCAATCTGCAATATCAAATTGTGCTTGAAAAGCTTCAAAAAAACAAATACAGAAAAATTAGAATATCACAGTTGCAAAATAATACACGTTATCATACAAAATAATAGAATTAAAAAAAGAATAAAAATCAAACTCGCTACATCTTCGGAACTATTAAACGTTGACATTTTAAATATCCTAAATATGAATAACAATAACATGTATTAGAAAACAATACATAACCATAAGAACAAATAACATATAGTAACTTAATCAACAAATAAATTTATTTAAGTCAATACATAACCACAAACTAAAATAGCTACTTCAATTCACCTAGTTAATTCTAAAGATTTGCTCAAAGATACCTTTACTTAAGTCAACACACTCATACTCATGGCAGAGAATGATAATATCAATAATTTAACTCACAAATAAACTACCAACAGTTAAAACATAGATTGTAAATCAAGTCTGAGAACTTGTAATAATTTTCACTAAAACTATCCGTAGGATATGCACAACCCAGCAGTAGAAACATTGGAGAAATGCTCAATGACACAAATAAGGTGGATTACATAGATAGTACTTAGACTTTATAATCTCTTCACTACATCAAATATCATTCTGGTAAATCAACACATTTTTCTTAAACAATATGGGATATGATAGTATTAACATATTTTAACAGCAACTAAAAAGATATTGATTATCAGATTAAGAGTGATCAAATAGCAAATAATCAGATTAATAATCAAATAATCAGATTAATAGTCTGATAATAAGATTAATAATAAGATTAATAGTCCATAAATTCTAAAAATCTTTAATAGCAACTTTTAGTCCATACATCAGATTAATAGCCCATAAATTCTAAAAATCAACAGTGTTACAGTAACTAAATAGCAAATAATTAGATTTTTTAACAGTATCCAAATAATCAAATTAATAGTTCATAAATTCTAAAAATCTTTAATAGCAACTAAAAATTCTTTAACAACATGCACATAAAAGATCTTGATTATCAAAAAATTTGATTGCAAACCTAAAGAGAGTTTTAGTCAAAGGAGATGTCGCCGACGCCGATTGGGGAGAGGCAAGGGTTGTCTCCAGCAGTCGTCAGTGAAGTGGGGGAGAGAAGCGTCAATTGGAAATACTAGATGTCACTAACTGGGGAGAGAGAAGGAGATGTCGCCGATGCCGACCGGGGAGAGGGAAGAGTTGTCTCTGACTGGAAAGTGGGAGATGTCGCCACTGGAGAGAGAGAAGGAGATATCGAGAGAGAGAAGATTTATCATCGACTGGGGAGAGAAAGGAGACATCGCCGGTACAGACTGGGCTGCCGGCACTCGTCAGTGAAGTGGGGGAGAGAGGCGTTGATTGGGAAGTGGGACTGTAGGAGATGTCACCGACTGGAGCGGAGAAGGAGATACTGGAGAGAGAGAAGATTTATTGTAGCTGAGGAGAGAAAGGAGACATTGCCGGTGATGACTGGGCTATCGACAAAGAGAGGGGGAGAGAGGCACCGATGGAGAGAGGCGTCGATTGGGAATTATGGGAAGGGAAGCGGGGGAGAGAGGCATCGACGGAGAGAGGGAAGTATGACTCGAGTAAAATGAAAAAAAGAATTAGAGATTAGGGTTAGTTTTATTAGTATAGATAATCAGGTTCGGATAACGGGTATCTAATCACCTAATCCCGAACCCTATCTGAATTCGAGACGGGTAAAATTTTTCAAACCCAAACCCGCCCAAATTCGTTTTGCAAAATCTAAATCCATCCTAATAGGGTTTGGGAAAATCGGGTACCTGTAAAAACCCGCCCGACTGACATCCCTAGGCTTGACATCAGAACTGAAAGTGGAGTGATAATCAATGCCATGATTTTGGGTGAAGCCATTGGCAATGAGACGAGGCTTGAGCCTATCAATCAAACCATTTGCTTTCCTTTTGATCCTTTAAATCTACTTGCAATCAACAACATTTGCATTAGAATTTAGGGGGACCACTTTGCACGTTTAATTCCGAATTATGCATCAAATTCAATCTACATGGCTGACCTTCTGATCAAACTCAATTTAGGCTTATTTTTCATGATATTCTTGATGTTAATTTACACATTTTCTACCTAATTCTGTGGTTTTGATCTTATTTTATAGAAAATAGTGTAAAATGGTGATTTGGTGAAAAAGAGGCCTAAAAACTACCCAAAGAGAAAAGAAGAGATCAAGTTTGGTTTGTCCAAGTCAGTTTGCCCAAACCAAGTTGTAGTAGAAATGGGAGAAGGATGGAGAATAATGCAGACTTATTGTTTGACCAGTTGTTTGCCCAAACAAATTGGGCAAACAAATCCCGCAGAACAAAGGCAGAATGACAGACAACACAAAATAGACTATTTGATCGGCTGTTTGCCCAAACAGTCGGGCAAACAGACTTTGCGACATAAGACAACAAAAAAGCGAGAAACTTAAAATTTAAACTTTTAAGAAGTCTATCCTATCCCAAACACTTAAAGACAACTCAGCAACTCATAAGGACAACTCAACACACTATCCCGCCCATCAAGGAAGCCAAATCTCAATGAAATTCAATTGCCATCAAGGGATCCAACTCCAAATTGAAAAAGAATTCCATCAAATCAAGGAAACTTAGGGCTGCACAATCAGATATAAATAGAGAGTCAAACCAGCAAGAGAGGACGTCTTCTTCGGAAATCATCACAGCAGCCGCGCGCCTCTAGCAGCCGCACATCCGGCCCTTCCTCTTCTTCTTCTTCTTGCTTTTTTTCTTTGAATTTTATGTTAATTTCAGCCATGAGTGGCTGAAACCCCTTTTTCTAGTTGAAGATTAGGTGAAACTTCAGTTGTTAATGGATTGGGAGATTTGGACCTATTATGTTATTCTTTTATTTATCAATATTTATGCAATTTCATGCTTAATTCTATTGTTACTTTATTGTTTAGATCAATAAGGCCCATTGATTCTTGATTGCAAAGTGATAAATTGTTAGTTTGAGTAGTTTGAAGTCCGTAATTGCTTGAATTATTCAAACACAAGTAACTCTTGGTGTAAAAACCAAGGAGATTGCATAATCTAGCAAAATCACCATACGTTTGGGTTGCTAGAATTAGGTCTCTCTATTTCTTAATGCAATTGACAGTTGTATAATTCTAAAGCCTCAAGGACGTTCCTTGACAACTTGTTGATTAGTGATTAATTAGAGAACGTTTTCTAGTTAATCTATGCTTAAGGAAGGATATGGTGGTGAGATGCATCTTCCACCCCCATAACTAATTTATTGAGCCAAATAAAAGATCCTAAGTGTCAATGATCAATCCTAACAACTGAAGTGGATCCGATGCTTCAACTAGGCTTTTCTCATTATTGAATCTCCTTTACTTTATTATTTGCTTATTTTATTCCTTTTAATCTAGTTTAGTTCATCAAATATCAAAACCCCCATTTTTATTTTATTTTTAGTTTATTTACTTGGTCTTTGATAAGAAAAATAGGTGAGTATCAATTCCTTGTGGATTCGATCCTTTTACCACTATCTACAGTTATAAAATTGTGGATAACCAAAAAGGTTATTTTTGACCGGCTTCGACAAACGCACAGTAAAAAATTGGCGCCGTTGCTGAGAAATTGATTTAACTAATTTATTTTTCTTTCATGACCAGGACTGGACGCAAAGATACTCTACTCTACGATCTGGAAATTGAGCGTACAGTAAAACAACTAAGGAAGCAAGCCAATCCGAGGAGCCAAGCCTCAAAACCGTCTACATCAATAGCTGCTGTCCTAGAAACAACACCTGCTGAGACTACTGCTATCCAAGAAACAGTACCTACTGCTGTCCAAGAATCAACACCTGCTGAGACTGCCACAATCGAACCATAAGTTGCTGTACTGACAGAACCAGCAACGCCCATTACAGAAACAAAACAACACCCTGCTAAGACAAAGCACAACACTGCTGAGTTTGCCCAAACAGCGGTTGAGATGGCTGAATTCAATATGCAACCTGCTGCACTTGTTCGAAAACCAGCTGAACCTGCTGTCTTTGATGAAATTGAACCAGAAAATCAAGCAATAAGCACCAATTCAACGAGAAAGAACACTAAGAGAGTTGGCAGCCCTTATAGGTGACCAAGTACCTCTTTGCATCACCTATTCGCCCTTGACAGCCCCATTTGAGTTGAAAACAAGTTTGATACACCTCCTACCTAAATTCAGAGGTTTGGAGAATGAAGACCCCCATAAACATTTGAAGGAATTTCACATAATATGCTCAACCATGAGGCCACAAGGCATCTCTGAAGAACATGTGAAATTGAGAGCATTCCCATTCTCACTAGATGATTACGCTAAAGATTGGCTATTTTACCTACCACCCAGATCAATCACTTCTTGGGATGGTATGGTGAGAGCTTTTCTAAACAAATATTTCCCAATTTCTAAAGCCATAGGCATAAGGAGAGAGATAAGTGGCATTAAGCAAAAAGAAACTGAAGAGTTGTATGAGTATTGGGAAAGAATCAAGAGATTGTGCACAAGCTGCCCTCAACATGACATCTTAGACAAATCGCTCATAGAATACTTCTATAGAGGTTTGCTACCATCCGAAAGAAAATTCATTGATGTAGCATGTGGAGGTTCAATTAAAGATAAAACGCCTCAAGAAATTAGAGAGTTGATTTCAACAATGGCAGCCGCATCCAAGCAATATGGAGATGAAAGGCAACTGTCAAGGAGAGTTGATGAGGTAAGTACATCTGCTCTTACTTCTCAAATTTTTGAACTAACCTTTGCAGTGAGAAGTCTTGTTATAGGTCAAGCCCAACAAGCTCAACAACTTCAGCAAATTAGGCCATCTGGGATATGTGCACATGTGGGACACCCAACTGATCAATGTCCTACACTTCAAGAGGATGACTAACAAATAAATGCAATTGGAGGATTCAATGGCCAGCCAAGACATGATCCACACTCTAACACTTACAATCTAGGTTGGAGAGAGCATCCAAACTTCAGTTATGCTAGGGCCAACAACTACCAAAATTATCAAAGAAATCTAGCCCAAGAAGCACCTCAAAAGTCCAACATGCACCTTGAAGAGATGATGGCGGCATTGCAAATACTGTGCAAAGCCTCCAACAGCAAATGGGTCAAATACCCACCTCTGTGAGCAAGCTTGAATCTCAAGGGAAATTACCTTCCCAAACAGAGATTAATCCCAAGCAAAATGCAAGTGCCATCATGTTGAGAAGTGGGAGAGAACTTCAAGATGTTAGGGCTGATGATAGAGGTTCACAATTGCAAAGATAAGTTGCTAGAGCAAATCTGCCAGAAAGTGATCTAGGAAATTTGTTTGCCCAAACAGCCGGGCAAACAAGTAGACAGAATGCGTAGATGGACATAAATTGTTTGCCCAAACAGTCAAACAAGGCAGAAAACTGTTTGTTCAAACAGACTGGATAGACAGAACCAGTGCATAAGCAAAATGCAGATTAGCAGGCAAGCTTCAAGATTTCACCTCCTTTTCTAAAAAGGTTTGAAAAATCACAAAAAGAAAAAGAAGAAAAAGAGATCCTTGATACCTTTAGGAAAGTGAAGATCAACATACCTTTGCTAGATGCTGTGAAGCAAATACCAAGGTATGCAAAGTTCTTAAAAGAGTTGTGTACAAACCGAAGGAAACTTGCTAAAAAGGAAAAGGTAATTGTAGGGGAGGTTGTTACAGCTGTCATAAAGAGGAAACTTCCAGCCAAGTGCAAAGACAAAGGGATGTTTGCTGTCTCTTGCAAAATTGGCAATGTGGGCATCAAGAAGGCCATGTGTGACCTAGGTACATCAATTAATGTTATGCCTCTTTCTATTTATAACTCTTTGAATGCAGGTATACTCAAAGACACCAGAGTGGTCATACAATTGGCTGACAGGTCTGTGGTATATCCAAAAGGCGTTCTAGAAGATGTTCTAGTATAAGTGGACCAACTTGTCTTTCCAGTCGACCTCTATGTGATTGATATGGAGGAGGACAATAGCAACACTACCTCAGACATCTTACTTGGATGACCCTTCTTGAGCACGGCCAAAACTAAGATAGATGTGCATGATGTCACATTGACTATGGAATTCGAAGGGGAAGTAATAAAATTTAATGTTTATGATGCCATGAAATACCCCAATGACATGTCCCCTATCTAGATTGTTTGTGTAATACCCGGTTAGAGTCCGGCATCGGAATTCTACTTTCTGGTGGAGTCCGGGATGTCGGACTTCTCTAGAAGGGTGAGAATTATGTTTTTCTTACATGTTTGGATATGTTCATCAAGTTTTATGCATAAGAAATGAGTTTTTGAATGAAATGAACCAAGGCAGAAAAGCCAGGTTCGGCCGCCGAAGTTGAGGTTCGACCGCCAAACATGCATGGCTTTCAGTTTCACGTGTGGCCGCCGAAGGTGGTCTGGCTAGCCACCTATAAATGGCCCTCAGTCGGTTGAAGCGGTGAGAACACCGTTTTTCTTTTGTCTTCTGAGGTGAGACCCTGTCCTTTGTGAGGTTTTCTTCATGTTTTCATTAAATCATGCACAGATTTGATTAGTTTTCATGATTATTTGAAGGTTTTAAGCTAAAAACTCAAAGTTTTGAAGTTTGGAGAGTTTGAAGGCAAGTTGCTCCAAAACTCCACGTTAGGATCGTTCATCTACTTGTTTTCACAAGGTAAGTGAAGATCCTGAGCTTGTTGTTATGTCTTTTGAAGGTTTTGGGGTTTATGGAGAGAGTTGCATGAATAGGGTAAAAAGAGAGGTTTTGATGATTTTGTGCATAGAGCTTGTTTCTGTGTTGTTTATGTTGTGTGTTTGGGGTTTTTAGGTAGTTTTTGACCCCTTTGAGCATATACATGAGTATATGCAAGTGGAAGAAGTGTGGTGTGCAGTTGGAGAGGAGTTTGGTGCATTTGGCGAGAGGCAGGGCAAGTGTCTGCCCTGCTGATGAACTCAGGTTCGGCCGCCGAAGGTACATTCGGCCGCCGAACCCCTGAGGAGATGTGAGGAGGTGGCTTCGGCTGCCCAAGCTTGCCCCCGAGCTTTTGGACTTTCGGCTCTGGAGGGAAGTTCGGCCGCCGAAGGTGCCGCCGAAGGTTAGAGACTTTCGTCTCTGGAGTGCCTTGTGGCCTCCGAAACTTGCCCCCGAAAGGGTTCGGCAGCCGAAAGTGGAAGTTCGGCCGCCGAAGGTGCTTGAGTTTCGTCTCTGGAGAGGACTTTCGGCCGCCGGACCTGCCGCCGAAAGTGTTCTGTCCAGCCTTCCTTTGCATGCTTTGCATGGCTGTTAGAGTGAGTTTAAGGGGATTCTTGGGGAGTTTAATAGAGTTATTCATAAGCTAGTTTGGTCCCTCATTTGCGTCCATCTGTATAGGTACAGACCAGAGGAACCAGAGAGAGCAGCAGTGAGTTCTGCTCCAGAGTTTACAGAGCCTGCAGAGTCAGTCAATCCAGTTAGCCAGAGGTGAGTGGAACTAAACTTAACTCTTTTACTTGCACAATGGAATGTTTTAGCATCTTTCATGCATCATAATTATATAATAGGTTGATTGCATTACTATCCACGAATATGTTGCATTGCATAGTTATTGTTGATGTGGGTGAATGCTGAATGATCCAATAGTCTCAAACAGGAAGTCCAGGAGCCTTTGACTACGCCCTGGCAAGTATAGTAAAGACCAAGAGCCTTTGACTACGCCCTGGCAGGTATAGTAAAGACCAGGAGCCTTTGACTACGCCCTGGCAATGGTAAGTACAGAGGTGTTATATACACATATACATATATGACAGGAAGACCAGGTGCTCGATTCTACGCCCTGGCACAGAGTTACTGGGACTATGTGGTGACAGGTTTACTCTTGATGTGGTTTGCCTGTGTTATGACGCATTCCATGAGATCATATTTTAATGCCTTGTTTTACTGTTCTACTCACTGGGCTATAGAGCTCATCCCACTCCCTTAACCCCAGTCTTGCAGGTTCAATGTACAGGGAAGGTTCAGCAAAGTGCAGAAAAAGAGAAGGGAATTGTACGAGTGTAGAGTGGACATGTAATAAAGAGACTATTATGTTTTCAGTTACAGATGTGCTTGACTTAGTAGTTTGTGTTGTAAATCTATTGTTATGTACATGATCTGTATATGTATATGTTTTACAGAGTATGTGAAATACCAGGCTTAACAGGTATGAGTTAACCCAGCTAGAGCAAGCTCTAGTCAGGGGTACAGAGTACAGAGTACAGAGTACAGAGATAGTGCATGCACAGGTTAAGCCTTGGGTCAGAAAAGAGTTTTTATTTTCACAGAAAATGTATGATCATGTATGAGATTTACAGGTACACAGAGAGTATAGCAGGCTTGCTACGGGTTCTGGCGGCCTTAAGCCGACCTGAATCCTAGCGCCGGTGACGGTCCATTTTGGGGTCATTACAGATTGGTATCAGAGCCCTAGGTTCACATGATCGGACCTATAGAGACAGTGTCGGGCTTATAGAGGGTAGAAGTGGTCAAGCACAATAGGAAATAATGTCCACTAGGATAGGGTGTTGAGTCCTAACTGTTTAATGCCATGAGTTATGCATGTGCCTTATTGATATGTAATGTTTATGTGCTAAAGTGCTATCTTTTGTGTTGCTTTCCAGAGAGTAAAGATGAGAGGAACTCGTCGATCAGCTCAATTGACTGGAGTCCCACCAGATAGTGAGAGAACAGCTGCTCGTCCTCCTGCATTGCCAAGGGCAAGGTCTCAGAGATCTAGCAGGGAAGGTACGTCAATAGACCCGAGAAGGTCTGTAGACGAGAGCAGAAGAGGTACAACTAGGGGAGAAAGATCAGAGGAAAGGAGGGAGGCTATGGAGATTGATCAGTCGAGAGATGACAGCATGGGTATAGGCAGATTTGAGGAAGGTATGGGAGAGTCGTAGGGAGGCGCTCAGACCTCAGGTTTTGGCTATCCAGAGTATCCAATGGGAGGTATGTCGGAGTACTCGAGTTTTGTCCCCTATCCTCCTTACATGCCTTCTATGCCTTATCCTTATTACCCACCATATCCTATGTATCCATCTTCCCTTACCCATCCAAGTGCAGCACACCCAGAGCCAAATGACCCAGTACCACCACCAGAACCAGTAGCCCCTGTTGTTGACAGACATTAACCTAGCTCATCTGGAGGTAAAGTACAAATGACGGAGTACTTGAAATTGGATGCTCCTAAATACAACACGGGAGATGATCCATTTGAATACCTCAGATCAGTTAGGATGATAACCAGTGAGTTGGGAGCTGATGATAGTAGAGCCATTGAGATGGCAGGTTTCACATTGAAATGCAAGAAAGCCAGAGAATGGTTCAAGAATTATGTGGAACCCAGAATGAATAATATGTCTTGGGGAGAGTTCGCCAATGAATTTGCAGGGTGGGCTTTTCCTGACAGTTCTCGGGAGATGAAAATAATAGAGTTTGAACAGTTGAGACAGACAGATGAGATGAGTGTTGATGAATTCACAGATAAGTTCCTGGATTTGCTTCAGTATGTGGGTCAAGCCTATGATACTGATCAGAAGAAGGCAAGGAGATATACTATGAGATTGCATCCCAGGTATTCGTCCTTGATTCTTCCAGCAGAAAAGGAGAGTTTCCACACTATCGTAGACGCAGCCAGGAAAATGGAAACTAGTGCCAATATTCAGAAACAGTCAAAGGCACAGGCTTCGGGTTCTAAAGCCCCCAGTTCAGGCAGCAAGAGATGGGATAGAGCAAAAGGAACAAAGAGTAAGTTCTGGAGTAAAGTGAAGTCAGGTCTGGGAATAGGTAGTGGCTCAAGCTCTGGCACAGCTCCAGTCTGCAGAAGATGCGGAAAACCACATGGAGGAGTTTGTCGGTTGGGATCTGCAGCTTGTTTTAGATGTGGACAGGAAGGGCATATTGCTCGGGATTGTCCTCAGGTGACTTTTGCACCATCCCAGCAGATGAGTTCAGGCAGTGTGGTACAACCAGTTGTTCAGCCAGCAGCTCCAGCCATGCCTCAGAGTAGTGGCAGAGGTAGAGGGAGAGGGGCAGCCTCTACTTCAGCAGCAGGTTCCCGAGGTGGAAATCCGGTAGCCCCAGCACGGATTTTCACAGTGACACAGGAGGAGGCTAACATGTCGAACACAGTGGTGTCAGGTAATCTCATCATTGGGTGTTCAGATGTGTATGCTTTGATGGACCCCGGTGCTTCTCATTCCTTTATTGCTTCGAGAGCCATAGAGAGATTGGGTTTGATCAGTTCTGAGTTAGAGTATCCTCTCTGGGTCAGTGGACCTAAGTGTGACCCATCAGTGGCAGTGTCAGTCTGTCGTTTCAGTCCAGTATTTATAGAGGGTAGATACCTTCCAGCTGACCTTGTGGTTCTAGATTTGACGGATTTTGATGTCATTCTAGGGATGGATTGGTTATCTACATATAGTGCTACTTTGGACTGTAGAGAGAAGATAGTGAGTCTCAGAGACCAGGATGGGTTAGAGTGTGTCTTCAGAGGAGACAGGAGAGGTACACCCAGAGGTATGATTTCAGCCCTTCAGGCTCGTCGTATGCTTAGGAGGGGTTGTCAGGGGTTTCTAGCTCATGTGAGAGAGCTAGACAGTCAGGTTAGGGAACCAGCCACAGTACCAGTAGTCCGAGAGTTTCTCGATGTGTTCCCAGACGATTTGCCAGGACTACCACCTGATAGGGAGATAGGGTTTGAAATTGAATTGCTGCCTGGTACCAGACCTATCTCTATTCCTCCCTACAGGATGGCGCCAGCAGAGTTAAAAGAGTTGAAAGAACAGTTACAGGATTTGGTAGATAAGGGTTTCATCCGCCCTAGTACCTCACCTTGGGGTGCTCCAGTGCTTTTTGTCAGAAAGAAGGATGGATCCCTCAGACTTTGTATTGACTATAGACAGTTGAACAAGGTCACTACCAAGAATAGGTATCCGCTACCTAGGATTGATGATCTGTTTGACCAGCTAGCTGGAGCAGGTTGTTTCTCGAAAATAGATATGAGATCCGGGTATCATCAGTTGAGAGTCAGAGAGGCAGATGTGCCTAAGACAGCTTTCAGGACCAGATATGGGCATTATGAGTTCTTAGTGATGCCGTTCGAGTTGACTAACGCCCCTGCAACATTCATGGATCTCATGAATAGAGTTTTCAGTGAGTTTCTGGATC
The DNA here is from genome assembly GCF_001659605.2 of Manihot esculenta. Classification (NCBI taxonomy): domain Eukaryota; kingdom Viridiplantae; phylum Streptophyta; class Magnoliopsida; order Malpighiales; family Euphorbiaceae; genus Manihot; species Manihot esculenta. Next base: position 17,580,102 of record NC_035177.2, on the reverse strand, counting down.
ACTTTGTCATTGTTTTCATCGATGATATTTTAGTGTATTCCAGAAATGCAGAGGAGCATGCCCAGCATCTGAGGATCGTTTTGCAGACACTAAGAGAGCATGGTTTGTATGCCAAGTTCTCAAAGTGTGAGTTTTGGTTGAGGAGCATTTCCTTCTTGGGACATGTGGTCTCAGCAGAGGGTATTGAGGTAGACTCCAAGAAGATAGAGGCTGTAGCTAACTGGCCCAGACCCACGACAGTGACTGAGATTAAAAGCTTTCTGGGACTGGCAGGTTACTACAGGAGGTTCGTGCAGAATTTCTCAAAGATAGCGGCTCCTATGACCAAATTGACTCAGAAGAACCAGAAGTTTGTCTGGTCAGACCAGTGTGAGGAAAGCTTTGCGGAGCTCAAGAGGAGATTGACCACAGCACCAGTGTTAGCTCTGCCTGTGAGTAACGAGGATTTCACAGTGTTCTGTGATGCATCTTGAGTGGGATTGGGTTGTGTTTTGATGCAGAGTGATAGGGTGATAGCTTATGCTTCTAGACAGTTGAAGAAGCACGAGTTGAATTACCCCACCCATGACCTAGAGATGGCAGCAATTATCTTTGCACTTAAGATGTGGCGGCATTACCTCTACGGAGTTAAATGCGAGATCTTCACTGATCACAAAAGTTTACAGTACATCTTGAGTCAGAGAGAGCTGAATTTGAGGCAGAGAAGATGGGTAGAATTGCTCAGTGATTATGATTGTAAGATCCAGTATCATCCGGGTAAGGCGAATGTTGTGGCAGACGCCCTTAGCCGGAAGTCACTAGGCAGTTTATCCCATATCACCGCAGAGCGGAGACCAGTCATGATATTGCTTTACAAGCTCTTAGAAGAGGGATTACAGCTAGAGTTGTCTGGTACAGGTGCATTGATCGCACAGATGAGAGTGACACCTGTGTTTCTGGAGCAGATAGCTCAGAGACAGCACGAGGACCCAGAGTTGATGAAAATTGCCAGGACTGTTCAGTCAGGCAACAATGCAGAGTTTAGAGTTGACAGCAAAGGGATCCTTCGCTATGGGAGTCGCCTTTGTGTACCAGATAGGAGTAGTGTGAAGGAAGACATTATGAGGGAAGCTCATAATGCGAGATATAGTGTTCACCCAGGAGCCACCAAGATGTATCAGGATCTGAAAAGGGTCTATTGGTGGCCAGCCATGAAGAAAGAAGTGGCGCAGTTTGTGACAGCTTGTGAGGTTTGCTAGAGGGTGAAACTAGAGCATCAGAAACCAGCAGGAATGCTTAACCCATTGCCGATTCCAGAGTTGAAATGGGAGAACATAGCCATGGATTTTGTAGTGGGTTTACCAGCAGCGTCCAACAGGATAGACTCGATATGGGTGATTGTGGACAGACTCACGAAATCTGCTCATTTTCTTCCAGTTCGGAGTAACTATTCTGTGGATAAGTTGGCACAGGTCTATCTGGATGAGATAGTGAGATTACATGGCGTTCCAGTGTCTATAGTTTCAGATAGAGGACCTCAGTTTCCCTCTAGATTTTGGCGAAGTCTGCAGAGTGCGATGGGCACAAGATTAGAGTTGAGCACTGCTTTCCACCCACAGACTGATGGACAGTCAGAGAGGACCATCCAGACCATCGAGGATATGCTTCGACTGTGTGTGTTAGACTTTGGCGGTTCTTGGAGGCAGCATCTACCTTTGGTAGAGTTTGCTTACAATAACAGCCAGCATGCTAGCATAGGAATGGCTCCTTATGAAGCTTTATATGGGAGGAAGTGCAGATCCCCTGTTTGTTGGGAAGAGATAGGAGAGAAGGCGCTTGCAGGGCCAGAGTTAGTAGAGATTACTAGTCGAGTGGTGCCCGTGATTAGAGATAGAATCAGGACAGCTCAGAGTAGACAGAAAAGTTATGCAGACGTTCGCAGGAAACAGATAGAGTTTCAGGAGGGTAGTATGGTATTGCTGAAAGTGTATCCAATGAAAGGAGTGGTTCGGTTTGGAAAGAAGGGTAAGTTAGCTCCACGGTACATTGGACCCTTTGAGATTTTGCAGAGGATCGGAAATGTGTCGTATAAGCTGGATTTACCTCCCTCTATGGAGAGAATTCACCCGGTATTTCATGTTTCTATGCTCCGGCAGTTTGTGTCAGATCCGAATCAGGTTCTGAGTGAGCCTGAGGTGGAGATTCTTACAGATCTCACCTATATAGAGCAGCCAGTGCGGATTCTGGACACACAAATCAGACAGCTAAGGAACAAGGAGATTCCGATGGTGAAAATTCTGTGGAACCACCATAATCTAGAAGAGTGTACCTGGGAGACGCGAGAGTTGATGCTTCAGCAGTATCCATATTTGTTTTGAGGTTCGTTTCCTCTTTTTCTATGTATTCTTTGTTTATTTTTGGACATTCGAGGACGAATGTTCTTAAGGGGGGGAGAATGTAATACCCGGCTAGAGTCCGGCATCGGAATTCTACTTTTCGGTGGAGTCCGGGATGTCGGACGTCTCTAGAAGGGTGAGAATTATGTTTTTCTTACATGTTTGGATATGTTCATCAAGTTTTATGCATAAGAAATGAGTTTTTGAATGAAATGAACCAAGGCAGAAAAGCCAGGTTCGGCCGCCGAAGTTGAGGTTCGGCCGCCGAACATGCATGGCTTTCGGTTTCACGTGTGGCCGCCGAAGGTGGTCTGGCCAGCCACCTATAAATGGCCCTCAGTCGGTTGAAGCGGTGAGAACACCGTTTCTTTTGTCTTCTGAGGTGAGACCCTGTCCTTTGTGAGGTTTTCTTCATGTTTTCATTAAATCATGCACAGATTTGATTAGTTTTCATGATTATTTGAAGGTTTTAAGCTTGCCCCAAGCTTGCCCCCGAGCTTTTGGACTTTCGGCTCTGGAGGGAAGTTCGGCCGCCGAAGGTGCCGCCGAAGGTTAGAGACTTTTGTCTCTGGAGTGCCTTGTGGCCTCCGAAACTTGCCCCCGAAAGGGTTCGGCAGCCGAAAGTGGAAGTTTGGCCGCCGAAGGTGCTTGAGTTTCGTCTCTGGAGAGGACTTTCGGCCGCCGAACCTGCCGTCGAAAGTGTTCTGTCCAGCCTTCCTTTGCATGCTTTGCAGGGCTGTTAGAGTGAGTTTAAGGGGATTCTTGGGGAGTTTAATAGAGTTATTCATAAGCTAGTTTGGTCCCTCATTTGCGTCCATCTGTATAGGTACAAACCAGAGGAACCAGAGAGAGCAGCAGTGAGTTCTGCTCCAGAGTTTACAGAGCCTGCAGAGTCAGTCAGTCCAGTTAGCCAGAGGTGAGTGGAACTAAACTTAACTCTTTTACTTGCACAATGGAATGTTTTAGCATCTTTCATGCATCATAATTATACAATAGGTTGATTGCATTACTATCCACGAATATGTTGCATTGCATAGTTATTGTTGATGTGGGTGAATGCTGAATGATCCAATAGTCTCAGACAGGAAGTCCAGGAGCCTTTGACTACGCCCTGGCAAGTCTAGTAAAGACCAGGAGCCTTTGACTATGCCCTGACAGGTATAGTAAAGACCAGGAGCCTTTGACTACGCCCTGGCAATGGTAAGTACAGAGGTGTTATATACACATATACATATATGACAGGAAGACCAGGTGCTCGATTCTACGCCCTGGCACAGAGTTACTGGGACTATGTGGTGACAGGTTTACTCTTGATGTGGTTTGCCTGTGTTATGGCGCATTCCATGAGATCATATTTTAATGCCTTGTTTTACTGTTCTACTCACTGGGCTATAGAGCTCATCCCACTCCCTTAACCCCAGTCTTGCAGATTTAATGTACAAGGAAGGTTAAGCAAAGTGCAGAAAAAGAGAAGAGAATTGTACGAGTGTAGAGTGGACATGTAATAAAGAGACTATTATGTTTTCAGTTACAGATGTGCTTGACTTAGTAGTTTGTGTTGTAAATCTATTGTTATGTACATGATCTGTATATGTATATGTTTTACAGAGTATGTGAAATACCAGGCTTAACAGGTATGAGTTAACCCAGCTAGAGCAAACTCTAGTCAGGGGTACAGAGTACAGAGTATAGAGTACAGAGATAGTGCATGCACAGGTTAAGCATTGGGTCAGAAAAGAGTTTTTATTTTCACAGAAAATGTATGATCATGTATGAGATTTACAGGTACACAGAGAGTATAGTAGGCTTACTACGGGTTCTGGCGGCCTTAAGCCGACCTGAATCCTAGCGCCGGTGACGGTCCATTTTGGGGTCGTTACAATTTGAGTCAAGAAATTTTTGAAATAAATCAAGATGATATGCTAAACGATGATTTTCGTAGGGAGGCCAGCCAAGAAGGTGAAGGAAACAAAAGAGAACCGAAGATGGCAAAAACAGTCTGCTACATTGATAGAGCATATTTTAGTCCATTTTATCACTATGTTCTTGATGTTTATTTGCATCTTTTCTGCCTAATTTTGTGGTTTTAATCATATTTTGCAGATATTAGGTGTAAAGTCACAATCTGGAGAAAATGTTCTTAAAACTGCCAAAAAGTGCCAAATATGGAAAGTGCCAAAAAAGGAAAGTTTTCAAATAAGGAAAGTTTTCAGAAAAGGAAAGTTTTCAAATAAGAAAAGTGCAGAAGCAAAAGCAAATAAGGAAAGCTCAGTCAGAAGATTATTTGAAATTCAAATCGCAGATCTTTCTTTCCTTATTCAAAGATGTGCACACACTGCAGCAATCATATCTTCCTATTTAGGCAGCAAGATTTCATGAAGACGCACTTGCCTCTTCTGCATTTAGCATTCAAAATTCAAACGAAGGCTCCACCTAAAAAGGAAAGACTGGACAAAAGATCTTTTCCTTCTGCACATTCATGACCGCGCGCCCAACTTCCTTCTGAAACACCATCCGCGCGCCTCTTGCCTTCTGAAGAGCTTGCAACGCGATTCTTTCCTTTTCAGACACAACTTGGGCAGCAAGCACCTCTTGGACAGCAAGGGCAGCATGTAAGGACCTAGGACAACACTTTCAACTATAAAAACACACATAAGAAGCCTCCCCACAACCTTTTACATACCACATTGGACACACCTACGGGATTGCAAGTGATACCATCTCTTCTTCTTCCTTTCTTTATTTTTTGGTTTTTATTTCAGCCATGAGTGGCTGAAACCTTTTATTCTAGTTGAAGATTGGTTGAAACTTTAGTTGTTTTATGGATTGTGAGATCTGAACACACATTGTTTGCCTTTTGGTTATTCAATATTCATAAAGTTCATGCTTGATTCTATTATTGCTTTGTTATTTTGATCAAATTGGCCACTTGATTATTGATTGCAAGGTAATATATTGTTAGTTTGGATAATTTTAAGTCCATAATTGCTTGGATTATTCAAACATAAGAACACTTGGTGTGAAAACTAAGGAAATTGTATGATCTAGCAACATCTCATGCGTTTGAGTAGCTAGGATTGGATCTCTCTCTTTCTTCATGCAGTTAACAATTGTTTGATGTCTAAGGCCCAAGGACGTTCCTTGGCAATTTGTTAATTAGTAATTAATTAGAGGACGTTCCCTAATTGGTTTAATCATAAGGAGAGACATGGTGATGAGAAGCGTTTTCCATCTCCATAACTAATCTATTGAATCAATCAAAAGAACATAAATTTCAATGATCAATCCCAACAACAGAAGTGGATCCAATTCTTCAACTAGATCTTTCTTATTATTGATTTCTCTTTATTTTTATTATTTGCTTTCAGTTTTATATCAATTAAATCAATCTCAAAACCCCCCATTTTACTTTCAGTTTAGTTGGTTTCAGTTTTATCTCGTTTCAGTTTATTTTACTTTCAGTTTATTTCGCTTTCTGTTTATTTCTCTTTCAGTTTATTTCGCTTTCAGTTTGTTTTGCTTTCCTTTTATCTCGTTTCAGTTTATTTCTCTTTCAGTTTATTTTTATTTCAGTTAATTCTCTTGGTCTTGATAAGGAAAATAGGTAAGTTCTCAATTCCCTGTGGATTCGATCCTTTCACCACTATCTATAGTTGTAAAATTGTTGAAAACCGGAAAGGTTATTTTTGACCGGCTTCGACAACCGCGAGTCATGCATATAGCAGATAGGCTGTTGTTTGCCCAAACTGACAGTAGAGAAAAAAAAGGCAAACTGTTGTTTGCCCAAATAGGTCCAACACCCAACTCAGACAGACTGTGGTATGTCCAAACCACTTCAGCATACATAATGCAGCTTGCCCAAACCAGTTGAGCAGATAGCCCAGACAGAATGCCATTTTCCCAAAGAAGCAATAAAGGAGCAAGGGAAAGATTGTTGTTTGCTCAAACAGCAGGAGAGGGCAGAATCCAGTTCGTCCAGACCGCTAGCACAAGCAGATTGTTGTTCGCCCAAACAAACAGCAGAGGAAAGATAGGCAGACATTTGTTTGCCCCAACAAGTTACGTAAGTGACACACACAGAAAGCTGTTTGCCCAAACAGCAGGATAAGGCAAAATCTTGTTTGCCTAAATAGCAGATTGCAGAACAGAAAATTTCAGAACCAGATCTGAAGCCTCTTCCTAGACACTTGAAATACATGTACCTTCTTCATTTAAATTAAACAGAGCAGTACCTTCTTCATTTAAATTTAGTATTCTATTCTTCCCTCTCTATGACAATTCTTCTTTTTCTAAAAAACTTCTTATTGTTGTGCAAGGTGGGCAGCGTTTTCTATATTTCTCCTGCAGATCCTGTTGTTCTGAGACATGAAAGAATGTTTGGGCGTCACACAAATGCAAGGGCAGCAGACCAGCAAGCAGACCAGCAACCACCACAGCAACCAGCACATCAACCTCCAGCAGCTGAACAGACGGTAGCAGCTCGTCTGGACAGAATTGAGGCTAGGATGACACACATGGAGAGCATGCTGGAGTTGCTGATACAGCACCTACTGCCCACTGCACACCGAGACACCTAGTTTGGCTAGCTGTTTACCCAAACAACCACATCAAGGGAGTAACTCAGTTTCTCTTTTAAGCTTTAATATTCCCATTGCATTGAGGATAATGCATGAATTAGGTGTGAGGGTTCATATCTTTGAACTTTAATACTTCATGCATTCTTTTTTATTTCTTTTATGTCCATTTAAGTTTTAATTTTTAATTAGCATAAATAGGTGAAATTTTTTCATTTTTACTTTCAATTCACACACACACACATGTTCACATAGCAATAGTTTTCACACACATATAGCCACAGTTTCTTTATTCTGTTTTGGTATGCTTTACTCAAACACAATAGGCTATGTTGAATGAGCTTTCTTTTCATGACCCCATTGATGTGATAACTCTTTAAACCTAAGTTGAATCAATTATAGTGAGTTGTATTCATTTTTGGAAAATTTTTTTTGAATTAAATCTTTGAGCCTGCTATGGTGAAAGATGTATGTCATTACTCATTAGAGAGAATAATAGAAAAAAATGAAAGATGTGTGAATAAGGAAACATGACTTATTTTAGCAATTAGTGTTGATTTGCCCAATTTATTGAGAAAAAAGAAAAAAGAAAATTCAACAAAGGCAAAGACCTCAAAGCACAAATTAAAAATTGTTCCAATGGTAAAAGACTATGAACAGAACTAGTATCCACTTGGACAGGTGACCAACTAAGTAACCGGGGGTGGGTATCACAAATATGTACCTTCGCGTTAAAAAGTTGGTGACTTTTTCAGACAAGGATAAAAGTGCAAAAAGCTGAATAGAAAAGTAAAGTACTTCAAATAAAGGGCAAGTCACTCCAAGAGCTAGAAAGAGTCTAAACTAAATAAGAATATGTGTATAAATAAGTAAATCTCTCTCTTGAGGGAAGCAACTCTCAACCATAGTAGGTAAAAGGAAACGAGGAGAGAGGGAAGTAACCGTGATGCATGCATACTTCACTACAATGCTTCAAATTAGGGGTCTAGAGTAAGAACTTAAGTGACAAATAAGGATCAAGTAGTAAAAAAGGTTGGTTTGACTAAGTTTATTTGCTTGAGGACAAGCAAAGGGCTAAATGTGGGGGTATATGATCAAACCCAATTTAGGCTCATTTTTCATGATATTCTTGATGTTAATTTACACATTTTCCACCTAATTTTGTGGTTTTGATCTTATTTTGCAGAAAATAGTGTAAAATGGTGATTTGGTGAAAAAGAGGCCTAAAAACCACCCAAAGGAAATGGAAGAGATTAAGTCTGGTTTGCCCAAGTCAGTTTGCCCAAACCAAGCTGTAGCAGAAATGGGAGAAGGATAGAGAATAATGCAGACTTACTGTTTGACCAGTTGTTTGCCCAAACAAACTGGGCAAACAAATTCCACAGAACAAAGGCAGAATGAAAAATTGCACAAAACAGACTATTTGATCGGCTGTTTGTCCAAACAGTCGGGCAAACAAACTTTGCGACAGAAGATAGTAGAAAAGAGAGAAACTTAAAATTCAAACTTTCAAGAAGTCTATCCAATCCCAAACACTTAAAGACAGCTCAGCAACTCATAAGGATAGCTTAGCACACTATCCCGCCCATCAAGGAATCTAAATCTCAATGAGATTCAATTGCCATCAAGGGATCCAACTCCAAATTGGAAAAGAATTCCATCAAATCAAGGAAACTTAGGGCTGCACAATCAGATATAAATAGAGAGCCAAACCAGCAAGAGAGGACGTCTTCTTCTTCGAAAATCATCACAGCAGCCACGCGCCTCCAACAACCGCACATTCGGTCCTTCCTCTTCTTCTTCTTCTTGCTTTCTTTCTTTGAATTTTATGTTAGTTTCAGCCATGAGTGGCTGAAACCCCTTTTTCTAGTTGAAAATTAGGTGAAACTTGATAGCGGTTATCGAAGCCATAAAAAATAAACCTATTTTCAATCAATAAAATAATTTGTAGATAGTGGCAATAGGGTCGAACTACAGGGACTTGACACTATGAATTTTCCTAATAATGACTTGGACAAATAAATAACAAAAGTAAATAAAAGGAGGGGGGTTTGTTTTGAAGAATTACAACTGAATAAAAGAAAGCAATAATTAAATAAATGAGTAAATCAATGGGAGAAGAGCTCTAGTTGAAGTATGGATCTATTTCAGCTTGTTTAGAATTGATCATTGACCTTTTTGATATCCCTATTTACTTCAATAAATTAGTTTAGGATGTGGAAGACGCTTCTCACAATCCAAATTCCTCTTTAGTTTTAGTATGATTAGGAAACGTTTGCTAATCAAACACTAGTTAACAAGTTGCCAAGGAACTTCCTTGGGGATTTTTACTTTTCAACTGTTAACTGCCTTGAGACTTAGAGAAACCTAATTCTAACCTTGCCAACCGCATGGTCAAGTTTAGATTATGCAACCGATTATACTTGAGTTTAAACAACCTAAGCAATTACCGACTTAAATCATTCAAACAATATATTACTCAAGCAATTAAAAGCAATAGGCCTTAATTGATTCTAAAAGCAAAGCAATAATAATGGAAAGATCAAGTTGCATAAATATTGAAAATAAATAAGAGTTTGATAATGGAGTTTTAAATCTCCCAACTCATCACAAAACTGAAAATTCCCAACTTCAACTAGAAAGGAAGGTGTTTAGCCACTCATGGTGGATGTAACAACCCAGAAACCGGAACGCTACCGGCGCTAGGATCCAGATCGACTTAAGGTCTCCGGGACCCATAGCAAGCCTACTATACATCCTGCACAACTGACAAAATCCCATACATGATCATACATTTTCATAAAAACTTTAAATTTTTCACATACCAAGCTTGACCTGTGCATGCACCATAACTGTAAACATAAAACCCACACTAGAGCCCTCATCAAATGCTCTAGTAGGGCAACATATCATATGTCAAGCCTGGTTCAACATAACTCATCATTAAAACAATTCATATAGATCATGTACAAAAAGGGGTTAACCATACATTAGGGCCAAGCACAATACTAATCCTCTGTACATTACTTTACAATACCTTACATTACATTACATTATTTTACATATCATGTCCACTATTAATCTGATACATATACAAGCCTTTACCCTTGATGACTTCCCGGTCTATCCTAAACCTGCAAACCTGGGGGTTAGGAAAAGGGGTGAGCTACTAAAGCCCAGTGAGCAGAACAATAAAAATAGTTTATAAATATATGCCATCATGAAATGCATCACATCACAAACAAATCACATCAAGGATGGACTTGTCATCAATGACCCTCTACATAATCCAATGTGCCCGGCCCACAACGGGAGCTCTTAAGGACTTTCGCTTAACATATCATAACATAACATATCCAATGTGCTAGGGGCGTAGAATGGGCCTTGTAATACCCGGCTAGAGTCCGGCACCGGAATTTCTGTTGTCTGATGGACTCCGGGGTGTTGGGCTTCTATATAAGGGTAGGAGTTATGTTTTTTTACGTGTTATGATGTGTTTTCTGGGTTTACAGTGTGATAGGGTTGAGGTGAAATGAGCCAAGGCAGAGGAGCCAAGTTCGGTCGCCGAAGGTAAGTTCGGCCGCCGAAAGTGCCCAATGATCGGCTTCCGAAGGTACGTTCGGCCCCCGAATGTTGCATGGTTTTGCATACGATTCGGCAGCCGAAACTGAATTGGCCAGCCAGCTGTTGGGCATCCTTAGTCAGCATTTTGGACAGATGTTATCACCAGATCATGTCCAGAAGTTGGCCACGTCTCCTATGCTTTATGTGCTAAGTTTGAGCAGCTCATGCAAGAGTTTGCTCGTTTACCAAGTTGTGAAGGTTTTGAAGCAAAAAGTGAGGTTGAGAGAGTTTGAGAGTGTGAGAAGAGTTGGTCCGTTTTTCCCTTGTTCCGAGTGTTTAGCTTCTTACTTCAGGAGGTAAGTGATGCTTTTGTCCAGGGTTTTATGTTTTCTGAAGGTTTTATGGGAGTTGGGGAGAGTGAGATGCATGTTTAGGGAGTTAATGGGAGATTTGATGATTTATGCATGTATTCCTGATTATGTGTTATGTTTGTTTTGTTGTTTGGGGTTGTTAGATAGTTTTGGACCCCTGTGATCATATACATGAGTATATGTGTGGTGAGGAGTTAGAATATATATGGTTTGAGTGGTTGAAGGGAAGGAGAAGATGGTTTGCCGTTGAAGCTGAGTTCTGGATGAACTCAGGTTCGGCAGCCGAAGGTTCATTCGGCCGCCGAACCTCTTGCATGGTGGCTTAGGCTGCCACAGCTTGCCCCCGAGTGTTTTTGCATGTTCGGCTCTGTTTGGGGGATTCGGCCGCCGAAGGTGCCGCCGAAGGTGCTTGAGTTTCGTCTCTGGAGAGGACATTCGGCCGCCGAACCTGCCGCCGAAAGTGTCCTGTCCAGCTTTTCTTTTGCACGCTTTGCATAGCTAGTTAAGTGAGTTTCAGGGGTTTCTTGGGGAGTTTAATAGAGTTATTGCTACGCTTGTTTGGTCCCTCATTTGAGTCCATCTGTATAGGTACAGACCAGAGGAACCAGAGAGAGCAGCAGTGAGTACTGCTCCAGAGGTTCAGAGCCTGCAGAGTCAGTCAGTCCAGATAGCCAGAGGTGAGTGGAACTACACTTATGACTTTTAATTGAACCACAAATTGCTTTTAGCATATCTCATGCATCATGTTTATGCCATAGGGTGATTGCATTAGTCCACGAATATGTTGCATTGCATTGTTATTTGATGATGTGAGTAAATGCTGAATGATCCAATAGTCTCAGACAGGAAGTCCAGGAGCCTTTGACTACGCCCTGGCAGGTATAGTGAAGTCCAGGAGCCTTTGACTACGCCCTGGCAGGCATAGCAAAGTCCAGGAGCCTTTGACTACGCCCTGGCAATGGTAAGTACAGAGGTGTTATATACACATATACATATATGACAGGAAGACCAGGTGCTCGATTCTACGCCCTGGCACAGAGTTACTGGGACTATGTGGTGACAGGTTTACTCTTGATGTGGCTTGTCTGTGATATGGTGCATTCCATGAGATCATATTTTACTGAGATGTTTTACTGTTCTACTCACTGGGCTATAGAGCTCATCCCACTCCCTTAACCCCAGTTTTGCAGGTTCAGTGTACAGTGTACAGGGACAGTCGAGCAGAATACAGGAAAAGTAAAGAGATCTGTAATAGCTTAGAGTGGACATGTAATATTAAAGAGATGTAATAGTTGTTGCTTGACCTAGTGATGTATGTTTTGTACATGATCTGTATATGTATATATGTTTTCCTGTATGTGAAAACCAGGCTTAACAGGTATGAGATAGCCCATCTAGAGCAAGCTCTAGTCAGGGATACAGAGTACAGAGTACATGAGTACAGAGTACAGTGATAGTGCATGCACAGGTTAAGCCTTGGGTTCAGACAAGAGTTTTATTTTCACAGAAAATGTATGATCATGTATGAGGTTTACAGGTACACAGAGAGTATAGCAGGCTTGCTACGGGTTCTGGCGGCCTTAAACCGACCTGAATCCTAGCGCCGGTGACGGTCCATTTTGGGGTCATTACAGATTGGTATCAAAGCCCTAGGTTCATATGATCGGACCTATAGAGACAGTGTTGGGCTCAGACAGGTTAGAAGTGGTCAAGCACAATAGGAAATCATGTCCACTAGGATAGGGTCTTGAGTCCTATCTGCTATGATATGCCATGAGTGTTGTATGTGTATGATTGATATGTGATGTTTATGTGCTAAAGTGGTATGTTATATGTTGTGTTTCCAGAGAGAGTAAAGATGCGAGGAACTCGTCGATCAGCTCGATTGACTGGAGTCCCACCAGAGAATGAGAGACCAGCTGCTCGTCCTCCTGCATTGCCAAGGGCAAGGTCTCAGAGATCTAGCAGGGAAGGTACGTCAATAGACCCGAGAAGGTCTGTCGACGAGAGCAGAAGAGGAACAGCTAGGGGAGGAAGATCAGAGGAAGAGAGGGAGGCTATGGAGACTGATCCGTCTATGGATGAAGGTATGGGAGAATCTTTGGGAGGTGGTCAGGCCTCAGGATTTGATTATCCAGCGATTTTTCAGGATCCAGAGTATCCGATGGAGGGTATGTCGGAGTACTCTCGCTTTGACCCATATCCTACATACATGCCATATATGCCATATCCTCATTATTACCCATCATATCCACCATATCCTATGTATCCACCCTCCCCTATACATCCAAGTGCAGCACACCCAGAAATAAATGAACCAGCACCTCCACCACCACAAACAGAACCAGTAGCCCCTGTTGTTGACAGACATGAACCTAGCTCATCTGGAGGTAAAGTCCAAATGACAGAGTACTTGAAATTGGATGCTCCTAAATACAACACGGGAGATGATCCATTTGACTACCTCAGAGCAGTTAGGATGATAACCAGTGAATTGGGAGCAGATGATAGGAGAGCCATTGAGATGGCAGGTTTCACAGTAAAATGCAAGAAAGCTAGAGAATGGTTTAAGAATTATGTGGAGCCTAGAATGGACAGCATGTCATGGGGAGAGTTCGCCAATGAGTTTGCAGGGTGGGCTTTTCCTGATAGTTCGAGGGAGATGAAAGTAATTGAATTTGAACAGTTGCGACAGACAGATGAGATGAGTGTTGATGAATTCACAGATAAGTTCCTGGATCTGCTTCAGTACGTGGGTCAAGCCTATGATACTGATCAGAAGAAAGCAAGGAGATATACTATGAGACTGCATCCCAGGTATGCTTCCTTGATTCTTCCAGCAGAAAAGGAGAGTTTTCATACCATAGTAGACGCAGCCAGGAAAATGGAAGCTAGTGCCAATATTCAGAAACAGTCAAAGGCACAAGCTTCGAGTTCTAAAGCCCCCACACCAAGCAGTAAAAGATGGGATAGAGCAAAAGGAACAAAGAGTAAGTTCTGGAGTAAAGTCAAGTCAGGTCTGGGAATAGGTAGTGGCTCAAGCTCTGGCACAGCTCCAGTCTGCAGAAGATGCGGAAAACCACATGGAGGAGTTTGTCGGTTGGGATCTACAGCTTGTTTTCGATGTGGACAGGAAGGGCATATTGCTCGGGATTGTCCGCAGATGACTTTTGCACCATCCCAGCAGATGAGTTCAGGCAGTGTGGTACAGCCAGTTGTACGGCCAGCAGCTCCAGTTATGCCTCAGGCTAGTGGCAGAGGTAGAGGGAGAGGGGTAGCCTCTACTTCAGCAGCAGGTTCCCGAGGTGGAAATCCGGTAGCCCCAGCACGGATTTTCACAGTGACACAGGAGGAGGCTAACACGTCGAACACAGTGGTGTCAGGTAATCTCATCATTGGGTGTTCAGATGTGTATGCTTTGATGGACCCCGGTGCTTCTCATTCCTTTATTGCTTCGAGAGCCATAGAGCGATTGGGTTTGATCAGTTCTGAGTTAGAATATCCTCTCTGGGTCAGTGGACCCAAATGTGACCCATCAGTGGCAGTGTCAGTCTGTCGCTTCAGTCTAGTGTTCATAGAGGGTAGATGCCTTCCAGCTGACCTTGTGGTTCTAGAGTTGACGGATTTTGATGTCATTCTAGGGATGGATTGGTTATCTACATATAGTGCTACTTTGGACTGTAGAGAGAAGCTAGTGAGTCTTAGAGACCAGGATGGGTCAGAGTGTGTCTTCAGAGGAGACAGGAGAGGTACACCCAGAGGTATGATTTCAGCCCTTCAGGCTCGTCGTTTGCTTAGGAGGGGTTGTCAGGGGTTTCTAGCTCATGTGAGAGAGCTAGACAGTCAGGTGAGGGAACCAGCCACAGTACCAGTAGTCCGAGAGTTTCTCGATGTGTTCCCAGACGATTTGCCAGGACTACCACCTGATAGGGAGATAGGGTTTGAAATTGAATTACTGCCAGGTACCAGACCTATCTCTATTCCTCCCTACAGAATGGCGCCAGCTGAGTTAATAGAGTTGAAAGAACAGTTGCAGGACTTGGTAGATAAGGGTTTCATCCGCCCTAGTACCTCACCTTGGGGTGCTCCAGTGCTCTTTGTCAGAAAGAAGGATGGATCCCTCAGACTTTGTATCGACTACAGACAGTTGAACAAGGTCACTATCAAGAATAGATATCCCTTACCTCGGATTGATGATCTATTTGACCAGCTAGCTGGAGCAGGTTGTTTCTCGAAAATAGATCTGAGATCTGGGTATCATCAGTTGAGAGTCAGAGAGGCAGATGTGCCTAAGACAGCTTTCCGGACCAGATATGGGCATTATGAGTTCTTGGTGATGCCGTTCGGGTTGACTAACGCCCCTGCAGCATTTATGGATCTCATGAACAGGGTATTCAGTGAGTTTCTGGATCACTTTGTCATTGTGTTTATCGATGATATCTTAGTGTATTCCAGAGATGCAGAGGAGCATGCCCAGCATCTGAGGATAGTACTACAGACACTGAGAGAGCATGGTTTGTATGCCAAGTTCTCGAAGTGTGAGTTTTGGTTAAGGAGCATTGCCTTCTTGGGACATGTGGTATCAGCAGAGGGTATTGAGGTAGATCCCAAGAAGATAGAGGCTGTAGCTAACTGGCCCAGACCCACGACAGTGACTGAGATTAAAAGCTTTCTGGGACTGGCAGGTTACTACAGGAGGTTCGTTCAGAACTTCTCAAAGATAGCAGCTCCTATGACCAAACTGACTCAGAAGAACCAGAAGTTTGTCTGGTCAGACCAGTGTGAAGAGAGCTTTGAGGAGCTCAAGAGGAGATTGACATCAGCACCAGTGCTAGCTCTGCCTGTTAGTCATGAGGATTTCACAGTGTTCTGTGATGCATCTCGAATGGGATTGGGTTGTGTTTTGATGCAGAGTGATAAGGTGATTGCTTATGCTTCTCGACAGTTAAAGAAGCACGAGTTGAATTACCCTACCCATGACCTAGAAATGGCAGCAGTTATCTTTGCACTTAAGATGTGGAGGCATTACCTCTACGGGGTTAAATGCGAGATCTTCACTGATCACAAAAGTTTACAGTACATCTTAAGTCAGAGAGAGCTGAATTTGCGGCAGAGAAGATGGGTCGAATTGCTCAGTGATTATGATTGTACGATCCAGTATCATCCGGGTAAGGCGAATGTTGTCGCAGACGCCCTAAGCCGGAAGTCACTAGGTAGTTTATCCCATATAGCAGCAGAGCGGAGACCAGTTGTGATGGAGCTTTATAAGCTCTTTGACGAGGGATTACAGCTAGAGTTGTCTGGTACAGGTGCGTTGATAGCACAGATGAGAGTGACACCTGTGTTTCTGGAGCAGATAGCTCAGAGACAGCATGAGGACCCTGAGTTGATGAAAATTGCCAGGACTGTTCAGTCAGGCAATAATGCAGAGTTCAGATTTGACAGCAAAGGGATCCTTCGCTATGGGAGTCGACTTTGTGTACCAGATAGGGGTAGTGTGAAGGAAGACATTATGAGGGAAGCTCATAATGCGAGGTATAGTGTTCACCCAGGAGCCACCAAGATGTATCAGGATCTGAAAAGGGTCTATTGGTGGCCAGCCATGAAGAAAGAAGTGGCGCAGTTCGTGACAACCTGTGAGGTTTGTCAGAGGGTGAAATTAGAGCATCAGAAACCAGCCGGAATGCTTAACCCATTACCGATTCCAGAGTGGAAATGGGAGAACATAGCCATGGATTTTGTAGTGGGTTTACCAGTAGCGTCCAACTGGATAGACTCGATATGGGTGATTGTGGACAGACTCATAAAATCTGCTCATTTTCTTCCAGTACGGAGTAACTATTCTGTGGATAAGCTGGCACAGGTCTATCTGAATGAGATAGTGAGATTACATGGAGTTCCAGTGTCTATAGTTTCAGACAGAGGACCTCAGTTTACTTCCCGCTTTTGGCGGAGTCTGCAAAGTGCGATGGGCACGAGATTGGATTTTAGTACTGCTTTCCACCCACAGACTGATGGACAATCAGAAAGGACCATCCAAACCATAGAGGATATGCTTCGACTATGTGTGTTAGACTTTGGCGGTTCTTGGAGGTAGCATCTACCTTTGGTGGAGTTTGCCTACAATAACAGTCATCATGCTAGCATTGGGATGGCTCCTTATGAAGCTTTGTATGGGAGGAAGTGCAGATCCCCTGTGTGCTGGGAAGAGGTAGGAGAGACGGCTCTTGCAGGGCCAGAGTTAGTAGACATTACCAGTAGAATGGTGCCCATGATCAGAGAGAGAATCAGAACAGCTCAGAGTAGACAGAAAAGTTATGCAGACGTTCGCAGAAAACAGTTAGAGTTTCAAGAGGGTACTTGGGTATTGCTGAAAGTGTCTCCAATAAAAGAAGTGGTTCGTTTTGGAAAGAAAGGTAAATTGGCTCCACGGTACATTGGACCCTTTGAGGTGTTGCAGAGGATCGGAAATGTGTCGTATAAGCTGGATTTACCTGCTTCTATGGAGAGGATTCACCCGGTATTTCATGTTTCTATGCTCCGACAGTTTGTGTCAGATCCGAATCAGGTTCTAAGTGAGCCTGAGGTGGAGATTCATACAGATCTCACCTATATAGAGCAGCCCGTGTGGATTCTGGACACGCAGATCAGACAGCTAAGGAACAAGGAGATTCCGATGGTGAAAGTTCTATGGAACCACCATAATCTAGAAGAGTGCACATGGGAGACGCGGAAGTCTATGCTCCAGCAGTATCCATATTTGTTTTGAGGTTAGTTTCCTCCTTGTGTTTTGTTTTTGTTGTTTTAGGACCATTCGAGGACGAATGTTCTTAAGGAGGGGAGAATGTAATACCCGGCTAGAGTCCGGCACCGGAATTTCTGTTGTCTGATGGACTCCGGGGTGTTGGGCTTCTATATAAGGGTAGGAGTTATGTTTTTTTACGTGTTATGATGTGTTTTCTGGGTTTACAGTGTGATAGGGTTGAGGTGAAATGAGCCAAGGCAGAGGAGCCAAGTTTGGCCGCCGAAGGTAAGTTCGGCCGCCGAAAGTGCCCAATGATCGGCTTCCGAAGGTACGTTCGGCCCCCGAATGTTGCATGGTTTTGCATACGATTCGGCAGCCAAAACTGAATTGGCCAGCCAGCTGTTGGGCATCCTTAGTCAGCATTTTGGACAGATGTTATCACCAGATCATGTCCAGAAGTTGGCCACGTCTCCTATGCTTTATGTGCTAAGTTTGAGCAGCTCATGCAAGAGTTTGCTCGTTTACCAAGTTGTGAAGGTTTTGAAGCAAAAAGTGAGGTTGAGAGAGTTTGAGAGTGTGAGAAGAGTTGGTCCGTTTTTCCCTTGTTCCGAGTGTTTAGCTTCTTGCTTCAGGAGGTAAGTGATGCTTTTGTCCAGGGTTTTATGTTTTCTGAAGGTTTTATGGGAGTTGGGGAGAGTGAGATGCATGTTTAGGGAGTTAATGGGAGATTTGATGATTTATGCATGTATTCCTGATTATGTGTTATGTTTGTTTTGTTGTTTGGGGTTGTTAGATAGTTTTGGACCCCTGTGATCATATACATGAGTATATGTGTGGTGAGGAGTTAGAATATATATGGTTTGAGTGGTTGAAGGGAAGGAGAAGATGGTTTGCCGTTGAAGCTGAGTTCTGGATGAACTCAGGTTCGGCAGCCGAAGGTTCATTCGGCCGCCGAACCTCTTGCATGGTGGCTTAGGCTGCCACAGCTTGCCCCCGAGTGTTTTTGCATGTTCGGCTCTGTTTGGGGGATTCGGCCGCCGAAGGTGCCGCCGAAGGTGCTTGAGTTTCGTCTCTGGAGAGGACATTCGGCCGCCGAACCTGCCGCCGAAAGTGTCCTGTCCAGCTTTTCTTTTGCACGCTTTGCATAGCTAGTTAAGTGAGTTTCAGGGGTTTCTTGGGGAGTTTAATAGAGTTATTGCTACGCTTGTTTGGTCCCTCATTTGAGTCCATCTGTATAGGTACAGACCAGAGGAACCAGAGAGAGCAGCAGTGAGTACTGCTCCAGAGGTTCAGAGCCTGCAGAGTCAGTCAGTCCAGATAGCCAGAGGTGAGTGGAACTACACTTATGACTTTTAATTGAACCACAAATTGCTTTTAGCATATCTCATGCATCATGTTTATGCCATAGGGTGATTGCATTAGTCCACGAATATGTTGCATTGCATTGTTATTTGATGATGTGAGTAAATGCTGAATGATCCAATAGTCTCAGACAGGAAGTCCAGGAGCCTTTGACTACGCCCTGGCAGGTATAGTGAAGTCCAGGAGCCTTTGACTACGCCCTGGCAGGCATAGCAAAGTCCAGGAGCCTTTGACTACGCCCTGGCAATGGTAAGTACAGAGGTGTTATATACACATATACATATATGACAGGAAGACCAGGTGCTCGATTCTACGCCCTGGCACAGAGTTACTGGGACTATGTGGTGACAGGTTTACTCTTGATGTGGCTTGTCTGTGATATGGTGCATTCCATGAGATCATATTTTACTAAGATGTTTTACTGTTCTACTCACTGGGCTATAGAGCTCATCCCACTCCCTTAACCCCAGTTTTGCAGGTTCAGTG